>NC_088698.1:7448257-8126590 GCF_028017835.1 Emys orbicularis | reverse complement strand
CTGTTTCCTGCTGCATAATGGGTTCCCACTGCTACAGAAATGCTGAAGTGTTGGGGAAGCAGGAGAAACTAACCTTGTGAGAAATTATTACTTTATGTGCTTCTGAAAAACTAAGGCAGGTTTAATAAGCAGTAATGTATGAGGGGAGAAGGATACTCACCTACCTCTGTAAAACACTTTGAGATTGACAGATGAAAAGCTCTAGAAAAATGCATAGTGGTGTTATGATTGATTTTTGTTTTTGAGTGTGTTGTTTGAAAATCAGACCCCAGGGGAACATATCAGGCACCAAGAAAATGAGGAAGTCACAATTAGTGACCACCTGTGCAATGTTTGGTTTAAGTGACTTGCCCAGCATCACATAGGCACTCTGTGGCAGAGATAGGGATGGAATCCAGTTCTCCAGGGTTGAATTCAGTTGCCTTAACCATGACACCATCCTTTCTCTTCCTGCTATCCTCTGCTTTATTCACTACTCACCTTCCAACTTTTGCTACAAAGAAGTCATGGGTCATACAGACAATGGATTCATGCCAAAAGCAGCTCCATCCTTTGCACTGAACACAGCTGGGGGCCTTTGGGGAAAATGGTATGTGATTAAAGTATCATAATACATATGCACAAGGGGGCTGACTTAAGGTTGCAACCATAAATCAGGCATTTCCTAACTTCTGGAGTGCTTGACTTTGCAATCTTAACATTCCTATAGCATAGACATCGTTTTTGTGTAACTTACTGAGTTTATAAAGAAGGAAACTGAATATAGAAAAATTCCATCATGTGGCATCATATTGCCACCCATGTGGTTCATCAGTAGAATTGGAACCTTTAGACGCACTGCACAGATCTCTGCTGTTTGAGTTAATGGAGTAACTGATAGTAGTACTAAGTTATCATCTTCTATGTGAACCACAACTAGAATTGGATGAGACACATTTTGCCAGTGGATTTCACTAACCACCGAGGGATGATGAAACGCAGCAATCTTAGGTTCCATTCCAGTTTCTGTAGAGGAATGTGGTCTAAGTGGTCACAGACTCTTCTGTCTGTTTCCTGAAGCTTGATCCCTTCTTCTGTGTCCTTTCCAACCTATCCCTGCCCCAGTCCTTTCTATTCCCCACCCCTAGCTCCTTGGCTCAGTCCTATTTTCCGTGCTTATCCAGTCCCAGTCTCCAAAATTCAGACTTCTCGTCCCAGTCTCCTTGCCCAGCCAGTCTTAGTCTTCCTCTTTTGGGCTCCCCGTCCAAGTCTCAGTCTCTTCCAGTCTATTTTTCCCACCTTCCCAGTTCCATTTTCCTTTCCCAACCAGTCTCAGCCACTCCTCTCCCCTCCCTTTCCCAGTCCCAGTTTTTGTCCAGCCAATTGCAGCCTCTCCTCCCACCTGACTCTCAGTCCCAGTCTTCTTGCTCTACCAGTACCAGCCTACCCTCCATCTCACCCCCAGTGGCTCTCAGTTCCCAGTCCCTTCACAACTCCCAATCACAGTTTCTCTCTTCCTGCCCCCCACCCTATCTTGCTCCCTCTCCATTTGAATGAGGCAGCTTCCTCTACCATGCTGCCTAGGTGCCCAGGAGGAAGAGGCTCTCTGCCCTCCGTTCCAATGCCCAGCCCTGAGCAGCCATGACAGGGGAAGTCCAGCTTTGCTTCTCTAGCCTTGGGATGGAGCATACTCGGTCACTCTGTGGGGATGGCACATGCACAATACAGTCACATGTATGAGCTATGAGATGCTGGAGTATGCCCAGTGAGGATGGACTTTTCTGAGATTTTAGCTGCTAAAATTGAAGACGTCCCTACTGAGCCTGTGTGAACTGAAATGTTTCAAAGGTGTATTTCTTGGCCAAACTTGGGTGGATTTTCACAGGTGGAGCGAAAGTCACATCATTGAAATAAAGACCCCTTTCCCAACCTCCCTTCCTGCCAATTACAAGTCCCTGTTCCAGAGCATGGGGGAATTAGAGCTTCTCAAAGAAAAGCGCACCAGAATTTTTTTAACGTTACAAAACAACATAGCTTTCACTAGACTTGTTCTTGGAAACAGTTGAACTATTTTGGCTGAAACTTAAAAAAAAAAAATCAACTTCATGCAGACAACTAGCATGGAAAATTTCAACCTAAGTGGTTAAAGTTTGGTAAAGTTATCAGAAACTGGAAAAGGGTCTTAGAATGGGATGTGTTGTGCAACCTTAATAATAGGTGGTGCTATCATCCCTGCTTATAATGCTATACCTATCCCCAGACTCTAGACCAGGGGTCGGCAACCTCTGGCACGCGGCTCACCAGGGTAAGCACCCTGGCGGGCCAGGCCAGTTTATTTACCTGCTGATGCGGCAGGTTCAGCCGATTGCAGCCCCCACTGGTCGCGGTTTGCCGTCCCAGGCCAATAGGGGCGGCGGGAAGTGGCGCGGGCAAGGGATGTGCTGGCCGCGGCTTCCCCCCGCCCCTATTGGCCTGGGACGGCGAATCACATTGGGGTGAGATGTGTGGCCTGGATTAAAGCCTGGGAAAATGTGAGGAAGGAATTCAGAAGTTGGCCCAGTATGAGTAAGATGAGCTTGTCACTGAGTGAAGAAGGTGTGTATAAAAACTTTAGCCATTGAATAGTGGTTATTCATCCAGCAATTAGATTAGCTAGTACAGTTTTTCTTTGACAGGGTGCAAATTAATCTCTTTCTATGTTTAATATAATAATACACATTACATATCTAAAAAATAGAAGTGGTAGATGTTAATATCCTCCTTTCTTACACGTGACTCCAAAGAGTTACAGAGAAAGTTACCCCAGTAGTGACTGGGTTACTGGAACCAACAGAGTTTTCTTTTTCTATAGAGATGAGATCAAACTGCAACACTCAAACCCTGATTTGATTTCCAAGTACCCTAACGAAGGGTGAATACAGGGCTTCAATTTGACCCATTATAAAGATATGGGGCTCTTTGTAAAATTAAGACCCAGGCTCAGATTGTGAGCACCCCACAGTCTGGGCCTGGGAGTGTAGTTCAGGCCATGTTCTGATTTTATGGTGAGTGTTGGATCCTGTAGATTTTATTCATTACAATTCTTCTGTTGACGCCTGTGGGGTTGCTCACGTGGTTTGTTTCTCCTTAGATTGTATGAAAAGGATTTGTAATTTGGTTGCTCTGATAGGCAGGAGAAGAAGGAGCAGAGTGAGAGAGACAGACAAAGAATCTACATATTGGTAAAGAAAAAAGAAAACAAATGACGGAGCAGAAAGCTAATGTTAAAAACCTTCTTACCAGGGCAGAGGCATTGTGGAAAAGCAGATTTGTTCAGTTCTAATTGTGAGCATGGCTCTATTTGCAAGTCTTCCTCCCCTTCGTCTGCTAACTGCCCTCCCCCTTCCCTCCTGTCCCCTGGGGCAGCACTGCGGTGGGGCACAATCACCGTTTTATTAGTTGTGATATACTGTGGCTAATTCCCTTAATCTGGACCTTGCTTTCCTATAAAGCCCAGACCTCAGGTATTGAATTTCCCTGATCAAAGTGCAACCAGTGTGGGACACAGCAATCTCCACTAAACAGGGGACCTTGGGAAAGCTCGTAAATGGAGTAAAAGAAACACACACACACACACACACACTCACAAGACGGAGCAATCAATTGGTAGAACAATCATGTGTGAAATATTACTGGCTCCTTAAAGTGCTGGTTCTGGGATTTACTGCAGTGTATTAATCTGCTATGCTTAATGCATTGACCTTTCACCTCTAGCAATTCAGTAGATGGCGCTTGAATTGCCAGAAGCTAATGCGATGGATTAGGAGCAGAAAGAACCCGCCATATTGAAATGCTAGAGCAGCCTAAACCGCAGTGGAATAACCTCTCTGTCCTTCTTTTCATACAGTGCTGGGAGATGTGGATTCCATAGCAGGGCCTGTATTGACAGGAGTGTGTGCATGTCTGTGTGAAATCAGGAGGAGGGGGTGTTTAATGGAATGCAGTCTTGTTGTAAAACAATGGAGGGAGGATAATCTTGCGATTAAAGTACAGAGCAGGGAGTTAGAAGAACTGGCTTCTGTTCCCAGCCCTGTATGACCTTGGGCAAGTCACTTCACTTCTTTGGATCTCAGTTTCCCTAGCTGCAAAACTGGGCTAATGGCACTTACCTACTTTTTTCAGAGGGGGGGGGGGAAGAGAGGTAGGAAAGGAAGGGGTTAGTAGCTTCTTTCATTAATGTTTGTTAAATATTTTGGGATCCTTGGATTGAAAGTGTTATATAGCAAAATTAAATATTATCATAACCAACTAATTAGTTAAATGCACAAACAGGAAGGGGAGAGAATGGAAGGAGAATCCATCTTTTACTATTCTGTTCCATGGCAGGCTTACATCACAAAGCCTTATGTTGAGGGGGATGTATGTGCTTGGACCAGAAAGTTAGCCCAGACCTACAGATAAGTGCTGTCCACGTGTGTATGTGTGTTTGGGGTGTCGGTATGAATGATAACAACAGGAAAATAGAGACCTACAATGGCAAGGGACAAATATCCCCTCACTCCTTTCTTGGTCACTGAAAAAGCCCAAATGTCACTTATGGAAAAGTCCTATGGAATTTAATAGACAACAGTGGTTCTTCAATACAATGTTTAACCATCGGATAGAATTTAAGAGAGTCAGACTCCGCTACTGAATTCTAGAGGCTGGCTCAACAAAACTCTACAAAGGAGATAATTCGCTGTTAAGAGTAATTTCTGTTGAGCCCTATTATATTTCTGCAGAAGTCTATGGTGCGGCTTAGGCCTAACTGTTACTTAGACGCAGTGTGGCATGGGGCATATGCCATCCCCCGAGCTAGGTGGCTCTCGATCCAGGATGGGGGAAGGGGAACATGTCTACTGCTGCTTCCACTAGCATTGATTGAGGCGCCATGTGTGCCTCAAGATTGGAAAACACAGTGGTGAGTGGTGAAAGAGTTTGCACTTGTGCAAGCCCATGGGAGTATGAACAGGTCTGAGACTCTGTGCACCATCTGTGCATACAGTGGAACCCACTTATAATGACGTCACTTTCTTTGTTTTCACAGCACCACTTGGCTATGGCTGAGATTTTCAAAAGTGACTGGAGATTTTGGCTGTCTCAATTTTTAGATACCTAACTTGAGGCACCTTAGAGGGGCCTGATTTTCAGAAAGTGCTGAACACCCGCCCTCTGACAATTAGGGGAGGGGCAAGTTGGGCACCCAAACTGAAGCATCAAAATCACTTTTGAAAATCTTGGTCATGTGTAATGGATGTTTCACTATAAAAGCAATTGCATCGAAACAATCTATGACTTTCCTTTCTGATTCCTTTATAGATTAGAGATTGGTCCAAACTTAAAACCTGGATCTGAATACACCCAAACTTCTGAAAAGTTTGGATCCTGGTCCAAACTTTGTGGCTTGGGTTCATCCCTACTACAAACAAGTTCCATTGGATTTTTATTTTATATTTTGTCAAGTCAATCAAATAAATATAGGAAATATCTTCACCAGGGCAGGGGGACAATGCTGCTGCTGTGATGAATGGCACAGTCAGTGCACCGTGGGTTTCAAGAACATCTTAACTCAAAACCTAAGGGCCGAAAGGCTGAGTGCTCAACTCTCAAAGGCTTTGAAACCAGAGCCCTTCGTATCATAATTCAAGCACTTGAAAGTATCAAAGGGCAAAGGAGACACGTGGAGTAATGGCTGAGAATGGATCCAAGCAGAAGAGATGTCATAAGACCGCATAAGGGACAGTTGGGATATTTCCTGTAGCATCGTTCTCTCTGCCCTGGTGGGTAGAAGGCCCTGCTGCAGGCTGCCTGACATCAGCTGCTTGGAATGCCAGTAATATAACACCCCTGCGACACTCGGCACTCCTGCCGTACAGTTTTATTGCCCTGCTTCCACTCTCTCTGGTTTATATCGGATTGTGTTTTCCAAAGACAGGCAATAAAGAGGGAAGGGGGATTTATAGCTTGCTAAACTAAACTTTCCTGGGCTTGCTGTCCTCTGTCCCAGCCTTCCTCTTGCTACCAAAGCTGGTCTGGAGAGACTGGTACTTATGGTAAGGTCTTTGTGGGTGTGAAGGACAAGATTTATCAGAGACTCACTTGGGTTCTTTTCTGGGGTGGGGGTTTCATAGAGCACACACAGGTCACTTACCCTTCAGTTTGCTTGGGGGGTATCAAGCAGTGTTCGTTGCTGCTAAGAAAATGATTGTAGATGGGTGCATGTATTGATAATCCTCGGGCAAATCCTGCAGCGCTTTCTTAGAACTTACCCAACCAAGCCTCCCATTGATGTCCGCGCAGAATGTGACCCTCTTGTGGGAAGAAATTGAGAACTTGTAAAAAGAAGTGGCTCAGTGTTGCTGATGTGTCTGTAAAATGACGGTTAGGGGCTGCCTAGCAGACGTAATCCGTGATCAGACTCCATCTGCGGAGTCAGACTCACTTCTGTATGTTTTCAAGCATGT
Source organism: Emys orbicularis (assembly GCF_028017835.1). Taxonomy (NCBI): domain Eukaryota; kingdom Metazoa; phylum Chordata; order Testudines; family Emydidae; genus Emys; species Emys orbicularis. The sequence continues at coordinate 8,120,129 of NC_088698.1, read as the reverse complement.
AATGATAGCTGAGACTGGACTCAAGATTTCTAGGATACAAAGGCAGCAGTCCTATATCTTGAGCCTCATGGCAGCTACCAGGAGCTTTTTTAGAGCTGGAAGGTTGGCATAACAACTGGCTGCAGTGATGGGAATTTACTAAGCTGCTCCCTAAGCTTGTGTCAACAACAGATCACCCATGCCTTGGTCCTGAAAGCATTTGAGGGTGACTGGATTTGATTGCTGCTGGCAATGGTGGCAAGATAGCTTTCTCTGACACAGCGGTTTTTGCAAGGGGTAGCTAGGAGACTGGAAGGATCCCATCAGACAGACCTACTTTGTGGTAGAACTCCTGCATTGTGAAGGGTTGTGCTAAGAAGCATCTTGGAGATGGTGATGGTGGGAGGACAGCTCCTCCAGTTTAATACAGGATAGAAAGAGGGATGGGGATCTCATGCAAAACAGCTTCGTTAATCAAATCAGCGGCTCCAGGAAGGTGCAGCAGGTGAAAGGAGGGATGGATAAACAGCAATAAAACATAAACATGCTGCTACCATGAAACCAGCGGAGTTGTGAATTCCATCGGTCTAGGGATAAGTTAGTGCCAGATGTCTCTGAGGTGTCCCTAGGCGATAGCATCTCTAAACTATTTCCTGCCAATGGGGTTTCACCAAGCCATAGCTACGGCTGTTCCAGCCTGGACTCCCGCAATCTGTGTCTGTCTATTCTTCCCACTCACCCTTAGCTTCAACTACTAACATGGCTATGGTGGGTAGAATTTAATGTTCTAGGATGTAAACCACCAGGGAGGAAGAGGAATTGCTGAGGTTCTCCGAGCGGGCATAACTGGCAGTGATGCAATGAAACAAAGGAGGAAAGGCATCTTTCAAGAGAGCATCAGGAAACATTTCCTAATGACCAAACATGTTTAGATGGTGGAATGGTCTCCCGAAGGGAAGTGTCAGAAACCACACAGTTTAGCCCTTTTAAATGTGCACTGAACAAAGGACTGGGGAAAATACAGTACCATAGGGACAACCCTGCAATCATGGCAGGAGTAGGGGTAAAATAGTCTAACAAGCCTTTTGCATCTAAAATTTCTCTGGTTCAAGGGCTCCATGTTACAACTTCCGACTCCAGTTTAGCAGGATGTGATCTGAGTTACTGAATAATCTCTATCAACGAGATTACGCAGATAGAGGCCAACTGCAAAGTTTAGTTCTGGATCCAAACTTCCTCAAAGTTGTGTGGTCCAGATCCAAGATTTGAGATATAGTCCACCTCTGCTTCTGATGTGGTCAAGCTAATGACCCTCCTTCAAGATTTGGAGAGAATATTAATATCCAGGGAACATCCCCTCTGTGCTTCAGAACAGCGCCCAAAGACAGTTCTGGAAGAGCCCGCTCCAGGTTTTACACATGGTGGGACAGGGCAATTTGGGAGTATTAGTTCACTAAGAGACCCAACTAGGCTGGACACATTCCATACAGCTGCCGTTTCTTTACCTTATTATATTAATTCAAGACTCCTAGGGGTTAGATTTTCCCCTGTGCAGCGGGTCAGTACGAGCAGTAGGTACCATTTAAATCCCAATCACACCCATAGGGGCTAAGTGGGAGTCACATTATGCATGTGCCTTGCACTGGGTGTCTACCCTGGAAATAATTTAGTCAATCGGGATGCAATGCTCCCATATTTTTTCCGAAGTGCAGGGCCACCCCTAGCACAGGGCCTATTCTCAAAGTCACCGTGTCGCACCCAGCCTCCATCTCTGCTCTGCAAACCTACCCCCAGCCCAGCTCCTTGCAGTGATGCATGGCAGGTAATGCTGCTCTGTAAGGGCTTGCAAGAGAGAGAATGTGTGTAAACCCAGACTTCCTCTGGCCCCGCCTTCATTTCAAGTATAACCCCTCTCATAATATGTGAATTACTGCACAACACCCTGCCAGGTTCTCAGTATGTGGATGTAAACATCCATCCCTGCCTGCAGATGTTTATTTCCTGATTGCCCCAGGCTGTATCTGATGTGTTTCATGATGACCTCATCTGAAACGCTTCTGATGGAATAATGAAAATGAAAACCGGATCCCCTCCTCTTCAATTTCTGCTGCCTATTAACCCAAGGTGATTTAGGATGTCCTTGGGACTTATATCAACTGAAATTTATTTCAGGAGCCATGCGCTCAGGGACATGTGGAAGAGGTTATTTGTTCTAAAGAAATGTCCGGCAGTGATGATGTCATAGGAGCCAGTGGAAAACCATACCAACTTGGTTAGGTTTCCTACCAAATCACTGCCTGCAGTTTCCTATATGAGATGGCACCTGCTGATGGATAGGGTGTCTGAATATAATTGGCATATATACTGCTTAATTTTTATAAATGCTTATTGGCTTAAAAGTAGCTTTTCTTTCTTGGTTTTTTTTCCATTAAGTTCCTGCTTATGTGCTCTTTAGCTTTCACCTGCAATGGGCACAGACCTACTGTCAATAACTTTTAACTCAATCCAAAATGAAACACAGCTCAGTCATGGCAAGCTTAACTTCAACTCTGCTCATTAGCCGGTTCCTTTATGGGAAAAAGCTGCAGGTAAAATGCTGAAAGAGAGATTTGTGAATAAAGAAAATGTGCTATAATGAGGAATATAGACCTATAAACTCCTGTTCAGGCATTGCTTGGTTTGAAGAAATTTTGCCTTGTGTCACTAATATTATGGAGACATTTCAGGGTGGCTAAAATTCATGATCTCTTCATCAGAGAGTCAGCATCCAAGATTAGTCCAGGGTTCTGGTGGACCCTTATTTTGCTAAGGATTGTCTCAAGCATCTCTGTAGGAATGGTTAGGAATCTTAACTGAATGAAGAGGGTACGTTTCCAAGTGGAACATTTCAAAGGCTGTTTTGCTTTGTGGTTAGAGAAGGGGACCGGGAGTCAGGACTCCTGGGTTCTCTTACAGGCTGTACTACAGATTCACTGCCACCTTTAGCAAATCAGTCAACTCACTGTAAACTGGGCATCTTCCCTAGATCACAAGGGTGTTGCGAGGATTAATTAATTAGGTTCAGTTAAATGTTGTAAAATCTAGGGATTCTTGAAGTAACATGAATATAAATATTTAATAGAGTTGAATGGACAATTTATTCCTCAATTTTTCCCGCCTCTGGTGGTGTGATCCAATGCCCACTGAAATTGATGGAAGGATTACCACTGATTTCAACAGCCATTGAATGGGTTTTTTTATGCTACTGAACTGTTTGCAAGAAGATCATGAAATTCTGAGATACATATTTTATTCAATATTATTTGCAAATGTTGTGAAACATTTTCTTCTATATGAATAGCTCATTTGAATGTCAAAATCAGGGTTGTGTTGGTTAGTTACATATGTCATGTGGTATAGTTATTGGTCCCTGATTGGCTGACCTATGGACCCAACCAAAACAGCAGAAACTGAGAATTTTACAATCCAATATACAATTCAGAATTTGCTTTCTGTAAATATTCAAGCATAAAGTTCTCCTTCTGCAGAAGCTTACACTATTAAAACTGTGTGAATACTTGAATGCCTACCAAAATGAATCAGAAAATAGTGGTAAACTCAATTGAGTCCAAATTACCTTCCAAATTCCAGTGAAAATTCACAAGAAATGTTTTCCCACTATTGGCGCTGCAATTTTATTTACAATAAACATAGCAGAGGCATTTTATTTAATTTATAGACCAGGAAAAAGGGGCTCAGAATTCTATCTGGACATAAATTGGAGAGACTGATATTAAATAACCACATATCGCCTGGGATCCAAGGATGGGAAAAGTGAGTCAAGTGTGCAGAGGGCCATCTCAATCATAAGGACATAAGAACGGCCATAGTGGGTCAGATCAAAGGTCCATCTAGCCCAGTATCCTGTCCTCTGACAGTGGCCAATGCCAGGTGCCCCAGAGGGAATGAACAGAACAGGTAACGATCAAGTGATCCATCCCGTCGCCCATTCCCAGCTTCTGGCAAACAGAGGCTAGCAACACCATCCCTGCCCATCCTGGCTAATAGCCATTGATGGATCTATCCTCCATGAACTTATCTAGTTCTTTTTTGAACCCTGTTATAGTCTTGGCCTTCACAACATCCTCTGGCAAGGAGTTCCACAGGTTGACTATGCATTGTGTGAAAAAATCCCAATATGATGGTTGGCACTCTCCTTTTTTGCTTTGCAATTCTCTGACAAGGCTGCCTTTGACTTTTTCATCAATCCTTGGCTACATCTGAATTTCATTTCAATGCTTCTTGGGCCATATCCTCAGCTGGTATAAACTGGCATAGCTCTATTGAAGTCAGCTGACTTATCCCATGTGAAGATCTGTCCCCTGGCTCCTCAATGCCTTACTCTGCTGATAAATCCGTCAGCATCACTTTCTGTCCTTGAAGAATCTATTGAAGCTCTTTAAGAGATTCCCACTCGTCGCTGTACTATTCTACATATAACCTGTATTGCTCTGTCATGTAGACTCCAGCCCGTAGGGTGAAATTGGGTCTGTGTCCTCAATATCTTACTGAGTATGATGCATGCCCCCTGATAAGGTCATTGTAACCAAGTCATGTGGGTTTAACTTGCTCTTTTCTCCTCTAGTTTTGTTTCATCTGGAAATGCAGCAATTGCCCACCCTCATCCCCTTAATTTATTATAAACAAAAGAGGTCCAAAGCATCAACACATTGGACCGAATTAATTCCTGATGTAACTACACTGAAGTCAGTGGTTTCATACTACAGATGAACTTTGGTCCTTATATTCCTCTCTTTCACTCTGAATTCTTCTCTCTAATAGACTTCCCTTATCCCAAAGCCAATTTCTAATCTGTTGGTCTCTCTCTCCATTTCTTCTTGGCTTATTCCCTTCGTGGATCAGACATTGTATTACAGACATACTGCACTACATACTGCAGGTCTGCCGAGGAGCCCGTGCAATGTTAAAGGGCCCTATGGCATCAGGGACTGTCCACATGGTCTAATTACATTTGCCCAGAGACAGCCTTAATTGGCCCTCTAGATTTTTGGGTTGTCTGCAAGGTAATGGTGAAATGGCAGCATTCATTTTGCTTGGCTCTATCAGGCAATATATCACGTCTTTTCCCTCCCAGTCTCTCACATAAGCTTGTCTCACTTTTATTTTGGTTTCAAATTATAGATTATAAATTTCACTTCTCTCCACTTCTTCCTATAATTTGACCCCCAGCTGTTGAAATTACTTCAAGTGATCCCCTCTGCCCACCCTCCACCCTTGCTGCTAATGGTTTCATATGAAAGACTGCCCCAGCTTTAGGAACAAATGACATCCCTCCGTCCAGCTGTGTCTAATTAAAAACCCAGCCCTCCCCGCTCACTTCCCTCCCCCAAAATGATAACAGTGATTCAAAAGTGCTGATGATAAGATCCACATAGGGGCAAAGCCACCTTCAACCAACAGGCAAATGTGGTGCACTATGACCCCTCTGTATCATAAAGAAGGGATTCTATCAGTCCCTCTATGGCCCTGTGACTAGAGATTATTACTCTTTTCCTGTAGAACTACTAGGAGTTAATTTAGTTCAGCTCTAGCCAGAGAGAAAGGCTGCTCTCATGGCAAATGCACAGTACCGAAGGCTAGAAAATCTAGATACTATTCTGGGCTCTGCTACGGTCACTCAGGTCGATGTCGTCAAAAGCACCTGCTAATTTTGATTTCAGACGCCTGCCTTCAGGCATTAAGTGGCCTGATTTTCAGAGGTGCTGAGTATGTGCAGTCCCACTAACTTCTTTTGGAGTTGCAGGTGCTAGGCACCTCTGAAAGTTAGGTCTGATGTGTCTCAGGATGAGGCCCTCACTATTAGTGGACATATTTGAAATGTTGGCCTGATTCTGCACTTCAGCTTCTCGGTCCGTAAAAGCGGGGTGATAATGCGTCCCTATTTCCAAGTAAGGTTTGTGAGGTTTCATTTATTAGTGTCTGTAATGTGCTTTGCAATCCTTGCATGGAAGGTGTTATAGAAATGCAAACTACTATTATTTTGCTACCTTGCTCTGCTTGCTATATCCTTTGCTCTGGGATTCTCCATCCCCACCAGGCTCTGCTGCTCAGAATGGGCCCGCACCCGACCATTCTGTGTGTAGCGAGAGTAGCAGGTTGTTGTATTTCACTAAACCAAGTTTGTAGCAAAAATTCCACAAGGCAGGTGGACTGATTCCTGAAATTATATCTCAGCACTAAGAATGAAATCCTCCTTATGGAGGGGCGGGGGCGGCAGGGGGGGAGCCCACCAACAGCTCTGAGAGGCTGGGTGCAATGGGAGAATGAGAAAGGAGGGGTTGCTGGGCGTATAAGGAAGAGGGGGTACAGTTAGCACCACAGCGAAAGATAGTTAACTATTTAGATCAACACATTCTGCTTGCAAAGGACATATCCACAGTACATATTTCTGTAACTTACCAAGCTCATGTACAGTTCCCAGTATTCTTAGGAGGACTCTAGTATACGTATGCATGAGTCACAGCAGAGTTCCTATTGCCTGCACCTTACTTCCTATGACATATTCAGCTCTGCTAGCCGAAATGCAGGATGTGCTAGAGATCTGTATCCACCAAAATTGCTCAGGGAAGTGGGGTAGGAATATAAGTAGGATTAATAGGAGGAAATTAAGCAAAGGAAAATTTGGGCTGAGTGTTCAGAAACATTTGTGAAGGGTGAGATCTGTTAGACAGTGAAATAGGGGAATGGTGGAAGCCCTGTCCATTAGAGTCAGTTACGATTACAGTGAACAAAACACTTAATTATTTTGCAGGGAGCAGACAGGGCAGGAGAAGGACATGGTGAGCTAATACTCTCCCTTCATCTCTCATTTCTATGATTCGGTGCATGGACTGTTGGTGTTGGCAGCTGCGAGGAAGCCCATGGTTCTCCAGCCAAGCTGTCCACACTACTCACCAGTAAGTGACACAGAGTCCACTCCTCTGAGGTGCTGAGAACCTCCTGAAAGGTCACGAGCACCCTCAATTCCCAGTGAAGTCACTGGGAATGGAACATCCGCAGCAGTGTAGCAGGGATTCTGTACTTCACCGAATCAGGCCCATGATGAAAGGCTGGGGAAGGGGTGAGGCAGCCATCATGGAAAACTAGAGTATGGTGTTGATATCCTTGGTTCTTTGATGCTTCAAAATGGGATTTCCAGAAGTGCAGGGTATTGACACACGTGTTAGACCTAAGAGCAGGATCTACAGAATCTATGGAATAAAGTTGCTGAGATAAAACACAAAAACTTTTTTTGAGATTTGGAACAGCTTTTAACCAATTTTTTCATGTCATTTTTGGCATCTCAGCACCTCCTGGTTTCACCTGGGAATGGAAGGATGAAACAACATTGAGAAATGAGTGGTGTTACCAAGCTGGGCATAACCCAGATATACTGGAAATCCCATGAAAGAGCCTATTCTTGTGAGATTTCCAGCCTAACTGCTAGACCAAAGATGTTCAGAAAAGCATCCACGGCCAGCTCCGTAAGACAGAAGGCAGGGAAATAGGAACACAGAGAGGAGAAAAAAAAGCAAAGTTTCCAAGAACTCTGGAGAGGCAAAGAGCAAAATTCACTATCAAGTCTTCTGTGGACAATACTAGATGGATTAAAATTACCTTGTTTATCTACATTGGTGGGTGTTATAGAACTACCCTGGATAGATACATAGATAGTGTTGACCCTTTGCTGAGTAGTAGCAAATTTTGGGGGCCCTGCAGATCACTTTCTCAGTGATGCGGAGTCAGGTATTTTCCTGCTGTAATTTGTTTACTTACAAATGCACAGAAGTCCTGTTCCTCAAACAGGGTCCATAGCAAATAGGGAGTCCCCTTTTGTGGAACCCGGAGCCCAGGCACCTCTGCCGTGTTATCAGAAGCAGCTGTCTTGCACCTCTGTGTCCCTCCAGGAACTCTCACAAATCTCTGCATCACAGAGAGATCTCCTCTTTCTGCCCCGTCTCTGAATTGTAAACCTCCTCATCAAGACTCTACGGCCTCGGAAGGTGAGCCAGAGTGTCTCCAAACCTTTCAGGGATCACACATAGCTACCCTCCCCAGTACCTGAAGCTGTACTATCACTGACCCAAAGACACTGGACCCATTAAGCCCAGAATCTGGTAGGAGATGCATTGGGACAATGAAATTCAGCCTTGTAAGCTTGCAACACAAAATAATGTGGCAGATACTCTCAGGTTTCTTTCCTTGGTTAATATCAGAAGGCTACAGTCAATGGGCTTGAAAAGAGTTTGGGGTCTTTCAACAAACCTATTCCTCTGGGGTCCATCTTAATTATCCATTGTGCTTGTCCTGTGTTTAAACAAACATGGTAATAAGCAGCAGATTGTGATTTTGGCCCTAACACAAGACAATCCTCCTGAATGTGTGGAGACACATCCTTCCCCGTCCCCACAGCCCCAATACTCAGGGGGCTCAGACAGTACCCCGTTCACTGTCTGGCAGACTGGTGTAAATCAGGAATCGATCCACTGAAGCCAATGTAAATATACTGATGCTAATGAGAGGTGAATCAGGCCCTGTACTGTCTGCTTCAAGGGGAAGAAATTACCCAGAGCTCCCGATAAGCAAGGAGAGAGCTTAACAGAAAGCCATCAGGCTGGATTAGCTTTTCAAGAATTAACCATCCCTATTGGTCCCCAGTGGAGGGTGATGGAGACGCCAGAGGAGTTAATGCACTGTTGGCTGAAGATCAGCCTTTGGCGGCCTTTTCTTCTCAAATTCCACCGTAATCAGCTAAATGAGCCCACTGATAGGGCGGCCCATCAAGAGTCATTCTAGTCTCCTAGCTAAGGATGGACTGACAGTGTCCTCTTAAAGAATCCAAGGTGGGGAGTCAGCAGTAACTCCCACTCTGGACCACCCCAAATGTCTGTATCTGATTTTTCTCAGTCCACCACCTGTCCCATCCCTGCCCAGCATCTTGGATAGAACTGAGCCAGCCAAAGTATTTCAGACAAGACTTGTCCACATGATTTACTGAAGAGTAACCCCTTCATTGCTGATGGAAAGCACAAGCATCTCAGCTGCTATTGTCCATGATGGGGCATCTTGTGCAGTGAAATGGACTGAGGGCTACAGGGGGCTGCCGGTAAGGGGATCTGATAGCGCCTTTCATACAAGTATTACCAAGCACTTTACAAACATGAAAGAGTTAATTCTCACAACTGAATCCTGTGAGGTAAATAAATATTATTATCCCCTCTGTATAGATGGGTTAACAGAGAGAATTCACGTACTGAGCCAGTGGTAGAACTAGCAAAATAAGAATAGCTAGCTGTTATATAGTGCTTTTCAAAGCACTTTACAAAGGAGGTGAGCATTATTTTCTTCATGGGGAAACTGAGGCACAGAGACATGTAGTAAGGTGCTCAAATTCAAGCAGCAGGCCAGTGGCCCAACCAGGACTAGAACACAGGTCTCCTGAGTTCACAAGGCCCCAGTGCTCTGACCCTCGGAGTCCTCTTTCCTAGTTTCCCTGCTCTAGTGATTCGACTTCACTTGCTTTGTTGCAGTCCTTGGGCTGGTACCCGGACAGATGACAGCTATATATGAGGCTGTATCACTGCAACTTCTGCACAACAGAGGTTATTTTGGGGGCAGACCTTCAAGCTCACTGCACCAGGAATTAACGACACAGCTCCCATTTTATTGTGAACAGACGGCGCTGTAGTATGTATGGGCACCCACTGAAGTGTAAGTGTCAGAGGCCCTAATCCTGCAGGTAGGGGACTTTCTGTGCAGTCAGTTGGAGGATTGGGGCCTTAGCCAGGAAAGCTTCTTTCGGAATCCTTCAGAAGTGGAGCAATGCGGGTGTCAATCTGTAAAGACTCCTCTTCTCCCCCCCCCCCCCCCCCCCGATTGACATAGCTATGTCGGCAGCAGTTTGTAGTGTGTGTAGCCATTGCCTAAGGCACATTCACAGCCCTGAAGAGCTCATGAGACAAACCCAAAACAAAACACTAGGCAACAGATCAGACAGGGGAAGCCGGATCAGGTGAGGGGATTATTGGTGACAAGAAGAAAGGAGATGGTACTGCACAAATGGATTTAAAGGAAAACTTTTAAGGCTAAGAAAGCCATTTGGATCTGATGTCCTGTCCAAAATCTAGTGTGGATAATCACTTTCCATCTACCTAAATTACCCATCATTTCAAGGTGGTGTTCTGAGGCCTTAATGACATTAGAAAGGGTACTAGCAAATCTTCCCAATGGAGATGCAGGTACATGGGCAAAAAAGTGTTTTTGCTGGTAAAGTTTATTTTGTTCAGGGAACAGATATAAGCTGTGTCATTTAAAGAAACCCTGTGTCTAAACTAGGGCTTTTGCTGGCCCAGCTATGTTAATTACAGGTGTGATTTTTTTCACACTCCTAACCAACATAGCTAAGTTGGCAAATTTTTAATGTAGACCAAGCCTTACCTTCCTGTCCTATAATGGCAGTGTTTCTATATAGTTCTAATGTTAGATGAGAGACATTGGTTTGTAGACCTGGTCAGAAATTTTCCTTTGAAACTTTTTCAGTGAAAACTGGCCATTTTTCTAAGTGACAACTTTTGCAGGAAATTTTCATTTCATTTAAAATTTCCCAACTTTTCCATGAAAAATTGAAACCTGGAAACCAAAAAAATTGCACTGAAAACCAAAACCACTGAGGTTTTGGGGTTTTTTAAAACCAAAATATTTTTGGTTTTCATTTGTCTGTCTAAATACGGGACATTTTCTAAATACCTGTGTGTGCGCGCGCACACACACACACACACAAATTGAAAAATATGAACACTTAAAAAAATTTTTTTCAATGGAAAATATTTATCATTTTCAGACCAGCTCTATTGTTTTGTGCCAGCTCTCCTGTTTTGTGAATGCCTCTCTGAATTGCCAAATTTAGACTGAATCCAAATGTGTTATCTGATTTAAATTCTGATCACCAAATAGTTACCACTGCTATTTCCTATTTTAAAGAAATGGTTAAAAACATGGCACATTAAAATCATGGCATTTGTCGCTCACTGTAGTTAAATTTCCTGTGGTATTTGGAGTATTCCCCTTTTAATAACAGGAAGTACTGCGAATACTTTGGCACCAGCACAAGTAAATACCCTGGTGCAGTAACATTAAGCACCCAATTGTGCCCTTATTTAGATTGTAGCTCAGGGGTAGGCAACCTATGGCACACGTGCCAAAGGCGGCACCACACGAGCTGATTTTCAGTGGCACTCACACTGCCTGGGTCCTGGCCACCAGTCCGAGGGGCTCTGCATTTTAATTTAATTTTAAATGAAGCTTCTTAAACATTTTAAAAACCTTATTTACTTTACATACAACAATAGTTTAGTTATATATTATAGACTTATAGAAAGAGACCTTCTAAAAACGTTAAAATGTATTACTGGCACGCGAAACCTTAAATTAGAGTGAATAAATGAAGACTCGGCACACCACTTCTGAAAGGTTGCCGACCCCTGTGTAGCTGCTGCCATTGAAGTCACTGGGTTTTCTATACATGGCAGCAGAGGTGCACCATAAGATTTTAATGGCACCTACTGTGTCTCAGTTATAAGTGTGGTAGCAACTTGCAAATGCTGGCAGTTTTTGTGGTGAGTGCATTATAGTGACTCCTGCCGGAGGAGACTGGAACTGACATAGTTTGGTGGCACATCCTAGGGTGCTTACAACATTCCTTAAAATGATTCTTGCTGAGAATGACTGTGGTTGTTAGCATTCCTGCTAGGAAAGCGGAATAGGTACAGTATGCTTCCTAGCAGGCTGTGCTGCCCTACAGAGACCCACATGTTCTACTGATTATCCAGCACACTTAAACTTGAATTATAAGGGTGACCCCAGCCAGTTGGCTGAAAAAATATTTTTGACATCATTGAAAATGTACGCTGCTGCTGAAGCATGGATTTTAATTTGAGGGAAACGTCGGCCATAATCTAGCATACATTAAAAATACATCTTTTTATTCCCATATGGGTCATGTTAAGGAAAATATTTAAAAAAATAAAATAACCAACTGCATTATAGGAAGCCTCATTAGAGTAGCCTGGAAAAGTTTAGCCAATTTACAGGCTATACATCTTAATCTCCCCGAATTACAGGAACGATACAAAAACTGGGGGTAGAGAGGGAAGGAAAGGGGCCAACAGAACCTGGCTGGAGGCCAAACCATGGATCAAGTAGCCCTTACTTTGCCCTGACTGCTACCCCTTGCTATTAAAGAAAAGACTTTCCAAAGAAAGGCATGAAGAGTGCATAGTATTGGGGGTCCCCCCTGCTGCAGGTAAACACTGAGGGTAGCTCCAGCTCCTTGTATTCTAGAGCAAAGGTCTTATTAGAATTGTGAAGACAGAGTTTAGATTACATTAGATGAGATTTGCTTGCAGATCTATTCTCCCTGCCAACCCAATTTAAAATGGGGGACTGTATCCCTGGGGCCCAGGGGATGGTAATAGGATAGGGAGTCTTTTACATCCGCCCAGGTGCTGTAGGTAGTAACTGGACATCTCTCCTTCTCCCTCACCTGGCTCTTCGTGAAATGGTTTGGTTATCCTCTGTGCAGCTCGCACCGGTTACTGTTTCATGTGATAAGAAACAGTAAAGGCACCCTCCTTGGCAATCTCATCAAAGAGGCCAAGGATAGAATGGGCACAGAGTTCAGTACCGTATGCTTGAAAAGTGGCCCATGCACACAGCTGGTGTTGGAGCTGTTGCATTGTGCTGGAATGTCAGGATGTACCGGATATGCCTGGCCACACTAGGGGTGGGAAGAGGGTGGGAAGGCGCAGCTTGCTTGGCCTGCCATATCATGCACTGCAGAAGGGATCAAAAGGAGAACCAATGTTCTGCATAACCTATTGACATATGAGTTAGCAAGTACATCTAGGAGCTAGCAAGGAAACACACCTGATTACAATGAAGACAAAGGGAGCTGCTGGGGGACCTTGGGTGTTTGGGAGTCAGCCAGCTCTTCAGCTAGGGCCACGGCTGGGAGAGTGTTTGTATGTGTGCGGGGAGGAGCGGAGGCCAATTTGAGATGCGTAGGTTAACAGAATGCTGTGGCTTTGTGGTGTTTCCGTTGAACGTGAATTCATAACCAGAGTTATGGCCGAAGGGTTATGGAGAGGGCCGGAAATCCTTTGGGGTTTTCCCCACATCGATTTGGTTACACCTGGTGATGCCTCACCTCCAATTTTGTCACCCCCAGAAACCACAGCGGTGAGCAAGATAGATAAGAAGATAAATGTAGCTGCTGAATGCTAACCCCAGACCTTCTCAGCAAGAATGATTGATATCAGGCTTAGCATACAGCAGCTTTTTGTATTCATTATGCAAACCACAGATGGGGCAAAGCAGGTCTCTGCTCCTTGGAGAGACCCATAATCCATCACATGCATGCACCATGAGATGCACACCTTAGGTCAGGATGTCTATGGGGGGAAGGAGGCAATAGATGTAGAAATTTTGCTCTGGTGGTATCGTATTCCAAGAACCAGGTGTTCAATTCTCTTTCTATTCCCTTCCTGAAGCCCAGCGTCTGGCTAGCGATTGCCCCATCTCAAAGTAACAGGCATGGTTTTCCCATCCAGAAGGTGGGGTTCTTTCCCAGCAAACACATCATCTTGCCTGGCCAGCACTAGCTTGTCTGAGGAGATTCCTTACAACCTGTCACTCAGGAAGTTACACTGGTGACTGGACTTCATAGCACGTGTATGTGTGTGTGTGTGACATGCCCTACCTGTTCTTTGTGCTGCACAGTACATTGAAACATTGTCCCTGGGGGCTAATGTGCTTTGTCTGCCTTCCATAGGGAAAGTATTTGGGGGGGGGGGTGTATAATGTTATACACATGTTAATATGGGTGTGCCTTGGAGAAAAATGTTTCAATAAAACCAGAGCTAATGATCTTGGCAGTATCTTGAGACATACCTGCTGCAATAAATTATAGATTTGGAGTATAAGCTTCTTGGGGCAAATATTGTCTTTCTGTTCTGTGTTTGTACAGCACCTAGCACAATGGATCCATGACAGGGGCTCCCAGGTGCTACAGCAATGCAAATAATTACAATATTTGTGATTTTTTTTCCTGTCACTTGCCTTCCTAAATGCAAGTCCTCCAAGGCTGCATTTGAAAAGTCTACACTGATCATCAATAACCACATAGGATTTTGTTCCAAGGCCCAAGCATCATTGTTTTGAATCCTCTCTATGAACAGTAATGTGACGGTGGGGAAAGTGTTTGCTTTTGTTATAGATTTAGAAAGCCTAGTTAAGAGGGCAAGATATATAAGAGCATGAAAGAGCATCTCCCCAATCAATGCTCGGCCATCCCCTTCTCCTGGAGGAGGACCAATAAAGGGTGGAACACTTGGGTATATGTAGGTGTAATAGTCTTTCCGTTTTCATTGTAGCTCTTTGGTGCCCTGATGTATACATTTAGCCTCTCAGGGACACAGTTTGTTCATTGACAAGCCCTTTATTAATACTGTGTGATGCCGTGTGGTCTGGAGGAACAAACACAGGGTTGGGTATCAGGAAACCTGGAGTCCCGATCCTGGATCTGCCACTGACTGGCGTTGGCCAAGTCACTCCACTTTCCTCTCCCTCAGTTCCCACCTTTCAAACATGGGAATAAAGGTGCTTTCCCACCAGTGTAAAACACATTGACATCTACAGATGAAAAGTGCTAAGTATTAAGTACAGCCTGCAGCTTCAAAATCCCACCTGTTTTGCAGGAGATTTCATGTTCAGCAGGGTTAGTTCTGTTGAATAACACTGAGTCCCTGTTGAAGTGGAACATCCCTTCTTGCAAGACAGATGGAATTTTAAAGCTCCAGGGCTGTATTGTGCCTGACGAGCTCTTTGAGCATATAGAGGGCTGTTTAAGAGTGAAATAATATTATCGGCGTTCTATTAGAGTTCTCTAGCATTCAGCATTAGTGAAATAGTGTGTATAATGGCATGTCTGCCTTGAAGGATTATAGGTACACTGTGGTTGCAGGGTAATAGATCAATCAGTGTGTAATCTAATCTATCATCTATCTATCTGAGAAATGGGACCCTCATACAGAATATTATGTCCTACCAATACTGCTTAAAATATGGAAGAAGGAAAATCAGCTAGAGGCTGTTACCGAGCTGTTAATGACCATGTACTGCACTAGATCTGCCTGGAGAACTCCAGGTCATGGCAATGGGAGACTTCCACAAGCATATAGGCCTATGCAGTTAACTTCCTTCCTGGGGTATTTCCTTCATCACTGGGGGAACGGGGAAATAACCCTTGCTGGAAAAAAGCTGCCATTTATTTCATTAAGGACAAACCAATGGAAGGAAATAATGATCTGATATATGGAAAGTGCCAAGGCTCCGTTCTGAAGGGAATGTCACGGCCCCATGTATATATAATGGATCTCCAGGGTATTAGCTGATGTAACAGGAGAAAAGAGTGTAAGGAAAGGGTTCTCTAAACAAGTTGGCTACGAGAAGCAAATAAAAGAGATGGGGTTATACAGAAAATGTCAGCATTCTGATGGGCTACGTCCTGGTGCTTGTGCATGGCTAACGTGAAGGGCCATACACAGGGAATGTTTGGGATGTGCAGTGTCAGTAACAGTGCTGCCTCTACCCATAAGATGTGTAGTGGCCGCAGAGCTGTGCTGTAGCTACTACTTCATCTTCATTGCATTTGCCTCCACAGCTACTGCATCCTCCACTCTAAGGGGCTGGTCATTGCATCTGTGTAGTCATGGGTCCAGTATCTATGCCCCATCACCTCCCTCACTCTCCATATCCTGCTGTGTGTCCCGGAGAGCACAGGTCTGTGGGATAGAAGGGTGGGTGGGGGTATGGACTTGTTGTCATGGGCAGTGAAGCTGTCACTAGATTTGGGTGGGCATAGGACCACATGTACACACCACATACAGTAGAACTCAGAGTTACGAACACCAGAGTTACGAACTGACCAGTCAACCACACACCTCATTTGGAGCCGGAAGTACACAATCAGGCAGCAGCAGAGACAAAAAAACCCCAACAGTACAGTACTGTGTTAAATGTAAACTACTAAAAAAAATAAAAGGAAAGCAGCATTTTTCGTCTGCATAGTAAAGTTTCAAAGCTGTACTAAGTCAATGTTCAGCTGTAAACTTTTGAAAGAAAAACCATAACGTTATGTTCAGAGTTATGAATATTTCAGACTTACGGACAGCCTCCATTCCTGAGGTGTTCATAACTCTGAGGTTCTACTGTAGCTGCATTGGAGACATGGAGCTGCTTGTATTCATGACAGTGATTCCTGAGTATTTAGAAAACAGGTGATGCCAAGGCGTGTTTGTGTGTGTGCAGAGGGCATCTCTGTGTGTGTGTGTGTGTGTGTGTACACGCGCTCGCACAAGGTGTGCTATTCTAAGAGGCACTTCAGGGACACAGAATTATTTTGTCTCTACCCTGTATTAATTGCTAATTAATTGACAATACTGTACACCTGCCAGCAACCTCACCTCTTTGAAACTCCTAGAAGCAGCTTAACAGGAGCCTTGGCTTTTCGCAGTTCATGGCTGGTGACATAGCTGGTTGAGGACACCGGGATGTTTTCTCATTGGAGTTGACTTAGTCTGAGCATGGGATTCATGCATCTGAAATGGTATGGCCCAGTGGTCTAGAGAGAGCATGAAGCAGTGCAATGCAGGGATCCTAGTTCATGTTCCCCAGTGCATTCATAGTGCAAGCTTCTCAGGGAAGGTGCCATGTCTGTTCTCTCTGTGCAGTGCCTATGAATCTTGAAGCAGTGAGCTGTGCTGCTGTTAGGGCACTGGGCCATACCTTGGGCTCTTGGAGGCTGGTGATGCTACAGAATTATCTCATAGCCCCTTGAGTGGCGACAGAGTGCCTTGTACCATTCTGGAGTTATCCTCTAGGGCTGCAGATGTGTGACTGGTCTTTGCATTGTTCTGCAGGGAGAGCACAAGGCATCTGTCCCAACCTAAGGCAAGGACCCATTGGGCACTAGTTACCGCAACGGGAAAGGGAAGGGGTGGGAAGAAGCAGAGCTGGTTGGCCACACATGGGAGAGCCTGCTGTGCCCTCCTAAGGTGCACATTGGAGTTTGCCCTGGGGAAATGAGGCTCAGCACCTACCCCGACATGGGCCCGTGCCTGCTAGTTGCAATATGGACCTAGATATAGGTTATACTATAGTGAAGCCAACATGAAGGCAACATGCTGGTTTGCTTTTTAATGGAAATAACTGTACATCACTCTGGCTGAATATAACAATGTAAATCACCCACAGAAGACTGACCTACCATGTTCTGCCACAACTCTGCACAGGGAGGAGCTCTCTTCTCCGTCTGTCATCACTTCTGATATGAGAGCTAAGTGAATTCTCCAAGGTCACATGAGCTGGAAGGAGAGCACACTTGTTTCTTGCTCTAAGTCCCATGGACTATCCATCGCGTGGCTTCCTTGAAAGCACCTGTCTAGACCCAGATTCACACTCTTCACCTGGAAAATAAGAAGCTGATTTTATTGTCCATCTAACTCTTTATTGGCCTCATTCGGAATACTGCTTTCAGGGCACAGATCCCTGTGGCAATAGTATATTATCAAATACTTTGTAAGGAACAATTCCAGAGCCCAATCCTGAAAACGCTGAGTGTCCTCAACTCCTGCTGAAGTCGGTGGTGGGGTTGGGAGGTGGGTGGGGGGAGTGTACTCAGCACTTCATGAGATCTGGTCTTGTGATTTAGGCTCAGGAGATCTAGGTTCTGTTCCCATCTCTCAGACAGGCTCCCCGTGTGACCAGAGGAAGTCACCCCATCTCGCTGTGTCTCAGATCACCATTTGTGAAATGGGGATTAGTGGGGTAACATTTTCAAAAGTGCATAAGTGACTTAGGACCCTCTTACTTTCAAAAGGATTTACAGTCTGAAACCACTTAGGAGACACTTTAGTGTCGTTCGGACACTTCTGTGATAATAACAATAATAGTAATCGTCCTTTTCTGTATCTCACTTCTGTGATTCCAGGGTGCTGTCAACTAGATCTCTGGGATATACCGGCTAGGCATCCTAACTGCCAGAGTAACAAATGTTCTCCAATAGACTCCAGCTCTTACACAGCCACATGTGGCTGACGCTTATAGCTAAATCAGCAGGACTTCTGGGACAGCCATTAAAGTGGAGATCCCTGTGGGGAGCCGGATCTATGTACGGCAGTGGCATGGCCTCTCAGCCCGAGCTGCAAGGCAGCAGGTAGAGTCTGTGCTGTGCTAATGCCAGGCAGTTAGCAGAATGGGGTAGGCGTGCGGCTGCCATGATCTCCTGCAAGGCAGAGAGCAGTGGGTTTGCTTTTTTGTCAGGGTTTAAGTTGATTCCCCCTCTTCTCTACCCCCCTTGCTCCCTAAGCCTGCTTTTGATTTGGTTTTATTGGCTAGTGAAAGGAATCATTTACTAGTCAAGGGCCAAGCAGTGACAAAGGAATGCAGGTAAATTAGTTTCAGTTCCTATTTCTCCCGTCTTCCTCCTTTGGAATTTGAGCTTTAGAAAATAAAGTCTCACCCCCACCCCCACCCCCACCCCTCCTAAGCCCTTTTTAAAAGGATTTTTTTTCTTTAAACCTCTCTTTCAAGAAAGAGCTTCTTTTCTCCAGTGCAGAAACCTCTGGCTAAAGCACCCAAATGTCAAGGTGTACGGGGGGGTTCAATGAACCCCAAGGGAAATGCATTTAGAAAGCAGCTCTTTGCTTGCATTTAAAAAAAATGCAGAAATAAATTGTGAGTGCCAATAAAGCCTATTTTAATGAATAACTGGTTACAAACCGGGAGCATGTACAAGCACCATGCCTCAGATGCTGAAATGCAGTTAAAGTTTAAACACTTAGCTTCAGAAAGTGTACAAAGAACTTGCAATCAACATGGACCAAACCTGTATGTTCAATTTCTCATTACTTAGTCATTATGAAGAGTTTGGCACTAAATTAATGACCAGGAGATTGCAAACTGTCCAGAACTTTTCTTTCTTTCTTTCTTTCTTTCTTTCTTTCTTTCTTTCTTTCTTTCTTTCTTTCTTTCTTTCTTTCTTTCTTTCTTTCTTCAGTCCAGAAGCTGTCAATGGAACTACTCATCTGAGTAAAGTTACTTACTCCTGAAGTCTTTGCAGGATTGGTACCTTTATATTTATATAGCATTGGTGTCCTTCGCACATCCTGTAACCCAAAATGCTTTGTGCGAGCGTTTTAAATAATACAAGATATTATATAGTATTAACGACAGAAAACAGTGTCTCTCTCTCTCCTTTTTGCTCTTTCTGTTCCAGTCCTGTTAGTTATTCCCACATTCTTAATCTAGAAATAAAAACATTATTTTTCTGTTTTAACTATGCAAGGCTGATCGCTTTGCCAGTATTTTACAAACCTGTTCATAATTATATGTATTTTATGTTCAGACACGCACAAAGAGAGACCAGAAACACAAAACAACCCAGCCTATGCTTAAATAACAATAAGATTTCGGACACTGGCTGACAGAAGTCAGGAAATGTAAGTTAGGGGCTGATATTCCCTCTTTGCCTCTCACTATTGTGAATGTGTTTGCGGCAAAAAACACAATGATGAGAGAGGCAAGGATGGAGTGTCCAGCCTAAGTCTCCATTTCCTGTCTTTTGTTGGTTTGTGTCACAATATTAAAAAATTGTGTTTAATTTCCTTTAAAAAAAAGGAAAATATCTTTCCCAGAATGTGTAAAAATGCACAAATATTATTTATCTCTGCCTGCCAGAACATGGGGAAATACAGTTTGAGTTTGGGAAGAGTTTTTCTTAGGAAAACCTCCTGTAGTTTCCAGGCAGCTTCAAATAAACCTATTTTGTTTTATAAATTCTGACCAATATTGTCTAAGTTGTTGTTTTGAACTAAGGAATATTTCCACCCAAAACAGAGCAATCTCTGGGCTAAATATATGGTCAGAATAGTTTTTCAAATGCACTGACAGTTTAGCATTTTAGAGCCTGATTCTACTCCCATTGCAGTCAGTAGGTTAGATTCCGGTCTCACACCAGAGTGAACCAGGCATAACTCACTTGAAGTCAGTGGAGGCAACTGGTGTAAAATACGTGTAAGTGAGCTCAGAATCAGACCCTCTGCCTACTCATAGGAGTAATGATTAGGGACTCTTATTAAAATCAATAAAAAGACTCTCATAGACATTGGCTAAGGACCCAGTGGTGTAAAGAATGAAGAACTGGGCTCTAATTCTGTACATGGTGTGAAATAATATTTTAGTTAATTTCTTTGAGCTGCCTAATCTTTATGTATGTGTGTGTGATCTATACATTGCAGCTGCTGTTGTCTGATAGTCATAAGTCACTCTGCTGCATCTAACATAATTTCCTCAATGAGAATTTGAAATTGGTTTACATTTGAAATTGGTTTACATTTGACATTGCTTTCTATGTATGCCTTTCCAGGGTTTTGAAACACTTCTTATGTACTTACAAGGGAGCTATTCCCTCTGATCACATAATAAATTCTCATTAAAAAGCCTCCTGAAAACTGATTAGAAAAATCATTAGTGCAAGAAGCTACTTTTCACCCCTTGGGGGCAAGGACTGTGTCTTTCTTTTTGTTTTGCACCATGCTGTTATTGCTCAGTAACAGTCATACATTTCAGCATTGAACATCTAGGTTATTTGTACTAGTTCCCCTTCTGAGTCGTTATATTATGTTTATATTGAGTTTGTTAGGTATGTTTTGGGCAAGGTGATAAAATAAAAAGAAAATCAAACTGCAAAGAATTAGAATCACTTGACACATTTCATTTTTTGTAAAAGTCATTCTTGAGTTATGCACATGGAGAAAAAAGTGCCCAGAACCAATAAAAAAAAAAAAAAAGCAGAATAAACATTTTACAAGAATAACTTAAGAACTGCCAAGCCAGTGTTCTCTTTTACCGTTAGTTATAAATACACATGCACTAGCTACAAGACTTTAAATGTCACATTTCAGGCTGGAGTGAACTTTTACCATCTAGTTTAGACTCACACCAAAAAATGGGGTTTATAAAGGAAGAACTGACACAACCTTACGCAAACAGTAACTCAAATAGTAATAATAATGGGACACATTCTACAGTATTAATGGATCATAAATTTAGCCCAGTAATAATAAATTATAATGAATGATAATAAATTTATAATAGTAAATTAATTATTTGTATCTCTGTGTCACTTTTCATCAGATAAACAAAATAAACAGTCTCAATGCATCTACACTTCTCTAAATGCATCATACTCAGATTGTCTACATTCCTCTCTGATATTTAAAGAGCAGATTGGTTTTAATGAAGCAATAAACTGGAATATTACAGTTTCACAAACTTGAGAAATTCGATTAGGATAAAAAAACACCCAAACTCCATCTTACAACAGTGAAATTCCACTGAAGTCCACAGCATTATGGCAATGTAACTAGAGCAGAATATGGTCATTAGTTTGTTTCTCACTACTTTTTAAAAGTGAGGATTATATAAAAATATTAAATTCTGTTTCAAAGCAACACATTCAGGCTTGTGGCGGCACTGTTCATTACATGGCACACAGTTCCCTTGCCTGAGTTTTAATGAATGGATTTACTTGTCTGCAGAAAAATGAAATGTTTTAAAAATTACTGCAAGCCTGTAATAAGATGGTTACAATCAGGAAAGTCCAAATTGTTCATAACTATTTAAACAACTCTAAACAGTTTTCGCTCTCTCTTACTCACTCACAAACACACACACAACATAAATTCCCCTTAGCAATTTAGGCATACTGGAGATTAAAGTCTTTTGGAAGTATCCAAGGTCAGACCTCAACTAAAGTGGGATTAAGTGAAAAAAGTGGAAGTTTTTTTTAAACTATCTGAAATAACTAGGAAGTTATTCTTGCAGCCTCCTCTTCCCAGGCCAGCACTGAGCAGCAGAGGTCCTGAGAATGTTTGAAAAGTTCCTTTTCGCTCTCTCTCTCTCGCTCTGAAAAGCTATAAGAAAACTAAAGTTAAAAAATAATGAGAAGTCACAGAAAGACAAAGTGTTTGAGGTAATATCTTTTATTGGACCAGAGCTCTGTGTAAATTTGAAAGCTTGTCTCTTTCACCAAGAGAAGTTGGTCCAATAAAAGATATTATCTCACCCCCTTGTCCTTCTAATATCCTAGGACCAACAAGGCTACACAACACTGCAAAGTCAAAGAAAGGCAGAACTGTTCTGATCTCCAGGGGGCGCTGTTACACCACAAACTCCTACAAATCACGGGGATTAGTTTAATTCATCATTTAAACAACAACAAAAATCAAGCTTTGCAACCCCTTTTTCTCTTCAGATGTTCCAAACTAGTATTCCAGCAAAGGAAATGAGTGAGGGAAACCAAACAAGCTTGTTTTCCATTTGTAATATTTTATTTCAAACCAGGATAATCCACTAGAAAGGCAGAAAACAAAATATTAAGTTTTCCTTCTTCTTGTCACTGCAAATGTGTTTTTAAAGAAATAATTCTGGGATATATTAAATGGCCTGTTTCTTTTATTTTCTTCCCCTTCCCTTTTTGTTATGCTCTCTGCTCTGTTTGCATTTTAATTTTGGAGGATGAGGATGGGAGGAAATACCAGTTGGACTGAAACTGTAGGCAGCAATTGATAGCATGAAATGGTCGTGTTTTATGTTGAAATGCTTTCAAACGGGGCAGAAAATTGTACTGAGGTTTAGTAAGAAGCCTGGTATATCATAGCCGCAGAGAAGCAGTGTGGATTTCACAGCTTTCTGTGGAAAGAAAGAAAGAAATTCAATATATGATAAAGATTTAATTTTGAGGCTTAATCGAATAACAGCATTTTAAAGTCTGAATTCAGAACTAGCATTAATGGATACATTTAATTAGGATGTCTTTGCCATGGGTATATAAACACTTCTGTAGCTCTAAAGGAAGGCTCCGCTGTCTGCAAGTTGGTTTTTTTTGAACATTTCAAGTTAAAAACAAATGTTTTAAGAAAAGAAGCTAACATAAAGCCGCCCGGTATTGGCTTTTCTATCTTTTACAATATCTATAGCTGTCGGAGGGAAAGAGTCATTCATTAAATTAAGAGTGAACCAGTTAAACTGGAGCTTTCATTGAAGAAAGTCTCCCAATGATCTGTGCTTTATTTGGTGGCTAGTCTTACTACACAAATAAACCAAGATTATTTTTTTTTAAATCTCAGGAACTAAAAATACTAGAAAGAAAGGAAATCCAAGCCGGGTAGAAAATACTAGGAAATAATTTCCTATTAAGCATACCCTCTGCCTCCACGTATCTCCAATCTGTGATGGATGGGAATCATGAAAGTACACAAGAGACATGGAATCGTATTCCTCTCTCTCGGATAAAAGCAAGCAACAGAAAGAAAATCAAATTCAGAAATAGCATCAGTGTTTACAATATGCAAAAATAGACACAAATAAATATGGACTAAAAATCCATCCTGACTGTCTGTTGTTAGCTCGTAAATGAGTCTGATGCTGCTCCTATGGAATCAGTGGGAGCAAGATCATGTCGTGTGTTTATAAAATATATACAGCCCGTATAAATATATTTGAAAATAAATATACACAGGACTATTTAGAGCAATTTCAATATTTATTTGCTGAGCAAAATGCTTCTGTATCTACTCAGATATCCAGTTTGACTGATTTAAAACAACATTCGCGTTGCAGATTCTCTTTTTCCTTTCAAATCATGCCTGACACTTTGCAAATCTTGCTTAGGAAAAATACATGATGAAAGACAACACAGAAACCAGGTTGCTTTGTAGGAAGAATCACTTAAATATATATCTAAAAAAAGAAGGGATACAAGGAAAAACAGCAACACTACCACCTTGAGATCTGCTGAACACAAATTTTATGAAATATTTGTCGTTTAATTTTTCTCCTGAAATAAAAATCTTGGTTTTTTCTTTCCATTATATTTTCTTTTGGCAGATGCTTCTTGGAGTATTTCTAAATAAAGACTGTTGTTTTAGTATTAAGTAATTAATGAAAAATGACACATAGTAAGAGAAACATGCCCAGTGTGATGTAGAACTAAAATGATATATAGAGACTAGATAGAAAGCATACCACATACTCAAGATTACATGAACACATACATGCACACAGACATATATGCTTTGATTTTCAAAAATGGGCTAGTGATTTTGGGTGCCAACCTAAGACATCTTTAAAAGCTTTGATTTTCAGCAAGTGCTAAGCACCCAGTCTCTGAAAATCAGGCCCCTTTAAAGTATCTCTAGTTGGGCACCAAAAATCATTAGTCACTTTTGAAAATCTTGTGCACATATACACATGCTAATTTTTACATGCTGCTGATACTGGAAATAGCTTGCTTTCTTTATCCTTGTCCAGCAGTGCAGGATGTGCCTAAATATAACAAATCTCAGAAAGTCCCTTTTGTGCCCACAACTGTGCTTGAATTAATACTGTGTATACATGAAGTTTCATATGGTTTATTATTAATGTTATTATTTTATTTATACATATTTTTTAAAAAATCTAGAACAACTTTCAAGTTTACAACTCTGACACAGAATGTCTGAAAATAGACATGGAAAGGATACACACCTTTTTTAGTGTCTGGAGTATCAAATAAAACAAAACAATAATAATGATAATTGAATCTAGCACTTTTCCTTCAGAAGTGACTTACAAACAATTGGACCAATCATGCAAAAAAAAAAAAAAAGCTCCTGATCATAGTGTTTCCTATTGTGAGTAACCCCACTAAATTCAGTGGGACTCCTCATACTAATAAGCACTAACATTGATAGAAAACCTTTGCAGGATTGGGCCCTAAAGGCTTCATGCTCCTCTCTGCTATGTGTTGTGGAGGGGAATCAAACAGGGCAGAAAAAGCACCCCGACATGTGGATGGTGGGAAGCAGTGCCCGACCCAAGGGATGGCAGAAGTCTGCCTGTGTAAAGCTGTGTGGGAGTGGAGAGAGCATGCCCATTGTGTGCTGGGGGGAGTGGGGATGGATAGCAGAGGCAGCAATGCTGGGGAAATAGCTACTTTCTATGACATGCTCTTCCATGCGCTGCCCAGATATCAGCTGGAAATCTGCATGGCAGAAATCTGTATGGTTGAACATGCCAGCAATGACTCTCCTCTGGGTCTCAGAGAGTGCGAAGGCATGGGAACTGCAGTCAGGGGATTCACAGTTACTAACAGACCCAGGCTATGGGAGGAAAGGGGGTCCCAGTGAGTCAGACAGTGGGTCCACTGTCCACCAGGATGGGTAGCAGTTGGTGCAGATTTCCTTTTGGATCATCAGATTTCACCAGTCATGCTCCCTTCCCTGCTCTGTTCTGGTCTATACTCTCCCCTCATGAGAGGCAGAGATGACACTTGCTGAATTTTGCCAGCATGATTCATCCTTCCAGGAGAAGGTACCACAGCATGTGCCACTATACACAGAAGGCAACCATTGAAGGACCACTTCTTCCACCAGTAAAATGCAACCAGCTCTGAGGTAAAACATGGTAGATTAACAGCTCACAGGAAAACTACACAACAGTTCAGGACAGGAAGTGAAGGACAATCCTGTATCCATTAGAAATTACAAAGATAATTTAGGGAGGTAGAACATAATTACAAAACTAAAACTTTGCAATGACACTGGAATTAATGCTCCTAATAACACATGTTTAACAGCAATCAGCCCACTCTGCAGAGGTCACTTGAGAATTCTGGTCCAGCTAAACTAAGCCCAGAGGAGATCTCTTCATCTTCCGAGAAAACAGCACCTGATTCATCCGTCGGATTACTTTCTGGTGTCATGGGACTAGTTTTTCTAAGGCCTCAGCTCCCAAGTAGGCAGCTAAATAAGGGCCAGATTTTCAAAATTGCTCAGCTTCCAACATGCATCCTACGTGCTGAGATTATTTCAAAATCTGGCCACTCAGACGGGTGGCTAAATGGGAGCTGAGTTTTTCTGACAGTCTGACCCTTCGGCAGCCTTACGTTTAAGATGAACGCGGAGCCCTCAAGGACTACAAGTCCCATTATGCAAAGTGGCTTCTTGATCCAAGTGGATGATCATTTATAACTTATAGCCTATAATTAGAGGATACAATACATACTATTGTCAACAGTTTGACAGCATAAATAAGCCTGGTCTATAGCAGTGGTTCTCAAACTAGGGCCGCCGCTTGTTCAGGGAAAGCCCCTGGCGAGCTGGGCCAGTTTGTTTACCTGCTGCATCCACAGGTTCGGCCGATCACGGCTCCCCCTGGCCGCGGTTCGCCGCTCCAGGCCCACGGGGGCTGCAGGAAGGGCGGCCAGCACATCCCTCGGCCCGCGCCGCTTTCCGCAGCCCCTATTGGCCTGGAACAGCGAACCGCGGCCAGGGGGAGCCGCGATCGGCCGAACCTGCGGACACGGCAGGTAAACAAACTGGCCCGGCCTGCCAGGGACTTTCCTGCCAGGGACAAGCGGCGGCCCTAGTTTGAGAACCACTGGTCTACAGAGAGTTTGCTCTGGGTTCCTTAGGACCATGTTGAAATATGGTTCTTTAGTATGGTGCTAAAAGAGTATGAAAACCACGGGGCCTCTGAACCATTTTTAGTTGACACACGTTGGGCCAGATTTTCAAACAAGGAACTGCACCCTGCAGCTCCCATTGTGGCACTTCTGCTCAGATTTTCCAGAGAGCTCAGGGGCAATATGCTGAGCTCTTCTGACAATCTAGTTGGTAACTTTGGTGTCTCTATGAGAACTGAGCAGCAGTGGGAATGCTAGCCATGAGCCATCATGGGCCTTCACTGGGTTAGGTTTAGACATGGCAGCCATGCATAGCCAGAGCCTCTAAGGACTATAGGGGTGGGCCCGAACCAACCCCCTGAATCTGAACACTTGAACTTCAGGCCGATTCCCCACCCTAAGTAAAGCATGTGAGTGGAAGCAGGTATAGAAGTGTTGTTTTCGGGAGAGCCACAAAAGGGCTATTTGTGCTTCGACAAAATGTTTGTTTTATACTGTTAAAAAGGAAAACTTCTTTTGGATTGTAAAGGCCCAAAGGGCAGAGTCTGTACTATCTGATCCCTTCAAGTTCCCGGCTGGTGCATTGAAGCACAAAACAGCCACTTGATTTCTTAAGCACCTGAAAGCAAAGGGAAGAAAAAAGCAAACAACCTCCCACCCTGCAAACTCCCACAGAAGAAGTTACATTGTTTTAATTTAGAAGCAGCTGCAGCTGTACAAGTTGTGGTTTTTTTCCAGCATTTCCATTAGCACATTTAAACTGCAGTTGTGACAAAACCTTGTTGCGCATAGGAATGTACTTTGCACAGGCTCCCCCGAGCTTTGTCAGGGAAGCCAAACAAGAACCGAAAACCTTCACCTCATTCTTCTTCAATGCGAGGACTCGCCTCCGAAAGGAGGGAATTATCTGTTACGAATCAATGGGAGGCACTTTTGAAAGAGGAAGTATTGCCCTCCAGATCTGAGGGAACTGAAGCGTTTATTGTAACAAAAATACGCTCTTTGTTCAAATGTTATTTGATTGAATTGTGTATTCCTTTCCGAAGAACCTGGACAATGACTGAAGGAAAATCATGTTTAAGTCTTTCTTTCTTTCTTTCTTTCTTGTTTCACTCCTTTTTTCTGTGTGCTTGTCCCTCTTTCTCCATAGGTTGCTACTCAGCACTTTTCTAACATATGCTGGCCCCGTTTATTGTCTAATGAAACTGTCCAAATGGGGCATTTAATTTCTCTTACTGACCCCAGCAGCATCTGTACAACGGAGGAAGGACCCATGGGCCATTAAACAAGAGACTCCCTGGATAATAGATATAACCAGCAGGTAGGATTGGAAGAAAGTATCCTCTTCGTTTCAGCAGCATGGCAGCTAACGAGTTACCTTAAAACTTTCTGACTTAGAATATTTTTCATCTCTCCCTGTCCTTAAGTAATCAAATAAAAACATGGGAGATAATGTATTATTACTGTAATGTAGCTTCAAATTGAGCTGGGAGAACTACTTGATAAACCTAGCCCCTTTTGTTTGCAAACAATCCAGGAACAGATTCTGATTTGTAGGAATTTGTTCATGACTGGAAATTATTCAAGGAATGTTTTATGTAAACCCATACCAGCCTGCAGGTTGTCTACTGACACTTTGCCGGGATGTCTTCACTGAGTATTCATAATTTGATAGGTGACTAGGGTGACCAGACGTCCCGATTTTATAGGGACAGTCCTGATTTTTGTGTCTTTTTCTTATATAGGCTCCTATTACCCCCCAGCCCCGTCCTGATTTTTCACATTTTCTATCTGGTCACCCTATAGGTGACTGGCCTTCTAAGTCACTATTATTTCTGCTCCATGACTGTATGGCTCCCAAGCCTACAAAGTGCTTTCAGTAAGGCCACATGAACACTCACAGTGCAAATACTTGTGGAATGACATATTTGCCTCACTCCTCAGAGCATTTTCCTTTCCCACAAACAACATGAGGTAGGCACAAATGTTTGTGGAAAGCGAGTCAAAAGGGTTGTGATTACCGTTGAACTGACTCTGCGGTTGCTCACGAATGCTTTGTCACTGGGATTTAGTGTATACACTCTTTCTTGCCAGACAACTCTGTTGATTGGTGTGGTGTGGGTCCATAAACCCTCCTCTTTCTCTGCCCACTCTAGAGATGCTCTGGCTGATAGTAGTGCTAGCTTTGCACAGTTTTAGTCTCAAGGTGGGGTAGATTTTTTGTTCGCTCTCATTCCCTTGTGCACCTGTGCAATGCTGAGACACGAGAGCAGTGTGCCTTAAAACTCCTTGAACAACATCAAATGGCTGCAGTGTTTTGTCTGGGACTCACTAGGGGACAATCCATAAATGTCAGCCACAGACTCTATGGAAAAAAGAACGAGGACAGTGCTTCTGTATCCTGGGAAATTTCCCAAAGTCTGGGAATTTGTGAGTAAAATGTTTGAATGCAAATTCTCAATTTCCCAAGTTGAAACATTTTACTCACAAATTGCCAGGTTTTGGGAAATTTCCCAGGATATAGAAGCACTGTAAAAAACTTTGGGAATTTTTCACCAGATTTGGGAAATTTTTAGCGCTAGGTTGGGAAAAGTTGGCATCATGATATAGAAGCACTGAACGAGGAGTACTTGTGGCACCTTAGAGACTAACAAAGTTATTTGGGCATAAGCTTTCGTGGGCTACAGCCCACTTCTTCGGATGCATGCTCCATGGAGTTATCAGAACTATTTGTCGGAGAAGGTGCTGTGGGGAATAGACATTCTAAGAAAACCAGATACTTCATCAACAGTGCAAATCCAAGCTCAGTGTTTTCATTACTATCGAAAGACAACTGCATTTGCGGCACAAGTCATCTTCTGAGCATGCACTTAGCAGGCCCAATTTGAGACATCAGAGTTTGTCATTGCAAATTGCATATATTCTTTCCCTGAGCATTTGCCTTGCTAGTGGTTTAGGAAGCTTTCAGATGTGTGATTGACTCTGTCCATCATAATCTGGCTCTTGTTGGCTTTATGGCTCCTCGTGTCAAGGTAATTACGTTTACATAGGCCTGGCACCATCCTGTATAATTTAACTGAATATGGAGCATTATTAAAGAGTGTTGTCATGTTTTTCCTCTTCGCGAAATGGAAAGTGTTTAGGACATATATGAGCTTCATTTGCAGGTTATTTTTTTTTCCTTGAAAGAAAGATTTGAGTGTGTGTGTGTGTGTGTGTGTGTGTGTGTGTGTAGGGGCACAGGAGATGGGTTGTATTAGGAGTTGAACTGGAAGATTAAAATGAACTGAATTGTTTCAGTCAGAAACTCCCTCCCCCCCATCTAAATTTTTGTTTCAACATTTTTTAAAAGGAAACTTTGCAATTTTTCTGTTTGAAACAGCTTTACATGTTCAATTTCACTTGAATTTTATTTTTAGAAAAAGGTAAAAAAAAACCCAAAACAAAACCTTGAAAACAAAACAAAATACTTTGTTGGACCGAAAATGAATTTTTTTCCCGAGTGTTTTGGTTTGGTCACTGAACTGAAGAATTGATTATGCACACAGAGCTCTATTTCCTTGCAGCTAACGGACTTGGGGTAACATTTTCAAAAGTGCTTAGGGGTTACTTAGGATCCTCAGTCCCATTATCAAAAATGACATAGTTTAGGTCTCATTGAAAACTCTCATTTAGGCTCCAAAGTATCTAAGGCTCCTTAGGTGTTTTGAAAATGTCACCTTCAATTCTTTCCTTTTGTCCTTTGCCCGACCCCTGGACTCATCCACTTCCCCAGCAGACCTGCTCTACAAAATGGCATTCTCTGCGCAGCATGAGCTCACACGCACTGTATGTACAAGGTCACACTGCATGGGAGGACACCATTTTGTAGATCATATATTTCTGTAGGTGACCCATGGAGGGGCCCCATCCAACTCCATCTGGCCCGCAGCAGTGAAAAGGTTGGACCGCCCTTTAGCTCAAACAACAAAGCCTTGACTAATTCCTTTTTGTCACTCAGGACTTTGTGACATTAATGGGCCACCTTGGGAACATGTTTATTCTGTTGCTGAATTTACTTCCTCTGCAGATGTTGTTCTGGGGTATTTAAATGCCACTCTGGTACTGAAAAGGTTAAGGGGAGCTGGAGAGATCAATTAGCCCATTCTGTGGCACCTGAAGGGGAGACAGGTAATTAAGGATCAGATGCAGCTGGGGAGAACCAGATTGGATGGTTCTTAGGACTGCAGTGCACTGGTGAGGGAGACCCAGGAATGAGATAGTTGTGAGTTTCCTCTCTCTGGGAAAGGAAACATGGAGGGAGTTTGTACCCTGGGACAGCCCCTGAAGGGAGAGGGCAGCAGGTGACTCCTAAACCAAGCCAGAGGGAAGAGAGGCTCCAGGAAAGAAGCCCTGAGGATCAGCAGCTTGGCAGGAGATGGGTCTCTAGGGGGAAAGCCCTGGGAAGGTGATGTGTTCTGTAATGGAGTGGGGAAGAACTCTGTAGAGCCTGGGAGAAGGGTGAAGAGCCTGCTGAAGACAGAGAGTGGGAAGAGATCTTTTTCTTTTTAATTGAAATAGTGTTACCCTGGAAAGGACAGGACTGTTTGACCTTGCTAGAGGGACAAGTCACTACACAGACCACTGAGGTCCAGAGGAGTAGGCAGAGGGGCTGTGATGCTGAAGCTTGCCATGAGGAAGCGCTCTGGAACAGTGAGTCTATGAACTGTTACAAGTTCAAACAAGGGCTTTGTGTTTGAGTCTGACTTGACAAGGAGTTAAACACATTCTTTCATTCTCTCTCTTACTGTAACAAGCGCTCACTTAAGTTAGATGCACTGCGAAGAAAGAAACCCTAGTTCAACAACTGCTCACTGCATTTCCTAGTTCCGAGGCATGGGACACTGCTCTGTGCAGTGTATAGCCATGGGTTTGAGTATTTCATGATATTATAGTTGGATTTCATCTCCCTCCTCCTCCCCCTGCCCCCGAATGAACAGCTATAAGATTTCTAGCTTCAGAAGACTATTGTGTAATGCTGATGGTGTGGCAGTCACGGTTTCACCCTCTGAGTAACTCTTTCCTTTTGGGCTGAGTGCCTGTGACCAAGAGATAGAGCGTGCTTCCTGGGGCAAAGCATACAGTAGTGCTAGCAAGAGCGTTGCCATTTTCACCCACTAATGCAGCGTGTTCCTCTTGACTAGAATCTTGCTGCAGACAGGCTGCAGTGAGTTATTGCAGTGATGTTGCAGAAACACTGGTGTAAAAGGAGTTAACGGAAGCACCATTTGCTCCAGGGGCTCAAGGGAGAGACTGTGATTGGCTGTTTGGGAAACGGTGGGGCCAGGATGTCTTTAGGGAAACTGGGTTGAACCCCAAGCTGGGGGAGTTTCCTGTCCCCTCTTCTGTCTATGCTAACTTAGCTTTCTTGTTTTACATGCCATCCCAGAGGACACAATCATGCTGACTGTCCCTTTCCGCTGAGTTATTCCAGCAGCTCAGGTGTTTTTGGTTTTTTATTCAGAAGTAAAGGTGGAAATTGGGCTATTCGCTGGTAAATCTGTTTCCCATTAGGCCAGGGAAGGCCCAGCAAGCCAGCAGTCAGGCCATCTTGGGTTGTGATAGTATCTGATCTTATGGCTAAATAGGATCGTACATGAGGCCTCCATAGAAAGATCAGGCGCTGTGGGAAGTGGCGTTGGTGACTGAGTGGGAAAGTTGGCGTTGATAAAGCAGACTGCTGGGTAGCAGCTCATGGAGTTCTCGTCATCTGGATGAGACTATGCTTAGCTTCTACTCTCTGGCAGTCATTAAAACCTGTTGGCACCTGGTTACATTCACAACACTTCAGGCAATGATATTGTGACCTGCCTACTGTCCCCTTGTAACTTCTAAAGGAGGAAATATTCTTCATGTCCAGTCTGAAACTGTTGTGTTGCTTGGGAATGTGACCTGCACTCTACTTTGGAGGCAGTTGCATTTCATGGGTAGGCAAAGGCATCGCTATATGTGAGTAAAGCACTTTGAGAGTTGATTCTTCCAGATGAACGGGACTCTGTTAATGGCAGATAGCTGTATGATTCAACTAAAACAGAATAGATAAGGCAGTGTTTCTGCCAAGGTCCTTGCATAGAAAACAGAGGAAAATACCATTATGAAATGCAAAGTTTCAGGTTTACTGATGGAAGGAGGCTGGAACCTCACAGCAGGGACCCCCCCAGCTATGATGGGAGACATTTCTAACCAGGCATCAGTGTGGGAAGGGGTGTTATTTGGTACGTGGAGTAGGAGTGGTTAGAGCATATGAATGGTATTTCCCTCCACTCCGCTGGGAGCTGGGTCTGAGGGAAGCATCTACCATGCATGGCCATTAGCAGGAGCAGAGGAAGGGCTGAGGGGGACAACAGAGGACACAAAGAGAAAAGATAAAGGGAGTGGAGGCTAATGAAAGATGGGGTGG
Organism: Emys orbicularis; assembly: GCF_028017835.1. Classification (NCBI taxonomy): domain Eukaryota; kingdom Metazoa; phylum Chordata; order Testudines; family Emydidae; genus Emys; species Emys orbicularis. Next base: position 8,087,109 of record NC_088698.1, on the reverse strand, counting down.
GGGGAAAGACATGGGAGACCAAGGGAAGGATGGAGCTAAGGACACACAGAGAGGGAAAGAGGAAGAATGGAGAAACGAACACAAGAAGAGCAGAAGGGAGGGGGATGCTAAATGTTAATTGGAAGGGAGGCAGACACTGACAAAGGGTGAGGGATGGAGACTGACAGGAAAAGAGGAGAGGGAGGGGAGAGAAAAAAAGTGAGTCAGGGTTTAGAAACATTTTCTAGAAAGTTGCTGTCAAAATTGTCTGATAAAACATATCTCCTGTCTGGGTGCACCTCTGAGTAGAGATGCAAAATATGTATACAGCATCCCAATGTATCCCCATTGTATTGTTCTGCAGGATGGGAAATGCCACCAGACAGATTCATCGGACATGTTATTGCCTGTGCTTATATTGCCCATCTGGCTACCCTTACACCTCAGACCCATTGGAGAGGAAACCGTAAGGGGTCTTCTCTGCCTGAGGTGTGCAGAATGGGTTTTGGCCTGCTACCCATCTAAAGGGGAGGCTGTGGAGTTCCCCCTTTCCCTTATAGTAGAGATTATCATAAAGAGCACGCCCTGTCTGTCATCTGGTTACGAGGGGATTCTTGGAGTGAATTATAAAGCTTTAGGAAGTATGTGCAGCAAATCCTGAAACTGCCGAACACTTGCGGCTCCTGATGTCTTCAGTAAGAGTTTTAAGTGCTCGGCGCCTCTCCTCTGTGTGTGCATTTACTGGCTTGATCCTGTACCACTGATATCAATGGGAACTTTGCCATCGACTTTAATGGGAGTAGGGATCAAGGCTTTGATATCTAAGATTTATAATCATCATTGCTTCTGGGTTTGTCTTCTCCTTACTGAGGGATACAGAAAATTAAGTGACTGATTTTCTAGGCACCCTAATCTTTTACCTCATCAATAACCCTTGGATCTCAGCCCCTGAACTGCAGATTGCTGCTGGTCTTTAGAGCACATACATGAGATGTGCCAAGCTGGTGAAACATCTCTAGCGCTGAGGAATCCTGCTTTGACTATGTGAGGGTTTCCAGGGGCTTTATTGACCAACATGAGCAACCCCGGGCCCCTCTTGTGTCTTTCTTTGCTATGATCTCAGCTGTGTTCAAACTTGCAGAAGACCCCAACATCAGAGTGGTAGCCAACTTGGAGGGGGTGGAACCAAATCACCAATTCACCAGGGGGGATGAGACCGGTGGGGCTGCAGGCACTGTGGGGAATTCACTACCAATAAAGAGTTATACCCCAGAAGAGGTAACTGCAATGCCCATTCCCGCCTCCATTTTTGTATCCATGCTAACCCATCGCCCATAAAATGAGCATTTATATTTAACCCATATACACTTGGAGCCTGACTCAGATAAAAAAAATAGTGAATGATTGGGAGGACTGCTGTCTATTTACTGTTTAGATTACAGTTCTGCAAAGGGATGTACCCTAATAATGCTGTGACTTTTTAAACTGGAAAAAAAGAACTGTGCTGAGAAGCTGCTGGAAACTGGTAATGGGAGCTGCCCGTTTTGCTGTCTAAGGACTGGTCTGTACTGGGGATATTTTTACTGTGTACTATATGTACCTGTAAATGTAAAGTTGGGCTTGCACCAGGGCAGTGGATCTGTCACTCAGTATGGCTACATCAGTACAAATACCCCCATATGGAAACCTGCATTTATGAAGGAAATGCTAAGGGATGCTTCATGATTCTCTACCCAACACTCCATGTCATCCCATCTGCAAGTCCCATATCACCCATGGTAAAATGAGCAAACATGCCAGATGTTCTGACATTTCACTTAATGCATAACATCACAGGCTGCACTGTTCCTGCTTAAGCCTTTTGTTCCAGTCTGATGCTCACCTGCCAAAAATAACATGAGGGTTTACCAGCCAATATTGCTTCAGACGGCCCCCTCACATCCCCACCAACGAATGTTTGAACGTTGCTGCCAATTTCTGCCAACGGATACACAGCACTGGGGGAATGCAGGAGCTGCCACTGAGTTTCCAGAAGAACGGGGCTTCATCTATCTTGGCAAAAAAGGAGAACGTTATCATAAGAAACAAAGATCCCTTTCTCTTGGAAATAGAGTGCAGGGAGATGTAAAATTCAGTGGGAATAATCCAGACTATTTCTTAGCAGAGGGCAGGGCTATGATCTGATTGACACCAGAGTAAAACTGGAGTAACTCGTCTGCCTTCAGTGGTCTCACTCTGGATTTACTCTGGCATAACTGACATCAGAATCTGGCTCAAGGGGTGAAACTCTGGATTTACATGAGTGTAATTCCAAACACAATCTGTCTTCCATATTTTCTTTTCCGATGGGCAGCTGTTTCAAAGACCTCGGTTGCCCTTTCAGAAGGGACGGATCACAGGGGCAGGCCAAAACATATGTTACGTGGCAAGCAAGCAGCCAGCCCATTGGATGTAATAAATCTATTAATGAATGTCAAAAAGTTTCTTGTTCTGTGATGTTGAAATTCCTTCATTTGTCTAATGATGCTGTCCCGGGCACAGCTACCACAGGGATACTCCCAGGTAAACTTCGCAATCTGCTTTTTATAGGATTGTACAGGATGTACCATTCTCACCACTATATTTATTACACTCTGTAAACAAACATAAAGATTAGGTCATGATCACCTTTACGGGGTCCAGTTATGTTCTGGGGGAATGACAGTGATGGGGTTGTATTACTTTGTTCTCATAATTTCTGAAGCAGCCGGGTAATCTTTTAATGGAAACGCCAACTAGCTATGGTTTGGTTAAAGGACCCGTTCCGTAGTGGATGTACATTTTTTTTTTTTTTTTTTTTTTTTTTTGGTAGTAACTCCATTGGCTTCAGCAGAGTTGTGGTGTCTTGAACCAGCTGGCAAATCTAGCCCTTCAGAAATGTAAAGCATCATGTAAGTGCTACATGTTTTGTCTTGGGTGCTCAGAAAAAAATGCCATGGATTCATAGAGACCCGAATCCTATTTGTGATATCTGTAAAGGGGAAGCCAGGGAAACTCCCCTCCACTATCTTTTCCTTCCTCTCTCTTTGTGGTTTGAATTACTTGTCAATATGCCATGGCCAGAGTTGGGCTGAAAAAGTCACCAGGTTTAGTTTTTATAAAATGCTTCTGTCACCCCAGGATTTCTCATGAGGCTCAAGATTTTGCCTTACCAGCCTGGGCCCAGTATTGAGAAGAGATGGGCCCAAATCAACCCCCCGCCCCCATCCCAACACTCCTGAACTTTGGGCAAGTTTGTAGTGGGTCTAGATCTGAACTTTATCACCTGGATCCATCTCTAGTTTGAAGTAAGCCTGGGCCTCTTTTGTGGGTATATGATATAACCCGGGGGGAGCTGGCTGCTTGCTTTGACTTTCTGGACTGACCTTTCAGGCTTGTGGGAATCTGAAGCTCAAAGTGAGACCAGAGTGTATGAACCCCATGCGAAGAGCAAGTGAAGAATAGGTTTGAATGAATCTCTCTGGGAATTGAAGCCACTGAGTGTTGCTCTGGTGTAATTACTGTTTGCTTCCATCTGCATCAAGCCTTTGGGTAGCAATTCTCCTCTAGGAAGTTAGTGGGCAAAAGAGAAATGGGATTTCAGTACCTAAATGCACTGTCACACAGGGCAATCTAGTTTAGACAGCTGTAAATGGTTATTTTTTTTAGCAATGTTTTATTGCTTCTCCCACACTGTCATCCCCTGATATTTTAGAGGTGTGTGTCCTTGCAGAACCTGATTTTAAACCAAATGCATTTAAAGAATACATAAAACTCACATTGTAAACTTTAGGCAATACACTTTGTGGGAGATGAATGACAAATCTCCAACAACTGATCCTTCCAAACACTATTTGTATCACAGTAGCTCCTCCGGGTGTGGGCCCTATTGTGCTGCATGCTGGACGTGCACATAGTAAGACAGTCTCTGCCCCGAAGAGCTTTCAGTTTAAATAGACAAGACAGGCACAGGATCCCCACTTACAGAGACAGAGGGTGAGGCACAGAACGAAGATGACCCAATCCAAGAGACTGTATGGCAGAGTGGGGAATTGTACCCCCAACCTCTGAGTCCCAAGCCACTGCCTTGCCAACAAAGATACCCTTCCTCATGGCAGTGGAGGAATGGATACTGAATGGTGCTGTAGATACTAGACCATATCTTCCTCCCCACCCCAAGAAATGTGACTATTTTGTGGGGAATAAATATTTGATGATGTGCTTTCAATATATCTGAGAAAGGTCTAACACCACCCAGTGCCTGGCAGCTGAAGCTCGACAAATTCAGACTGGAAACAAGGTGTAAATTTTTAACAGGGAGAGTAATTAACCATTGAAACAACTTGCCAAGGGTTCTGGTGGATTCTCCATCACAGGCGGGTTTTAGGTCAAGACTGGGTCTTTTTTTCTGAAAGATCTGCTCTAGGAATTAATTCGGGAGAGCTTTATGGTCTATGTTACACAGGAGGTAAGACTAGATGATCACGTCGGTCCCTTCTGGCCTTGGAAACTATGAATTTTCAACTTGGTTCTGAAAGGTTGCAATGCTTATTTAAGGCAACGGGAATTGCAATTCAGGATTAGGCCTGCATTGAGGTTCTTAGGGTTAGATTTTCAAAGGCATTTAGGCACTTGTTGATGCAGAAAGATATGCAGGTGTCTAGCGCCCATTGAAATCAATGGGAGTTAGGCACATAAGTGCTCCTGAAAATCCCCCCCAGGTGCCTATCTGTATCTTTAGGTGCCTTTGAAAGTCTGACCCTTGGTTTAACATGTCAGCTCTGGGATTGTTCTGGGAAGCGTGGTTCAAATAAGCATGGCTAAAATACTGATTTTTTTTTTTAAGTGACTAAAATGAATGAACATCTTTAGAGAAGAGCAGCATTCCTCTCAATTTAACTGTGGGAACAAATCTGGATATTGCACCAACTACCTGACTGTGTGTGCAAACCAAATAATCAAAAATGCAACTAATCACTCTTGGACCTGCAGCTCATTTTGGGGGCATATAAAAGTAGGTGCAAAGACAGAAGCTGGGCCTTCTCTCAACTGAAAATATACCCTGAAATCCCTTTACTTTTTCCTCTTATGGCAACAGACATTTAATAGTTCAGTTCCTTCCAACACTTGCCAAATGGAGTCTTCGGTAGAGCTGGTCAGGAATTTTTGATTTTTTTTCATCAGAAAATGTCAATTTATCAAAACATTTAACGGAAATGTGTCTGTTTTGGTAAAACTTTCTCCGGTCTACGATGGACTTTCTGGTGAAAACCAGAGACTGACCCGACCCCAGTCAATGGTGTGGTGGTTTAGGCACTCAGTTTGGATACCCAGGTTCAAGTCACACTTTCTCGTTTCTTTTCAACAATTTTTTTTTGTAAGGCTTTGGTTTCATTCTGATGCTGAATGAAAACAAATCCAGAAATCTCAAAACTTTTCATGAAATGGAATTCTCGTTTTCCACCCATCTTGGGGGTATGGGAGTCGAGCTGTGCTCTTATGCTAACAAGATATATCACATCACCAGAAATCCCTTTGTAGTGATTTAGAATATTATCTAATCTATCGTACGTTATGGGGTGGAGTCCAATATTTATTACCATGAGTTTGGGTGACTGCATTAGTCATGAGTGGTGGAGCATACATACGCTATGCAGATCTTCCAAAACAATAGGCAAAGAACCCCACCCATGTCTCCTCTGTTTAATTCAGTCATTTTTATGTAATTCTTCTTGTTTCCTTTTAAATCTCCCTATTCTTTTGACCCTCTGAAGTGTCGGTTACTATGGATACAATTATCATTTTGATATGGGTGGACTCTAGTGACATCAAGTGTAGCAGAAGGTCAAATATATGGTTAGAAATGTATCCCTTAATTTGTGAAATGCAGTATTTCATACACAACTGTAGGTGTACGCACAGGGTGAGTAGTGCATAAAGAGGACACGTTTCCCTGAGTATTCTTATTTATGTACCAATCGACGCAGTAACAGAATGAATATATTCACACCCTGCAGCTTCTCTCATCAACGCTTTTTTTAAGTGGTTGTGTCCATTTCAAAAATCAATCCACAGTAAATGTTCCTCCTAATATTCCACTGCATATTTCCACTTAAGTCTTGCCAATTACCAAGCGTGTGAAATTTCATACACATGGTCTTACATGTTGGGTAAATCTTTTTTTCATGGAAAGTCAGAGACAAATCAAACAAGACATCTGGGAAATATGAGGACTGGAAGAAAAATCTCACTTTTTCCTAACTGTTTGTAGTCATTCAAAAGTTTCCACAGAAGAAAATAGAAAAACAAATAATTTATGGGGGGGGGGGGAATCCACTGAAAATGTAAGTCTTCTTAATATGTTGTCGATATCAAAAGTATGCCAGTATATCATTTTCTTACAATGGTATAGGGACAGCAGGGATACAATTACGGTTGTTCATAAGTACCTTTGTGCTGCATATTGTTTTTCTGGGGGGGGAGGGGGTGTTTAGTGTAACTTTAGATTTGAATGTTGTAGTTGTTAGACTTTGTAAAGCTACAAATTACTGTTAGGTTGAGAAACTTACTGTTATATTATCTGCAAGCTTAGCACCACCCTAGCAAAGCTTTTGGGCTGAGAATTTCCTTTGTTTTGGGACCTTTATTTCTAAGAGTTGCTCAGTGACCCCTTTCTTACATAATTGTTATGGAAGCTGCTCACTGGCTAGTTTTGGTGTTGCAAACACTGCAGTAAATTCAAGCCAACCCAACTCTATCAAACCACTTTGTGTGGTCTGCTTGCATAGGCTAGCAGACGCTATAGTGTTGGCTGCTTTAGAAATGCTAGAGATACATTGTGGAAGAAGAGGATGGACGAGTCAAAAATAGTGAAAGGGATGGGAAACCAGGACGATGTCTGCTCTATAGTCCAACCACAAATTGTTCATTCTATGTGCTATTAAGAGTGTTTTTTGTTAAATTCACAGGTCAGGAAGTCACTGGAGAAGGGTAAGAATCCTGGTGGATGGCTGTGCTGCTGTGTAGAATTAAAAAGGCCCAACAGCTCAGTGCCTTGAGTTAATGACAACATATCAGCCCAGACTTAACTGAATGCTTTTGTGGTTCTGAGTCAATCCCTTAACATCTCATAAACATGTCTTTGTGTGTGTGTGTGTGGTTGAAAATGTATTTCAAAAATCTCCTTAATTAGCCAGTTGTCAATAACTGCTTTTTCTGAGACCTGATTGGATTGTCATGTAAATACCTAATTAGGGACTAGTTAGAATAGGTTTTATTTATGTGTGTTCGTGCTCCATTCAGACACGTCTTAGTCAAACTCCAGTGGAGTATTTATGTTCTGTTGCATCAAGGGTTGCTTGCAAAACATGTTTTAATTTTTATATCGTTGACCTGTTCCCTTTGACTCAGCAGATCAGCACAGTTCCATCTCAAGAGGAGCCCATGTGCTAAAAAAGGCCTTGTGAAAACTTCTGGTGAAACATTCTCATTCCTTATTCTCAAAACAGCAACTGCCATTCATTCCTCTTGTAAACTAATCACCTGCATGATGCTGTTGGAAACAGCTGTTTCTGAGTTATCTGAATGTAAAACTTGTTGTGATGAATTCCTATTTATGTATGCATTTGCACATCATTTAGAAACCCAGTCTCACATTGTCGCATCACTCAAAAAATATTTTGTAAAAACTAGAAATGGGCCTGAAGGAAATCCTGGGTCTGACTTTGAAATCCAGACTCCAAATCCAAACTTTGTCTTCATTACAGGGAGACTCGGATCATCTTCTGAACTCAAGGGTGCAAAATTCAGTTCTGAATCTGAACCTTCCTAAAGCTCAGCATATTCCAGATTCAAATGAGACCCATCCCACTCTGGAGATGCAGTAGGTCTGAATTATGTTCTGAGGTTCAAATCTGCGGTTTGGGTTCAGACTAATTTCTAGTAGCAAATATATAAGGACTGAGAACCAAACTGTTAAGTGACCCTGTGAATTGAGAGTAGTGGGGGTTGTAGACACTGAAAGGAAATCCATTGACAACAAATTTAAAGCCTTGCACAGAAGGAGAGGATATGAAATGAAGACAAAATTAAGCAGCTGCACCCATCCCATTAAGGTGAGAGTAGTTTTACCTGGTCTCTTTAAAATTGTCCTAATATCACTGGTTGATGTTGGAAAAACCCTATGTTTGCTATGGAGAATGTTTAGGGATGAGGATACTACAGCAATGAATGTGGTATAAATGTTGATTAGAGAGGCAGGCTAGGATGGGAAGTGCCCATAATGTGGCCTTTGCTCTAAGAAGTGATCCATAATACGAGAGTATGAGAACTCCTAAACTAGTGTTAGTTGCTAACTAGACTAAGGGTGCCTTGGTTAGTTTTTGACAGGTCCTGGCTTCTTTCGGCCACAGGAAGGGGATGGGAAATGAGGTAGACACTCCACTGTTTGATCTCCATGGAAAAGAGACTCTAATGTTGGTGTAAGCAGTAAAACACTTAGCTCCCCCCCCCCCATCATCACCACTTCTCCTGGGCAAAGCTTTATATAGAGTGTGAGAGCCCATAAATAACAAGTGAGCCTATAAATAAACACAGCTGTGAGCCGACAAAGCCTTTTGACAAATGATGTTTGTTTAATTTCTCACGTGTGGTCCGTTTTGAGTCCAATCGGGAAGATCGGTAAAGCTTTCAAAAGCAAAGCTTATGTGCCAAAACCTGGGATTCTCCTCTTTGTGAAGCTCTTCCGCTGGCATTGGGGGTGGGGGGGGGGGGGGAGAAAGGAATTCTCTCTCGTGACTCTAAACTTACAGTATGAATGTTGTCCTAATCTACCAAGATTGTGCTTGTTGTTAATGTGCAGGTGGAAAGGCAAAACTGCTGGAAGAGCTGTGATCATTCAATCATTCTGAAATCATTGTCACTGTTCTTTAGTTCATTTATCTGTGTATTTTATCTTCCCACCTAGAAGCACCAGTCAGGGATCAGGGCCCTGGTCTGGTCGGTGCTGCACAGACATGAGAGAAGAGTCCCTGCCCCCAACAAGATTACAATTTTGAAGTCTCTACTCGGGCAAAAGGCTTGTTCTTTTCAGTAAGGGTTTTGGGTGCATGAGGGCTGCAGGATCTGACCCAGAGCCACCATGAGGAGATCCTGGCTTGTCAAATGATTAAGTATTAATTACTTCAAAGGAGAGCTAATGAGGCGATAAACCACAAGGGTGGCACTCAAATGGTTTATGGTACCATTAGGAAGCTGAGATGGAATTTATAATTTGAGGAGGGTGAATGATCCAGTCAAGGATTTAAAGAAAGGAACTAGTGCTTGTTTCTGTGCATGAGTTAGCCACAAATAGACTTCAATTTTTATGAGCTTATTAATTATTTGAAATTGTTCAGCCAACCCTTTGTATGGACAGATTTCAGCCTATGGGGTTGTCCCTGCAATCTTTGCTATGATGTCTTTGGCTATCTGCTGTCTGTTTGTGCTGTGAGATTTCAGTGACCAATCATGTGGTGTTTCTGCTCCCTTGTTTTGTCTGAAACTTTTTAGAAAGAAGTGAGTTGCACTGGAGCATGTAATAAATACCCTGGGTTTGCTAGTGGAAACCTCTTCTTGGCTTGTGAATATTGGAGGTTGGGGAAGAGCTCCTTGTGCAAACACCTGCTAGGAGGGGGGAAACCCCAACAACATTTGAACAACTGGTCATGGAAAAGTGAATAAGAAAGCATGTGTAAAAGTGATTTAGAGTTGGTGAAAATGTTCAGTGTCCTGCCCCATTGTACAGCAGCTCTGATTATAATCACATCTTCTCTACACACAATCTTGGGCCAAAGTTATTGCTGCACCATCCAACCCAACCTACTTTGTACATAGCTGTAAGAAGGAGGAGGTGGCCACTAGGCAGAGGATGGAACAGTTTGAGGAGGCTGGTGGAACCTGACCACGTTCTGAAGAGCCAGCACCCTAGACCACCTCACCATGTTTATTCCTCATTTTACAAATATCCAGAATGGATTCTAGTGGAATTGATACATCCCAGGGCTTCTTGCTGCAGTTTACACCCGGGCACGGCTCACAGAGGACCTACTCTTTCAGGATACCCCATGTATAGGCTGTTCCATTATGAAATATGCAGATGTACATTTGCCTTCATGTTTAGTGCATGTTAGGGGAGGAAGAGGATATATAGAGGCAGCCTTCTCCTTGTCAGTGCTCCCACAGAGGACCCAGGCAGAATAGTGACTTAAGCCTGGGTGCACAAAGGGATTTAGGTGCCTAAGTCACAGAGTGAGGACCACTGCGTTTCACAAAACTGCTGTGGGCGCCTAAACTTGCTCACTACCTGTTGGGGTTTTTGGGGGGGTTTTGTTTCTCAGTAAAAAGTTCCCTAGGTGCCTATGAGCATGCAGACTGCTGCCTCCCTCTAGGCATCCAGACACCTAAATCATAAAGTGATTCACACCAGGCGAGGAGGTGCGTTTGGCTGCTTGTCGTGTATGGGCCCAATCTGTTAGTTGCCCTCTGAGCCTCTCTCCTGGATCAGGCCCCTGGGGTGAGATCACACAAAACACCCAGGAGGAGGACCCTCCTAACTCGTTAACCCAGTTGTTAGGGTACTCAGCTGGGATGTGGGAGACCCTTGGTTCATTCTTTTTTTGTGAAACTGTCTGAGTCCAGCTGTGAGAGTCAGCAGAGCTGAACCGAAACCAGTGCATGAGCCGGCATGACTAACCAGCTAGAGCTTTCTTCTCCAACCTTTGAAATGGTGGTTCCTTTCTTTGCTACCCGTTGTTTGGCTAAGCTGTGTCTGTGTAGACATCGTATCACATCTTAGGCTCTTGAAATCAATGGGGCTTGCAAGGTCCAGGCTTTAGATTGTAAGGGACTTTGGGGCAGGGACTGTGTCTTCATATGTGCTCATACAGCACCTTGCTCAATGAGGCCCCAGTGCAGACAGGTGTCTTTGAGGATCATCATCTTCAGTGTTGTTTTTATTTACACTTTTCTGTCTTTTCAATGCGCTTTATCACTCTTCCCTCCTTGTCTTCTTTTCTCTCCTTCCCAGTTTTAGACCTTTTCTGTCTCCATCTTTCTGTTTTTATATGTTGCTTTCTCTTTCTCCTTACATCTCTTCTCTTTTCTTCCTTCCGACTCCTCAGAGTACAACTGCTTCAACAGGTCAGACTGATGTCTTGCATCTGAAGAAGTGAGGTTCTTACCCACGAAAGCTTATGCTCCCAATACTTCTGTTAGTCTTAAAGGTGCCACAGGACCCTCTGTTGCTTAGGACAGACTGAGTTAGCCCCCCCGCCCTCCAGATTATCCCATTGCCCACTGGCTAGAGAACTCAACTGAGGTGGCAGCTTTCATTTCAAATCCCTTCTCCCCCTCAGGTGGAGGTGGGACTTAAACTGGGGTTCTCCCACATCCCAGGTGAGTAACCACGGGGCTAAACATTAGGAGGGAGGCTGGCCTCCTGTGTGCTCCCTGTCAACTTGATAAAATGGTACAGGGGCCTTAGTCCAGGAGAAGGGTCACAGCTGAGAATCATTAGCAGACATAGGTGTCTGGGTCTAGGCTGCAGGGAGTGGTCATGTCTGTGAGAGAGGGGAGGCTTAGCACGCGTCCCTCTGGTTGGCATCTCCCATTGGCTAGCTTAGGCAGCTCCCTGCCTAGCCTGAAATTCACAAAAGCCAGTATGCTAGGTAGGGTGACCAGATGTCCCGATTTTATAGGGACAGTCCCGATTTTTGGGTCTTTTTCTTATATAGGCTCCTATTACCCCCCACCCCCTGTCCTAATTTTTCGCATTTGCTGACTGGTCACCCTAATGCTAGGGCACTTATCTCTCCCCATTCATTGTACAGGTGACTAGGAGCCTAATTCAGGCTCTGTGAGTCGCAAGGACTTTCTAGGCACCTGAAAGTTAGATGCTGTGATGCTCAGTGTCACAACACCTCACTCCTGTTGTTCATCCAGGCTAAATGGGAGGAGGGGGCTGGCTAGCACACCCAGAGAGGATCTTTGCTCCTAAGAGGGCATATCTAGGCAGCTTGAGGGTATGACCATGTCCTTGTCTCCCTGCACACCTGCTGGTACCCAGTAACAGGCATTTGGGGTGGGTGACACATGCCTTCTTTTCAGACCAGCCATAAGTAGCCTTCTGACTATGCTGGCTCCCTCTAGGACATTCTGGCTTGTCTGCCCTGCACAGTCAGAATGGCTCAGGGACTCTTTGTCCATTTCTTCTATGTTCTATTCCTTCTATGCAGTTCTGGTGGGAAGAACCAGAACTGACCCACAACTGTGCATCGTATTCTAAAAACAGCCCCCTGTCTTGGACAACATATGAGGAACGAAGGTCTGATTATCATGGGCACTGGATGTGCTCAGCCTCTTGAAGAGAAGGTGCTTTGTGGTCCCACATTTGTCCTCCTGAATAATTCATGCATTCTCCTTTTCATATGACACATTCAGTTCCATGATTTAAGAGCTTTAATATACAGCTCTCGTTTGTTCTTGTCTTCTGTTAATGAACTATCCATGAATGGGATAATTTGGCATTCCCCATACATTATACATCAACCTCAAAATTGGATGCTTCACAGCCATCACTGTGGGGAGCAGCTTTCTGAAATGTCCATGGGCCAGGAATGTCTAGGAAAACCAAGGGGAGACCTTGCAAATTCAGATCTGGGGGGACAACGTAGCCCAATAATAAAAGCAATGCCTAGGTGGAATGGAATCAGTGGAAGCCTACGATCAATGTAGACAGCAGAACACTTCCAAAGGAGATAGCTGGTGTCACCTAATGCATCATCACGCCAAGTAGTACCACTGTGGAACATAATGTAAATTAGAAATGTGCCTGATTACCTCAGTCCAGATTTTTGATCAGAACGTTGAATGAAGTCCATATAGAATGGAACCCAAAGCAGAATGATGCCTGACTTCAGTTATTGTTTGTGGGTTTTGTATGGTTTTCTCGAATACTCTAGTAAAGGAAAAAGAAGAGCACAGTAATGAGTTATGTTCTGGAAAAAAAGCAGACCAAAGCAGACCCAAACAAACAAACAAACAAACAAAAACAGGGCAAGAGCTTAAACTGTAGCAGTCTGCAATGGATCCCAGATTTGCCGAGGAGAGGAGTGGCTCAGGTTCAGGTATCTGAAATAAAGCAATCAAGTAAAATAAAAATAATATGAAAACAATCCAGCATCCTCTGGGTCAAATTCAGAGTCCAGGAGGGTTGACTGGGTGCAAGTGAGGACCGAATTTGGTCCTTTGAGCTAAAAAGAAGAAAATGTACTAAATTCTATTTTATCATCCAGAAAGATCACATGGTGTTTTATAAAGGAAGCGTTTAACCCATTTAATTGCTGAGATGCAATTGTCTCTAGGGTAGAAAAACACATACACCATGTTTGGGGGCAGAAATAATGCTGTAGCCACTTGAAACTGCAGGAGCAATTTGAGGAGCCTGGAATTTGGGTATGATGCCTAGGTGGACTCTAGAGATGGGCAGGAAACTGTCTTCCCGTCTCATACAAATGTTTGATTTTTTTTTTTCAAATGTTTTTCTCCCCAACCAAACCTTGGACAAAACTGAAATTTCAAATGTTCATGAACTGATAATCCCCCTAATAAATTTCAGGTTGGGTGAATTAAAAACATTAGTTGGATCACTTTGAATTTTCATTTCAATTTCAACCTCCCTTTAAAAAAAAAAAGATTTGTTTTTAAGTATAAATGAATTGAAATTTCTAAACAAAGTAATTTCAAACTGGAAAATGACAACAGGATGTTCTGACAACTCTGAAAGTTTTTGTTTTTTCCATGCTTTTTTTTAAATTGAGAGATTTGTCAGAACTGACCCAATCTCATAAAGAGGTTCAGTTTTGATAAATAGGCATTTGCCAATAAAACAACCGCTATTGTCAGAAAATTCCCAATTTGCTCTAAATGACACCAGTGGTCAGAACTGAGGCATCATTTCCGAAAAATTGGGGGGTGGGAGGGGGGGAAAGCTGTCAATGTATAAAATGTTATATGTGATTAGATTATACCCTGCAAAAGGAGGGGGGGGAGGGCAAAAATGGCAGATGTCATGGAGTACATAGGTGTATGAAAAGTCTGAGGGTGGGGCAAATCAAGATTGGGGGCAGGATCTTTAGTGTTTCATCTTATTTAAAAGACAGCACCCACACCATGTTGGGGAATTGATTCCATACTGACTGAGGAGGAATGCCAGAACTCCCTATTTTCTTTTCCTTTGGGGTTGAGGTCTCCTATCCAACTAGTAACCAGACTGAAGTGGATGCTTGTCTAGCTTATAAATAGGACCTCGTGTATTCCCCATATCCATGGCCGTGGTATTGGTAGAAGAATCCCTTTCCTATCTCTTGCCCCAGCTTTATGCTCCAGAATTTAAACTTTCATTTTTAATGCCTTATGCAAAAATATTTTTCAAACAAACCAGGTATAACTGTCCTCATAAGTCTGCATGCAGCTCGGAACAATAGCTCTGAGAGGTGTGAACTGACCCCTTTCATTGCAATGGGATGTTAGCTCCTGAACCTAAAGATGACAAATTAAACATCAACATTTGTAACCATTTTGCTGCTGATCACTTTAGCAGAAACATTCAGGTAATATGCTTGTCTCACAATCCCAAGCTGTCTCATCCCTTCCTAAGTGCTCAGGGACCCAACTGAAGTGTCTCCCTGATAACCTTGACTTCACACTTAAATGCTGTCAGTACAAAAATCTGCAGCGTATTGAAAGATGAAAGTGTGGAGACAGACAGTGCTAGGTAAATGGAGTTTAATGTCAAAAACAGGAGAGGGGCTGCTGTACTGTTGTTCAACTTAATATTCAGTTCCATAAAACTCTCCATTTCTAATTAATATGAAGCTGTCAAAGAATTTCCCATCTGCCATACAGGAGTGCTATTGAATCAGCTGAGCCAATGCAGCTGAGTTTAATTTATGCAAGAGATATTGGGCCTGATCCAAACCCACTGAAGTCAATGGGAATCTTAGTGTTGACAGAATGGGGCTTTGGATCAGGCCCATCTGCTCATGTGCCAAAACTGATCTGCTTAATTTAGTAATGCGATAAGCTGGGAACTTTTCTTGAGTACCTGTGGGGATTCAGGGCTGGTGTCCTAGGTCAGGCCTGTGAACAGGCTGACTTCAGTTACAGGTGTAGTGGTCACATACCCAAAAGCAGCGCTGCCCTTTTCATAAAACTGCAGCCTCCCTGCAATACAGAGCGTTTCCGAGGCACGGTACAACGAGTGCCAGGCTGGGGGAAGGGTGTGTGTGTGTGACGCTACAGTTGCTGAGCTGAGAGATGCCGTGTTAAAAAGGGAGAGGCATTGTTAGTTCTGGCTGATCATTCTTAACTCCTGTCTGTTCCATGGCAAAGATTACAGCTGTCACTGGCGGCTCTAACTTTGTCCGGCCAATGGGCTTGCTCGAACTTCTGATAGGCTCCAGATCAGTGCACACCAGGTATGCTTTCTGTGTCGGATTCTCAGTGGCAAATCCATTAAATACTGTGTGGCTGATTGCTTGAAATGTTTATAAGAGCCCTCCTCCTCCTTTCCTCTTCTAAAGCGAAAAGCAAGGCAGGGAAAAGCAGAAACAGATTTTTTTTTTTTTTTTTTAAGTATAACTTCCTCTGAAGGAGAGGATGGGTTTTGGTCCTTAGTGGATGGAGTATTTTAGCACCTATACTATGAAGGAGAAGCCGCCTAAGGTGGGTTAAGGAAAGTAAAGGAGTTCCAGGATATGCCATTCCAGCCTCAAGGATGAGACAGTTCAAATATGACAAACACGGACCTGTGTACACTTCATTCAGGAAAGGGATGCTGGCTGCTGCTCACAATAAAATCTGCAAGTATCTTAGGATCAGGGCTGGGTGAATGGTTCAGTCCACCCAGTCTGGCTGGATCAAAAGACCATACATAGTTCAATGCCTTGCTCCACAGGTGTGATGGGAGTGCTCTGGAGACAATATGTGAAGTTGGGGTGTGTGGGGGAGAGAGCCCCCCCATCCCTGTCAGTCTCCAGAGACCCTCTCTGGTTAACTGAAGTAGTGGCACTGATGGAATATGGAGGGAGCCTTCCTGGCTGGAGGCAAAAATCAACTAGTGCAAACCATGTAAGGGGAGGAAGTCCTTGGAGTCCTGCAGGATTACAAGGAGGAGGGGGAAAAAACCTGATCTGAGTTACTATGAAGGGCCGTTTTAGATTAACTTGTTTCAGTGGCTTATCCTGAGATCTGAATAGATGCCAGCGGAGAACCCAGTTGCCCAACCACAACTGAAAGTACTCGACCACATGAGGAAAGTGACATAATGTAGAATTTGGTACAATAGTCAATCTAATCCAGCATCCTCCCTCTGGCAGTGACTAATGACTGATGCTTAGAGGAAAGCAAAAATAAACAAACTATAATGCATGACATGCACCACAATGAGACTCTATAACTCCCATCACAGCAAAGTCTAAGCCTACATCTGGCACTTGTAACTTATGACCATGATGAAGTTTCTTAGTTGTGTATTCTGTGTCCCTTGCCATCACATTTCAGTTTGGGGGAGCACCTCCTGTGGGGGAGCACTGAACGTCTATTCCTCTTAACCTGTGATGTCCCAGCTCCCCCGAGACAGCAACTCAGGTCTGTGAGGGCAAAACTGTAACTACTGCAGCCCATGTTTCCATTAACTAGAGATCTTCACAGCAGGAGCGATTGGGATTTTTTTTTCTTTTTCTGTGTGTGGTCAAAGTGTCCTTCAATATTGAGCTCATGTACAGCAAAGGTCCATCCCGCTTGAAAATCTGAGCCCAAGTCTTCACTGTGCAGCCCACTGCTCCCACAGCTGTGCTCTCCTAGTCTCTGAATCCCATTGCTTCTGCCTCCCTAATAGCCACTTCCCTGCCGCTGATGCCAGCTCACCAAAACCAGCCCCCTTCTGCTAAGGCAAAAGCTCCCAGGCCGTGCCCCAAAGCCACCCTTGCACACTGTAACAGAAGCCGTGCAGGCTGACCCATTTCACCGAACAAGGGTATTTGCCTTTGGAACCCTGACACATGCTACGAGAGTGAGGCTAGGAAACCGTGTTTCAGTTTCCTACCAGCTCTCCTGCTGTGGGTATGTATAGGAGAGCAAATGTGTGCACGTATGTCAGAGAGCACATCTGTATGTGCAACTAACCTTTATTATATGACCCCCAAAAGGCCTCAGCTGCCCCATAGCGCTCCAGCTGATGCCCCAGTACCTGGGAGCCAGAGTTAGAGAGAGAGAGAGAGAGAGAGTGTGTGTGTGTTAGCATCTTTTGTTTCTTCCTATCCTGCTTCTGCCCTTTAGGCTTTGCCACCAGCCGCAACAAACTCTTCAGAGAAGTTCCAGAAACTACATCACTTAGGATAGTTAAAATTAGGTTGAGTGAAGTAGTAGAATGATCTTGTATTGGCAGGACTGGACTACATTACCTACAGAGCAGGCCTTTTCTGCCTCCAAGCCAGCGTGTAGGATAAAGTAGGGAGTGGAAAGTTGCGGAGGGGTCCAGGAATCAGACATGTCTTTGGAAATTTCACCTGTTTTATTAAAGGACCTATTGTGCCCATCCACTAGTATCACGCAGAATGTCCTCTTCCTCTCCTTCGCTCTCTGCTTGCATGCCTCCTCTTCCAGCTCCCATTGTCCCAGACAGAGGAGCGAAAGACATTAGCTGACAGACACAAAAGGCGGCAGAAATCAAATAAAAGGCAAACGCGCCAGCCGCAGGTCAGCCTTGTATAAATATTTATGCTGGAGGAAGGCTTGGTGCCTGAGTAATGACCTTGTGGCTGGTATTAATAGAGATAATGTGAGTCGGTAAGACATGCTGCCAGAGAGAGGGAGAGTTTGGAGGGTTATAAATCTTTGCACTAGGCTGCAATGCTAGCTGACCTTTATGCTGCTCTCCCTCCCTCCCTCTCTCTTTCTTTCTTCCTTCCAGTCAGTCAGAGATTGGTGGAGCACATTAGTAAGGAGAGAAGTTCAAACTCAAGCCATTTGCCCAAGAGAGTTTGGATGTGGATCAGGATGGCTATGGCAAGGAAAGTCACCAGAGCTAGCTGAATTCAATGCACAGTCACTCAGGGACATGAACATACACATGTTCCTACGCATGTGACATGCACCCTCATGTATGTACACAGCTGGGAGGGAACTGTGAAAGGGGGAGAGTAGTGCAGAAAAGCTTTAAGGAAAACTATAGATGGATGTTTCTTCTGGGTCTCTTTCAAGCATGGATCTGCAGGAGGCATCAGGATCTAAGCCTAGAAGTGCCCCCAAAGGAACTGCCACAGCCTCTCAGAACCTAAAGGCAGCTATATATACTTTACTGGGGTGTTTCCAGCAGTAGCACCCAGGGCCACAAGCTCTGCCGTGCAGTCCACTGGGATTAGACCTGAAGTCATGTCTCCATTAACTGATAAAGCAGGGGTAGAATGAGTGGAACGTGGTGCCAGGAGTTGTGTGATTACAGGTAAACATGGGCTGATACATGAACGGTTAGTTCATCATTGTTCTGTTGAGAGTCAGTTCCCAGCAGCCCACATTTAATATCTATCCCTGCTTCATCAGGAGAAAGAAATTGAACAAAATGCTTGCAGTTGGACCACGCTGACTAGCTTGTGTGCCTAGTGCAATCAATTGCTTTAACAAGGGGGGGGGAGGCATTTGGGTTATGCTCTGCTATATAGCACATTAATGTTACCATTAACCTCCGTCCCTTATTAAGGGTCAATCCAGGTCTCGCTGAAGTTAATCACAAAACTCTGAAATATTTCAATGGGACCAGGATTGGGCCCCACAACAGTCATAACAGTTCCCTCCTGGGTGTGCATTATTGGGCCATTAGTCCACTTGAGTTGCTGGAAACATTTGGCCTTTGGCCCTCATGCATCACATGTGCCTGAGTCATGCGTCCAGAGATGCACACCCTGGAATGTCTGTGTGTTTAGTTAAAATGGATTGGCCAGTTTGGGGAGTTAGAATAAGGAGAGAGAAAATGGTTATTTTGTGACTTTTAGCTGCTTTCCTCTATAAAAGAGTTTAGTAAAAAAAGAAACCACAGCAAATTGTACAAAATTCCATTTGGTAGGCACTTAATCTTTAATATTTATGCCTCTTGGTGTTTTTCTTCTTAAAATAAAGAAATGGCCAAGTAATTAATATTTGAAGGAGGCAGTTGCTGCATAGTGACTTTCATAATGTTTTTAATTTAGAATTCTGAACGAGAGCCGTAATATTTTATTACAGACTGACTCAGAACTGGGTGGTGTGTGAAATAAGATGTGGGAAGTGTTAGGGGGTAGTCTGCCCCCTTACGAGAAGGAGTGCCCAGCGTCAGCCCACTCATCATTTAAGATTTTGAAAGGTCTGATGTGTATATACACACAGACGCAGGAGATACTGATGGAAAGAAAGGTGTCCTGGGAATATGTAATGCTTGTCACTGTGTCTTAAAGGGCCTGGGGCTAGGAGCCTTGCAGAGAGGGTAGGGGCAAGGCTCCCCACTCACCCTGCCAGTTGGGGTTGAGCTCGGGACAAGGGAACTACATATGTTGCCTCCGCTCACATAACAGGGCAGACACCAGTGGGAGAATTAGCTGCTGCCTGAACCCTCTGAGCCTGAGGACTAGATGAGGCAAAGGGGTCAGCTGAAGGAGAAGCTGGCTGAGGTCTTACAGCTGACCCAAGTGATAATATAAGAATGGCCTTACTGGGTCAGACCAAAGGCCCTTCTAGCCCAGTATCCTGTCTACCGACAGCGACCAGTGCCAGGTGTCCCAGAGAGAATGAACAGAACAGGTAATCATCATGTGATCCATCCCCTGTTGCTCATTCCCAGCTCCCGGAGGAGGACTGGGGCTCTTGTCCTAAGAAGAGACGGAATGACTTCTGAAGTATACCCTGCTCCAGGAGGGGAGAGAAAGTGATTATCTAAATTACACCCCAGCTCCAAAGAAGAGAGTTGAGACTCCCGGATTGAGGAGGGACAAAGAGTGACAGTTTAAAGTACAACCCCAACTCCAGGAAGGGGCTGGTGGATCTCCTGAATCCCAGGGGCGGGAGGGTTGACCAGGACTCTTATGTGTACCCAGAGTAAGGTGAACTGGGGCGACTAATGAAGTGAGCTACACTTTGGAGAAAGACTTAATAAATCAGACTACCACAAAGGGGTCTTCAAACCAACCTAGTCTGGGTAATTGGTTGAAAGAAGCTGAGGGGGCTTGGAGCGCAATACACCGCAGGGCCATAAGGGGGCATGGTGGAGGGCAGGGAGTGTCCGTCAGGATTCCAGGCCATGCATGGTGCTGGTGTTGGTGAGTTTGGCGGCTGGGAGGAGGATATGGGGCGCTTGGGGAACAAGGTAGCAGTAGCCTGTAGGGCGGGGGTAGCAGTGGAGTTGAATAAGTGCACTTGTCACTTGGCTCCTGCAAAGGAGTGACTCCCTGAGACAAGTGAGAGCAAGCTACGGAGATGAAAACATCTTGCTGCGAAAGGCTGTTGACAGGGCAGGGCAAAGCACCAGGCCCTGCGTGATCAGACACTACATTGTGTCTTAGTTCAGCACAAGAGTCATATAATAATGTCTACATGCTATTGCTTGACATAATACATCACCGCATCTGTCATTAGCTCTGCGTTCCATGTGGCCGCTATTTGGCATTGGGCTCTATTCAGCACTGGCATTCGGCTCCACTTCCATGTGGAGTTACGCTTTGGATTATATTATTTGGTCCTTGGTTTTCATTGCACACTTGTGGCTTTTATCGTTCCATGTAGGGTACGTTTTCACAGGGGTGGCTGACAACATTCTCACAGGTTACTAAGGTAGAACATAGCTAATGGCCCTCCTCTGCCAGTCCGCAATCATGGTAACAGACACTTTCCCTAGAATCAGGGAGTTGTGTCCTGTATGACACGCTTTAAAAGAAGGTAGCAGGATTTGTTATCTGCATGGCACAACTTTTAAGCTGTGCTATGGTTTCTAACCCATGGGGCCGGCATGGTCAGTGGGAACTGAGGACGTTCATAACCTCACAGAATTGCTCAGCATCTTGCAAGATTTGGGTCCCTAAACAAAATGGACCTGATTTTCCTAATGAGTGCTGAGCTGGGGTAAAATGCTACCAGATCAGAACAGTAGCTTTTAATCCCTGTTTTGTCGTGGGGTAAATGACAGCACAAGGCAGCGGCGTTTCAGGCCTTGTGCTCCAGAACAATATCGCAGTCCTGATGGGAGAGGCAGACAAGAAAATGGTTCTGACGAGCACTGTCCCCTCTGAAAGCAGAATCAGTTTCCCAAAGGAGGTTAGTTTAACGCAAACATGGACAAGGCTTCAGGTAACTTCAGCGCTGGTAACCACTCCCAGAATTCTAAGCCTAAGAACGTGTTATTCTTAAATCAATGGCAAATCTCTCCCTGATTTCCCTTTCTCCATGCTTCCACCAATGGATGCAGGATCTACAGAAAGAGCCATTTTAAAACTGTTACCAGTATCCTGTACTTTAACCTGGATGGCTTTATGGGGCTGAGTGTAGCCTACACATTCCTAATGCGCCCAGTCTTTCTTTAACCTCCTCCTGACAGTACTGGTGATTTGCTGTAGCTCGTAGTCATTTTTCTCTCCCCGCCCCCCCACCCTTCTTTTTCCTGCCTTGCCAAGCTGCCTGGGTTTCAGGTAGCAGGTTTGATTTTTATATTGATAATGTACAGAGCCTAAGCCTGTTAGCAACAATGGGGCCCCATAAATCTGCCGCTGATTTTATTATTAATAATAAAATCCAGCTGATGCTGATCAGTGTGGAATGGAGCTAGGGAGAATGAACAAATCACTCGCCTCTGAGCAGCCAGTTAATAGCTGGGTTTAGTTTTGATGCTTTGAAAATAACTTAATTTCATTTGGTGGCAAATTTTAATTGTTTTAAAGTAAAGTGCGAGAGAGGCTCTAACGACAGGCACCCTGCAAGCTTCCCTCAGCCAGCTCTACTGAGAGAAACTCAGTCCGGCTCCGCAGCACCAACCCTGGACCTCTGTTCAATGGAGTGTGAGTGATATTCAGTGGTGCGGACAAAATGTCAAACTGTGAGTCAGGAGACCTGGGCTCTCCTCTGTGCTAGGTGGCCTTTGGCAAGTTATTGCCCCTCTCTGTGCCTCAGTGTCCTCATATATAAAATGGGGTTAGTGACACTTACCGTCCTTTATAAAGCCCTTTGTGATCTGCAGCTGCAAAGCACTATATGAAATGAAAACTTACTATTACAAAATCTACAGACTGTGGTTCTCAGAACAGAAGAGTCATCTGTAGTCCTTTTTTTCTTTTAAAGTGTATTATCTTTGCTAAGGAAACACAAAGCATGGGCAAAGGAAAGCGTTAGCATTAGAGCTGGCTGAAGAAGGTGAAAGAAAATGTCAGTTTCCCCATCCTGCATTTTTTTTAATGGAAATTCAAAATTTTGATGTGATTTTTTTTTAATCAGAATTCAGTGATGTCCCAAAAACAAAACAAATAACCAAAAACTACCCATGAAAATTTTGCAGATGTTTTTGTTCAAAATTTGAAATTTTATCACAAAATTTCCACCAGTTCTAGTTAAGATCTTGGGATCAAATCTCTTAGGCAATGAATAAAATGAATTTTTTGACCTAAGTGCAAATGTATCTTGGCCCATACCACAAAAGGAGTATAATACACTGGCTGAGCATGTCTGCGATCATGTCACCTACTAGTTGCTGCCTCCAGAGAGGATAGGGATGATAGGAGCCTGCTGCTTACAATACACAGAACTGATCTTTTTAGCCCAAGTAGTAGGGGCTGTGCTTTTGCTGTTGAGGGGGCCTGCTTCTGCCTTGCCTCCCAAATAAACAGATCAGAGGACATTTGAGGAAATTCCTTCCTTTGGGGAAATGCTTAGAGAAATGGTGCATTTTGGAAGTAAATCTGAAGAGGAAGAAAGCGCATCAGGAGGAGAATGTCATGGCGCCTCATCCAACCTCCCTTCTTATAAACCCCAGAACCCCTCTTTATCCACATATCCAGCACTATGGATGAATACCAGACATAGGAAAGAAATCATTTTTTCTCCCCATGAAAATTTTTGATGAAAATATTTTTGTTTTTTATCCACATTTGTCTTCAGTTTTACGGGGGTTTCATTGAAAGATTGTAAACTGAAAAAATTCATTTTCTTTGGTTGCCAATTGCTGAATTCTCATTTTTTCCCCCCTGCAATGAAAACCAATTTAAAAAAAAAAATTTTTTTAATGTCTATTTTGTCAAAAAGCTGTTGCTGGGCAAATGCTGGGCATTTTTCAATCAGCTCTACTGAACAGGCTAGTATTGGGGTTTGTGAGATATTTGTATTTGGAGTTCCTTAAATTTGGGGAATATTTATGCTCTCCTCCTGTTTGATTGATGTTCGTATCATCATCATTCTGAATATCAACAACATCAGCTCGCCCTGTCTTCTAATTCTTGTCCCATCTTACCGGCCTATGAAAAGTTTCATACTCCCCCTCCCCCTTATATGGGGCTGCCCCATTGGTCTTGATCCCCTCCTGTTCCAACTTGAGGGGCAACCAGTAGGCCCTGAGCTCTTTGGGGACCCAGTTGGTGGGTCCACTTTCCTCAACCCAATCTGGGGTAAAGATTTTATGGGGGCTTGGCAGATTTTATGCTGTTTGTCCTGCAGCAACAATAGCAAGGAATACTTGTCCCCTTGCTGCTGGCCTCCCCCTTTAAGCACCATGAATGCACTGGGCCTAAAGAAATCCTGTTCTCATGCAGGTCTCTTGGGAAGGGAGCTACTGGTGGTTCTTTCCTTGAGATTTCTCCTCTCCCTGTGTGTCTGGGTGTGTGACTCCCTGTGCGGCTGGGCCAGATAGGGTGGAAATAGGAACAGAATTTGGCACTGCTGAGAGGAGTGGAGGATGGGTGTAGAGGCAGGGGAAGGTTGAGTATATGGAAGCACTAATATCAGCCCAACATATTAATCCATACTTGGGTATCTGACTATAGTGATATTCAACCAAATCAATATTCTATAGATATGTACATATTCTTCTGAAAATTATTCTGAATTCATTCTTGCCTACCCAAAGCCCCACCCCAGGAACAGCCCCTTGTAACACAGTTAAAAACTGTCATACGTGAACTTCAAAAGCAGGCAGACCAATGGTACCCACTTTGTGAGAGTGGAAACCCTGATTGATTAATGCAGACTGCCATTCCATTACCCATTCCTCCCTTCTTAGCACTGGCTCTTCACCCTGCCCAATCCAATCATCCCTTTTCTGAGCATCACCTCTGAGTTCCCTCCCACAGGGCAAAACAGCCTTCTGGCCTATCTGCATCTCCAGAGCTCCTGAGCTTGTTCATTGTCCACGGCCTGCCTTACCAAAATGGCGCTGACACACCCTTATCTCCAAGGGCAGCCCTTGATGTACATGACAGCAGCCAAGACTTAATGACGAATGTAAACACCACTATTATTTAAGGGCAGACAGCGACATCATCCTCCTGCAGCGAATGCCAATGTCCCAGAGCAAATGAGATTTCAATAGAAGAGCAAAGCTTACATTTTCTCTTGGGTATGTGGGTTCCCTGACAGTGTGTCCCCACATGCACCATGGGGAAGAACTCAAGGGAAAGACTCTGTGTCAGGAAGTTTGAAGTGAACAGGTGCCCTGAGGTGAATGTTTCAGGCCTGTTGGGTGTTGCATCTTCAGAGGCCTGCGTGCCATGTGGTGGGGAAGGAAGGGCCCAAGTTAGGGATTGCTTGGAAGGGGAGAGCACAACACGTGTTGGGTGGTTGTGGGGAAGGAGATGGGGCTTCTCAGGGGGTCAGAAGAGGACCTGGGTTGGGAGGTAAGTTGGAAAGGTCCCCAAAGTTCTGATGGGCTCCAGGTCAGGCATCTGACCTCCACCCTAATTTTTTTGGTTCCCTCATCCCTAGCGGTAGGTCTGGGATAAATGGCATTGGCAGTGGTGAACAGGAATAATGGCTTCTGGGATTGAACTGCTTTGGCAGAACTACGTGAGGGCCTAGAACTGAAAGAGTGGGAGATATCGCAGGTCAGGATTAAACTGCATTGGCTGAACTGTGTGAGGGGACCAGGGACCGAATAAACTGGAGTGCTCTAGACCAGAACTGAGGGGCGCTGGTGTAACTGCATGAAGGCGCTTGTGCAGTTCCTGTCTGCACTGTTCTGTTAGTCACTGCTATGAGCACCTCACTTTCATAAGCAAAGACAAGTTTGAAAACCTTATAAGTACCCAGTCCCCTCTATGCTATCAAACACCATTCTTGCTCAATTACTGGAAAGTCACCCTTCCATGGGGAGCTGTAGAGCCGGGATGGAGTCGAATACAAACATTTGTTTTGTTTAAAATCCCTGCTGTAACATTGCTGTGCAACCCCTGAAATGTCAGTTCCTGTAACTGCTCTGAGCCTGAGCCCAACAGTGCAGAAAGCGCTGGAAGAACCCGTTGCGGAAGCGAGGTTTACCAACCTCTTCAATGTTTCATGCTAGCTTCACAATGATCTCTGTGGCTCCCTGCTCCTGCGATGGCTACTAGCTTTCTGGTTGTGACATCTCCCCTGATACACTCAGACAGAGGGAATATGCAGCAGGACGGCTGCAGCTCTGTGTTCAGGAGATGTCATCTCCAATTGACATCAGGCAGGGGAGCAGCAATTAAGGCTCCAGCCGATTTTTTTCCTGCTCAGGCTCCAGGCGCGCTGGGGAGAGAGACTAGAGAGAGGGGAGGTATAAGGGAAAGGAGCATTAAAATGGGGGAGGTGAGAGGGAGGGTCAGAGAACAGGGAGGAAAAAGTATGGGACAAGGAGGGTAAGATAGTTCCAGGAGAAGAACATGGGAGAGGGAGAAGATGAACATGATGAGGAAACGTGAAGGGTGGAAGTGGGGTGTGTGTGTAAAGAGTGAGATGAAAGGAAAGCAGAAGAGACAAAAAGTGACTGAGGGAGGGGGAAGCCAGGGGCAGTTCACCTGCACCTTGAGCTACCCAAATATTGGCTAAAGGGAAAAGGCGCACTTTGTCTCAACCCATCCCAGGGAAAGTTAGAGGACTGCTGAATTCCTGATTCCCAAAGATCACCCAATGTCAATCTGCCCCGATTTCCATGCTGTGAGCTTTGAGGGCCAAAGGGAAGAGACCAGTGTTCTAGAACAGCGGTCTCCAAACTTTTTTGATCGCGCACCCCTATCAGTAAAAAAATTTTGAGCATGCACCCCCTGCCGCGCCGGCTGTACCATTTTTGCCGAAGCGCCCCCCCCCAAAAAGGGGGCTCCTCGTGCCACGCACCCCTAAGGATCCTCTTGCGCACCCCACTTTGGAGACCACTGTTATAGAATGGTGAGTTCTAGCATCATGTCAGATGAGCTGAGCGAGGGGAGGACTGATCGCTCGCTGGTGCTGATGCGCAGTGATCTTGCAGTACAATCCCTAAAAGTCTTTTACGTGAAGGCCTTTAGGGTAGTGCCCTACATCTGTCTCTGTTCCAGTTCTGCCTGGCAGTGTGTTCTAAGGAACAAGGGGCATCTGGGAGAAGAAAGAGCAAGAGAAGAGTTTGCTGGGTATCGGGGCAACACAAGGTATGGTACTGCACATTGGACATAATAAAGGGGACAAGGAACAAGGGGCACGAGAAAAACAAGGACTCTCCAATCCTGCTACCTCCTATCTTCCTTTTGGTAGCTTTGGGCCTTTCTAATCCCCTCTCAGATGTTCTTTGGGCCTCCCCTCCTTTGGCTGTTCCATGTGGTGTTGTATCATTCACAGGGCCATAGCATCTTCTGGAGGACAGTTAAAGGGCCCTGTATTGACTTTGCATAGGACATTGCCATAAGATGCTATTCGAGGGCATGACGACGTTCCGTGTTCTTGGTCAGTGCTCCCATATGGCGAAGCAGTGTCACAACCCACATTTCTTGTTGGCTGGACACACATGATGCCCAATTGTCTTGCAGAATAAGCCAGCCCCTTGCAAAGTGGCAGTCATAGTTATCGTTACAGTAGAGGCCTCAGACAAGGTCCAGACCTATTGTGCTAGGCACCGCACAAACATATGGCAAGCGACCGTTCCTGTCCTAAAGAGCTGACATTGTAAATAGACAAGATGGATGAAGGATGTAGTATTATCCCGAATGGACACTGAATGAATGATTTGCTCAAGATGACGGGGGAGTCCGTGAGAGTCCAGAATCAAATCCAGATCTCCTGAGTCTATGTCTTGACCCTGAAATCAATCTTCCTCTTCATAATAGTTCTAGGACTCTCTTATCAGTCCAGCTCTGCTGCTCAGAACCTTGCGATCCCCCTATTCTACAGCTGCTCTGCGCCTCTCTGATCTCATTTGGGCGTATCCTGGCTCTCTTTCCTGAGCTACTTTGGGTCACTATGCATGTCTCTTCTTCATTCGCTCTGGGTCACTTTGATCTTCCACTCTGCCACAGCTCTGAGCCTCTTTACTTAAGCTGGATGGTATGTTCATCTCTTTCTCTCTCATTTGTACGCTTTGCCGCCGTCAAGGGACTGGCACAGACTACCAAACTCATGGCACCGTAGCTCAGCTGAAGTATAAGTGTTCAGCTCAAAGGTGACCATCTTTCCCCATCACCTGATCAATTTGCCTTCACCCATTCCAGAATCCTGACTGGCTGAAATAGAAACCAAGCTTTCAAAGACTTTTTTCCAAAGTATTCTCCAGGCAACAACCATTAAACCTTGAAATACCGTTGGGAACATAAATTTTGATGGGATTATTAAATCTACAAGGTTTAGCTGCAAAGGGCTAGGCTGTTGCCAGGGCTATGTGCTTAATAATTGCTAAATTGAGGTGAGAGCTGGCAGAGGGCATGCCGAGAAAGACACAGAGAAGCAAAACCCTCATGCATTTGCTGTCCTGTTTAGTGTTTTGTTTCCCCCTGCAGAGCAGCAAGATGGGCATTTAGACCTGGAAAGTGGTGCCAGACAGCTAACTAGGTGCTAGAAGTCAGCCCTTGAAGGTATTTGGCATCGCTGGGCCTCTTTGTGCCAGTGGTTTAGTGCCAAGAGCTATTGTGATTTACACCCCTTGCCCCTTTGGTGGCAAAATGGTTTTGATTAAACACATACCATGTTTATTAAGTCTTGCACAACTGAGGTTGAGGGCTTGGCTGGGATGCCATAAAAGGCAGCGAGATTTACATCTCACTGCAGGATTCATTTAATCTCTTGGGGATTTACTGACCTTCAATTAGAACTGTTAAGTACTGTTTACTTGGTCCCTAATTCATGCAAGGCCCAGTTAGGGTTTCTTTTTTGTTTTCATTAGCAAAGACCAAAAAAAGATGTTGTTCTCCCTTCCACTCCCATTCAATCACTAACCCAATAACCCCACTCATCACATGCCCTAAAGCAGAAAGACTTAAGAGGGTTTAAATCAAAATACTGTTCGTATTTGGGGTAGTAGGGCTGAATAGCTCCAAACTAACTCATTTTTCCTTAATAGCCTCTAATATATTAGGCCATTGGTTCGGCTCTAAGGCAGAAATAGCTTCCTTACTGGAGCCCTTGGTTTCCCCTCCCCGTTCCTGGTGCTCCCATGCTCCAAAGCCCATGAAATCAATAGAAATTGCCTTTAACTTCAGTGGGCTTCAGGAGCGGCTGCCAGCTTTTCTGCCGCCCTAGGCGGCGGAAGGTCCCGCCCCGAAATGCCGCCCCCAACAGAGGCGGTGGAAGGTCCCGCCGCCGAAATACCGCCGTGGTCGCTGCCCCCCAAATTGTAGTGCCCTAGGCGACCGCCTAGGTCACCTAATGGGTTGCGCCGGCCCTGGTGGGCTTTGGATCAGGACCCTGAATGCCCTCCCAGGGGTAGGCAACCTATGGCACGCGTGCCGAAGGTGGCACGTGAGCTGATTTTCAGTGGCACTTACCGGTCTGGGGGGGTTCTGCATTTTAATTTAATTTTAAATGAAGCTTCTTAAACATTTTAAAAACCTTATTTACTTTACAGACAACAATAGTTTAGTTATATATTATAGACTTATAGAAAGAGACCTTCTAAAAACGTTAAAATGTATTACCGGCACGTGAAACCTTAAATTAGAGTGAATAAGTGAAGGCTCGGCACACCACTTCTGAAAGGTTGCCGACCCCTGCCCTAGCTAAGCACTCTAATTTAAGGTTTCACGTGGGAATTAGGGTGTGTCTTCACTGCAGAATTAGCTCAAGTTATGGACACTTAAGTTACTCCTCTCGAGTTAGCCTAGCTCAAGTGAGAGCAGCCATACGGTGATATAGCACTTGAGTTGTTGTGTTCATACTAGTGCCACACTCACTGGTGTGTGTCACTAAGACTTCTGGGGGCACATCCCACGGTTCTTCGTGCTGCAGTGAGGTAAGCTGCTCTCTGTATCCTTTCCTAGTGAATAGTGAGAGACCTTGTCTGTCCTTCCTGGGCATGTGGGGGGCAGGAGGAGGAGAAAGAGGGAATTGTGGGAAAGCAGTGGAGGACTAGTGGCACTGCCTGTGTCTACGCTACAGAGTGGTTGTGTTAGCAGCTAATGAATTGTGCAAACTTGAGCTGTAGCCGACACCCCCGACGGACCAGCCAATTTGAGTTAAGACCACCACCACACTTGAGTTAAGGTGTGATCCTACAACTGCTGTGTTCACATTGCCCTGCACAGCATTACAATGATGTTTGTACAAAATATGCCTGGTGAGGTATCATTTGAAACTAATAACACACTGGTGAGTAATATCATTGTGAAATGTATGTGACAATGCTGTGTGGGGAATTGTGGATGTTCACGGATATCATGCTTTAAAGTCTGACTAAAAGGTGTCGAAACCAGGTATGTTAGGGGGAGCTGCTAAACAGGTTTTCTCAAGACCAAGGGAAGAGGCCATCACCTCAATCCAGGTGTGCCCAAACTCAATGGGTTATTTATTTGTACTGGAAGAGAACATTTACATTGTAAAATTGCATCAGGAAGCATCATATTGGAACACGCAAGAGGGAACACCTTAACCAAGATGGAGTCAGCCCCCCAGAGAAGATGGGAGACTGAGCCCCAGGGGATCAATTTGACCCTTGAAACAAAGGCAGACTTTGAGATATAAGAACCCACAGAAAGACTCTGGATTATCCGTCACCTGAGGAGATGAAGAAAACCAGCACCTTGGACTCTCTGTGGATCCTGGCTAAGAGTCAGCCAGCTATTTCTGGGAAAGGAAGATTGGTGAGGAAACTTCCTTGAACAAAGCTTGTAGCTTGTTCAGTTAGCTCTTAGCCATCAGAAAGTGTCATTTGACTTTGGTTTATTTAGAACCATTTCTATCTTTATTCCCCCTACTTGGTAGCACTTAACTCATGTCCTTTTGTTAAACTACTTTTAGTTTTACTAAAAAACCAACTCAATGCTGTGGCTGAGGGGAAGAGTGTGTTTACCTCTGCTAAGTTAATAAACTGTAACGTGCTGACTCTTTAAAAGAGCAGCAAACTTAATATCTCCTGTCAATGGACAGTGCTAGGGCCAGTGTGTTGCGGAGAGACATCTCTGAGGAGCTGGGAAGTTCATTGACCGTTACCTGGTAGGCAAGATTTGGGCTGGGAGAGCCTTGAGGAGTTTGCTAGTGAGGAAGACAGACTGGCATGGCAGAGACCGCATTTGCTCCAATCCCTCAGATAGAGACAAACACCTACAAGATCTCTATCAAGCATTCTTAAAACTACAATACCCACCTGCTGAAGTGAAAAAACAGATTGACAGAGCCAGACGAGTACCCAGAAGTCACCTCCTACAAGACAGGGCCAACAAAGAAAATAACAGAACACCACTAGCTGTCACCTTCAGCCCCCAACTAAAACCTCTCCAGCGCATCATCAGAGATCTACAACCTATCCTGAAAGATGATCCTTTACTCTCACAGATCTTGGGAGACAGACCTGTCCTCGCTTACAGACAACCCCCCAACCTAAAGCAAATACTCACCAGCAACCACACATCACTGAACAAAAACACTGACCCAGGAACCTATCCTTGTAACAAAGCCCGATGCCAACTCTGTCCACATATCTATTCAAGTGACACCATCATAGGGCCTAATCACATCAGCCATACCATCGGTGGCTCGTTCACCTGCACATCTACCAATGTGATATATGCCATCATGTGCCAGCAATGCCCCTCTGCCATGTACATTGGCCAAACCGGACAGTCTCTACGCAAAAGAATTAATGGACACAAATCTGACATCAGGAATCATAATACTCAAAAACCAGTGGGAGAACACTTTAACCTATCTGGCCATTCTTTGACAGACCTGCGGGTGGCTATCTTAAAACAGAAAAACTTCAAAAACAGACTCCAACGAGAGACTGCTGAGCTGGAATTGATATGCAAACTAGACACAATCAACTCAGGGCTAAATAGGGATTGGGAGTGGCTGAGCCATTACAAACATTGAATCTATCTCCCCTTGTAAGTATTTTCACACTTGCTTCTTATCAAACTGTCTGTACTGAGCCATCTTGATTATCACTTCAAAAGATTTTTTTCTCTTACTTAATTGGCCTCTCAGAGTTGGTAAGACAACTCCCACCTGTTCATGCTCTCTGTATGTGTGTGTATATATATCTCCTCAATATATGGTTCACTCTATATGCATCCGAAGAAGTGGGTTGTAGCCCACGAAAGCTTATGCTCTAATAAATTTGTTAGTCTCTAAGGTGCCACTAGTACTCCTGTTATTTTTGCGGATACAGACTAACACGGCTGCTACTCTGACACACAGTCTGATCGCCAGCAAAGCTCACCCTTGCTGAAGCAGAAGGGTAACACAGTGGTTCACAGCTGTGGGTGTCCCTGGAAGCATGTTACGTACGGGATTTTGTGTGTGGATGGCACTCTAGTCAGGGGCAACACATGAGTTATAATTAAGGCTACGATTTAGTCACGGCATTTTTAGTAATAGTCATGATTAAATCGGGAGGGGGAGGGGGCACTGAGGGAGCTTGCGGGGGTTGTGCCTGGGGCTGCCAGCTGCTGCGGGCCGGCGGGGGACAGCGGCTGGGGCCTGCGGACCATGGGCCGGCGGGGGACTGCTGCCGGGGCCTGCAGACCATGGGCTGGCGGGGGACTGCTGCTGGGGCCTGCGGACCATGGGCTGGCGGGGGACAGCAGCTGGGGCCTGCGGACCATGGGCTGGCGGGAGACAACGGCCGGGGCCTGCAGACCATGGGCTGGCGGGGGACAGTGGCCGGGGCCTGCGGACCATGGGCTGGCGGGGGACTGCTGCCGGGGCCTGCGGACCATGGGCCGGCGGGGGACAGCGGCTGGGGCCTGCAGACCATGGGCTGGCGGGGGACTGCTGCCGGGGCCTGCGGACCATGGGCTGGCGGGGGACAGCAGCCGGGGCCTGCGGACCATGGGCTGGCGGGAGACTGCTGCCGGGGCCTGCGGACCATGGGCTGGCGGGGGACTGCTGCCGGGGCCTGCGGACCATGGGCTGGCGGGGGACAGCGGCCGGGGCCTGCGGACCATGGGCTGGCGGGGGACAGCGGCCGGGGCCTGCGGACCATGGGCTGGCGGGGGACAACGGCCGGGGCCTGCGGACCATGGGCTGGCGGGGGACTGCTGCCGGGGCCTGCGGACCATGGGCTGGCGGGGGACAGCGGCCGGGGCCTCGGACCATGGGCTGGCGGGGGACAGCGGCCGGGGCCTGCGGACCATGGGCTGGCGGGGGACTGCTGCCGGGGCCTGCGGACCATGGGCTGGCGGGGGACAGCAGCTGGGGCCTGCGGACCATGGGCTGGCGGGGGACTGCTGCCGGAGCCTGCGGACCATGGGCTGGCGGGGGACTGCTGCCGGGGCCTGCGGACCATGGGCTGGCGGGGGACAGCGGCCGGGGCCTGCGGACCATGGCTGCCCTGGCTGGCCCGGGGGGACCACTGCAGGGGCCTCTGGAGCAGCGGCTGGTGTGGCTGTCTCCGGGACCACACTTGTCCTTGCAAAAGTCACAGAAGTTGTGGAAAGTCACGGAATCCGCGGCTTCCATAACCGACACGGAGCCCTAGTTATCATTTGAGTTAACCTTGCGGAGAAGACAAGACCATTGAGTCTGATCCAAAGCCTTTTGAAATCCATGGAGGTTTGTTCACTCCAGTGGGCGTTGGATAAGGCTCTTCACACTGGGCGAATAACGAAGACAGAACAACTTAACACGTGACTTTTTACCTTTTTTAGTTTTTCCTGTCTGTAAACCGTTTGTGATTTTCTCAAATGTATTATTCAAAATTAGTTGCTGGGTGGTTTCTGTGAATGCCTCTGACTTGTTTATCAGCCGCTGGGAGTGAATATTCAACATTCAGAATTTGAGAGGCATTAGCTAGTTTTCACTGGGCACACCGATTGTGTGGTGGTGCTCTGTTCCTTGGCTGCATGAGCACAACCCTTAGAATCTGGTTGCTAGGTGAATACTCATGTTTGTGAATCTAAAAACTCTCTTTGCACAAGTATCAGGGGGTAGCTGTGTTAGTCTGTATCCACAAAAACAACAAGAAGTCCAGTGGCACCTTAAAGACTAACAGATTTATTTGGGCATAAGCTTTTGTGAGTAAAAAACCTCACTTGCATCTGAAGAAGTGGGTTTTTTACCCACGAAAGCTTATGCCCAAATAAATCTGTTAGTCTTTATGGTGCCACCGGACTCCTTGTTGTTTTTGTCTCTTTGCACAAATATTCTCTAAATATTTTCTTAGAACTTGACTGCTCCTGAGAACATTCCTGCTCTCCCCCCCCCCCCAAAATAATTAGCTGGAATATTTGTCGAAAAAAAAATCCCAAAGGAGTGTGAACACAGTCAGAATTAATTCACGGGTTGAATATTCCACAGAAAACTTCAAGCATTTGATCATCTTTAATTAGTAGCCAGTGACTCACCCCTCTTGCCCCTTGACTGCTCACATGAATACACCCCACCTCTCTTTCCTTGTGCTTCCTCTGGCATTGTGTTAGGATTAGGGAAATGAGGTGGAGAGGGATTCAAGAAAAGTGTGAAATGGCATATCCCTTAGCTGAGGTGGTAGAAAATTGTGCTTTTTCACTTGTCACCTAAAGTGGGATTTGGAACCCAAGTCTCCAGAGTAACCTACAGAACTGCACAGTGTCTGAGGATATTTCAGTTTTTTGGCAGCATGCTGAATTAAATTGAAGGCTACTAATTTTAAGATAACAGTGACTGGGAATGAAGCTGGGAATGGGTGACAGGGGATGGATCACTTGACGATTACCTGTTCTGTTCATTCCCTCTGGGGCACCTGGCACCAGCCAGTCAGAAGACAGGATACTGGGCTAGATGGACCTTTGGGCTGACCCAGCATGGCTGTTCTTATGTTTCTTATGATGCGCTAGCACGGCTGTGAGACCCGGGTCCAGCCATCATAAACCCAGGTTTACAATGCAGTGCGGACTGCGCTCACAAAAGTGGGTGCACAACTTTATGTTTCACCTACCTGGGCAATCTGCTTTCTTTGTGCAATGGTACTTGATTGAATAGGGTAGATGGGCCAGCTTTTCCCTCAGACCCTGCATACCCCTGTTGATTTGCGTGACGTTGCCCTTAACTACACCTCTGGAGAATTTGGGCCAATGTGTTGCTAGATGGCAGGGAGGAGGGAGGGACAATGGTAGCAAGCTGGAGAATTACTAGGTGTTTTAATGGTACCTTGTCAGCACTCCATCCCAAGTTAAAGGCTGTGAATAAAGTGTCCATGTATTTGTTTTTTGGGAGAATGGGGGGGTTTTATGACCACATCCTCTCCTCATGTTTTGGTAAATGTGGGGCAGTTTATTTTCAAGTCTGGAACAGGGGATTAGTTGAGTCTTGTGCTAGATTTGGCCTCTGGAAACTGGCTCTCCATAAAGGCGGCTGTAGGGGAAAGGGAGTGAGGTGGGAAGAGTCATCTAGAGAAATGGGGGAACACAGGGATTCATACTGGGGACCAAAGCCCTGGATCTAAACTTTAAGTGGGGGGTGGTGTTTGAAATAATGGCCTAGATTGTCAAGAGTGCCTAGCGATTTTATGTGCCTCATATTTTCAGGGCCCAAGTTGAGACACCTTAGTGGTGCCTGTTTTTTAGAAAGTGCTGAGCACCCACCCTCTGGAAATCAGGCCTTTTTAAGGTGTCTCAAGCTGGGTACCCAAAATCAATAGGCACTCTTGTCATCGTGGTGGGTCAAGATTTTTCAGTGTATCTGAACCCAGCCTCTAACTTTGCAAATAGCCCCTATCTTTGGAGCTGGCCAAAGCAAACACCCAGCTCCAAACTCCTCTGAACGTTGACGTTTTTGGATCCATCTCCAATTTGCTCCCTGTGTGGATTGTGGACCTGAAGAAAGGGCAATGCAATAAGGGGATGAGATTTACTTGTGGCACAAGTTAGGGTGAGGCAGGTGAAGGGGATCCAAGCAGTTAATACAAGGGAGACTGGAGTAAGGTATGGAATGATTTGAATTGGAGCAGGAGCAGAGTAGTAGCAGACTGACAGGATCTAAAGAAATCGCCTCACCAGCCTGTTTTCCTCTATACACACACTCTAGCTGTAAAAGGCAAACTCTAGCTCATTACAATGCCAACAGCCCTTCGGGTGGGAAGGGAGGTGGGTGATTTCATACAACGCTGACAGCAGGGCAGGCATTCCTTTACATTGCTACTTGAGATACATTAGCCAGTTCTACAACCCCTGAAATGCTTCTCTGCGCCTGCAATATGCCTGGGCCGGCTGCTGCTTGTTGATGAACAGGAGGTGCTAATCTCTCTGTTCCTAAGAGTCCTCTTTGTCCAGAAGTGCCAGGATTTAATTGGCTCATTCACACTTTCTCCTACAGAGTCTGCTTTGCTGTTGAACACTTTCTTTTGGTCTATGTTATCAACAGGGCTGAGAGTGTTTTAATTCCTTCCTTGACAAATCTCTTTCACCCCAGCACACAACTGGGCAGGCTGTCAGGGGTTAGCATGGTGGAAGCTTCCAAATTCGTATTGATTTTAAGATTTATTTTGCTGCGAGGATTTGGGCTTTAGCATTTGAATGTTTTCTGTGAGTAAAGAATTAGCAATGGGATGTTAGCAGAATGAATGGATCACAGACTCAGAAAAACCAAACTCCCGTTTTGAATTGCAGAGAAATATTTGTCGTTTCCTCTCTTTTTGTTCAGTTCTATTTATGTATTTACTTCTAAATTAGAGACACAAGGTGGGTGAGGTAATAACTTTTATTGGACCAGCTTCTGTTGATAAGAGAGACAAGCTTTCAAGCTTACATGGAGCTTTTCTTCAAGTCTAGTCTCTCAAATATCCTGGGACTGACACCGCGATAACAACACTGCATACAACTTTACTTCTAACTATAATACAAGAGCACCCCACCAAGCTTGAGACTCATATTGTGCTAGGTGCTGTGCATACACATAGTAAGAGACAGTTTCTGCCCTAAGAAGACAGTGTGGGAGAAAGAAACTATTTATTATCCCCATTTCACGGATGGGAAACTGAGACCGAGATTAAATGATTCGTGCTCCACTGACCTGCTGTGTAATCTTGAACAAGTCACTTTGATTCTGGTTCCCCTCATCCCTTTTGCCAGTGTAGATTGTGAGCTCTTTGGATGCGTGTACATCGCCTCACGCAAAAGAGCCCTGATTTTGGCTGGGGCCTCCAGGGACCACAGTAATACATCTCCGAATAATGAAGATACAAGTATGAAGTCATTGGTGTAAGCGATCAGGGGAAAGCAGAAGTCACACAACCTCTATGGATGATTGGACAAGTCCTGTGGTGTTACACGTTTTTCCTTCAGTCAACAGTGTCGCCCTAGTGGGTCTTCTATCTTCCCCTCACCCCGCCCCCACACACTCACACTCCCACACACGTAGCAGTTTTTCACATAAGGTCCAGTGTATTAGAGACACAGCCCTTCCACTGTATGAAGCCAAACACTGACAGTGTTGTATGGCTCCTGCTTAGCTATTGCTATTTATGGACTGTTCCGAGGAAAGTTGTGGGTGGTTTGAGGCAAAGCAGACAAATTAAAACAATTCCATGGTTATCTGAGTGGTCATGTCATATACAATGGCAGTTAGAAAAATTTCCAAATTTAAATCTCTGAAGGAGGAAGTGGTTTACAATGGGAGCAACCTTTGACCCTAGAGAGTCATAATGGCTTCCTGGATTTGGGATATTATGAGCTAAAGCCAAGGGGCTGCTGCTGCTGGGTCATTAGAAGTATTAAAATTAGAACACAATGTGGTAACCTTGGGTGTGTCTTTCTGATTTGATTCTCCTCCCAGCACACCTCCATTTACAATGATGTATTTGGAAGGCCTGGGCTGCCTGCCAGCATTCACTCCATGCTCATCAGCAGTGGTAATTATCATTCTGTCAGTTACCAAGCCCCAATCCAGCAAAGTATTTAAGCACATGTGTAACTTTAAGGAAGGGAACAGTCCCACTGGAGTGAATGGGACAGCTCATGTACTTACTATTAGGCACATGCTTAATGCTTTTCTGGACTGAGGCCTCCATCTGTCAGTTTAAGGCTTCCTTCCACACTCAGCCTGCAGTGATGGGCGAAAGGAAGGAGCTGTTCCATTGCCCAGGCCTGGTGCTCATTCCACCCATATTCTTAATGCTGTTGTTTATCACAGTAGCACCACAACTGAGATCAGGACTTCCTTGCGCTAGGTGCTGCACAAACACGCAGTGGGAGATGGCCCCTGCCCCAAAGAGCTTACAGTCTGTATAGATGAGGCAGGCAGAGGGTGAGCACTGAATCTCTTGGGGACAGTGACTTAGAGATAAGCAGGCCTAGGAAATGTTAGGACATGTCAAATCTTTTCCTGTCCAATCTGCCAATGAAAGAGCATTATATTTGGATGTGTACGTGGAGTCCATATTTAAAAATAGCTGGGTTCCTTCCTGACTGGGGGGAGAGACAGAAATGAGCCAGATTTATTAGCTGCCTAGCAGACTTTTACATTCGATCTTCTCTGGTCACAACTTCCCAAAATAATTGTGTGTGTATATGGAAGTTGGTTGGGGGAACAGTTCAGGAGCAAATACCATTGTTCATGAACAAATATCCACGTTCATGTGAATTAAAAACTCCTCCTCAAGTGTTTGTGTAAGCCAGTTCCAGTCCTGCGGATTTTTAAGAAAGGGCAAACAAAGAGAGCATAACAGTGGTTGGATCAAATTGTGAGCTGGATTTAGCTAAAGGATAAAATACAAGCATAAGTCTCATTTTCCTAAGTGATTTAGGTACTTAGGGCTAGATTTACAAAGGTATTTAGATGCTTAAAGATGCAGACTGGTGCTTAGTGGGACTTACAAAGGCACCTACAGGAGTTAGGTGCCTATCTTCCATTGACTTCAATGAGAATCAGGCCTCAGCTTTTTATATTTAGGTGCCTAATTCCTATTGGAGACTGATCAGGCACAGACTCACCCCTGCGGCGCCTCCTGCTGGTCGTCTCGGGAATTAGCTCACTAGCATCCAGAACGCCCTCTGCAGGCCAGGTGTCCCGCCTGTCGTTGGCCCCCGTGTCCCTCCCAGACCCCGGTGCCCTTGGCTTAGGTGCTGCCCCCCTGGCAGTACCCCACTCTCTCTCTGGGTCTCCCCACCCAGGGGAACCCCCACCTCCTATCCCAATGTCGCCTCAGTCGTGGCTACTGCCAGTCACCATCTAGCCCCCGCGCCCTGGGGCAGACTGCAGTCTATCAGCCAATCATCACAGGCAACAAGGGGTTTGGACTGTCTGCCTTTACCCACCCTCAGGCTGCCCCTCTGCAACCCCAATACCTATGTGGGCCTAGGACCAGGCCCTGCAGCCTGGGGAGTTGCTGGCCTAGGGCTTCCCAGCCCTGCCTCACTGTAGATCCCCGGGTGAACTCCCTGCAGCCAGGCCTGTCTCTCTCTCCTGTCAGAGGGAGACTCTGCTTCTGGCTACCCTGGCCTTCTTATAAGGCTGAGTGGCTCAGTTTGGGGCGTGGCCCCAGTTGCAGCCACTTCCCCAATCAGCCGGGGTTTTGCTCCTTTACTCAGCCCCAGCCCTCTGCAGGGCTTTTCCAACCCCTTCAGGGCTGGAGCGGGTGTTCACCCCGCTACAGAGACACACAAATACCCTTTAAAATCTGGCCCTAGGTGTCTTACATGCTACGGTAACTCTTGAAAATCCCACTAAGCACCTATCTGCGTCTTTAGGTGCCTAAAACCTTAGGAGCCTGAATCCCTTTGACTTTCAATAGGACTTAGGTCACTTGAGCACTCTTACAAATGTTACCTATAATCTTTGTGCCTAAATGTTTCTACTATTTGCCTTGCTCAGCCTGTGAGTTGGTGGTGTGCATTATTATCCCTAAGTACCAGATGGGGAGGGACGAGACAGAGAGGTTTGGCTACTCACTTGCTTGGAGCTGAGCACGTGTTTTTCAGTGTCAGGGCCTTTATTATTTACTAAGCAATGCCAATGCCCTCAGTACGGTACGGGAGACCAAAGAAAACTGGATTGCTGCCTCGAGCCTGGAGAACAGATTTAGGTGCAAAGAGGGTGAGGACTCCGCGTTAGAGTGATACGGAGGGAGGGCATGAAGATCAGTGAGGAAGGAAGCACAGCAGTGAGCGTAAAATGAGGAAGAGATGATGTGGGACTCAGTGGAGCAAAGAGATGAGTAATGAGGCGTAAGAGTAGAGATGCAGGTGGGAGCCTTGAGAGAAGAAGTTTAAACGAGGATTTTGCCCCTTCCCCGAATCTCCTTCCTCTGTGGCATGATGCATTGGCCACAAGGAATGAAGGGTTGGTTCAGATCGGCACTTGGAAGCTGGCATGCTTCTCAGGATCATCTATGAACTCTTAGGTCTGCGATACAGGGCCAGAAATCTGGTGGGAACCGGCTTTTTTGTGCGGTTTCTGGTATATCCAGCTGTTTTAGAATAATATTACCATGAGAATGGACTTATCCATCATGGCGTTTTGGCAACTGTGGTTCTGCTTCTGTCTGAACCATGAAACGGGGCATGTGAAGGCAGGAGGGGTTTAATCAAGCTTCTTCGCCGATCTGTATAAAGGTTCAGATTCCAGCACGGGCTGGTTGATGTTTTGTCCCATCTGGCCAGCCCATCCTTAGATCTGATCACTGGAGATCAGACAAGGTGGATCTGGTATGGACAATCCTCTCTCCCAGGGGGCCTGCTTAGAGGTTAGAACCAGGAAGGATGGAAGAGATGGTGACCTGCAAAGCATATTGCACAGGACGCCTCCACCATGCAATGATTCAGTGTCAAGGATTTGCTTCAAATGGAAAAGAATGGGGTGGGAGGGGCATAGGTGCATGCTGCTCTGTGGTGGTGGGGAGTGCAGGCCAAGTAGCCACAGGGCCCTATCTTCCTCTATGGGCGCACCACAGTCACAAACATTGGGGCAGGGAGCATGGCAGAGGGGAGGGGGAAGCCCATCCCTGCTGGCCCCTTTGAGCCATCGCGATCTGACAGCCCTTTCAAAACTGTGACTGTCCAGCTGCCAACAGGCCAGCGATGGCTCTGTGTGCTATGCGTTCTTTCTCTTGCCTCCAGGCCTGAAGAGAGCACAGCACTGCCTGGAGTGGCTTCCTTACACATCCTGCTCTTTTCAATGCCAGCGAGGGCGTCTGAGCAAAGACATGGGCTTGAGTGGCATGTGCCGATCATATTGGCTGCAAGGTTCTCAAAGAGAAGGAAAACAACCCCCTGTTCCTTGCCCCCACCCGCTTCCCCAGCCAGCCTCCCACGCGGCCTATCTCCTGACGTGAGCAGGCACTCGGTACATTCCCTTCCTTTCAAGTCCCCTCTTAATGTAAACCTCTCTCGCTCCCCTGTTTCCCACTCTAGCTGCCTGCAACAATGCCCAGAATGTTATTTCTCAGCTGAGCCTTGAAATCGTCCTCTTGCGAGCGCTCACGGGGTCGTTTCCACACAATGAGGGCGGTTAGCAATTTCCTCCGATCCCCATCTGCTACCTGCCTCAAAACGGCATGAGGCAATTTCCCTTGATGCTTCTGACAATTTCTGTTAAAGAAAACCTGAGTGCGTATCAATTAAATAAATATATTATGTAGGCACAGGCAGCCTTCAGGATGCACTTTCTATTTTCTGCAGTGCCCCTTGATGTCTTGCCTTCAAGATATTTTACCTCTGGTGGTGGCAGCAGCCGTGGGCGGGGAGAGGGGGCGGCTGTTTTGGATCAAGGGAGGCTGAGTTCCTGGGAGAGAATGAGCAAAGCCGAAGGAAGGAGGATTGTGGCACAGGAAGATCCCCCTTGGGAACTAGCTAACAGATATTGGCTTGGACTTAAGAAACGGGGTGTAGGAACCAGGCTAAATTTAAACAGATGAAGAGACCGATAACAGGAAACCAGCCAAGCATTAAGTTCTGTGAAGCTAAAAATCAGGTTGTCCCTCTACAACCAAATGCGTTTCTCTGTTGTTTCCGACTGGACTGGGCAAAGCACGAGGGAATGTACACTCAGGGCCGGCCCTGTGGGTTTTGCTGGATTGTGTGTGAAGTAAGACGTAGGGCTGCTCCAGGCAGAGCCTTGTGTAGTCTAGAGGGAGGGGGATTTTGGCAGCTCAGGGCACTTGTCCCTGGTCTATGCACCCGAGTTGAATTGGTGAACTTGTCACTCAGGGAGGCTGCAGGGGGAGGGAGGTCGTTGAGTGCATCTTTCAAGTGGGGAGGAATGGTTCACGGAGGAATCGCAGGCCTGGCAGGGGATGTAGATGCAAAGTGGGTGTGTTGGTCTGGGCATAATGAGGCTCCTGAAAGCACAGAGCTGTACACGTCTGCGCTCAGCCTTGGATCAACTGCAAATATCCTGCCTTGGCTAGCCTCGATGATTAACGCTTTGGTCGGTTAGGACCCTGAGCCATGAACCAGACCTGCCAGATCCCTTGCTTTGCAGTGCCCATAGGGGTTTCCCAAGTGAGATTTGTCTGCCATGTCCCTTAAACATGGACTGGGAGCTAGCGGTTCATTGGACCGGGAACCCTTGTGTGGAGGCAGAGTGGTGGATTTCACAGCATGTCTCCTATTTTGAGAGAAGGTGTCACAGCCAGGGCATGGGCAGTCAACCCTAGTGGATGGAGCTGGAGTCAGGCCTAAGGGGTAGGGCCAGAGCCAAGAGTCGGAGCCAGAGTCAGAGGCCAGGAACCAGAGCAAGGTAAAGGAGCAGGACCCCTAGACCAAATGGCGCTCCAGGCAAGGAGCATCTTCGGCACCCCTGCCCTCCGTTTGTTAAACTTTTGAATATCTTACAGCAGCCCAGCCTGGTGCCCCCTCACCCAGCCTGCCACCCCAGGCGGTTGTCTGGGTCACCTGCCCCTAAATCTGGCCCTGCCTGGACCAATCAGACCCTATATGGGTGGCACATCTTGTGGTACTTGGGCCCACAAGTTTCACAGCGTGTTGAGCGCTGCTCTGACAAATGGTAGCGGGGATGCAGCAGTCACTCGGGGACTAGCAGGCCTAGGTTCTAGACCCATGGCTCCTCCCAGGAGGTGATATTGAAAATGGAGTGATGAGAGCTCCATGTCACCCCTTGATCTCACAGCTTCCTTGATGTCTATCCAGGATACAGTTTGGAGATGGTGCTATCTATAGTACATGATCTTGTAGTGAAGCTGCTGGGAAGGGTCCATCCTGATTTTGTTTCGGTGCCTCTGAAAGTGCGCTGGGTGGTCACAGGCAATATGGAGATGTGGTCCCAGCTCCCTGAGGAGCTCACAGAGACAGCCTTAGGCCATCATTGCTAACTGTACACTAATCTGGGCTGCCTCGGGTTTGGGTGCCCAACTTGAAACCCCCAGCCCTGAATTTCAGTGTTGCTGACATTTTGAAAAGCAGGTTTCGAGGTGTTTCAAGTTGAGCACCCACAAACTGAGGCACCCAAAATCTCTGGCTTCTCTTCAAAAAGTGTGACCTCAATAAGTAGACCTGACAACAATCTTTGCCATTGACCTGCTGGAGGTTTTGGTGATTCATGGATCTTGCAGGATAGATGCGATGGCTTTTGCTTTCTCTACTTAGAGAGACTCCAAAGAGTGGTAATGGGTACCTGCTCCTCTCCCCTAAGGCTCACCGCAGCCCCGCAGGGCTCCAATTGTAACCTCACCTGTCCAGTACACACATGCAGCTTCCAGAGGAGACAGAGAGGAATTCTGTCTGCAGGTTAAGACAGCCACTTTAAAAATTAATATGCA
Organism: Emys orbicularis; assembly: GCF_028017835.1. Taxonomy (NCBI): domain Eukaryota; kingdom Metazoa; phylum Chordata; order Testudines; family Emydidae; genus Emys; species Emys orbicularis. The sequence goes on along the minus strand of NC_088698.1, from coordinate 8,043,749 downwards.
GATGACATTCACACCCACACCTGTTTTCCATCAAACCCAGGCACTGCTTTCCCAGTGTCCAAGAGAAGCAGGGGCATGGATGGGAGCAAATTGGGTTAGGATCGACCCAGATTACATGGGAAGCGATGCTGAGAGGCATGGAAGTACATAAGGAGGGTGACTGGGCCAGGACTGTGAGTGTGTCTCCTACCGAAGACAGCTGTCTGACCTTTGTCAGTGTAACTCACAGGCCTAGGGTCATACTGTGTCCATCCTTGCTCTTAGGTTCTCGGGTGTCAGCAGTAACACTGTTTTATTTCACAGTTACCCCTGAGGCTATGACCATTCCTGCGGGCTGTGGCCCTGCCCACTGCAATCATCAGGCATGTTTCCTCCAGGCTAGGTTGTGGCAGTGCACTTTAACTGGAGTTATATTTGAAAAACATGTCACGGCTTTGGCAGGTACAGAATGCAGTGACTCATCTGTTGTGTGGCGCAAACCCTTATGAGCATAACCCAAGTGCTTTGCATCAGCGACCTGCTCTCTACTGAGGTCTAGGTTGGACATTAGGAAAAAGTTCCTAACTGTCAGGGTGGTTAAACACTGGAATAAATTGCCTAGGGAGGTTGTGGAATCTCCATCTCTGGAGATATTTAAGAGTAGGTTAGATAAATGTCTATCAGGGATGGTCTAGACAGTATTTGGTCCTGCCATGCGGGCAGGGGACTGGACTCGATGACCTCTCGAGGTCCCTTCCAGTCCTAAAATCTATGAATCTATGAAAGCAGTCCAAGGCATCGGGGTGATCCATAAAGTCTAGGACCCAGGCAGGCTTTTTCCCTGGAACCTGCTCCTGCTAGTGAGCTACCAGAACCTGTCTTCAGTATACTTCAGGGTGCAGTCCTGGGCTACACTAGTGGGGGGGTTCGAACTAAGATACGCAACTTCAGCTACGCTATTCACGTAGCTGAAGTCGAAATACCTTAGTTCGACTTACCTGGCCGTCCTCACGGTGGCGAGTCAACCGCCGCGGCTCCCCCATCGACTCCGCTTACTCCTCCTGCCGAGGTGGAGTACAGGCGTCGATTCAGGAATCGATTTATTGCTTCTAGACGAGACGCAATAAATCGATCCCCGATACATCGAAAACTACCTGCCGATCCGGCGGGTAGTATAGATGTACCCTAAGATGTATCTATTTGATCAAGCTCTTCTAGACTGTGAGACTGATCCAACACCCATTGCAGTCAGTGCAAAGACTCTGACTAATTTAAAGGGGCATTGGATCAGGCCTGTATTAATGGCAGGAGTCAGACTATTAAATACCTCTTTTGTGAGGGTAGTATTTATTTTTTAAAGACTAACGGGCTCTTAATGATGGGTTAATAAAAACATAAACAAAAATGCCCCAGATCAGAATCCAGCTCTGAGTCTCCAAGTGGTCCAGAATATTGAAATATCTAATATTTTTTAATATCAATGTACTATCAGATATCTCCTCTCCCAGTGGGCTATGTCTTGCCCTTACAGAGGAAGGGACTCAGGTAATCTAGCCATGTCCCTTCTTTGAAAAGCTTCAAAGAAATCAACACATCTGGTTTAAAATCTGAGCAGATTAAGAAAGCGAAAGCTGTAAGAAGTAAAAAAAGGAAAGGATCATAAACCTCAAGGAATTTTACACGTTGGATGTTTGGCTTTGTTCAGTTTTTGTTGCAATGAGGCTTAGTGAAGATTAATTAAGAATTTGCCCCCAAACCAACTGACCACTATTTGCAGAAGGCTTAAATGACTCTTCCCTTTGCATCAATATTCACCTCAGATTGCCCTGCATGCAGCTAGGGTTTTCCTTAAAACCAGGGGCGAAAGGGAAAGTTGCTCTCTTGCTGTCTCTACTCTCCCTCTTTCGTTTGGGCTCTTAGCCTTTCATGTTTTTGTTTGACATCTAGGAAAGAATCATGAGGTGCTGAGTATTATTAACTTCTAAACACCTAAGAAATCAGTAGGAAATCGCAAACATTTCGGCTCCCTGACAGTCTCCGTAAATGACCCGTCCGAAATCCCACGCCTTCTGAGATGAAAAGAGGGAGCCAGGCAGAACGGAGGAGAGAAGGGAAAAGCGAGGGAGCGAGAGGGACACGCAAAATAAATGAGAAATATGATTAACTTGCTTCCTCCGCCAGTCCTACAGCTGGTTCTGGGTATTTAATAAACAGGTTGACACTCCAAGTTCCCCTCATTAGGTGATCACTAAGGTCTGGGCTGTCATAAATCAAAGAGCCAGGTTATCAAGGCCTGTGATCTTTAACTGTACTGGGGCGCCCAACTGTCTGCTATAACGAGGCCTAAAAAAGTGCAAGCTGTAAAGAATTAGCTGGCCGCGGCCCTTTAATACACACACGCAGGGGCACGGACGTCACGCCGTCTGTGGAAAGGTTAGCCAGGTATATACAAGGATGGGCCCCTGCCCATGGGCAGGAGCAGCCTCTGCTCTGGTGTGTGTACATGTGTGGTGTTGTGTATGAGGTTCCATGCAGGGAAGTTATGAAATCTTTGGGCTGCACTGTCCTGGCCCTTGCATGGGTGCCTGGTGTGAACGTCCAAGGAGCTACCTCAGCTTATGATGCCCGGTGCAAGGGACAATCTGCATGCTGGGGAACCACAGGGACTGCTCCCTCCATCCGCCCCAGGGGAGCCAGCTGTTCCAAAGGGGGCTGGGGAGGAAGCAGTATGTGCCCCCTATCTCTATATGCAGTGTCCAATAGGCCAGGCATACCAGCAGAGAATCTCTGTATGCACTGGGGAACCTGGGGAGGAATTGTCTCCCTGTGGTGCTCTTCTTCCCTGGAGCAGCTTCATTCTGCACTGCCCCTTACCCCGGGCACTGCCTAAATAGCACAGCTTAGCCGTGTGGGAGTATGGTAGCAGGGCCGGCTCTAGGTTTTTTGCCGCCCCAAGCAAAAAAATTTTTGGCTGCCCCCCACCCCAGCCCTGGGCTCTCAACTCCCCCCACCAGTGCCCTCCCCCACCCGCACCCCCTGCCACCCCAGCCCTGGGCTCTCTCTTTCCCCCCCACCCACACCCCCTGCTGCCCCAGCGCTGGGCTCTCACCCCACCCCACCCCACCCGCGCCCCCTGCCGCCCCAGCCCTGGGCTCCCCCCCACCAGTGCTGACTCCGCCCACTCCCCCCCTCGCCTCCAGCCGGTCCGGCGCTGGCAGGGTCAGGATAAGCAGCGGGGGCTCCCAGGCCGCGCCTCAGCCCAGGGTCCCTCCAGCCGGGGCTCCCGCCTCCAGGACCAGCCTGGACCCGGGAGGGCAGAGCTGGGGGGACCGCCCCGGCAGGGGGCTGAGGAGCCGGGGCAGGGCAGTCCCAGCGGGCGCGGAGCCCCGGAGAGCGGACACGGGCCCCGCACGGCAGCGCCCCGCCCTCTATGGCCCTGCTGCTGCTGCTGCTCCTGGCCGCCCTGCCACAGTCCCTGGACAGCTCGGGCCGCTTCGCCCAGCCCCGGCTGCGGCGCTGGGGGGCGGCCGCCCTGCGGCACCTGCAGGCGGCTCTGAGTGCCCCGTGGGGCAGCCCCCAGCCCAAGTGTCCCCTGCTCGGAGCCTGCCTGGCCCAGCCACAAGGTGCGGGCGCTGCTCCCCCACTTCTTCCCTATTGATTTTAGGGCACTGTGCACCCTTGGGGCACACATTGAGAATGGTCCAGCCCTTGATGTGCAGGGGCTACAACTACACGTAGCCCCTTCATGAGCTCCCCAACTGGTGTGTATGTGGGGGGCCTGTAGCGGGGTGGCCACCCCGCTCCTGCCCGGAGGGGTTAAAACAACCCTGGAGAGGGCTACAGCTGGGAAAAGAGAGGCTGATTGGGGGAAGCAGCCACAGGTGACGCCATGCCCCAATCAGGTCATGGCTAGCCCTAGAAGAGGGCTGAGGGCCAGCAGCTGAGAGAGACTCTTTCTTTAGCTTTCAGAGAGAGAAGGACCTGGCTGCTTGGGAAGCTGAGGAGGGAACCTAGGTTGGAGCAGTGCTGGGGAAGGGCAGAGGGAGCTGGGGAGCTCCAGTCTAGCAAAGCCCCAGGCTGCAGGCCGAGTTAAGGGCCCACAAGGGTACTAGGGCTGCAGAGGGGCAGCCCAGGGATAGGCGGAGGCAGCTGGTCCAACCCCCCTGGCCGATGATGAGTGATTAACAGACTGCCGTCTGCCCCAGGGAGCGGGGGCTAAATGGAGACTGACAGTAGTCACTGAGGCAAGGTGGGGATAGGGGGTTGGGGGTCCCCCTGGGAGGGGACACCCAGAGTGAGGGGGTACTGCGGTGGGCAGAACCCCTGAGCAAAGGGCACTGGGGTCTGGGAGGGACACGGGGCCAGCGGCAGGCGAGACACCGGCCTGCAGAGGGCGCTCTGGGCTGGAAGAGCTAATTCCCAAGACGACCAGCAGGAGGCGCTGTGCTGGTGAGTCGTTGCCCTGCCACAGGGGCATATAATATATTTACTGGGAAGACTAAAACAGGCCACGCGCTCAGTCCCCTGAAGTGGAGGGCAGGAGGCAATGTCTAGCGCCGTTCAATAGTGACCCCCTGTGGATGTCTAAGGAGCAGTGTTGTCGGTAATGCTCTGGAGGACGGCTCAGCAGAAGGATGATGGATGTGACAATCCCTGCAATGCACATGCATGTGAATCAGGGGCATTTTCAACAGGGAGATCATGGGAATCCTAGCCAGTATGAGTTGGATCCCTTGGGGTACTGGTAGAGGGAGACAGTGAAGGGTCTAAACCGTAGGGATGACCATTGTAGCCTCACAAGCTAGGACTTAGTTGCTGTTCCCTCATTTTAGAAAGAGAGACATGGATCTGTAGAAGCAAGAAGACTATAGGAAATTAGCTTAAACAGCAACAATTGCTCTTCTCGGTGGCTAGAGGCCCCTAGTGCCTCCTTGTAGTGCACCAGAGTTACATGGCAGTCAGATGTAGCCACACACCGTGTCCCATCATGTGCGAATGCTCCTGTATACCTGTCCAGCAGATATGCAGCTGATAGGAGAAGTGATGTCCCCAGAGTGAATCCAAAGCTGTAATTCCCTCCAGGGGCTGTGATGGAGTCACTTCGGGGTATTCCTTTGCTGTTTATAATGGTTACGTGGGTTTCCTTTCTTTACAAGGTTGTAATGCAAGACATTACCATGGGGGGGGGCAAATCTAACTCCAAAGCATAACATGCAGCCCCTTGGACATCAGACCATGTGGTTCATATCAAGCTGTGAAGTGGAAGCATCAGGTTCGCGGCACTGATTTTCTCCCTTGCTCTGCCTTCAGTGGGCTAAAACCAGGGATGTGTTTGGGCCATTATGGGTCAGATTTTCTAACAAGGTCACATTCACACTGGGGCCGGATTAAGTTCAGCTGCCATTTAAGTGCCTGCTTTTCAAACCAGCTCAGCGTGCAACATGCATCCAGTGTACTGGGTTCTTTTTGAAAATCTGGCCCTGTGTTTATTTCTAACTCTATAGGCTAAGGGTGGGATGTTCAAAAATGTCTACATGGCTTAGGAGCACAGAGGGAGATTTTCAAAAGTTCAAATGGCAGTGAGGTGCCTAATTCCCATGGAAAGCCAATGGAAGTAGGGCACTTAAATGCCCCTTTTTTGCATTTGAGGATCTGCCCTGTGCCCTAAGTCACTTAGGTGCTTTTTAAAATCTCATTCTAAATCCTCAAAAAGAACAGGAGTACTTGTGGCACCTTAGAGACTAACAAATTTATTTGAGCATAAGCTTTCGTGGGCTACATCCCACTTCTTTGGATGCATCCGAAGAAGTGGGATGTAGCCCACGAAAGCTTATGCTCAAATAAATTTGTTAGTCTCTAAGATGCCACAAGTACTCCTGTTCTTTTTGCAGATACAGACTAACACGGCTGCTACTCTGAAACCATTCTAAATCCTGACATCTTGATTGAGCTTTTGCTCAGTTCTTACTCAGGCGAAATTGCCGTTGACTTTTCTTGGGTAAGAAGGATATGGATTTTCTTACACTTAACTTTCTTTTAAGTGCAAGAAAAATGTAGAATAACTTTTGCAGCAATTTATCTGGTGGACTGAAGTGAACAAATGACTGTAATTAAAGTGCCTGATGTTTACCTGAGATACAACCAATCTCCCAAGTCTACCTGCCGACAATGAGCTTTCCAAACCTGTCTTGAAATCAAACCTGTATGCTTGAAAAACATTTATTCTCACACTCTCCTAGATGCCAGTATATCATGAAACTGGTCCAGTATGTTTCACATTCTCATATGTACAGTCTATATTATTAATCACCAGATTGTGTATCAAGACCTTGGATTTCAAGCTAGGATATGAGATACCAGCCCAACCAAACAAGTGAAAGTCTTTTAAGCTACTACAGGAAATTGCCAACACTCCCAATTTGTGAGGGGTTTCCTGTGCTCTGGTTAACTAGTTCCTTACTGTATCACGGACCATGAGTGTGACACACAATACACACAAAGTGTTGGCTGTCTATACCAATAAACATGACTGCCAAAATGTAGCCCAATGAGGGATGTGTCAGTGGTGTCTGGCCAGGGAGAACAGGTTTCCTGGATTCAGACATCAGGGAACAGTCACTTTGGTTCAGCCTATTTAGCTTCTCGTATTTTGAAATCTTTATTTGTCATCATGTCCCTGAGTCCACTTGCCTTAATTCTATAGCAAGGTCTTTGGATTCTGCAGTACCCTGTTGGAAATTCTGCCACAGCTTCAGATATATTTTTCAAGGGGGGGGGGGTATCTGAAATTAAATCTAAAATGAATACTACACTCTATTATATATGCTGTTATTGAATGCCATTTATTTTACGCTGTGCCAGTGATGTCAGTTTTCAATATGCTGCAGCATTTTCTACTGACAGCATCAAGCTGCCTCATAAAAGTTATTTAGGAGGAAGCTGGGGGTTTAGGCAGCTGGTTTGGGAACAATTTGGGTTTTTGGCACCTGGGAAAGCATGAGTGGCAGTTGGGGAATAAGCATATTAGCTTGATGATCAGCAGTCAAATAGTTAACACCTTTAGGTTTCAGATTTAACAACCCATTGAGATGAATGGGGCAGTCCACACCTCTGAGAGTTGTTGTTTCAGGCTTTCTACAAACTCTGGACACAGTAACCCCCTAGAGCCCCCAGTGGCACTGTGTCTCCATACTAGTCCCAACAAAGGAGCTTAGGGTTTCACCATCTACTCTATTAACACTGGGCTAAATGCCATTTAAGCACATGGCATCATTTAAATGTGTCCCTCTTATGCAGCTGAGCCCATTGTACTTTTTATTTTTTAGAAATTGGTGAGTTCTCCTCATTGAACTTTTCACTGTAACTGAGTAATATCCCCAAACTAATCTACCCATATTGTCCATTGCTGTGTCTATATAGCATCTGTATGGTGATAATTAATACATCAGGAGCAGGAGCGCCGCCAGCTTTTCTGCTTCCCTAGGCGGTGGAAGGTCCCGCCGCCGAAATACCACCGCGGTTGCCACCCCCCAAATTGTAGCGCCCTAAGCGACCGCCTAGGTCGCCTAATGGGTTGTACCGGCCCTGATCAGGAGTCCCAGATCATAAGTCAAATCCGACAACTTATTACATTGCACTGGAAAGCAGTGAAATACTGATTTGGAATGACAGTCATCTCCTAACGGAGGAAGGTCAAATCATTGACTCTAATTGCATATCAAGGGAGAGCAATATTAAATAGCCTCGAAGGAACCCCACGTGTGATCTTTCGAATATTTCAGAAGAGACCAGATTATTAATATTGGGTCAAATATTCTCCCCAGTTCCAACATTAGGCACCCCATTGATTTAAATAGGGTTTCACCAGTATGCACTGTTTGGGGGAACAAGAAAGGTGGCCCATATCAGGCAATTAGCTTGACTGTCTCCGAGCCAAACCCTATGTTATTGCAGATGGAAGCTGTCTCTACTCGAAAAAGAATTTGGCTGGAAAGGCTATTTCACGAGCCTTGTTGAGTTAACTATGACTTGACTCCTGTGAATCCATTCCCCTGTTTCATCCGAGAGACACTTCTGTTATAGCTCTATGAGCACCTGTATGTTACTGTAAATTGGGTGAACGCACCAAAAATCTGCTATCCTGACATCCGAGTGAATGAAGGTACATCTTTGGGCCCAGTGATCACATTTATTTTATTTCCCTCTCTCCACCACTTTGTCATGAAAGCAAACCCTGTTCATACCCTCATGTGATCTCCATTTCGTCGTTTAGAAACTCTTTTTCTGGGGAGGACATAGCCTTCCCCTACCGCCAGCATTTCTGACACTGGCCTTGATTCCAAACGGATTCTTTTGTGAGTGCATGGATGGCAAGAGGACTGTGCCAAAGCATTTGAGAATGCATATTTATACTTCCTAGCCCCTCTCGGATGTAGTTGCCCACCACAAGAACACGGTGTAATGAGCAGTAGCCTCAGCACTGGCTAACCTCAAAAATGGAAGGTTGGCGGGTGCTACAGCTCAGGACGGGTGAGAAATGGCCGTGCTGTGAGAGCGTGGGAGTCTGCACATGTGTGCCGTGTGGTTGTTGGGTGTCAGGACTGGAACATCAGGCAATAGATGCACTGGTTGAGCTGTGTGGTGGATCAGAGCTGAAATAGCGGGGAGGACTACAGTCCGATTGAGATACCCATGCAGAGTGGTGGGATGGGGGTGGACAAGGACTATAATAGCAAGGGCTCTTGCAGGCCCGAAGTGAGGTACATTATTGACAGATCTCTCTCTGGAGAAGTTCTCATGTTACTGTATTTGCCTGCCCTGTTTGACGGTAGCCAGTGCTACCTTTCTTTTACACAACTACTCTTGATTGATTTATCAACACCCCTCCCTCCCATCCCTAAACTGTATGTTCATCCCAATAAATTCAGTGGGACTGCTTGAGCTACAAGTTTGGTGCAGAAGTTGGTCCTCTGCTAATATTTGTGTGTGGGGGGGTACTACTAAGCTCTCTCTAAATCCCATGGTCCCACTGGCGAATCTTTGTTTGGCAACTTCTCTTCCAAAAGACAACTTAGGTTTCATATCTACGCTGGTAAACTCTGGCTAAGCATCATTTAAGCACCTGACGTCATATAAATGTGTCCCTATTATGCAAAAATTATGTTAATTCCATCCCGATTAAGCAGCTGTTGAATTCATTAGGCTAAAGCAGTTCTCTGGGAAAAGTCACAAAAATTCACAAACTTGATTCATTTGGAGTGGGCTGTACCATTAATGGTATCTATTTTTAGATGGTTTTCTCTTCATTGGCTGATAAAGGGGCTTCATCCATTGATTGTGACCATGGGGATTTGGGCTGACCTTGTAGTTTTACTTCCTTTATTATTATTTATTTTATTTTGTTGATACAGCTGCTGAAATATTCAATGACTTTTTATTCAGGCTGCTGAGCACTAGGTCACCAGAGGAGTTTTGGACAATGAGGTTAATTAGCTGTTTGGAACGACTTAGCTAGGGATACGGTGAATTCTCTCACCGGAAGTCACCTTCAAATCAAGACTGGATTGGTCTTGCTAAGAGAAATGCTCTAGCTCAATCACGGGGTCTTGAGTCTGGTGCAGGAATTATTGGGTCAAATTCCACAGCCTGTATGATGCAAGGAGGTCAGACTAGGTGATCTGATGCCTTCTGAGCTTAAAAAGTTATGAAGCTTTCTCAAGTGGCCCCACTGTCTTCAAAGGCATTACTCATGTGAGTAAGTGCTCACTTGGGTAAGTGTTGCACAGCCTAGCCCAAATAAAGTGTGTGTATGTATGTGTGTGTGTATATATATGTATAGATAGATTATGTTAATTCTGTCCTGATTAAGCAGCTGTCATAAATTATTGGTTTTACAATCTAATTTTATGACACACTAAGGCCTGGATCCAATTAGTTCCACACAGGCACAGATGACTGGCTTGGGAAGAGCAACTTGGCCAAACCATGGTTTGGCCGCCTAGGTAAAGGGCCAACGAGGATTATGATAATATTATTGGGTTAATTAGGTATATTGTGTGCATCTTTTCCTGGCACTACTTTCCTTGTTTTGTTCGAAGCAGGGCAGTATTTATTTGAGCATTTTCATAGAGGAAATGAACAAGAGAGAGATGAAGAGTGAAACAGAGAGGCCTTGACATGTTTAACTTGTTACTGTTTTCATGATGTCATGATTGAAAAGGAAACAGGGGAAGCCTCAGAAACCAAAGCACTTTTGGCTGCCTCTCTGTTAGGATCACCCGGGTGAATTATTTTTCTTTCTCCAGTCAGGATTATGGCAGATCAAAGAAGAGCAGCGCTTTGGTTAACCTGACATGGGAGCTTCATCCTGCCCCCTGAGAGACAGAGGGGGAAAAAGAAATCCAGGCCCAGGCTCCATAACAACCACGAGCTAGACTGGGTTATGAGCCATGAGAGCCAGGAAGAATGCTTGGAAAGATATATTGCTGCCATACTGGAAGAGATACTGTATCCCAAGCCAGAGTGGTTTCCTGCTATTACAGTGGCTGCTCAATAACAGCAAGGCAGGCAACCGGACAGAGGCCTGTGGTTTTAGGCCTGCAGCAAAGGATTTGGGGTGGGTGGGTGATATATCCTCATGCCTTTTTCAGTTAGTGTGTATTGGAGATGTAGGTAATTCCCTCCTCTGTTTAAATTGACTTGATTTCCTGGCTGATTTTATAACTACAGAAACGGAGAGATTTGACACAGCAGGTCACCATTTTGCCTGGATTTGACATCATCACGCAGCGCTGCTTTGTGACAATGAAAAATGACACTGTGTGGAGTGGGTGTCTCTGCCTGTTGAGTTACAATATCACAGAAAAGGGTTGTGTTCTGGGCTGTTGGATCCAGAAGAAAACAAACCTTCACTAGGTGCTGGGATGGGGATCAGGAAAGTGGGATTCGGCATCTCTAATTCCCATCCCTGGCAAAGCTCACAAGTCTCATAATCAGTTTGATTAGTATTGTAAATGTTTGACTGCTGCTGAACATTCTGGGCCTGTTCAGCTACCGTACACTTTTTTAATGGCCCACTGCCAACTCTTGTAGATAAAGTCAACCCCCTTGGCCTCAGCAACAGGAAATAGGATGCTGCCCCTTTAAATGGACTGTAAGGAGTATGGAATTACGGCTAACTTGGTTTGGAGCATTTGTGTAAGGCTTTCAGGAAGAGATAAACCATTAATCATGCACAATTACTCTGACCTTGCATGAACTAAAGCCTCTCTGAACACATAAGATTACTGTCTCTGGGGACCTTGAGATCTTGACACGATCAGCTTAGTACTAAGGCATTGGAAATGGCTGCACAAAATGGCTGGGTGTCTGGCCACTGTTTCCCTTTTGAACTGGTGGCTATCTTTCAGTCCAAAATAAGTGTCTGTCTGACTTTCCAGGTCATTCATAGTCTAAACTAAGCAAAAATTATTTAACTCAGGCCTGGAATATAGCTGTATGGGCGTGGGAAATCAGAGTCATAGGACTGGAAGGGACCTCGAGAGGTCACCTAGTCCAGTCCCCTGCACTCGTGGCAGGACTAAGTATTATCTAGATGACAAGGGGAAGGGTGGTTTGGGAGGATAAATGTTTCCTCTCTAGAGGTGGAGTCCATCTTCCTTATCTCCTACAGCAGTGGTTCCCAAACTTGTTCCGCCGCTTGTGCAGGGAAAGCCCCTGGCGGGCCAGGCTGGTTTGTTTACCTGCCGTGTCTGCAGGTTCGGCCGATCGCGGCCCCCACTGGCCGCGGTTTGCCGCTCCAAGCCAATGGGAGCTGCTGGAAGCGGCAGCCAGTACGTCTCTCGGCCAGCGCCACTTCCAGCAGCTCCTATTGGCCTGGAGCAGCAAACCGCGGCCACTGGGAGCCGCGATCGGCCGAACCTGTGGATGCGGCAGGTAAACAAACCGGCCTGGCCCGCTAGGGGCTTTCCCTGCACAAGCGGTGGAACAAGTTTGGGAACCGCTGTCCTACAGGGACCATCTTTTTGTTCTGTATTTATACAGTGCCTAGCACAATGGGGTCTTCTACCCAGGTACCTTACTAGCACTTCCCCCCGTTCCATACACCTCTCCATAACTCCACACAAACTCTAACAGCCCCTTGGGTGTACGGATACCCCTCTATCTTCACTAGCATTAGCGTGATGGGGTCAGGGAATGGGAGGAGGGGTATGCTCAGAGTTTGTAGGTGATGGTCTATAGTGAGAGTACGTTTCTAAATAGTGCAACAGAGGGGCACGCTACAGGGCCACCGGACTCAGTTTAGTACTTCACATTCTTGCCCACTGCATCTATGTCCATTTAATAGCTCATGCAGAGCCCAGTTCAGCACTTCCTTATACCTTCTTCAGTTATTTGCACCAGTGCAAACTGGCTGTAAGACACCACTGTTCTGGCTTGGTAATGGTTTGCACCAGCTTTGCACTGGTAAACACAACAGCAAAAAGAGAAGAGCAATAGTGAGTCTGGGACCTAGTGAGCACTGTGACAGGGTGCTATCCCCGGCACCCTGATCCCTTGCATTGCTGCAGTCTGCTGCAGGCCCAGCTGAGGGCAGTTATACACTTTCTGGTGGGGGACTGAGAGCACCTGGGTGACAATCGCAGGGCTAACAAGGTAATTGGGGAGAATATAAGGGGAGGAAACAGGCAGCAAGAGGCAGACCATGAGGAGTTCAGGGGGTGAGCCTGGACTGGGGAGTGAGAGCTGCAGGGAAGTCTAGCCTTGCTGTAAGCCTGTGTTAGACAGTATTATTGTGTAAGAGGGAAATAAATGCACACCTTGGTAAAAGATAAACAGGCCAGTGTGTGACTGGGAAACCGTATGAACTGGTCAGGCAGTGAAGTTTGTGGGTAGTGATGGAGCACCCAAGTGACAAAGGCCTCAGCTTGTACTGGTATAAATATTTTGGTTAGGGATGTGGTTTGTTAAAAATGAAATATAACCCTTAATGCGGGCACTGTTACACCAGTATAAAGGTGTCTTATACCATATGGGAATTGCTATACTAGTATAATCATCTTTATACCTGTATAACTGGATCCACACTGGGGGAGTTGTACTGCTTTAATTTACACCAGTATAATTAAACCAGTACAACTTTTGTGTGTAGACAAGTCATTAGGAGCAAAAATCCTGCGGATCTCCTTAGTCTCACTTCAATAGGAGTTATTCAATAGGTTAGGTACTTTTGAAAATCTCACTAGGTACCTGTCTGCCTCTGTAGGTGCCAAAATACCTTTCAAAATCTGGCCCTTAGGCACTTTTGAATATTCTACCCACAATGTTTAAGGACTTGATTCTGCACTATTGACCTCTATGGGAGTTTTGCCATTTGCGTCAATGGTGCAGGATCTAACCCTAAGACACTAGTGCAGAGTTGACTTGTTAGCTATCTTTATTCAATCCTATCTTGCAAACACTCATCTCTAGGGGTCAGTCTAGCAAGACGCATTTCTTATAAAGAAGACTAATGCTGAATACACCTGTGCTAACCTATCCAATTTTTTTATGCATAATCACTTGTGCTTAAACCAAAGGTTTCCTGAATGTCTTTCGGAATTTGCTGATTTGGTCTAACATGAAATGCTGTCTCTCCTCTTGCTTTTCATTACAAATGTGACAAAATCCTTTGAAAAGTTGTGATATGTCCTGGATTTTTAAAAAGGTGCAAATATTTTTCAGATAAATTTTTGTAGCATTCCCCCTGGTGAAATGATAGGTGCTGCAGGAAAAAACCATAATTTACATTTTTCTGGAGACGAGATTTTAAAAAGTGCTGTTTCTCTCCTCTTCTGCACTGCATGCGGGCTGGACCTACTTGCCCTCTCCTCTAGGCAGCACTCCTCTCTTTTTTTCTCTCTTATACTGTTTGCCTTTCTTCAGTGTCCCATTCTCACTCTTGAACTTTTCCATTCCAGTCCTCCGTACTCAACCTTTCCCAGATGAATAATGGACACACAAAGACTTCCATATTAAGAGAGACCAAAAAGATGGGTATTGTTTAATTTGGAGAGGAGATGAATGAGAGGGGACACAAGGGTATACAACATAATGAAGGATATGGAGAGGTTAGGTAGGGTGAATAGGCGTTCCCATTCTCCTAAGAAGAACTGGGAGATACTTCATGATTGAAAGATAGCACATTTTAAACTAATAAAAGGAAATACTTTTTTCACATAAAGCACAATTAGTCTGTGGAACTCATTGCCACAAGATGTTTAGGAGGACTCAAAAAGTACTAGACAATTATATGTGTAACAAATATATCCAGGGTTATAAAAGCAGGGCCGGCTCCAGCTTTTTTGCTGCCCCAAGCGGCGAAGCCAAAAAAAAAAAGATAAAGCTGCGATCGGCGGCACTTCGGCGGCAGCTCTACCGCGCCACTTCATTCTTTGGAGGCAATTCGGTGGCGGGTCCTTCCCTCAGAGAGGGAGTCAGGGACCTGCCGCTAAATTGCCGCCGAAGACCTGGACCCTTTCCATTGGCCGCCCGAAGCACTTGCTTCTATTGCTGGTGCCTGGAGCCGGCCCTGTATAAAAGTAAGGATTCTCTTTAAAATGCAAGATTTTTTTGGAAGGGATGTCAACCCTAATGCTTCAGGGCATAAGCCAGTTTTGAACTGATGGGAATTAAGATGAAACCTCTGCTAGGGGAAAGTTATCCCTTAACTGTATACTGCAGGGTTTCTTGCACCATCTTCTCAAGCATCTGCCACTGGTCATTGTTGGTAACAGGATACTGAACAAGGTGGACTGCTGGTCTGATTCAGTGTGGTGATTGCTATGGTTTTAATCAACCAGTGGGTTTTACATCAGAAGGGCATTAATGGGATCCCTGCCCCACCTGGAAAGCACTATGTGGAGCCCCTGCCTGTAATGACAGCTTGGCTTCAGAAGGAGCTGTCCAGTACTGGCTGGAGAAGATAATTATCATCCTTCTCTCTTTCTTTCCCTCTCTTGTATGCACTTTCCCCTAATCCCTTTAAAGGAACAT
Source organism: Emys orbicularis (assembly GCF_028017835.1). NCBI lineage: Eukaryota > Metazoa > Chordata > Testudines > Emydidae > Emys > Emys orbicularis. The sequence continues at coordinate 8,028,737 of NC_088698.1, read as the reverse complement.
TGCCAAGAATAGTTGCCTGGTTTAAAAGTCACAATAATTTATACCAAGCATCCAACTTCTAATTCACCTGCTATGAAAAAAATATGGCTGCTAAAGCAATTGTTCTGCTAAATGCACAGACCTGGTTACAATTATACAACAGCAAAGCAGAGTACAGTATGTTTTTCACAAGCATCATGATTTTGTGCAACTTCTTTTCTCACTCAGCCTGTTTGCTGTGCTCTCATGCCTGTTGATTGTTCTTGAATCGCCCCGCCCCCCCTCCCCCCCCCCCCCCCGCATAGTAAAGTGAAATTCTTGGCCTTTGAAGCAGGAATCTTCTATATTTACTGTAATGCCTGTGTTTAGGGCTAGAGCAGACAGGAACACAAAGGCTGGTGCTCAGTGAGTACATGAACACAAGCTGTGTGCACACACTGAGGGTTTTGAAAGCACAACTGCTTGGTCAAAGTTTGGGCCTCCTAATCTTGAAACTATTTTCACTGTCTCCCTTTTTCTCTTTCCTTCACTCTCTCTCTCTTTTGGTGGAAGATGACAAACAAGTAGAGCAAGAGAAGTAGAATTGTGTGGACTTAAGGGGCTAACTCAAGCCCGAAAACATCCTTTTTTGGGGCGACTGTCTGAGTCAAGGTCAGTGAATGGAGAGGAGAAGAAACAATCTAAGGAGCTACCTACCATGACACTGAGAGTCAAGGAAGATGGTGCAGCAGTGCTAAACAGAAGCCAGTGCATGAGCCGGCATGACTGGCCAGCTAGGGATTTTTTTCCTCCAACCTTGGAAATGGTGGTTACTCTCTTTGCTACCTGTTTGGCTAAGCTATGGCTGTGTAGACATCACATGATTGAAATACATTGAAGGTCATGCTAGACACTGGTTGAGAGTGTCATCTAGAAGGAAATCCATAACAATGGTATAAGATGGGAAAGACAATGGTTCCCAAAGCCACATCATGCAGTCTTTTTAGTCACAGGAAATTGGTCATCTGACCAATCCCCTCTTGGTGCCCCCTTGATCCCAGGGAACTCGACTAGACGACCTCTCGAGGTCCCTTCCAATCCTATAATTCTATAAAACAGTCCACATGAATGAAACTCTCCCATTAGATCCTTGTCCGTATATATTGGGGGGAAGAATCACCTCCTTTAAGAGGGGTGGGGAATCCCTGTTTTATATGTCAAGATACCATTTATGTTCAAATAACTGCCCTTTCTTCCCTTACATCCTGGGCAGGTTTATTCTGCCAGTATCTCAGAATTCTCAGCCTTGAATTTGCTTGTATTCTAGACAGAGGTAACTAGGAAATAAAAGGCAAAATGATTACCCTGCCTGTTAACAACCATTGGAAGAGATTTCCAAGGGATGTGGTTAATTCATCATCACTTGGAGCCTGCAAATCGAGACTGGATGTCTTTCTTAAAATATGCTCTAGTTCAACCGCAAGATATTGGTCTTGATAATGTTCACTTTACATAGCGAGACAGAATCATTCCCTCCACTGCAGGAATTGCTGGATAGCCTGTTTTATGCAGGAGGTCAGATTAGATGATTATATTGGTCCCTTCTGGCCTTAAAATCTATGAATCTATGCAAACACTTAGTGCTAAATTGTGGGATTAAGCCACATCCTTGCATTGTGTGTGGCACAGAGCTGCATGGCCCTAGCAGGAGCTCCGGGGGGGAGGAGGGGGTCTGGTGCCTCCTGGAGCTCCTGGGACATGCAGGCACAATGCATCTCTTGGAGAGGGTGCAGCATGCACTCCCTGCCTCTCTTTCAATCCTTGTTCACTTCAGGGAGGATGTTGAAGAAAGGCGGAGGTGGAATTCTGGGTGGAAATCCAGAAGGGTCAAAATGGGGAAAAAGTCCAGGGGAGAACATGGCATTTGCACAGCTGGTTCAGAACAGAGTCAATAGGGCTGGCTTCTAATCTCACGTCTGCCAGGACAAACCAGGAGTGACTCCACTGAAGCCAACAGAGTAACATCAATGTAAAACCAAGAGGAGATCAGTAACAAGCCATCTGTTTTTATTTCTTTAATCCTGCTGTGTCATGTTAGAACAAATCACGTGGAAGAAGGATCCATCATGAGATTTAAAATAGGAATATTTTACCAGCGGAGGGGAAATGACAACCCACTGACACTGGGTTTTAGTCCATATTCCAGGCTAGGTGATGAAAGGACCCCCAGTAATGAGCTGCCTTGTAGTCAGTGTCGGCAGGGAGCCTGAGCTTTTTTCTCTTATCCCAATTATTTTAAAAAACGCTGAGCACCTCCAGCTCGCCGTGAAGTCCAGGCTAGCTGCAGCTGTTCGTCACCTCTGAAAATCAGGCCACTAGCATTGGTTTCACCGGACCGGGGTCGAGGCACAATGGTGGGTTCATGTGGGTGATGCTTGCTTGCATAACTCATGCTACACTCATTCAGTGGACAAGAGAGCATCAGTTTCCACAGCTACCAGGATAAATTAATTTAGAATAAAATGATATGTTGAAACTACTGAGACTTATCCCAATCAACTCCTGCAACTCAAACCAAACATCCAGGGAGAGGAGTTCAGGTAAAATTGGACGCAATGTGGAAGCACCCTTCGTTTTAGATTTGGTTTTGCGCATCCAAATCCTGACCATCAAGATTTTGCACCCAAGTTCATGTGGGTGAAGCTTGCTTGCATAACTCACAACTCAAAACCCAGTCCTGTGTTTGTCCATCTCTAGTTACGGATTAAGAAAACTCTCGTATATGAATGCTGGGGGCTCAGTGTAGCTTCACTGATGATAATGCAGGTAGGCCAGTTTATGTCAGCTGAGTATCTGGTTCAAGAATCATTTGTAACTGTTGGGGCAGAGAGAACTCTAGGGGTTAACGGGAAGAGCATCCTTCATAATTAGGACCGATCAGAAATGGAGCAAAATGTGCTTGTAGCTGAATCAGATGCCCTCTAAGCAGCCTGGAGTCTGGAGCTGGGATCTGACGGACACTCGGCGGAGAATGCGATTTTTATCCGTAATGGCCGAGGAGGACGCCTCACGGTCTGAGGCGAATGGCAATTACCGGACCCTTTTGTCACATCCCCCGCAACCAAAGCAAAAGAAAGGAAAATTAATGAAAATAACAACAGAGAAGGATCCTAACTAGCACCCCCTCCTCCTCCTCTTTTTTTTTTTTTTTTTTTTTAAATCAGCTGCCCTATATAAAAAAGTGTCTCAACCACCAATGTGGAAACAAGAATTTCCCCCCTCCCTCTCCCTAATGAGCATAGAGACGCCAGCTTGGGGGCTGCAGCCAGTGTTAAATTAGCGGAGAAGGCCATCTGAAGTGGACTGACTCCACCGTAAACTGCCTTAAGTGTCTGTTTATTAAATCACACCATCGCTTAGAGTCTGCCCTGCTGCCACATCAGAGCTGTCTGCACACAGACAAACTCAGGGCGCTCCCAGGGGAGCTGGATACTGATGATAATAATGGGGGGTGGGAGAAATACAACCCACCACCAACAATGGCCCTCTTGTCAGATGCCCTTATGTTATTCTTTAACGGCAAAAAGGACTTTGTTGCGGCGGTGAATGTTTCTACTTGTGACAGTTGAGAAAACGGAAATCCTGGAACTTTAAAATCTTCCTCCTCTCTCTGTTGGGTGGAAGGCAAGCTACAACATTAATTTCTCCACTGAACTAGCTTGTATAAGCACTGGAGCTGCAGTCTGAGTGAAACTGAAAGTGCCAATGAATTCTGTTGTTGGGAGGCCTGGTCTAAGCATAGCACTGATCGCCAGGGACCCCTGAGCCCCAGTCTCAGCTCTTCCGCAGACTTACTGTGTGGCTTGGGGCAAGTCACTTATTAGCTGGGATCCCCAGAAGCCCCATTTGTAAAACAGGGACGACAATACTTACTTGGCTCATAGGGAGCTTTGAAAATGGAAAAGTGACTGTTTTATTAAAGCAGCATGAAGATTATGGGATTTCTGTGTGTTTGTACAGAACCTAGCACAATGTGGGCCTGATCCTGATTGGGACCTCTATGCATTTCTGAAAAACAATAATAGACTGCTGTTTGAGGTGTTACCCTGGTGCATGGGGATAAGAGCAATATGCAAGTTGTAAAGACATCTGGGGTGTGATTCTCCACCCCGGACTAAGAGCAAGTCCCATTGACTTCAGTAAACATTTCTTTTACCTAGAAGTCGGAAAACTGGGTCCCATGGTTAATTGTAAGCTTCACAGTGGTAAGATGGCCCTGGGAGCTGTTTCGCTTTTCACTGATGAACTGCAACACAAAGTGGAGACAGAGACATATCAGTTCAAGATAATTTTTGTGCCACATTTAAATGTCCCCCATGTCATGGGTTGGATAAGAAAAACCCATATTCCAAGGAAACCTGTGAAATAGAAAATCCACAAAAGAAATGCCCCTTCTCTCTGGAGAGAGATGGATAACAGGATGTCTGACATCTCTGCCCCAGCTGGTGCTTTCAGACTGCATGTCACTTTATATTATAGCATTCATGAAGTATAAGGAGAAATCTAGGGAAGATATGAAGTATAAGAAAATCTACGGGACTGCACTGGTTTAATGATTTCTAGAGACGTGGGTTCAAATTGTACTTATGTCAGCTCTGTCACCTGTGGAATGAATTTGGTGGTCTCAGCCTAGTCCCTAGTAGACATTTGTTTATATCCCTCGCCGCACAGTTAGTTAGTTTGTTGCCTCTGCACATGGAATAGTAAAAGAGGTTAGAGATTAGGATTGTGCTGCATTGGCAGCACTTTGCAGGGGATGTTTGTACAGCGCTTGTCTCTAGCTAGTGTTGTTCATTGCTTCCTTTCATGAGCGCTAGACTCACTGCCAACGTGTTAAGGAAAAGAGACATTTCTGGTTGCTGGGTATAACCTTATTGGCTGGGAATTTCAAAGGTGCCTAAGGGAAGGAAGTGCCCAACTCTCATCGAACTTCAATAGGATTTAGGCACCCAACTCCTTCAGGCTCCTATCACAATCCTAGCCATCATGCTCAAGGCGTCCTTAAGAGTGGCGAGCCACATCCCAGAGTGGTGTGGGTATGTATACGCGGGCCCGAATGAGGGTCTACATTTGCTTCAGGCTTCTCTTATGAGTTGCTAAGGCTTGCTGAACAGCCAATCCTCAACTCAGACCCCTTCAAAGGCTCTGCATTTAAGATTCAAACATGTTTATGCCACATGGCGTCTGCTAAGATGAGGAACTGACTTATACTGCATGGATTTCCGTTTTGCTGTATTATGACAAATTGCTGCATGATTTCCCTGTCAATTCCACTGCTATTCACACGCCCCCATACCCCTCCCTGCCAAGCACTGCACATGGGCCTCTGGATACTACAGCGCATTCCTGAGGCCTGTCTCCCAGGATAACAGGTTGGGCAGCACAGCCAAGCTGCCTCAGCAGAGGTGGTTCTTTGTCATTGTAACACAGAGCGAGAGAGCAGCAGTTGTTAGGCACGTGTGTCCCATGCAGGGGATGTACTGAGTGGAATTGAACGGGACAGGAGGGCTGCTTTCCATTTCCCCTTTCAAATGCTGGGCACTAATAATCTCTTCCCATCATCTTGAAATTGCCAAGTAATTGACTCCTGCCAACCCACCGCACAAACCTCCCTGATTGACAAAGCAGGAAGCTGGTGACAGCAATCACCCGAACGTGTTCAAATTAGCCAAACTTCCCGACCCGAGCCGGGTCAAGAGAGGCAGCTCAGAGGTCACGGGGCAGCGGAGATGGAGGCCTGCCCCACTTCCTCTGCCCTCCCATGCCTCTGGGCCATGGAGAGATCAGGGATCCACAGCTGGGGCACATAGCACCTGAGCGGCTGGGCCAACAAAGATCTGTTTATTCAGGATATCTGCTAAGTGTTAGCTGAAATGGCAGGGGGGCAAAGGAGGAAGAGCCTGTTTGTGTGAGTGGCAGTCTAGCAGTTGTGTTCTGTGTGGGTGATCCAATGTCAGAGTCTTGGGTGCGTTCGTTCTCTCTCTCTCTGTGTCCTGCGGGGGATTCCTTGGTTGGGCTGGCTTTGCTGCAAAGGATCAAGATCACCTCAAAAAGCTGATTCCCATCCAATTGCAAGCTCACAAGATACCTGCCCGAGGATTTGTGATTCTGGTGCCTGTGGAAGTGATGGATCAAGAGCACTAAAGTTGGGCCTGCTGTGCTGGTGGCCAAAGCTGTGCCAGCCTCCCACGGGGAGCACTGTCCATGCGCACACAGAGCTGCTTGGAGCAGAGGGGAGGACGCACACAGCACCACTGTGTGGTAGGGAGCGCCATGAGCTCCCTCACAGGTCCGGCCTGCTCACCGCCGTGTGGGTGAGCAGGCAGGGGAAGGGGAATGAAACCCTGGCCTTGCACCTTCCATGCCTCTTGTCACTCCTTTTGTGGGGACGGCAGCCATGCTTGTGGCTTCTGCCCGGGAGCACAAAGGGGAAAAGGATCAGGCCTGGGGAGGCTATTTGAGACTCAGAGAGAAGTATTGTTCGAAGGGCTTTAAGCATCACCCCTCATGTCACAAGTATAGGATGGGACTGGGGGGACTTTTAAGACCAGTCTCCTTGTGCATTGGGTTCTCTGCTCATCTTCATTCCTTTGTGCAGAGGAGCTGGGGAAGGAGCCGTCTGCCTGTGACAGCGCTGTGTGTGCGCTGCGGCAGGTCGGGACCTCTGCCCGTGCAGGGAGCATGGCCCGCAGGCCTCCCACATCTCCGCACAGAAGCCCAGTCTGGGAAGCTCTGTCACCCCCTGATAAAGGTCACTTTTACATCCCGTTTTCTCAAAGGTCGTGCCATGACCCCAGGTGCTGGAGAAGAGGAGGATGGCTTCCTTTTATGTCCTTTATTTGATCCCACATGGCAAACAAATATACTTTATTATTTGCCTTGCCTTCCCTCCCCTCAAAGGCTGATGCCCCACTCACCCCCAATGCAAGAGCACAAGTGATTTCATGCCGTGCATGGTCCACAAGCTGGCAATAAGCCTGGATCAGTAGATTTCTCCCTTTTCACCACTTTGTTCTGGGGCAGGGCCACCCAGAGGATTCAGGGGCCTGGGGCAAAGCAATTTCAGGGGCCCCTTCCATAAAAAAAAGTTGCAATACTATAGAAAAACTATATTCTCGTGGGGGCCCCTGTGGGGCCCGGGGCCTGGGGCAAATTGCCCCACTTGCCCCCCCCTCTGGGCGGCCCTGTTCTGGGGCCACCCCCTCCTGTGTTCCTGTCCCCAGGATTTTTTAAAAAGGAAAAATCCTTCAGCAACTGCCCGGACCCCTGCACTACCACTGTTGTAAGCTGCAGGATTTGAGGCCATCACCGTAGTAATGTTTTTGGTCCCCTCAGAGCTGGGGAGGATGGGCGAGCAACCAGCCTTTTCTAACGCCTCGTGAATGCCTTGGGGATGGGCGTGTCTCCTGGAGGGAACATTGCCTTCCCTTCCTCTTTCTACTAGAGCCCATGCTTGTCACTGAGAGGTGGGGGTAAGAGAGACAAAGCCTGATCCTCAGCAAGTGTAGATTCACGTAGTTCTATTGAAGTCAATAGACAGATTTACACCAGCTGATGTTCTGGCCCAGTGTCAAGACTCTGGCCACGATTCATGAGCCAGGAGGCCATCTGGAGGAAATGGTTCATGGATATTTTTTCTTTAAGTACAGAGAGGAAGGTTGGCCCCATGGCTGGGGTGCTAACAGGAGACCCAGGTTCAAATCCTTGCTGTGCCACAAACTCCCTATGTGACCTTAGTTAAGTCACTTAGCATTTCTGTGACTCAGTTTCCCATTTGTAAAATGGGAACAATAGGACTATGCTGCCTCACTGGAGTCCTGTGAAGAAACATGCATTACAGATGCTGAGATGCTCATATATAACATGTTGGGGGACATATAAGTACTTAAGATATATTACCCATCCTAGGTGGTGCTGTGTGTTTGTCTGGAGATATACGATGCATGTTTTTCCTCCCAAGATCTTGCTTATCCACTAGCTGTCTACAGAAGCTCTGCCAACAGCTTCAGTGCAAGTTATGAGCGCCCAGCCCCTCTGAAGAGGAGGTTTCTTATTTAGGTGCCTAGTTAACTTTAGGTACCCAGGATTGGAAATGACAGCCTACATTTTTAAGTGTGTGACTGCTTGGAGGGAAGGAAAAGGTACATGTTTTATTAGGTGACATGGGAGAGTCCTGCAGACTTAAACCCCCTAGTCACATGCCAAAAATGTGTATTCCCCCAAGAGCGATGTTTCATTCAGAATTAGAGCTGATCAAAACTTCTTCACTGAAACATTATTTTCATTGAAAAATGACTTCTTGTCTGTGATGGAAATTTCCGGTTTCATTTCAATTTTCCAGTTTTTTTCCCCATTATTTTCCTCCCCCTCTCCTTTTTATTTTTTAAAGAGGAGGGAAGAAAAAGGAGGGGGGGAAACAGAAAATGATTTTGTTTGAATTTTGTTGCCAAATCAAAATAGTCCCCAAAACCAGATAGCATTTTACCTTGTCTATTCAGAATATGATGTAACCTCTGAATCTTGTATAAGAATCTTGTCTCACCCCCTCCATTCTCCTCCTACCTGTTGGGCTGTCTAGTAGTTGGGGTCTCTGAAGACCTTACTAGCTAACAGGGCACTTTGCTATCTGCTTTACGAGCTGGATTTGGGCCAGCTATTTAGTCCTGGCTTGAAATCCGTGTGAGCTAAGGTTTTGGAAATAGACAGAGAGCTGCCCTCCTCAGAACTGGTGATCTTTACTGAAGGATCTTGCAAGAATCAGCATAGCCCTTCACTGCACCCTGCTAACTGATTAGGGCAAAGGAGTCCTTTGGTTTGATTGGGTTGGTGTTTGATTATGGTTATATTTGTACCCTAATCATGTTTTCATGATGCTGCTTGGTGCCCTGGGCACCTCAGCCAAGCTGTATAGGACTAGGGCTTTTGGGAGTGTTTTCTATATAAAAAACTTTGGGGCCAAATCTCGAAGTCACTGGGAAATTTACTTGAGTAAGAACTTTGGGATGTTGTTGTTTGTCTGTTTCTTTATTTAGCACCTTAACTGTTGACCATGACCACAGTATCCACAGTCAGGACTAGGATGTGGGTGGTCCAGCCTAGTGGTTAGCGCCAGGGCCTGGAACCAGGAATCAAGCCATGGGTCAGAGCTGGAGCCAGGAGTCAATATCTGGAGCCAGACACTGGGCAAGGGAGCAGGGAAGGAGCAAGGCTGGGAACCAGGCAGGCAGAGGCGTGATCACAGCTGCAGGTATAAGCACTGAGCAGCCAGTGACTTGCTGCTGAGCTTAAATGCATGTTAGCTCCTTTCAGCTGTAGCCCAGGCCTGGCCCAACATAAGTAATTAATACATAGAGGGAGGCCTCATATTTTGGAAGATAGAATTAGGGATGTAACTGAATCATCAGGTTGAAAACAGAATGTTTGGGCAAAATAAGATAATCAAATAGGTCAGTAGGCTAAGCAGACAGAATGTCTGAGCCAACTAAGATATGAGGGAGACCACGCAGGGAGCTGTTTACTATGAACTAGATAACCAGGGAAGTTAGGAATGTAGAAATGAGGTAAAGAGGAATTTGAACCATGGTCAGTGCGTGGACAGTGCATGATGCACAGGGACTGGTTCCTGCTAAGTAACCAAGCCAATCCAAAAATGTGTGCTGCAGTGGACAGTAAACGCAATGAGATATGTAGTGTATAAAAGGGGAGAGGGTTTCTGTGTAACTTTGGAGCTGTGATGTATCCTGCATCCACCTCCTCTGTGTTTGAATCTGATCAGGTAGCATAGCACTGCTGTATGCCAAATAAAGATACCTGAGTAACAAAGGCTTGGAGTCTAACTGAGTGCTTGGGAAGCTGAATGGAAAGAGGACTCGGAGGGACCTCCACAGAAGCTGGCTGGGCCAATCAGGCAATTCTGCCACAGCCCAGCTGGGCTCATTACTGCCTGAAGCGGCCAGCCAAGCTCAGCGGAGGGAACTCAATCCCATGGTTCCCAACACCGCCTCACAATCATTGTGTTTATTTCACAACGCCCCTTGGAGGTAGGGAAGTGCTATTATCCCCGTTTTACTGAGGGGACACTGAGGCACAGAGAGGCTAAGAGCTAGATTTGCAGAGGTATGTGGGTTTCAAGAGGGTTAGGTGCCTAAATACCTTTAGAAATCTGCCTCTAAGTGACTTGCCCAAGGTGCCACAGTAAATCTGCAGCAGAGCAGGGTCTTGAACTCAGGCCTCCCAAGTCCTAAGCAAGTGTCCTCCTTCCTCTCTGAGCCACTCCTAGAATCCTATGGCAGAGATCTAATTCTTCATTGAATTCCATAGGATGGTGTAAAGAAAAAGCTATAGAAAGGTTCTCGTCTGTTAATTTGCACAGGACTTTTCCATAAGGACTGGGCTGAGTAGTCAATGGAGAAGGTGTTGCACTGTCTTTGTGAAACATCTTTATGACTGGTCACAAGCCATTGTGGGTGCCCTAAACACAGCGGAAACTCATCTCTGCCCATCCTGATAAAGGCCACCTTGGCTGAAAATGTTTGAGATTGATTGTCTGGCTGCCCTCAACAGGGAAGAAACTCTTCTCGGTTTTAAACAGTTCAGTCTGCACACAGTTTGCTCTGGGGGAGCTGTGGTTTTGCTGTCAAAATGTGTTGCAGGTACAGGTGCAAAATATATTATTTTTAAGGGGATGCTTTTGCTTTTCATTGCACATCACCTCACACCCTGTATTCCCCTTCCGGGCTCACTCTAAGGATACTATTTTCCTGCAGATCTTTGACACACACTATTTTATATTCTGTATCTATCCTGGGCAGAGAGGTTCCACTGACATGATAATACCTAGATAGATTTGGGAAATCCTCCTTGACGTCCATACACGGAGTTGAACATGACATCCGTATGGTGAGATCAGCAGCCGTTGCAACTGATTTGCAAAACCAAGCAGTCAAATCTTTCCTTTTGTATTAAGAGTGATTTAACTGTGGCAAGTCCCTGGTGCAAATGTGAAGAAGAAAGAAATATTTATTGCTGGTTGAAATTTTTCACATGAAAACTTTTCTCATCCAAAAATATGGTTTAATAAAAATCAGCATTTTCGTCAGGAAAATAATGATTTGAACAAAGTTTTTCACTTTTCTGATTGGGAGGATGAAAACAAACAACGTCATGTCAACACACTGAGTATTTTCATTTCAATCAAAAATGTCAATTTTTCCATTTCAGCATTTCTGATTGAAAACTTTTCCGTATCATGCAGTTTTTCTAGATTTTTGTCTTTTCCATCGGATTCAGAACAGAAAGTAATTTCAAAATGTCAGAATTTCCCACAAAAGGAAAATTCCATTGTTCAAATAGCTCTGACTTTTCCTGGCATCACATCACTCATAATGCCAAAGATCTCCTGGTCCTATGGGAAGTGTTTTGAAAAGTCTTGTGTTCCAAGTTGTGAGTCAGAAACAGAGTTGGGCAAATAATCTGTGATGAATAATTTATTCAGTGAATTTTGTCTTGTTTTCTGTTTGTGAATTGTCTGTGAAAATATCATGTTTGCTCAAGTGTATCACTTGATAAGAATTCTGGTGGATAATTCTTTGTACAGTAGTTGTTTGTGAACAGCTTGCTACGTATATCAATATTTGAAGTTGGAGCTTTTCTGATTGGGTATATTAGACACAGGGTCCTGGTGCAAATACTTATAACGATGAATTAAAAATTAGCTTTTTGTAAATATTTTCTGATACACGCTTATAATTCACTGCATCTAAAAATGTTCTTGTCAGCAAGCTCATTCACCAGAGTATCCAGGGGGGGAAAAGCAAGTGCAAGAGGCATGTAAACGGAGGTGGAGTGACTTTTATTTTAAAATTATTACTATTTATTAGTAGTGTTATGGTAGCACTCAGACTCTCTCTTCCCAAGCAGTTTATAATCCAAGCGCTTGTCTGCACCTGGAAATTGCACTGATTTAACTAAATTGGTTTGGAAAATGTTAGAGTTTTGTTACCAGATTAACATGGGGAATAGAGGGTAAGTGACTTTGCCAGGGTCAGGCTGTGGGTCTGTGGCTGAGGCAGGGATGGAACCCATGTGTAATGACTGACTAGTCCAGTGTCCTGCCCACTGGACGAAAGTACCTCTAAAACGATGGGATCTCTGTGAAAATCTGTGTGCACTATTTGCTCTGCTCTAGTCAGAAGGGAGATTGTCCCACTAATTGGGTCTTAAAGTGACTATTTTATTCTGTTTAGGTTCTTATACCCGTCACCAGGGTAAGTGAGTGCCTATCTAAGGATCTCTCTCTCACTATTCTTTTCAGCTGTGTTTATTTTCTTCTCCGTGCCCCCACCTCCTGCCCATTCCTTACAAGTTCATGAAGAGCATTCAGACCCCATCAGGGGTCTCTGCAGATCCCCTAAGAAGATTAAGCTTGCTGAATATTTCATGCCCTCTGATTGACAGCTCTTGAGGACCTGTTGGAAGCCTGGCGCCCGCATTCTAGTTAAAAAGGGGGGGAAAAAGAGACAAGAAAATCACATACACAGGAAAAAATTGATCCTATGGGCCAGACCAGTGCTGGTGGAAAGCAATAGGCGGAGGTGGTCCCCCCCCCAACACTCCCACCAGTCTCTACTCTGAAATAAAAGGCAAGTAATGGGATTTTAAGAGCCAGGGAGTACTCAGATGACATGGTCACCCCCCCTTGGGGCTCCAGTGCACATGCACATGGTCCCTAAAGGGCCATTGTAAACCCCCGTCCCTGACTCTCTTTCTATGCTGGCGTTCTTCCTAACAAGCTGACCCAGCCAAACCGATGGCCCCTCATTAGAGGTTGAACTGAGGAGTGAGTCTTCGGCAGCCGTTTCCCCCCATTAAGGACTTGCGCTGCCCCCCGGTTGAAAGCAGGGGGGAGAGCTGGCGACCTGCAAATTCTCACCAGACTGCTCTAGGTTTCCCTCCTAATCATCTAGTTATGGGCGGCTGAGAAGTTTCTCCTTTATTTAGGAAGGCAGGGCCAAAGGGATCCCCTCGCAGTTCCTTGGTGGAAGTGGGAGGAGGATGGGGAACGAGAGGAAGGCTGCAAAAAACCCTTGCTGCAGCAATCAGCGAGATTTACTGCTGCACTCACCACAAATATTAGTATCAAAAACAGCAGGGCCCTGTTAGCCTTGTACCTGTGGCTCCAGGAATAAGCTCATTATGCAGAATCCATTCTCGGGGCATGGAGCAAATGGCATTTAACCTGGGACCTCCTCAGAGGAAGTGGCTGATGCAGACTCATTGACAATGAGTCTCATTCAGAGGGGGACTGATCCTGCCAGGTGCTGATCATCTACTTCAGGAAGTCGCCTGGCACCTCTCAGGATCAGGCCCCTTGTTGCTAATCCAATTCTGGAGGCCGAGTGAAAAGCTGATCTCTCCAGGGTTCACCTCCTGGAAACTCAGCCTGGAGTTTCCCAAGCTCTGTGAACCTTCACCCAGGCCAAGCAGGGCTGACGTGTGGGTTCACGCAGAGGGGCCAAACTACAGCCCCCCCAGCCGTCGTGTATTGGAGAAGGAGAGAGGGTGCAGGGAGTCCCTCCTTCCCCAGAATTGCTGCGCAGAAGGCAGCCGTAATTTGGCAGCCAGGGCTTCATGAGTGCAAGTGGTGAAGCATTAGGGATGCAATATTTACTTCCCTAGATGGGGCAGTTCGGGCAGGGCCAGGACTGCATCACCCCACTCTTGCAAACCTGCCAGTGGCTGCTGGGGGGCAGGAGGGAAGGCCAGTGGTGAGCATGCTCAGACCAGCATCTGAAGAGATAGGATACCTGCCCCTGCCTTTAGCAGGCCTCATGCCTTTACCCATGGGTGCCAATTTTATATAATTTTTGGTGGTGCCCAGAACGGGTCCAAGCAGAGCCGTCCTGTCCATAGGACAGACCGGGGTAACCGTCCCGGGCCCCGTGCTTCAGGGGGATGCGGGGTCCAGGGTAGCCTGTGGGGTTAGCGGGGGACCTGGCGCTGGCAGCAGCGAGCGACCCGGCTCCAGCCCCAGCTTGCCCTGCTCCGCCCCACCGGCTCCCAGTGTCGCTCAGGGGCAGAAGCTGGGAAGAGGATGGAATGGGGGCAGGAAAGGGGTGGACTGGGGCTGGGTTGCTCGCTGCTGCTGGCACCAGGCCCTCCACTAACCCCCCAAACTGCCCTGGACCCCAGGTTCCCCTGAAGCATGGGTCCCCCAAAAGCACAGTAAGCCCAAACATTGGTGGAGCCGGGCCCATGTTCTTAAATATTGGTGGAGCACGGGTACCACGGGCCCATATAACTCGCTGCCTATGCCTCTACCCCCGCACCACTCGGGCAGGGTATTTCTTCCTCTAATGTGGCTCTGGCTCCTAAGACTCTGAAATGAAGAGAAACTCACCAGTTCTTACATTTTAGCCCTAAGTCAAGATGAAAATTCTGTGAGTTTCCCTTTGACCCATCAGCTCATGGGTTCATTCAAGCCCCAAACTCAAACTGAAATGCAGAGGTATCATCCGCCTTGGATTGGCACCATGCCCATAGGTCAGCCTATGGATTTAAGCTGTGGCGTTTCAGGCAGAGACAGGTCTGATGTTTAGGTTTTAAGAAGTCTTCTCCATGTCTATAAAGCTCCGCTCTCCTGTCTGTGTGCTGGATCCCAGCTCCAACATTCTGTCAGCTCAGCATGCCTCAAGGAGACTTTTTAGTACCCGTTTTTACCCCTCGGAGGAGTGCCTTCAGCGCAGAGGTGAGGCATACTGGCCGGTGACATCGTGCATGTGAACTTGTACTGTTGCTGCCCACACCGTACATGGACTGTGGGATGAGACCTTGATATCTTTCGCAGCTCATGGGATTGTTAGGGCTGGAATGGGACCTGCAGTAAATCTGAATGGGCTGCTGCTTTGCAGCTCAGTGGGGCTGTCCATGAATGGGGTGACCGGGGGGACCTTTGTCAGAGTTGTTGCCATGGGCGAGGAGGGATGATGGCTTGTGAGAAGGGTTCAGGAACTCTAGTGTGTGTGTGGTAGTCAATCAGGAGGGTTTTTGGACAGCTGGTAGGAGGGTAGGTTGGGACTCATGCTGGTGGTGGCAAAGGACTGGCACGTGCCTGGGAGAATAGCGCTCACTAGCAGGGTGGAAGTAAGTGTGTCTGAAGTTGCTGAAGAGGGAAGGTTTTGGAAAGGAAATGTCACTCGAGGGAGGCAGGACCTGTTACTGAGGGGAATGCCCATTTCCATCCCCTCTTCCTGGCTTTCCATCCTCCCCCTTTGCTCTGTGACTCTCGCTTCACCAACCTGGCCTCAGATCTTGGGCCTGCTGTACTGCCTCCTCCTTGACTTTCAGTCAACTTCCTGCCTCTACTTGCTGGGCTACCATGCAGGGGAATGCAGGATGTGATCTGTGACATGCCAGGATCCCTCACAATGTCCTGTGGTCTTCGGTGAGGAAGACGAGGCAGTGGCAAAGGTCAGGTGAACTAGCAGGAAGAAGACACATTGTGACCGGCTGCATTGGTCCTGGATTTGGATTCTGTGATCTAGTGGGGTGGGGAATGCAGAGAACCACAGGAGGCGGCAGAGATTGGGAAGAGGAAGAGGCCTCTGGCTGGGTGTGTACTAGAGTTGGGACAACCCCTTCATGGCAGGTTTAGTTGAATCCTCTGGGATGTTGGGACCACTCCAACAAATCTGGGGCCATCTTGGTAGACTAGGATGGCTAGTCACCCTGCCTGATAGCCTGTGACATGAAATCCAGTCAGGATCTCCTTCATGGCAGTACAGATTTGCCTCACTTTGGCTCATCCTTCCACAGTGCTTTATCCAGGGGTTTTCACAGGCCTTAAAAACTCCCTTGTAGATCATTAAACATTGCTTCAGTATTTTCAGCTGAAGTGTGAGTGAGCAATGCACTAGATGAAGACCTCAGCCCACTTGAACATTGGACTTTACAGGGTGTACAAGGGACTTGGCACATGAAAGGTTCAGGCCATTTTAGAAAGCATCAGTTGAGCCAGTAAGTTATCTGATAACATCACCTATTTAATGTCAATTAGTGTTTTTAACAACCAATTGATGTCCCATTAACTTGCAATAGCAATCTTGGTGAAATGCCAGAACAGTCCCTCAATAGTGCTTATCCAGCCAAAGTACTCAGCATGGGGATGTGCAGCTCAGATTGCACTTTGCCTGAAGCCTGGGTTTGTTTTGTTTTGTTTGTTTTTGGTGTCGGAGGAAGAGGGGATCTTCACTGTGTTTATAATTATAAGGAACATTGCAAAAGGATTTATATACAGACAGGGTCAAAGGAAGCATTGGTTCCGGAGTCTTGCCAGTCTTGTCAGTGACCAGAAGGACTGAGAATCTGGCTGGGGGGAATTTGCCTGGGTACGCTCCACTGTTGGTAGGGTTCCTAGGGGTATGATTGTGGAGAAATGGGGAGAGAAGCCCCCAAAAGCTTGACCCTGGGTCTAGCCCCATAGCAAGTTCTTTAACACTCTACAGAGACCTCCATGCTGAGGCCTGGCTTCAAGTCCACATCCCAGTCTCTCACTTTCCTGGGGCTGGGATTGCTGCATAGACAGTGAGTGAGTTGCTTTGGAGGCCAAGGGACTAATGGAGTGCCAGGACTTGCTCAAAAGAGAACTTTTCACCTCCCCCGCCCTGAGGGGCAGCACCAATGGGCTCTGTTGGGGAAGTTGTCATAGAATATCAGGGTTGGAAGGGACCTCAGGAAGTATCTAGTCCAACCCCCTGCTCAAAGCAGGACCAATCCCCAACTAAATCCCCAAATGGCCCCCTCAAGGATTGGGCTTCCACTGGTGGAAGGGTGGTGCTGGGGATTGGGCTCAAGTGGTGACCTCAGGTGACGCATCAGGGCCTGATTCTGATCTCAGTTACACTCACCGGCGTGACTCAGGAGACCCTCGGCTGTCTTTGTTGGAGCCCCTCCAGATTCACGCTAGGCTAGAATCTGCCCTACTGTGTTAGTGGGATTGAAAAGTCTAACTGAGAGTCCCTGTCTCAAGAGACTCGAAGGAGGAAGAGTCACAGCAGCAGGGATATCTTGCAGAGGGTGCATCCCCTGCAGGCCTAATTTCTGCTTGAGCTCCACTCAGGGTGGTGCAACTCCATCCTACCCCCAACAGTGGGCTAGTCCTCGAAGACACAAATAGATAAGAACTCCCCCTCCACACACACACACCCCAACACCCTAACTGGCTCTCCAGAAAGGTCCAAGGTTGGGGGGGCTTGGCAACTAAGCTACCCTTTGGCAGCATAGCTCCCTGGAATGGCCAGCCAACTCTACCACAGCCACCTCCCTACCTCCTTTGGAACGCACAGAGAGAACAGGCCCTGTCTCTCTTCCCTTTCAAATTCCACCTCTTCCTTCAGGTAAATGGCAGGTACCACAGAGGAAACTGCAACTGCGGGTCATTTTTCTTGCTGGTGAGCCGAAGCCAAGCTGCTGTTCTGTTGGCAGATCTTTGGTTCTCTGCCAGCCACACAATCCCATCGGCACTCGGACAAAAGAAGTTCTCCTTGGTGCTCGCATGCCACCGGAGAGCCTTGCCACGGAGACCCTGCAGCATTTTCTGATCCAGGAGCACTTTCTAGCTCCTGGGTTACATGAAGGATGGTAATGAATTTAAGTTGCTGAGCCTGAGAATGTCTCCTTCTGCCTGGAAGAAAACATATTTCCATAGAGATCATGCATCCATCATCTTCAGTTCTCAGCCCCAGTGCAGGACAAAGGGCTCTTCAGCGTTACCCCATCCATTCATCCACCATCCATTCTCAATCCACTACAGAAAAGATCTGTTCAGGACCACCCCTGTTCACTAATGCATCCATCACCCATTTAGTACCCACTGCAGTGTTCAACACAGCCCCTACCCAATACTACCAGCGCTGTTTTGCCAGGGCTGCCGTGGCAAAGGGGACTGACTAAACTCTGCAGTCTAGTGCATTAACAGGGAGCCTTAGCATGGCAAATTCATTTAAGCCGACTGCGTGGTACCTCTGTGCACATTCGTGGGGCTGTGTCAAGATTGTTATAGTAATAATAAGGTGAGGAAAAACTAAAGTTTTTCATTAGGACGAGATGAATGGGGGTGAAACAAATAAGAACCCTGCTGATGCTGTCGCTCATGTTCAACAACAAAGTGGGACTGAAGCTTTTGTAAGGTTTGGAAATGTCTGGGTAATTTTTCTCCCTTTCAGTTTGTGGCTAGGATTGGAACCAGAGAAGCCAAAATACCACACTAAAGACTGTTCTTCTGGCACTTGTGGTTGTGAGCAGAAGCAAGAAGTACCAGAAATCACGCAAGATAATTGCTTCCTCATAAGATTTGCAGCCCAGTTTTGCAGAGTTGGGAGGTTTGCTCCATTTGCTTTAACATCCAGTAAGACAGCAAACATCTGGGTGCCTATTTGAGCCAAACTTGGGGCCCCATCTTTTAAGGAGCTACATGTGGGTGGGGCCCTGCATCTGCATAGCGCTCAAGCTGCTTTGAACGTTGTGCCTTTCTAAGGTTCTGCTCATTGTTCACTTCCATGAGTCCAAAGAATCCGGGGTTGTGATTCAGGCTGATATTTTCTCCACTTTCATGCGAGAACAGAGCTTCCCGCTGGGGATGTGATCATGTTTCTTGAGAGTTTCCAAATTTCTTCTAGGAAAAAATATTGCTGAAGGGAAATTCTGTCATTTTCACTCATGAGAGAGCTTTCCTGAGGGATAAAGGGGCAGCTTTATGCCTGCAAAAACGGCATTTTCGCTTTTGAAGAAACCAGGTGAAAATCTGAGGCAAATCCACACAATGTTTTGGTTTGTATGGAGTGGGATTTTTCACCAATGTTGCCAGTGGTGAGCATTTTCTACCTAATCTGCTCTATCTATTTTAAAGGGCCAATACGCTGTCTGCTGACTGCAAATGTCTAAAGGCAAGGGGGAAGGAAGGAGTTAAAGATTCTGACTCTCTCTAAGCCATCCACAGCGGGGAATGACCCAGTTTAGAAGGGTTAACAGTATTTGGTTTTTCAGAACTATTTGTTATATCAAGTTAGTGCAAGCAGAGGTCACAAAGGTCACCACGCCTCCCTCTCCATTCCTAGCCCCCGCTCCTTCCCTTGTTTCTTGTCTAATCTGATGACCTCAGACACAGCTCTTTCCTTATGATGTTCTTGACAGCATCTTCAGACAATATGCAGCTTGACGCCAGTCGTCTCTCCCTTTCTCTCCTGCCCCTCAGGAGAAAGCCTTGCATGCTAAAAGGCACTTTGTGCTGTGGGGAGGAAAGCCGTAGCAATTTGTTCTGTGGTTTTTGGACATGAGTAGCTCAGCAAACGGTTTCCCTTCCATGAGCACCTCATCCTCTTTCTCTTTCTTTCTTACTCTCTCTCTCTCTTAAAAGCAGTAACATCCTTCCATAATTCTGACGTGCCAGGAATAGCTTCCTGATCCTCTCATATCCCTTTCGTCTCACGAGGAGACATTGGCTGTAGCTGACTGCCCTGCTCTGAGAGCCTCCAAATGAGGAAGATTCTGTTGTGGATGGGTCAGCTTTTGTGGCCTGCATCATGCGGGAGGTCAGACTAGATGACCATATTGGTCCCTTCTGACCTTAAAGTCTATGAGTCTATGAGTCTATGAGTGTTTTTGGAGGGGTGCAAGGTGATGTGTTACCGTCTTTGAACACCAGATGGTGACAGGGAGCTTGTGGCTACCTTTAGCAGCCAAGGGAGGGTGGCTTTGCTACAGCAACCTGAGATTTCAGTAGGGAAGAGTTTATTGTTCTGAGGATTTCTCCCCGCCCCTTCCCTCCCACACACACAGAGTGGATCTTGGCGAGGTATCTATTTGTGGCCTGATTTTCAAAGGTGTTGAGCTCCCACAAATCCCATGGAAGTTAAGGGAAGCTGTGGTTGCTCAGCGCCTTTCAAAATCAGGCCTCCGGGGGTTGTTTATTTTCATGTGCAAGCATTTTTGAGTCTCACTAGCACTGCTACATTATCCTGGCATCAGACTGAGAAGCAGAAACAGAATAGAAAATGCCTAACCTGCCCTCAAACCAGGGAAGACCATGGCTGTTGGTTAGCATCATGTGCTTTCTCATTCTTCTGCACATATGACCCTCTCTGGTGCAGCTGGCTGGCTGCTAAAGATTGTGTTCCCTCATGGTCTTTTCCAGGTGCCCATCCCTGCAGCTGGGGGAACCATACTAGCCTTTGGGGATGAAGTTGGCAGGAGGTATAATGGGTTATTTTTCTTGCTTTCCAGCTCTTTAGTCTGCCATATCAGCAGTTAGACCTGGTTTCTAAGTTGTGTGCTATTCAAGGGGGCATGGAGTCTTCCAACCCTGAAAATCCTGGGTCCCCTGAGGGAACTAAATGACCACGGTTAGGAGTGTTAAAGTTATAGCTGTTTCTTGCAGTGCTCCCAGAGCTGGGCTGCTGCCAGACCTCAGCATTTTTAATAAAGCAGAGTGAATAGTGGGGGGAAAAATGCCTGGGTATTTGTTTAAATTCAAAAGCAAATTGCAATTCAGTGTTGCTTGCACTACTCTAGTTCTTGCTTCCTGCTAACATTCAAGTTCAGGAGCATTATTAGAGCAGATGTTCATTAAAAGCAAAATTCAGGGTCAGTTCTGTTAGGTCAGTTTTACATCCATGTATCTCCACTGAAATCAATGGAGCTGCAATCTATCAAAGCAGTGTAAACTGGTGAAACGGAGGAGAATCAGGCCCTCTAGCCCAAATGCTCAAGTTAGAATGGTATATTTGACTGTCATGTTTCAATGTGCAATTTACCTCTCTGTCGGTTAGTTACACAAGTCTCATGGTATTGTTTCTGTTTCCCAAAGGGATGACTAACCAACAGAGGGTGTGAGAATTCTGACTATTACCAGTTAGTGCTTTGTTAGTTAAGTTGGCAAACAAAAAAGGGAAACTTTCTTGAATACATTTTTTGTGTCAAATTATTTGTTCAGCTCTAATGCTTACCATGAGGCCTGAGAACAAGGCAATTTCCAAGAGCTGGATGGAAATCAAGATAAGTATGATAAATATGTAGCCCTTTCCATAGACGAATGAGAGAAATGTGATCTAGTGGATTATGCTCAGGTGTGGTGATCAGGATATCCCGAGTTCTACTTCCAGCTTGCACACTGCCTCTTTGTAGCTCTAGTCAAGTCACCAAGCTTCTGTGCCTCTGTTTCCCTATCTATAAAGTCGAATCATACTATTTACTTATCTACCGCACAAGGATAAACTTTGCTCTTTTACACCGAAGCTGATGGTGAATAACTGGAATGTACAACAATTAAGTTCTGAAGCCACAAAGTTGCTCTCTTTTGGGGTGGAGGCAGTTCTTCAACTGAACACCTGCCAGAGACATTGAGACAAAATTTGTTAAATGTAAACCTTTTGTGAACCTAAGTGGGGCATCCCTGAATGGTCATATCACCCCTCTGGGGTCCCTGAATATTTCAGATTTCTGATCAAGGATGTCTTTGAATGTGTTAAATCAACCCCCCCTCTGGAATCTCTCCACGTTTCTGCTCGCTGTTCAAGGAATGTCTCACATTTCTGCTCCCTCTCTGAATGTTTCAGGTTTCCAGAGCAATGTGAGGTTGCTGAGTTGTTTTTTACACAATTCTCCCTTTTCAACTTTCCACCAGCCTCAGGGCTTTGGGTTTCTGGAGCGATGGAAAAGCAGACCTCTCTGGGGTGCATTTATCCTGCTTGCTCCTAGTTCTTTCCTGAGCAAGGCAGATTACTTGTGCCCTCCTACCTTTTAGCATCCTTCTCATCTGCCAGGACACCTAGCCCAAAGGACAGTGCCATAAGGAGAACATTTCAAATGCCCAGAAGATGCAGTCTCAGAAATACAAAGCAAATTGCTTCAGCAGGGAGGAAAGCATCAGAACATGAGTGGAAACTAGCAGGAGGAGCTGTGAAAGGCCAAAAGTTTCCAGCCCAAAAAGACTCGGAGAAAGGAAGGGAGTGAGTGTAAAAAGGATTCCCTCTCTCTCTCCCTTCCCTCCCCTCCCCCCGTCCTTCCTCCCCACTCCTCCCTGGGAGATGGGAGAAGAAACTTGGCAAGCCATCTTGTCGCCAATCAATCTGTGGTGTAACAATTAGCACTTAAGCGCCACTCACGCTAAACACAGGCTCAGAAAACACTTAAAGAAGAAGAAGGAAAAAAAAAAACCCCAACACAACAACACCGGGGGAAAGCTGGAACGGATCAATGCTGTGCAGAACGGGAGGCATTACTGGCGAGGCCGATAGCACTTTAAGTGTGTGCTCTTCACATCGAGCAATTAGCTAGCAGGACCACTGTAGGGAAGGCAACTCCACCACAGGCCCACGCCCTCCCCCCTCCTGCCCACCGTTTCCCCCAAGAGGTGTTTGATGACAGCTTCATTTGTTAGCATGATTCCATAACTGGCGGCGCCGGCATCCTTTCCATTACAGAAGGGATTGTGAGGGGAGGCCAGGGAGTGGGCCGTCTTCCCCTCCCCCCACACACAAAAAAACCCTCCCCATCGAGCCCATGGTAACAGAATACAGTAGACACGGAGTCTGTCTGCGCGCTGGCTAAATTGATTGTAATGGGTTTTTTAACGTGGTGAAAGAGCCGACTGTTTTCTCGCCTCTAAGAAAGGAAGGAGGAAGTGACTCCAGTGGCTGCGGCCCATCAGATGAAAGTAAACTTTTGTTTAGTAAAGAGCAGCAGACTGCCTTCGGCTTGTTCTCGGCAAGGCTGGACTTTAAAGAAAGGACAGAGGGTAAAAAACAAGCCCTCCCTGCTTCCTGCTCTCAAAACCACCCTGATGTCTGGCTGCGCTTCCCAGAAACACGGCGGAGCCTAGTACAGAGCCTAGTTTTCAGATGGTGACAAAGGGCTGCAGCCTTTAGTGGGACTTCTCGTACGCTTAGAGTTCAGCATGCCCTGAAGTGCCTGGCTGACCTGGGGCCTATCTCAGGAGGGCACACACAGCTCTCCTGAGAGGAGATGGAGGGGCTGAGCTTGGGGCAGGGGATGGTCCTGTCTTAGGGCATCCAAAGAGCATCTTTGTTATTTAAATTAATGGAGATATCCTATCTCCTAGAACTGGAAGGGACCTTGAAAGGTCATCGAGTCCAGCCCCCTGCCTTCACTAGCAGGACCAAGTACTGATTTTGCCCCAGATCCCTAAGTGGCCCCCTCAAGGGCTGAACTCACAATCCTGGGTTTAGCAGGCCAAGGCTCAAACCACTGAGCTATCCTTGATGAATGATTATCTGGGGCCGAAATGCTGAGCTGAGACCTTGATGCAGAATGGGTCACCCCAACTAAGGCTCTATGGCTTAAGAGCATAGTTTTGCATCCCTGCACATCCTGGCTAATAGCCATTGCTGGACCTATCCTCCATGAACTTATCTAGTTCTTTTTCGAACCCTGTTATAGTCTTGGCCTTCGCAACATCCTCTGGCAAGAAGTTCCACAGGTTGACTGTGTGTTGTGTGAAGAAATATTTCCTTAAAATCAGATCCACTGTTAGCATGCAACGCATAGTTCTCCATGAGGCCAATCTGTCCTGATGCCATGCAGGAAAGAAAATATTGGTACCCTCTTCCCCGCCTAGCACTCCCTCAGAGCAGCAGGGCAGCTTTTCCATTTAGTGCTGGAGAGCTTTCGGAAAGGGTCTGGTTACAGGGCCCTGGGGTGGTGCTCCTCAGCTCCCCATCCCCACAGAGGAGTCGAGGAGCAGGAGGAAAATTATTAACCCTCTCATCCAGTGATGACATAAAACTTCAGGGCTTAAGTGGTGCATAGGCCTTGTACTAGTCTTGTGCTGGCTCTCTTCCATTGTGCATTCAACTTCTTCTTTTCCCTCTACAATGACCTGTTTGTGTCCACGGACAATAAGAGGGATCCTGGAGGACGCTCCACCCCAACGAGAGAACAACGTTGGGGTGGAGCGTCCTCCAGGATCCCTCTTATTGTCTCCTCACAGGCCTGGTGTGAGCTTGACGAGTTCTCCCGGCTGACGGGGGCAGGCCAGGCGTCCCTTAGGAGCCCTGCTGCTCTTGAGTTATTTGGAGATGGATGCTCCAGAGTGATGCCAGGGGCTCTAGGGACAAAGCCTAGTTTAGGGGAGCATTGGTCCGACAGGCTGCTGAGTCCTCTGCCTCCACAGCACTCCCAGGCCCTGCCAACAGGTGGGGACTTGTGTGGGTAAATCGAGGCAGGCTGGCAATCACATCCCTTTTAGCAGCACTCAGTTCACTCGAGGAAACGAAGGAATGTATAAATAAAAGGCAACTCCCCCTCCCCCAACTAACCCTGAAAGGGCAGTATTCAGCTAGAATAGGGACATGTCACTGTAGCATCATGGTCCTGGTAACATTAGACCAAGGTCATGAAGGAATTTGAGCATGGCACTGCCCAGGAGTTCCCTTGGCGCTTTCTACCTTGGTAGTCGTATTGCATCACAGCCAGGCAGCCCTGGTGAATAAATACATCCGATAAAGCCTTTGCGCCTCCCTTGAGTTGACCCATATCCCAACAGCTCTCGATTTAGAGACCTCTTCCACTGGCCACCACCCAGATAGGAAGGGGGAAGCTCAGAAGGTCATTCACTCATCAGCAAGTGGCATTAAAATGGAAAGGGCTGGCCCCTTCAATTATTAATCACCAAGGAAGGTGTGGGCAGGCAGGCAAGCTTGCTTCCTTCCCAGGGCGTGAAGCCCTCGGCTAGACACAACAGCAGGTGAGCAAGATAGGTCTGTGCATCCCGTGTGGGTACTGGATACAGCTCGTGATCCATGGCATATTGCTAGGGGAGAGGCAGGATTATAAAATTTGGCCCTACAGGGGTGACTGATACCCTGCAGGGTGTTAAACACCCTGGGTTCAACCCCGCCCTCAGGCTAATTTGGGAAACAAACACAACCTCAAAGTTAGGGCCTGAAAAAAGGAGAGGGGAGGCTGATTAATACAACTCTCTGTGCTACTGACAGTAGAAGCTGCTACAAAGCTTTGCACAGGCTTTTCTGCCACACAGGAGGCTTTAAGATGATGTCAGATGGGGCCATTAAAGCTGTGCAAACGATGACGAGCACATGGGGGAGGCATGGGAGACTCTTAATGGGTTTGTTTTGGAAGTGTCTGCTGGAGCTGCTGAATGAGGCCCATGAATTTTAAAAAGCCACTAGGAAACTCTCTCTGTGCCTGCTGAAATGAGTGTTTTACCCTCCTTCTTTGTTCCAACCCACTACGGATCTGACACGCTGGATGCTCGTGAACGTGTGTTTGCAGCTCACTCACTTGCCTAGATGCACTAAGGTTTGTGCCATAAAGCACCAAGACCGTTGGATGGACTGAAGTCTCCCAAACCCGTGGTATAAGGAGATGGCTTCCATAGGAACAAACCATTGAACTACAACTGCTGGGAAGAGCAATGCAAGCTGAGTGCAGAATGTCCGTGGACACAAACAGGTCATTGTAGAGGGAAAAGAAGAAGTTGAATGCACAATGGAAGAGAGCCAGCACAAGACTAGTACAAGGCCTATGCACCACTTAAGCCCTGAAGTTTTATGTGAGAGTTAAGTGATGCATAGATTTTTTTTGTGCTGGCTCTCTGCACAGAGGTGAATTTCACACCAAATGGGTAATTGCACCAATTTAGAGAGAGAGACATAAATGTCGGCCATTATTGATTCACATAAGAACATAAGAATAAGAACAGAAGAATGGCCCTACTGGGTCAGACCAAAGGTCCATCTAGCCCAATGTCCTGTCTTCCGACAGTGGCCAGTGCCAGGTTCCCCAGAGGGAATGAACAGAACAGGTAATCATCAAGTGATCCATCCCCTGTCGCCCATTTCCAGCTTCTGGCAAACAGAAGGTAGGGACACCATTCACTTTTCCAACAACGAAAGAAGGGAACCAGACAGATCTCAGGTTGCCACTGTCTACAGTTGACCAAGAGAAGGTTCCATGAATGTTTTGATCAGCAAAGAATTTAATCTAAAACAGGGAAATTAGAGATGATCCCAACTAGCAAATCCAGATCCAGTCCTGCACTTCCTCCAAACTTTGGAGGTCTTTGGCTTTGAGTCCATTTCTAGTGGGAGTGAATCACATCAGTCCCTTGCAAACTCCAGGCCAGGGCTTACGGAGTCATTGTGCAGCACAGGCTGCATTAGCCTTTCTGTGTACCAGAGAGAACCAGAGGATCTGTCTGTATCCAGCAGACTCAATAGAGAATCTCCCTTTGCATTACAGGAACTTCTATCTAACCGCTAGAATTGTACCCCAAATGGCCACATTCGTACAGGAGCATGTGTATATATACGTTACTCACATATCCTGCTACTTCACTCACTAGACCACAACTCCTTTGGAGGGTCTGCCAATAACAGCTCCTAAAATATCCACATGAGAGCATTGTAAAGCTGCCCATAATTCATCCCTTGGGGAGACAGCCAGTGCTTAGTTTGCATTGTAGTTTACATGTGTACAAAATAGATGTAAAAACACCATGAGACCAGACTGGTAGCATTTTCCATCCAGGTTGCACCCTTGTAAATGACGACACCGGGTGCAGGGCAGAGCACAATCAGGCCCCCAGTTAACAAAACGGGTTCCGTTAGTACTGGTTGGAAGATGGGATGAATTTGTTGGGCAAATTTTCACCAAAATGATTGACCCTTTCTTTTGTTGGAAAATTTTGAAATTTAACATTTTTTGACGTGATGTAGTTAATTCTTTGTCAGGTATGAAGCAGAGGATTATTTATGTTTTTTGCCGTGGTATTCTCAATCACGTATGATGTTATCTGATGACTTTATGATGAAGTGTCTCATATCACCATTGAAACTTGGCTCTCTGCTCCTGTGTAGGAATGCACGGCTCTTTCTGTGGAGTTACCCTACACTCGGGTCCTGTATTGAGATGCAAGATAATTACTTCTGAGTCATGCCGGCAGCTGGGTCCATTCTCCAAGTAGACTATCAAGGGGATGGGAATGTCTCTTTGGGCCTGGGGAAGGAGAACAGAATAGGTCTGAGAGGAAAAAGTTTGAAAAAGCCAAGCTGGAGGAGAACTCTTAGGCTTAGGTTTATTCTGTGTTGTTGTTCTTGAGTTACCAGTAACAGAGTATTGTGGGAAGGGGATGAGTGTGGGCTGCCGGCTCAGGGTCTGAATGCGTGATTCAGCCCATTCACAGGGCAAAAATAAAACTTTGGTTCTTTTCACTTTGAGGCAGCATCTCCTCCAAAGTGGGTGAGTGAGATGGCTCCAAACTGAGGGTCTTGGTGACACGATGGGGAATCTATCGTTTGAAATACAAAGGTGCGTAGATATATCCCCAGAGTGTGTGGCTGAGCCTAGGAACCAGTCTCCAGACTCTCTCACGTGGCAGCACGGAATCGCCTACCATGAGACCACTGGTGCTGTTTTACTCTCATGTCACAAACAAAAGCGCTACCTCTCCTTCATAGTCCCAAACCCGGGCAGAACTTGGGTTCCTCAATCAGTTCCCGGGGCGGGTGATTTTGTGGAGGTGTCGTAGACTTTAACTGCTGTCTGGAGAAGGAAATACTCCATTTATCAGCGTTCTCCCTGCCTCTGCTGTGCTAGCGGGTTGCAGGAGAGGAGAAAACCTGGCAATATGGTCAGTGCTCTGCCCACTTTCCCAGCTGTGAGTCCTCAGACTCCACGAGCACAAGTGTGCTGGAAGAATCACCTGGAGGAAAATCAGCTTGAAATGTTTTCATTCCCAGCCACCACCTTCCAACTCTGGCTGCTGAGAGGAGAAGAAAAGGCTTTTAACACCATTCAGTGACCCAGCTCTAAGTACACTCTCCTGGATTTGCTCTAGCCGGGGAGAGAGGAGGTCAGCTCCGGGGGGCTTGGAAGAGTGAGAGAAACCGTGTCAACAGGCTGTTCCCGCCATGTCTGAGTGGTGAATGATGAGCGTGTGACACGGCAAAGGCAGCAAGGGTGCTCACCTGGAAAATGTTGCAGGGAGGCTGTCATGGATGTTTAAGTGCTGACAAGATGTGTCTGAGAGATCCTTGCAGTGCATTTAGGAAAACAGCAGTCTCTCTCTCTCCTGGTTCATGGTTCAGAAGAGAGCCTGCAAGCCTGCTTCGTGGTGAGGAAGGTTGCAGCAGGTTATGTAGCTGAAGGGGGAAGTGGAATTATTTAGCACAATGGAATGCTGCTTTCTGTGGGGGATATAGTGCCCTCAACATTCCCTGCTCCTTGGGCTTGGGCTGAAATCAGTGGGAATGCTCTCATTGGCTCCAAAGGACTTTGGATCAGGCCCCATCTCACCAGTGTCCCCAGATCATTAACCCACTCGATCCACTGTGGTGTTTCTTCCTCTGGGAGGTTGTACCTGGGTTGGCTCAGTTGCCTGCGGGGTGCGTCTCTCTTGGTTGGCAAACACAGCCCAGAGTCTTTTGCACTTTCGAAGTGAGGATGCTTCAAAAGAGGCTTTGGTAGCAGATGTTGCAGAAGCCTCTCAAGACCCCAAGATGCCTGTGGGGATGGTGAGCAGCAGAAGTAGACACACCATTTTGGAAGAGGATCTGCATTTCTGAGGAGAAATGATTCAGGTCTGGTCTGACTATGGAAACTGCAGGACTACTGGGAGGCCTTGAACTCGGTTCTCTGGCATCCCAGTAGTGTGCCTTAACCACAAGACAACACTACTTCTCAATGTAGAGCAATGATTTGGTAGCAGCCTGGGTGTAAAACTAATGGATCTTATAAATCCCCTAGACGGTTTTGAAAATCTGAACCCTACTATTTATAGGTATTGTTATCACTATGGTAGCACTTAAGAACCCCATGGATGAGGACTCCATTGTGCTAGGCGCTGTACAAACACAGACCAAAAAGATGGTCCCTACCCCAAGGAGCTTACAATCTAAGTAAGTCGTAAGACAATGGGTGGCTAGAGAGAGACAGCAAGAGGAGACAATAATGGTCAGCATGATTGGCAGAGGTCTTAGCACAGCAGTTGCCTCACCATTGTCAAATGTTTTGCAGGCATCACAGCAAAGGAGGGTTTTGAGGAGGGACTCAAAGGTGGATAATGAGGTAGCTGTGTGGGTATTTAAGAGGAAATCTTTCCCTAAGGGGCAGCAAGGGAGAAGGCACAAGGGGCTTCTTTGAAAGTCTACTTCGGCATATTTTGACCCATCCGGCAGCTTTAGAATCCCATCTGTCCTGTAATGTATCGTTGAATAACAATAACTTTTCCACAGAAACTCAGTGCTTTTCTGCAGGAAAGGTGGAATTTGAAGTTGTCAGAATTGTCTAATGGGAATTATTGGTCTGTAGTCCCCTTGTCGGCTAGTCGTTAATTAAATAGCAGAATGGAGATGAGACTGGGTGAGTAATGCATGTGAGGGGAGATGGTGGGTGGCTGCTTCTTTTTTTAACAGGTGTATCAGTTTCCCCAGGTGAAGGCAGGCTTATAGCTGAGATGGGAGTGAGGCTGTCACCAGTGGCATGGTAGGAAAAACCTCATCTACTGTCTTTCAATAAGACGGGATGGCCAGATTCTGACCTCCCTTTTACCAGTTTGATGTTGGTGTAACACCATTTACTTCACAGGAATTGCTCCTGATTTACACTGTGGTAAGAGATCAGAACCAGGCCCTTAGACTTTTATTGATCTGACCTCTCTGTCTCAGCAGAATCAAGGTAAAGGGTTGAAGTTTTCCTTGGCTTTTGAAGGGGCAGAAATTTGAATCCATTTTTGTTTCTCTCCTGTCACTCGCACTCTTAATTACTTGACTTCTCTCTTTCCCCACTAGTCAGATGGGAGAACTTTGCAATGTTTAGCCCTTGAGCCTGACCTTGCATCCTTACAAAGACCAGAGGAGAGGAAAGAGGTTTAACTGGATTTAATTGGGGACATCTTTGCCCATCAGCCCCTTCCCGTGGGTCACATGGCAGGGGGGAGGCTGAGCTGGGGCCCTAACTAGTTGGTCAGGATTGGAAGGATGGAAGGAAGGGGAATGGGGATCTGGCCACGTCAGAGCCGTGCAGCTGTCAGGCGGGGTTACCCGGCAGACAGGAGATGGTGCCTGCAGGAAACAGAGATGGTTCCCACCTGTCCTGAGCTAATGAGGATGTTTCTGATGTCAATAAATGTTTCCTGACCACAGCAAAGGGGCAGTAATCTCAGCAGCCTGCCCATCATGAACAAGAGAGGAGAAAGAATTGAAGGATGAGAGAGACAAGCTCAAGATGGAGGAAAGAGGAGAGAACTTGAAGAAAAAGAATGGAAAGAGTTTGACTGAACAGGAGATTAGGAGAGGGGAAGGGGGAGAGGAAAAAGAGAGAACAGAAGGAAGAGGAAAGCAGGGAGAAAAGATGGCAAGAGAGAAAAGGGAGAAAATGTAGATGGAGGAGAAAGAAAGTAAAGTAACTGAAGGAAAGAGAATGGGCAAAGAAAGAGAGAGGTGATAGGAAGAGGGAGCAAGAACAATGGAGAAAAAAGAAAAAGGGGTGTCTGGCTTGACTGGGCCCATGGAATGTAAACCGACAAGAAGAGAAGTGACACTGTCTGCCCTGGTAGAGGCTGGAGTGGAAGATGGCAAAGCTTAGTCCGTGGTAAGATGCTGAAGGTCAGGATGGTGATGTGTGAGCAGAACAGTAGGTGGGAAGCTTGCACAAAGGATATGCTGGCTCTGGTTCCGGAGCAGGGTCTCTTAGCGCTTCTCTAAAAGCACCTTGCCAAGATGGGTTAGTGTCATTTTTACCTTCATTTTAAAACTGGGGAAACTAAGGCACAAGAAAGTGAAGTGACTTGATCAAGGTCATAACATTAGGGCAGTGCTAGAGCCAGGAATAGAACTTGACCTCCACTCCAGTGCTCTATCTGTGAGTTCACTGTGCCTCCCACGTGCCTCCAACCTTTGATTAACTGGGAATTTCTGGCATGTGGATCATTGGGATTATACCAAACTGGTGATTGTTTACAATCCCCCCCTGTATCCTGCTAGTGCTGCAGGTTCTTGGCATCCAATTTTTGAAAAACATTTCAGTTTATTCTAAAGAATTCTGCTTCCTCTTGGGGCTGGTCCACACTAAGCCCCCAGTTCGAACTAAGATACGCTGCTGAAGTCGAAGTATCTTAGTTCGAACTTAAAGGTACTTACCGCGGGTCCACACGCGGCAGGCAGGCTCCCCCGTCGACTCTGCCTACTCCTCTCGTGGAGCAGGATTACCGGCGTCGACGGCGAGCACTTCCGGGATCGATTTATCGCGTCTAGACAAGATGCGATAAATCGATCCCAGAAGATCGATTGCTTGCCGCCGAACCAGCGGGTAAGTATAGACGTACCCTTGGAAAAACCACCTTTCCTGTCCCAATACATAACCTGAGGGAAAGCAAATCGCATCTCTGGCTCATCTATCTTAAATATCCTCAGCACTTAGATGGTTCCCATCATATAGAATCACATACATCACAGTTTTTTATGTACTTATCCTTACCCCACTCCCTGTGAGATAGGTCAGTATTATCCCCATTTTACAGATGGATCACTAAAGAACAAAGAGGCTAAGTGACTTGCCCAAGGTCACACAAGAAGTCCGTAGCAGAGCAGGGAGTTGAACCCAGGTCTTTCCAAGCCTAACCTAGTGCCGTAACCACTGGACCATCTTTTCTTTCTTACTCACAAAGCACATACCTGGCCAATAAAGCAGCATATACCAAAATAGTTCAACTATTTGCTGAAAGCAATTTTCGGGTGTAGATCAGATTGTAGTGTTCATAGTCCTTGTTAACCAAGACAACGCAAGTTGAGATCTGTTCAATTGACTATCACAGCCCAAGGAGGCTGAGAAACCTCCCCTCCCACCAATTAAGTCAACAGAGCCAGGATTTTCACAAGAGCTCACTTTCACTGAAATAGATGGTCAGATTGTCAAGAGCTCAGCGCTGCATGTTGTTCATCTGAGCTCTTCTGAAAATTTGGCTGTAAGTGTCACAATGGAAGCTGCAAGGAGTTGAGTGCTTTAGAAAATCTGGCCCCAGTGGTGGGTGCTCAGTGCTTCACAGCATGGCTCTGAGAAGTTTTAATAATCTGGCCCTGGAGTTGAAGGTGCTTATCTCCTTCTAGGGCTGGGCCCCACATTTGTGCTCTTGCTTAGTTACACAGGTCATGTGGTATTGTTTCTGTTCCTCGATTGGATGACAGATACACTTACCCCAACACTTAACCAACACATTTTCCATGGTTGGAAATTTTAAAATCCAGATTGGATGTTTTTCTGAAAGATCTGCTGTCGTTCAAACCGGAATTAACTCTGGGAAGTCCTATGGCCTGTGTTATGACGGTCAGACCAGATCAGCGGTTCTCAAACTGTGGGTCATGACCGCGAAATGGGTCGTGACTCTATTTTGAGGGGGTCGGCGGGGCAGAAAGCCCCAGCCCCTGGAGCCCCATGGCTGGCAGGGGGATGAAGCCCCAGCTGGGAGCCCCGAGCCGGGCTGAAGCCCGGAGCCCTGAGCTCTGTGCCCAGTGGGGCTGAAGTCCCCCACCCTGAGTGGGGCTGAAGCTGCGAGCCTAGCGGGGCTGAAGGAAGGGGGTCACAATTTTTTCTAGTGGGTGGGGTCATGGTTTTTTTTAAGTCCAAATGGGGTTTCCAGCACACAAAGGTTGAGAAACACTGGACTAGATGATCATATAGGTCCCTGTTGGCTTTATAATTGATGAATCCAATGTGAATTGTGAATTTTACAATGAAATATACTATTTAAAATTCATCCTGTGTTGGGTAGTCACACAAGTAACCAGAAACAACAACATGTGACTTACTGTATGTGATGAAGCAACAGAGCATGAGTTGTATATTCAGTTACGTAATTCAAACAATCTACAAATCAAGCACTTTTCAACCTTAATTTGGTCTCCTTGTGTTTATGCCTTAAAAAGTCTGTCTTTCATTACATAATATTTCTGTTATGACAATATATAACATAACACAAAATGGAATTTCCTCTTCAATCTTATGTACAGTCTGGTACAGTACATATAGTATTCAAACTTGGCTTGATTTATTTTTAATTACCAGTAAAATCTACCAAACAAGTCTAGCTCAAAGAAAGGCTGAACTAACCCTGCCTAGCTCTGAACCTACGAGATTTGAGACTTTATATGTGCACCACTAAACAGTCCCCTCCAGCCGAGCCTAATGTCTCCGGTGCTACTTTGTGCATGTTTTTGCATTTTTTTCAGTCAGCTTCTGTCTGCAGAAAATTATGCCCCTCTATGTCCCAGTTTACACTATGTAGCCTGAAAAACTCCCACCTCTCCTGGGACTTGGTGGAAGGCAACTGAACACTAATACAAGGAGGGATGTTCTTTGCTGCTTCCTTCTGTTCCTCCAAGCAGGGAACTTTCAATAATACTTCTTCATAAGTCTTAAGGCCAGGAGGGGCCATTATGATCTTCTGAGTAGCAGAGGCCAGAGAACCTCACCCAAGGATTTCTGCATCAAGCCTATAACAGCTCTTTGACCAGCAGCATCACTTTTAGGGCCTATCTTCACAGGAGTTGGGAGGGTGCTTTCCAGTGCAGGCAGATAGATATGGGCTAGCTCTGCACGAGCTCGCACGCTATACCCAGCAGTGTGGCCCCAAGTGGCCCAGGTAGCGATTCAGGCTGGCCATCCCAAGTACTTACCCAGGGGACCAAGGCAGGATGGTGCTCACGGGGCTAGCCTGAGCAGCTGTGGCTACACTGTTATTTTTAGCATGCTAGCTCAAGCAAAGCTAGTGCGTCTGTCTGCTTGCACAGAGAAGTGTCTTCCTAGCTGTGCTTTAGACATACCTGAAAGGGATCCAGTCTTGACTTAAAGGCTGCAAGTGATGGAGAATCCACCCGAAGCAACACACATTAACTAACAAACCAGCACAGCTCCCTGTCCTGTAGGCAAGTATTATTAGCCTTGATTTAGATGTAGGGAAACAGAGATACCCAAGAGGATAAAAGACTTGCCCAAGATTATGCAGTAATTCTGTGGCAGGGCCAGGAGCAGAACAGAGGTTCCAAGATGCTTAATGCAGTATGTCAGCGTACCTCCCAGGCATGTCTCTCCATTCCTGCGTATCATCCTTTTTCCATGACAAATCTACATGCAGCCAACTGGCTGTATCATCTACAGCAGGGGTGGGCAAACTATGGCCTGGGGGCCACATCCAGCCCTCTAGACGTTTTAATCTAGCCCTCGAGCTCCCGCCAGGAAGCGGCATCCAGGGCTTGCCCTGCTCTGGCGCTCCAGCTGGGGAGCAGGGTCAGGGTCTTGCCCCACTCCGCACGACTCCCAGAAGCAGTGGCATGTCCTCCCTCCGGCTCCTATGCGTAGGGGCAGCCAGATAGCTCAGCACGCTGCCCCCACCCCAAACACTGCCCCCGCAGCTCCCATTGGCTGGGAACTGCAGCCAATGGAAGCTGCAGGGGTGGTGCCTGTGGACAGGGCAGCACGCAGAGCCGCCTGGCCGCACCTCTGCGTAGGAGCTGGAGGGGGGACATGCCGTTGCTTCTGGGAGCTGCTTGAGGTAAGCGCCGCCCAGAGCCTGTCCCCCAATCTCCTCCCATGCCACAGCCCTGATCCCCCTCCTGCCCTCAGAACTCCTCGGTCCCAGCCTGGAGCACTCTTCTGCACCCTCAACCCCTCATTCCCATCCCAGAGCCTGCACCTCCAAGCGGAGCCCGCCCGCCCTCCACCCCCCAATTTCGTGAGCATTCATGGCCCGTCATACAATTTCCATACCCAGATGTGGCCCTCGGGCCAAAAAGTTTGCCCATCCCTCGTCTACAGCCACAAATCCAGGTGGTGGTGCTGGGGGGGGGAGAGATTGGTCAGTCAATCACCCAGTGCTTCCCTCAGCTTGAGCATCAAATGACAGGCAGAGTGTGCTCTGTGTGTCATCCTGTCAGGTGCTGCTGCTGTTCCAAACCCACTTCTCCATATTTCATCACCAAGGCGTGACCAAGTAAAATACTTTAGCACATGAAGTCCTGCTGACTTCAATGTGATTACTTGCGAGCTCAAAGCAGAGCACATGTGTAAATGTTGTGTTGGCCCAGTGAATGCCTGATATGTGTGACAGTGTTAGAAATCTGACATGTGGGCCAAGTGCCTACAAATGACAATGTCTGAAAATGTCTGTTTTGTATTAAGCCAGCATCATTCACCTGTGTGAAGTAAACCCTACTCCATTTTACAAAGGGGGAAAAACTGAGAACTGTTAAGTAACTTTTCCAGGGGCCACTCTAGTGGACAAGGATTATTGGCCCCCACTCCCAAAACATCTGAGTTCTAATTCTGGTTCTGGTGCCGGCTCGCTCTGCACCCTTCAACAAATCACTGAGCTTTAGTTTCACTATCTGTAAAGTGGGGGCAGTGACATTTACTGCATAGGGCCGACGGGAGGCCTAACCAAATAATGTTTGGCTTGGTTTGTTCCTTTAGAACCCACTGAAATCTTCAAGACAAGCCAAGTTTGAACATATGGAACAATTGTAGTTACACACAATACTCAAAAATGGCTGAACATAGTTTGTTAAAATCTATTTTAAAAGAAAATAGCATCTGGGCAAAGTCTAAGCATGGATACCTTCTGGCCAAAAGGAATTTGTTTGAGAACATTAAGAGCAGTTGGAAAAGGAGGGATGGTAAGGTACCTTTCAACTCTAGATGGGTTATTTCTGCCAAAGTTATATACATGATTTTTCCTTTTTATGTACTTCTGCGCTTTGTGGTTCTGGTTGGAAGTGAGTGAGGATGTTCTTGCTGTATTTCCATCCCAGCCAGAGGCAGGAATACTGAGAGTCTCTCACAGAAATCTGTTTGAATGAGATTTTTCCACTCCAGTTTGGATAAAGTATAAAGATGGAAAATGCTTGTCTGAA
The DNA here is from genome assembly GCF_028017835.1 of Emys orbicularis. Classification (NCBI taxonomy): domain Eukaryota; kingdom Metazoa; phylum Chordata; order Testudines; family Emydidae; genus Emys; species Emys orbicularis. Next base: position 7,992,783 of record NC_088698.1, on the reverse strand, counting down.
TGAAACCTCTGAACCTTTTGAGGTTTGCTCATCACTAGAGTTAATGGCATAGTTAACTTACCCCCAGATGAATAAGTATTTTCACAAATAAAAGCACTGAGTTTGGCTCACTGTGCTTCTTAGGGTCATATTATTATTTATTCATTATTCATTTATTCATTAATAGTCGGATGACCGTGGGTATTAGTGAAAATGGTTGCGAATGATCAATTTAATGAATTTTAGTAGAAATGGGTAGTTGACCTGAAAATTCATACTAGGCGTCCATAATTTATTGTTGCTCTGTTTCAAACTTTTCTACTTGAGTCAGGGAGCAAAAACAACACACTGTGACTTAGGAGACCCAACTGCGCATTGTGACCAGCAAAGAGTAAAAGGGGACTATTTACAAACAACTCAAAGACTGAGAATTGTTTGGTAGTCCTCCCACCGCGACCCCCTTCTGACAACAAAAATTACTACGGGACCACAGGAGGGTGGACAGAAGCCTCAGCCTGCCCAAGCTCCAAAGCCAAAGCCTGAGCCCCATTGCATGGGGGAGGGGGAGCAGGGGAAACTGAAGGCCAAGGCTTCAGCCCCAGGCCTGGGGGGCCTGTAACCTGAGCTCCGCCACTCTGGACTGAAGCCCTCGTGTGTCAACTTTCACCATGGGCAAAGGGACTTGAGTGTCGGCTTCAGCCCCGGGTCCCAGCAAGTCTAATGACAGCCCTGGTGACCCCATTAAAATGGAGTCCCGACCCACAGTTTGAGAACAGCTGAATGTGCCAATGCCTCCCTTCACGCCCACCTGGTACTAATCCCTTATCAGCCTCCTCAGCATTGAGCCCAAGGATTGGGCAGACAGAAAAAATGAATTCATCTTTCCCCTCCTCGAGGTGATGCCTGTGGGTCAGCTTCAGGCACTTTGGGGAAGCTTGCAGGAGTGCTGCCTATGCAGTTCGGGTTCTGCAGATAAAGATAACTTCAGGCTCCGGTCAGCTGTCGCCCTGTAACGGCCCACCATTGCTGCTCCTGGCCAGGAGCAGGAATGGGGAGCCATCAACTCATTTCCTATCCAAGTTTATTTCTGAGTCGAAGTCTGACCACTCCGAATCTGAGTTTTATTCACACAAAGAAGCCAGCCCGTCCCGTGCAAATTCCAGAGGAGCTGGGTTGTGGACCAGGCTTTTGAAGGGAATTCTCCTGCTGTCCCCGTTTGGAGCTGGGGTGTGGGGGAGAGGTGCAGTGACACGGCGGAGCTCTGAGGAGATCAAATAAACTCAGCCCTAGTGTCTCAGAGGCTTCTATAGAGCTTCAAGACGCTGGGTCTGTCTCCCCTCTCATCTCCGCCCCCCTTTTCCCTTTGAAGAAGCGTGTGTTGATGTAAACGGACAAGGCAGGGAGTCAATAAAGAGGGTATCAGAGAGCCTAGGAGGAGATTGCCTGCAGCAACAGAGAAGACACAATTACTGCAACAACTGTCCAACCAACCACAGCTAGGAGACTCCACTTAATCTAATTGAGTGTGAAGGCAGGCTGGAGACACAGGACCCGCTCTTCTTTCCCCCCTCCCATAATAGAGACACTATTGGCTGCTAATTGGCGCCAGTGGGCTGGTGCTAATTGTGCTAATGCTCTTGGTCTGAGGGAGAGGCATGTGAAGGATGAAGGGGTATGCTGGGGAAAAGGAGGAGAGGGAAAGAGAGACAGTGATCATAAAAGTTGGAACAGGGCTTTAATTTCATATCAAATATTTAAGTAAGTGAGTGGAGGATCTGTGAACTCTCTTTGTGGTAACCCTCAAAAGGCCTTGGAGAATAGGCCCCCTGTGCTGGCAATGACTATGAAGAGTGCTGTGTTCCCCTATCCCCATCTTTGTTTAATTAATTGTGTGAATTGCTAATGCCCCTCTCTCTCTTCCTCCCCCCCCTCCCTTGTGTTTTCTGCCACTGCTGCTCCTTATTTCAGAGATGGAGCATTTATTGTATATTATTGGAGTAGCTCTTAGGAGCCCTTGTCATGGACCAGCTCTGCTGTGCCACGTGCATGCCAAACTTTCACTGATCTCATGGGCTTGAGCAAAGGGAGCAACATACTATCACAAGCTGTGACCTTCTGCGTTCACCCTAGCTACACAGGGCCAGGCCTGATTTGTACCTGGATAAGAGAGGTAAGGCAAAAACAGGTGTTGATGAATCTGTTTGTGGGAGTGGTAAAAATCCCAATCCATCTCCCATGGACTTCAGTAGCTCATGAATCAGACTCTAAGGGCTTCAAGTATCAGGGGGTAGCCGTGTTAGTCTGTATCTACAAAACCAACAAGGAGTCTGGTGGCACCTTAAAGACTAACAGATTTATTTGAGCATAAGCTTTCGTGGGTAAAAACCTCACTTCTTCTGATGCATAGAGTGAAGAAGTGAGGTTTTTACCCATGAAAGCTTATGCTCAAATAAATCTGTTAGTCTTTAAGGTGCCACCAGACTCCTTGTTGTTTTTGTACTCTAAGGGCTTGTCCACATGAGAAAATGTTGCCACTTTAACTATACAGTGTAGCTAAAGAGGCACACATACCTCCCCAGTATGGATGCAGTTACATCAATATGAAAGTGCTTGGCCTGGCATAGATTACTGTGGTTCAGGAAGTGGAATAAGCTATAGTAGGCTAAGGCACATTTACACCATTAGAGCTGCATTCACAATAGGCCTTATACTGGAATAACTGCTTCATACCCCTAAGGAACATCGTTATACCAGCATAGCTTTTCTAGTGTAGGCCAACCCCAAAGTTCGAACCGTATCAGTACCTCAGCTTTGTGCTAGGGCCCACTGTGCGCTGGCAGTGCCATCTTTCAAATGAGCTGTAGGACTGAGGTCTTTGACCCAGATTCTCAATGCTGGCCTTTGTTTATTAGAAATCTATAGTTCTATCTGCGGGGACAGGTTATTAACTCTGGTGGTTTGGCCAAATTTGAACCCAGCTGGTTACACACCATTTAGATAATTTCCCCTGCTGGATGTTCACATGCTTCACCCCTGTGGCACCCCTTCGCTCTACTGTGACTCACTCTCCCAGAATCCTTTGTTGTTCTTTTCACAGTCCTTTGTTCTCTTTTGACACAAAGGGACACACAAGAATATTTTTAGTGTATAATCCTCTATTTTCACTAAGACTGGCAAAAGCAGGAAATTATATCTAACAACCTATATGATATATAAAATAATATATTTTAAAATATATGAAACTTTAAAGGTAAACAGGCCAAATTCTAGCCTCAGTTACACCAGGTAAAATGAAATTTACTCTGCTGAATATGTCATCTGTGTTCCTTGATCTGCACTGAAATAATGATCTAACCCAGCAGCCCCACTTGAGAGCAGGACCCCCACTATGCTCCGTACTGCATATACACATAGTAAGAGATAGTCCCTTACATGGTGTATCTTGTATAAGATTCATTGCAATTTTGTAATATTGGTATGGATTATATTATAAGGGTCACCTATATTCCATACAATGTCACAGGAACCATGAGACAATACTGGTAAGCATGACAGGCAGTAGTCTCTTGATACCAGTGGCACATCTATTTGTGGGATTGGGGTCTTAATCTGGAATGACTCTGTTTTCTAAATCACTATTGGTGTGATCCTGCACTGACTGAACTGGCAACACTCATATAGACCTCAGTAGGTAAGGGGTCAAATCCTATATAACTACTGAACATCCAGTGTGACAAATAACCATAAGCACTGATTTGCAAAAGCCATTATGACTAGGCAGGTGCTGAGTTGTTGTTATTCTCTTGGTGGGCTAAGAATTGTTCAGATCTTATTTTTGTTATCCTGTTTTCTACACTCTCTTACTACCTGCCTGTTTGTCTCATCCACCTGTTATGCCTTGTCTTTTAGGCTGTATGCTCTTTGGGTATATCTTCACTGCAGAGGTAGCCCATTCTCTTACTCAGATGTTACCCCTAACCCCCATTCTGTCCACACATAAAATCCTCTCACTCAAGTTTAGTGGTGCTTTCAGCCCAGGCTAGCTGGCTTTGTGTGTGTGTGGGGACGGACGGATGGTGATTTAGAGCCCAGGTTCTGCTTTCACTCAGCTTGGTAACCCGCCCATTGTGCAGTGAGGATGCAGGCAAAAACACTTAGGAGTTGATAGTCCTCCAGTACCTTCCCACAATTCCCCCTGAGTGCCCAGAAAGACAGACAAGTTCTTCCACAACTCACTGGGAAAGAATCAGAGAGCAGCTCAGCTCACTGCAACCTAAAGAACCATGGGATATGCTCCCAGAAGTCCTAGTGACACACACAGGGGAATGCAGCACTAGTGACTCAGGTATGTCTTTGTAGAGTGGCTGCACACGCCAGCCTAGGTTAACCTAGGTGCTCTGACAGGTGCCGATGAGCAAGGCCAGCTGTGCAGTGAAGATGTACACTTCAGGGCAAGGACTGTTGTTACTTTATGTTTGTGCAGCATCTAGCACAATGGAGTGCTGACTTGTTTGGCCTCTATGCATTACCGCAGTATACATCCTTAATAATAAATAAGTAATTTCATAGCTTCTCTTGCCAGGATACTTTGAATATACAATACAGGTACCTAAGTTCAGATAGCAATTTCTTTCTGAAATCTATTTTTGGCCCTTGATCACTAGATAATTCTACACTTTTTCCCTCAATTAGCACAATGAACAGATTCCTGTGTGGGAGGATTATGAATCCAAAATTCTCTGAATCTGTCTTCTTCTCAAAACATAATCACAGAACTAATGTGCGAGGCCTTTAAACTCACTTGACAGCCTGTCACTTTCACTAAAGAAGTCTGACATGCGAGTGAAAGCACCAGAGTGATTTGTTTTTGAAACCTGAGTTCCAGATCCCAAGTTTACGAGCAATTGCTTCTGTCTCACAATCAAAAGATGCATGTCTTCTCCATGCAGAGACCAACTCATGGAATATGGCAGCCTCAAAATCGTTGTAAGTTCAGCAGCAAAGCAAGCAATTGTAGATCAAAGATATATTGGGCCAGACTTGCACCATGCTCAAGAAAATATTGTACATGACTTTCCTTCCTCAATTCAAACAGATGGAGTAATAATTTGTCCATATGGAAACCATCTGTACTTATGTGCAATACAGGACAATCATTCTTTAATGGTTTTTATGACTTGCTGAGCATCATCAAATCCTTTTCCTCTGATAATCAAGCATTTATTCTGCAGCCAACATTTCATGGTGGATTGTACAAAGTGTCCAAAAAGCCTTTGGCACCAATAGCCTTCATTCTTCTTATCAATCCACTCCATTTCCCAGTCTTTCCATGACAACTTCTGATCCATACCTGATGAACTAGCAGAACCATGCTGCTTGGTGAATCAGTTTAACAGAGATTTAAATAGATTAAATTTTTGCTGCCATCCTTTTTTCTTTTTCTTTTTCTTTTCTTTTCTTTTCTTTTCTTTTCTAAAATTGATAGTGTTTAAGGACATCTCCTTGTGTCTTTCCATGAAATTAAGTAGCATTCTTCAGAGGTAGTCATGTTAGGCTTGATTTCTGAATATCATGTCAGCTCAAATAAAGCAGACGCCACCAGTGGCCCTGTGACGGGGTGTATAAACTCTGCACGAGAACTGAAGGGGTTAAAGAACAGCTCTGAGCCCTGATGACCCTGCTCAACTGCACCTGCAGAGCATGGGCCAGCTGGAGGTGGAGCCAGACAGCTCAGAATGGGGCTGACAAGGCAGGGAGAAGGACCTTCCCTGGGATCTCCTGAGGAAAGGTGCTGCAGAAATCTTCACCTGTAGGAGAAGAGCCCACCTGCTGAGCTCAGATGGACGGAAGGTTCACGCAGTCTGCATGACTTGGATAACAGTGTGGGTGGTAGGAAGTGAGCTTGTGGTGCTCACAAGCAAGACTGGAGTTTGTTCTAACACCCATTGACTAGAAACCTTGCAACTGAATTCCCCTTCCATCTTGGTGCCTTTAATGAGGATTCTCCAAGGCTGCCTAGTGTAGTCTTCTGTTGCCTACTCTCTTGCGTACCTGCTTGATTTGCCTCTGGTAAAGTTAAAACGGTTCCTGCTATATCAATCATGCACCCAGTGACTTGTGCACAGCACTTTGTTCTTTCCCTGATGTGTCTTTTACGTACTTGTGGATGTTTTCCCACAGCTGATATCTCTCTGGATATGGAGGAGCAGGACTGCACTTCCTTTTGTGGTGCATCAATGCGGCACCTTCAGTGGTTGAAGGGATTACAGTTGACTGATAAACAGTGAGGTCCTCCCTCGTCTTTAGCAGCAGGGTCCTGATTCAGCAACACGCTTGAAGTCAATAGTGTTACTCAAGTGCTTGAGGTTAAGCACATGCTTGAATGCTTTGCAGACTCGAGGTCTTTGTGGCACTTACACCCTCTGCCAGCATATGAGTGTATGAAGTGAGAGACCGGGTCTGGAGATCAAATCCAGGTCTCCTGAATAGCAATCCACATCTCTAAGCATGAGGTTGTCATCTGGCTCAGCAGTGAGTTGATCCGCATTGCTTTCAGGTTTCAGGCTTGTCTGCACAAGGACTTGGAGTGTCAAGCCAGGGTGTAAATGCAGAACGCGCTAGCTTGCCGTGCACCGAGTCACTGTGTAGACCCTGCTACCGTGCACTAAAAGTTGCTAATGCGCCTTGATCAGGGCTTTAAGGGAACAGATGTTGCTATGTCCTCTCTGTACTTGCTCCCCCTCACAGCCCAGCATCCTCCCCCACAGACCCACTCCCCCGCGCCCTGCCCCCAGGCCTTGCTGAGCCAGCACAGAGCAGGGATCCCCCCTCCCAGCACAGTGCTAGGGGGCAGGACAGCTGAAGCTCGGGAGCACAGAGCGGCCCTGGGGCCCCACCCAGCCCTACCCGCCTGGCGCTGATAGCGCTCATGGCGGGGGAGGTGTTTCCTTGCATTGGCGGGGGGGAGGCAGCCTCCAACTTCTCAAGCCTGTTGCTTCCACAGAGTGGCAGGGAGAGGCAGGCCCCGCCCCTGGGGAGTCCAAAGCAGATGGTCACCGTCCCAGCTGGAGCGGCAGCAGCTGAGGGCTCCTCCCCACCCCTGTCTCCGCTGGCAGCTGCCTGCTGGGGACGGGGGCAGAGAGGAGCCCTCAGCCGGCCGCTTGCCAAGAGGAGGAAGCAGTGGGCAGAGGGGCGGGGGGGAGAGGTCAGGGGGTGGGGAGGAGTCGGCAGGTGGGGTCAGGAGCAGAGAGAAGCCCTGGCCGGCTGGCCGAGAGGAACAAGCGGTGTGGGGAGGAGCTGGGGGGTAGAGAGGAGCCAGCTGCTCCTGTCGCAGTGCAAGTAGAGTGGGCCAGGACAGGCCAGGGCCCCTTTGGAGCATGGGCCTGGTGCCAGTGTCGCCATTGTAAACCCGGTCCTGGCAGTCACACCTGTGCCAAATACAGAGGTAAAATAACCTCTCTACTCCTACTAGAGATTTCCCCTGTTTATGCAGCCAAGGTTTGCATTAGCTCTTTGGACAACAGCATTGCACGGGGAGCTCATGTTCAGCTGATTATTCACCACAACTCCCAAATCTTTGCAGTCTTGGCTTCCTCGGATAGAGTCCCCCCATCGTGTAAATATGGCCGACATGCTTTGTTCCTAGGCGTCTACATTTACATTTAGCCATATTAAAATGCATATTGTTTGCCTGCACCTAACTTATCAAGCGATCCGTATTGCTCTGTATCAGTGACCTGTCCTCTTCATTATCTACCACTCCCCCAATTTTTGTGTCATCTGCAAACGTTATCAGTTATTATTTATGTTCTAAGTCATTAATAAAAATGTTAAATAGTACAGGGCCAAGAACTGATCCATGTGAGACCCCACTAGAAACACACCCAATTCAATGATGATTCCCTGCTCACAATTACATTTTGAGACCTATCAGTTAGCCAGTGTTTAAATGTGTGCCATGGTAATTTTATTTTGTTCTAATTTTTTAGTCAAAATGTCATGCCATACCAAGTCAAATGCCTTACAGAAGTCTAAGTCTATTACATTAACATTATTACCATCAACCAAACTTGTAATCTCATAAAAAAGATATCAAGTTAGTTTGACAGGTTCTGTTTTCCATAAAGTCATGGTGATTGGCATTAATTATATTACCTTCCTTTAATTTTGTATTAATTAAGTCCCGTATCAGCTGCTCCATTATCTTACCTGGGATTGATGTCAGACTGACAGGTCTATAATTACCTGGATCATCCTGTTAATCCTCTTTAAATATTAGCACAATGTTAGCTTTCTTCCAGTCTTCTGGAACCTCCTTGGTGTTCCAAGACTTATTGAAAATCAGCATTAATGGTCCAGTGAGCTCCGCATCCAGCTCTTTTTAGAACTCGTAGATGAAGTTATCTGGAGCTGCTGATTTAAAAATGCCAACGTTTAATAGGTGCTATTTAACATCCTGCTGAGATACTAGTGGAATGGAAAGAGTATTATTATATGATATGACTACATCATCTGTTTTTCCCCAATACAGAACAGAAATATTTATTGAACATTTCTGCCTCTTCTGCGTTATTTTGGATAATTCTACCATTTCCATCTAGTAATGGACCAATACCAATATTATGATTCTTTTTGTTCCTAATATACTTAAACTCCTTCTTGCTGTCCTTAACTCTGCTTGCCCTAGATTTCTCCTTGTGTCCCTTTGCTCCCTTAGCAGTTTTTTACACAGGAGACTCACATAAGATACTGTTCCAGATGACTTCTTCTGGGGTTAGCCGTTCTTTTAAAATTAATACTTGAGGGATGGGTGTGTGTCAGCGGCGTATTATCGCCTAGGCCGACAAATTTGCAGGGGCGGCAAATTTATAATAGCAGCATTTTTGTAATCGCGGCATCAGTGACGCCGCGATTCTACCAATCATAGCGCGTATTGAAACCACCAATGACCGCGCGACACCATTTAGTAAGCATACTCGCGAGAATCCTAAATGTTGTTAATATGACCGGAAGGAAGAAATTAAGCGGTTCTCAGTTTTGGATCCATGCGCGGTCCCGCGCTATAAGCAAAATTGTGCTATACAGATGCGTGTTCAAGTGAGGGTCTGCTGTACTTGTAATTTTATTTATAATAAAACTTGTAAATATTCAATTATTTTAATGAAATTTAGATTCATTTTAGTTCAAATGAATTTGTAAAAAAACTAAAACAAGTTCATGTGGGGTCGGGGGTGGCAATTATTTCAGTTTGGTTGCCAAGGTGAGTCAGCAAAATACCTCTGGATCTTTACACGGGGTCCTGGCATCAGACATCTTGTCACGGGAGGGAGTCGGGGGGGGGGGGGGGGGGGGGAGAAGAGGGTAAGCCTCAGGGAGGCCTTCTTACATAAAAAGAGCAGCGATCATAGCTGCTTGTAATTGCTCCAACCCTTAGCTATGATTTGGAAACACTTCATGGTAGTTTGGGCTGAGAACAATCTGGTTTCTTAGTGAATCTATACATGCAGGGTCAATGCCTGATTTCTTTTTGTGGTGATGTTTCCCCTTTCATGGATGATTCCTGTTTAAATACAAGTACAGCCTATGTCATAATTTATAAGGTGGCAATCCACTTTAAGGAACAGGAATATACAAGAATTAATGTGGGTAACAAAAGCAGAGCACTACAAGTCTCCAGATGGCTGCCTGCAGTACAGCAATCGCGTCCTACATGTGCCACTGAGAACCCAATCTGAAGGGAGTGCTGGGGTTTGGGTCGTGTGTTCAGGAACTGGAATTAGGCACCCAGTAAAAGTAAACCGAGTATCTTCCAAAGCATAACAGCAATTATTAGAAAAGCCGTATGCCAAATCTCTTCAAAGAAAGAATACAAATGTGGGGCCAGATCATACCTGGCCTTAATCCAGCTGTGCAGGGCAGTAAGAGGGCATGAGGGCAGAGGGAGGCAGCAGGGGCTGTGTGTCTCTGACTCCCTAACCCAGCATGTGTGGGGAGTGGGTGGAGCCTGTGTTTCTTCTCCATCATATCAGAGGGCTGGCAGGCCATGGATAGGGTGACCTAGGGTTACCATATTTAAGGTTTTAAAAAAGAGGACACTCCACGGGGCCCTGCCCCTGCCCCTGCCCCTTCCCCGCCCCAACTCCGCCCCCTCCCCTGAGCGCCCCACATTTCCCCTCCTCCCTCCCAGCCACGCGAAACAGCTGCCCGAGCGCTACCGGCTTCACGGTTTGCCGGGCAGCCCCCAGACCTCCAGACCATGCGCCCCCGGCCAGGCGCTTCCCCTCCCGGGGTCCGGCTGTGCTGGGGAAGTGCCTGGCCGGGGCGCAGCTGGTCTGGAGGTCTGGGGGCTGCCCGGCAAACCCTGAAGCCGGTAGCACTCGGGCAGTTCGGCTTTTCAGCTGCACAGAGCTAAGGTGTCTGGGGGGAGCAGCAGCAGCTGCTGCCGTAGTGGGGAATCTGCCTGCAGCTGGCAGCCTGCTGGAGCCGCTCAGGTAAGCAGGGGACTGGGGCAGGGATGCCGGCATTTTCCCGGACATGTTCGGCTTTTTGGCAATTCCCCCCGGACGGGGATTTGAGGACCAAAAAGCCGGACATGTCCGGGAAAATCCGGACGTATGGTAACCCTAGGGTGACCAGATAGCAACTGTGAAAAAATGGGACAGGGGTGGGGGGTAATAGGTGTCTATATAAGAAAAAGTCCCCCAAAATGGGACTGTCCCTTTAAAAATGGGATATCTGGTCACCCTAGCCATGGAAAGTAATCTGCATCCAGTAAATGAGTGGCAAAAACTATTTCTTCCAGGAGCAAGGAGGGAATGGTGAAGGAATTGTGCCTCTCTCAGGGCTCCTGCTGAGGGAAGTGAAGCTATGTATAGCCCCTTGCACAGGCCATTGAGCAAAAAACAATCTAGACCATAGGAAGTAAAACAACCCACCTCTTCCCTATTCCTCCCACAAAGAAAACCAAATAAAAAACTCTTAAGGCCAACATTTTCAGAAGTGGCCACTAATTTCAGTTGCTTTAGTTTTCAGGTGACCCACTTGAGACACCCCAAATCAGAAGTGAAACCAATCAGAATTTCTTTGGTATTATATGTAGAGCCTTGTGCTAATAGCCAAGTCAGCGGTATCCCACGCTCCACCAGCTCTTCCTCAAGTTTTCCCCTTGTTTCTACTGGATGCTTTTCACAGGAAGTGATCAGCCAACAGTGGATTACAGCAAACTTTCAGATAACCCATCACCATATCTTTCCCCATTTCAAGGGAAAATTTGGAGCAGAGCAAATAAAAAAACCCTTGGCTAGTCTTCTCTTCTCTTCTCTTCTCTTCTCTTCTCTTCTCTTCTCTTCTCAAATCGCCCACAATGATGGCATTTTAATAAAACTTCAAATCATACAAGACAAATGGCTGCAAGAAGAAAGGTCTGATAGAAAAGAGCATCAAAAATGGTCTTGGGAGGTAGTTTGTAATACTGATTTTTGTACAGAGAGAATCATACACAGGTAACACCTCAAAATAGGGCTAGATGAGAAATTTCCATCAAAACCATTTTTCAGTGGATTGTTGGATTTCAGCAAAAAAATTGTGCGTGTAAAGTGTTTGTTTTCTGTGGAAAACTCTTACTTTGTCAAAAACTGAAAAACCAAAAATTGAACAGTGTTTGGTCAGAGATTTTCAGGTTTTGGTTTATCAGCAAAAAGTTAACATTTTCCATGGGAGTGGGGAAAGAATTCTGACCAGATTTCGTTACAAAGCTGGTTTACAAATGAAATTTCTGTCTCTGAAATTTGTTTTTTGGCCCAAATTGGGATGAAAGGTTGACATCTCAAAATATTTCATGGACTGGAAGTTCTAAAATATTTTGATTTCACAAACCTTGAAATGACCTTCTTGAAATATTTTGTTCTGATCATGTCAAAATGTTGTAATATAGGATTGACTATTACATATAACATAAATACAATAGAAAATGAATGAAAAGTTTTAAGTTAGTTAAAAGTCAAAACAGAACGATAACGAAGCAAGAAAGTTGAAATGAAATATTCTGTTTTGAATTGTGTTAAAAAATTTCTCTTGAAAATGGAGTAAAAATCAAGATGCTCCTACAAACCGTTTCAATGTAACAGCATTTTCGGATGGAACAGTTTTCCATCAAAAAATTTTCAACCAGCCTTTCTACCGTTATGGCTGTGTTTGTATGTGCATGCGTGCACACAAAGTAAAAATCCTGAGTTTTTAAATCAACCTTTGAGGGCTTCTTTAAGCAGCACACAAAAGCTCCAGGTATGCAAACTCAACTTTTTCCACCCTGTCCAATGCTACCTTTGAGGGCCATGTGCTCATCCCCTTCTTGCCTTCAAGTAACACCTTACTCCATGCGTAGCCCCATTGACTGGAAAGAGATGTTTTGTGGGATAAGGGACTTATTCAACTTGAGTCACCATCTGGCTCTAAATGAGTTGCTGCGCTGCAGTTACCATCTCCATTACAGTGCATTGGCTCAGGCGCAGACTCTGTGGCTAAGATTTACAAACCTGGTTGTCTAAAGTTAGGTGCCTGTTATGGATTTAGGAGCAAGTAGCTGCCATTGTCTTAAGTTGGGTGTACTTAGAGCTGCACAGCATGAGTAATGGCATTCAGATCTGGCCCTCAAGCTTCCTTGCAGCTTGAACAATCAAAGTGTCTCTGCCAGACTTCATCAGTCAGATGATTTTAGGCTGGGACAGGTTCTGCCAGACTTTTTCTAGTTGAATAGTACCTTCAGTCTATGATTAGCCCCATTGATTCCAACAGGACTGGGAGAAGTTCTATTGTACAGCTCTGATCTCATAGCTGTGAATATGACCTGCTGATTTAATCACTGCTGTGAAACAACCCTTCCTGCTAATTCGCAGAAGGGGAATTTTCTATATTGTGCTAGGCACTGTACAGACAGATAATGAGACCAAAACTGTGACAGATGTGGCAATTTCCTTGAACAACGTTATTGCTTGTAAAGAGCTGTGTGGTAACTTTATAACTGCTGGCAGTTATGCTGTTCACAAGCCTTTGAAGAGAAAGCAAAGCACAGATGCCCACCTGTTTGGTAGTCTGGCTTGCTGGGGATATCACCGTGTAAGCAGGGAACTGTACAGCTTCGAAGATCAGTGCCCTTGGTGGACCATGAGGGTGAATACCCTCAAACCTGAGCATTTTCCAAAGCTCCTCACAAACCAACAGCACTGAAGTGTGGCCACCTCTGGGGTGAAGAGCAAGAAACAACACAGCATGTTGTCCAAATGGGGGGATTGCCTGTGTATAAGAGCATGCAGGCATGTATGCACAGGTACAGCGAGCACACACAGGCTGATGTACACACACAAGCAGCCATGCTTGAACATATGTTCCTCCCCATGCATGTGAAGGATTCAAAGCACATAGGACTACACCTGCCAAATGCACCACTGCGGACACTCAGGGCCTGATCCTCCACCAAGGGAGTGTTGCCATTGTTGAAAGACAGAGCGGAAACAGGACGTCCCTCCCTTTTTTGTTTCCTCCTCTTTCCTTTTATTGTATTGTGCTCTCTCTGTAGTTTGGAGACTCTTGGGTCTGCTCCCTTGATGCTGTCCTTTTATTTTATTTTATTTTTATTTGCTTTTAAACCCCCTTCTCTCCTCTCACCAACTCACTTCTTTTGCAAGGCCATGCTACATGGTCCTGTACTGTGACTGAACTGCACACAGCTTGTCCCCAGGATTATCCAGCCCAGAGCGCCTAGTTTTTTCTTTCTCTAGGATTGTAGAACCACACCAGGTCCCTTCCCACTTTTGAAATTGCTTCGTAAATCTTAGAACTAATGACAAACCCCGGCACTGACCCAAAACACATTTAGCCAGACTGTGACTTTAGGTACCACCCCAGGAGACACCAGGCTTTAGGGACACTCTTCAGAGCAGGGTTGCCAACTGTCTAATTGCACAAACCCAAACACCCTTGCCCTGCCCCTCCCCTTCCCGAAGGCCCTGCCCAGGCCCCCCCCTTCTCTGAGGCCCTGCTTCTGCTCACTCCAGCCCCCCGCTCCATTGCTCGCTCTCCCCACTCTCACTCACCTTCACTGGGCAGGGGGGTGGAATGGGGTGCGGGCTTTGGGCTGGGGCTGAGGGGTTTGGAGTGTGAGAGGGGGCTCTGGGCTGAGCCTGGGGCAGGGGGTTGGGATGCAGGAGGGGATTCAGGGCTGGGGCAGGGGGTTGGGGTGAAGGAGGGGGTTCGGGTGCAGGCTCTGGAAGGGAGTTTGGGGGTGGTGGGGGCTTGGCTGGGGCAGGGAATTGGGGTGCAGGCTCTGGAAGGGAACGTGGGTGTGGGAGGGGGCTGGGGCAGGAGGTTGGGGTGCAGGAGGAGGTTCGGGGTGCAAGCTGTGGCTGGGCGGTGCTTACCTCGGGTGGGTCCCAGAAGCGGTGGCATGTCCAGCAGTGGCTCCTAGGCTCACGGATAGCCAGGTGGCACTGTGTGCTGTCCCTGCCTGCAGGCACCACCCCCGCAGCTTTCATTGGCTGCGGTTTCCTGTTCCCGGCCAATGGGAGCTGTGGAGTTGGCGCTGGGGGGGGGCGGGCAGCACACAGAGACCCCTCTGTTCGCGCCTCCTCCTAGGAGCTGCTGCTGGACATGTCGCTACTTCTGGGAGCGGTGTGGAGCCAGGGCAGGTAGGGAGCCTACCATAGCCCTGCTGCGCCACCGGACTTTTAGTGGCCTATAATCTCCCGGATGGGCTTCAGTAGCCTCCGGGAGATCCAGCCTGATTCTGGGAGACTCCCGGCCAAACTGGAAGGGTTGGCAACCCTACCTCAGAGGCACAATTTCTCTTCAGCTCTCCTCTTAGAACACCATAAGAGCGGCCATACTAGGTCAGACCAATGGTCCATCTAGCCCAGTATCCTGTCTTCTGACAGTGGCTGGTGCCAGACGGTTCAGAGGGAATGAACAGAACCAGGCAGTTTTTGAGTGATCCATCCCCTGTTGTACAGCCCCAGCTGCTGGCAGTTGCTGCAGGAGGGAAGTTACCACGGTATGTAGAGGGCGCAGCTTACTTTTGATGTTTTTTGTGTGTGAGGCAAGGTAAGGCCCATTGCTAATAGGAGAACTCTCTATGCTTTGCTTTGAATGGGCAAGAGGCAGTTTGGAGCCCTGCTGGAGCAGGTACCTGCTGAAACTCAGGCGTGTGGCCTGTGACCCAGCCTTTTATGGGCTTGGTCGGGCCTCACGGATCCCAGGACTTTTCTTGGCACGACCACAAAAGCTGCTTTGAAAGGACGGGAGGAGAAATTGAGAGCTGAATCCTACAGAGGCTGCTTGCAGAGGGACCTATGGTGGTTTGCACTAACTCAGCATCAAGGCTAGATTATTTTCCTGGTTTAGTGAAAAATGAACTTCTTTGCTGGTAATTAGCTTTGTTGGCAAATGGCAAAAGGTGTACATGTGTGGACAGCTAGGCGGATGGATGGCTACTGTTGCAGCGGAGAGTTGAGGGAGGCAGCTGGTGGGCTCAGGTGAGAAGAAAATCTTTTCAGATCCCTTTGTGGGCAGGTATGTGAGCCCTGGACACAGCTATGTTGCAGAAGCAACCGGCTTAATGCAGAGGCGTTGCTATGCCAGCACCAGTCAGAATGAGCTCCAGCTCTGTGACCCTTCCCAAGTCTCCCTTTGGGGCCTGATCTTGTTGGGGGCTCTGCAGCTCCCGAGCATTGCTGAGCGTCCTAACATCTAAATGGTACCAACATGCATGGAGGGCAAAATACCAGCTAGCCAGAAACGAGTGTGACTTTTCTTTTCAGCATCAACGTATCAACATTCCCCTACTTGCCCCTAAAGTAGCCAGGAATTGTTTCCCAAGTTCAAGTCTAAATGCTGTTTTATTTGACAAATGCAGCCAAGTGGCAAGGAGGGACTTTCTTCCTTTCTTTCTTCCTGTTAGGACATATTAATTGCTCCTATCTCTGAGGAAGAGACTTTAATGATGTTTCAAGGCTAAACAACAGGAAAAGATTCCTTTCCCGTCACCCCGTCCTTCCTCCTTTCCTTGATCATGTTTCTGTCCTGTTCCCTCGGGCTGTCCCATTGCCTGATCAGATGACGTTATTAAGAGTCATTATTCTTGGATTTCTGGTGACCCTTCACCTCCCTGGGGTGCAGGACCATTTGCCTCCAGGGGCAGAGGAGGTAGCTCATGCGTCATTACGTTGCTTTGAGGCCTGTGGTCAGACAGGCTGAATGCTGATCAGCCTAGAGGAGGGAAGCAGACTCGAAATGAGCACGAGGACAAGAGGCAGCCTGTGTCACATTCAGACGTCCAAGGAGCCCTGGAGTCTCAGTTCATTAAAATCTAAAGGATTAGAGGTGAGTCGACTGGTATGGCTAAGGCTACCAAGTTGGCTAGGGAGATTCAGTTCAGTGTCCCTTTCCTCTGATTCCTACATCCAGGACAGAGACTGCAGGGAAGGTCTCTGTCAATTACCCTGAGTACATCTGCCCCAGTTGCAGGGTAACTGTCGTCTCTTCTTATGTGGCATCTCCATTACTGGAGGTTTGCAGCCATGGTGGCCCATCCTGTATGGTCCTTTGTTAATTTCTTTGTGGATGAATAGTGCTAATTGTGTTAATGTATTTTACAAATACATGCTATCCAAAACTTCTAAAGAGTTTGATAAGCTTCTCTGTCTGCATTAGATGGCTCTGTGGTTTATCCTGTACAACGTGGGAGGTTTTTTAAACCCATTAATTTTTCTTTTAACTTTTATTTAACAACACTTTAGGAGGCAGGAGGCAGACTCAGTTACTCTGAGAGAGGGCACAGAACACAGCTGCTCCCTTTGATCAGGAGAGGATATGACTGGCCAATCAGCGAACTAGAACCTACACTATGGCCCCATGGGCCAGATTTTCAAGATTGCTCAACATCCATTTAGGCAGCAAACAAAGTGGACATCCCACTGTCCCCCCCCCTCCCCCAAACCAAACAAACCCCAACAATTTAGCAACTCTTAATGTGTCAAAATCTGGCTTTGTCTCATTTGCCAGAAGGTTTTGGTATAAAAGTGAGTTGCACCATGTCTGGCTCACCACATCTGAACCCAGTGTCCATTCCACGTGGCACAGAGATCCCGTTCTGCTCCTCCAAGGGGCTGCCCTGCTAGTCTATTCTAGCTAGGCACAGACATCCAGTTCAGGTTCTCTTCCCTGCTCCAAGTGTGTTAGGAGACCTCATCCTTTCTGCCTGTCCATAAGAGAAAAATGATTTCTTTGCATTTGTAATATCTGTCCTAAAATGTGCTGTGCAGTCATGTCTTTAAAATATATGAGGCGACAGAGCAAATAGATTGAAAAATAGCACATACTTGGCCAGTTTTACTAATATGTAAAGTATATGGGACTGTACATGAGACAAAATATTCTGAATGTGTTGAAATATATTGAAAACACATGGGATGGGCCAAATATATTTGAAAGTACCATGAAACCTGGCCAATTCGGTCGTATTTTAAGTCTGGTTTATATGTTTGTAAACATGCTTTTAAAAATAAATTGCATGGAAATCTAGTATAAAGATATGGGAAATAATCATTAACATATATTTTTCCTGAAGGTGCCAAGAACCAGTGTGTACTGATGCTAGATTATTATAGGCATTGTGCAGGTAATAAAGTTAGCTTGTGTGTACTGTACTTAACACAAGGTATCCCTGAGCTCAATGGGGGCCTCTAGGTACTACTGGAATATAATAATGACTCCCAGAGCTCACCCCTGTTAATTAAACCATGGCCTTTCCTCCTCCAAACCTCCTTTGGTGGGACTTGAGCCTATAGCAGCAACAGAGGGCAGCAGTTCCTGGGCTGTGATTTCTAAAGACACATTCTGAGTCTCTAAGCAAAGGGTCTTGGAGAGGGGACTTGAGACCCCAGAAGAGAAGAAGCTTGTCCTGCACCTTTGCACTTGTAGTTCCTGCTGGCACTATTAAGTATCCAGTAGATAAGGCTGGATGCTGTAGGCCCTCTGGGAAGTGGCCTTTTGCAGTATGACATACACCCTGACAGGGTTATTTGTGATTAGAACACAGCTGCAAGGCGCAATGCAACCAGGAACAGATTCCAATGTCCTTTCTATTTGTCCAGTTCACTGTCTGTAGTGCTTTGAATCCCCCCCATACTTTTTATGATAGTAGTGATGCTGACTATAATTTTCCATGTTGGCTTTATCACACCCCCTCCCCAGAAGCCAGCAATTGTCCTTATTATGGTTGCTTAGATGTTCAGAAACACAGCAACCCCCATGGGCTTATGAAAGGGTGTGTAGCTTTATATCAGGTGTTGAGTGAGTAAAAGGACAGACTCCTACTGTGTGCACAGGAGCTGCAGACATTATTATTTCATCTTTATATTCTGGCAGGGTAGGGGACTGTACCTTGTCTCTGGGTGATTACTGAACACCACGTGGTACCAGGCGTGGGGTGGTGAATGTGCACAGAGGTATGCCCTGTTTTTCTGAGGGCACCAGGACCCGGCTGATGCATCCAGCATAGACACCTATTTAGCATCAGCCATATCCTCCGATATTTCACTCCTTGGAGCTAATGGAAAATGTTCCCTTTTTACATATTTTTCTTTTGGGTCTATACACAAGTGAAGGTTTTGTCTTTTTCCCCACAGTGACCACCGAGTGTGCCCACTCTGTTGCTGCTTCTACTTGTGATTCCCAGGGCAGTAAGCCATCCAGCTCCTCTTTTAACCTCTGCCTTAGGGCAAGAGGAACTTTCCTAGGGGCAAGAATAGTGACATGGTTGGGCTCTTTCAGGTCTGTTCTGTACTCTGTTGAGAGCTTCCCCACCCCGTGGAAGACGTCCTCAAACTCTTCCTCAATGGTTTTGGTCCCTTGTCCCTTCAGTGAATGCACCCTCTTGATGAGACCAACGGCTTGACACACTTTTAACCCAATAATGTGTTCTCTTTCCCCTGGTACTATTACAAAGTGTATCCTTTCCAATTTGCTATTTACCCATACATCTGGTTCTCATGCTCCTTTAGCAGGAATAAGCCCACCACTGTAAACCCTGAGATATACTCAAGGAAAAACACCTCATGTAGCACCTAGAGCCCCAATCAGGATTGTGCACGGTGTTGTACAAACACCTATGAAGACGTGGTCCTGGCATATGCTGCATGGTCCCTATTTAGGATGGAGAATTCCTTATTATTGTCCAGGAAAATATTGATCCTGTATCCATTCGGTCTCCTCCCTCCCCCGTCCCAGCTCTTCTTATCCAATGGATTTCAACAGAGTTGATTCTACACTGCATGGATATGCATATTGCCCATGGATGTGCATTTTGCCCAGTATCCTGTCTCCCACAGTGCCATACCAGGGAGTGTACAGAACAGGGCAATTTTGGAGTGATCCACCCCGTCTTCTGGCAGTCCGAGGTTTATGACTTCCCTGAGCACGGGGTTGCATCCTTGACCATCTTGGATAATAGCCATTGATGGACCTATGAGCTTAAGATAAGAGAGAACAGGTGGACAGAAAGATGAGGGAGCACAGAGAAACAATGAGGCACTAGCTGCCTAACTATTGTCAAGTTCTCTATAGGCATTACAGAAAAGAGAGCGTAAGAACAAAATACACTTATGCTGAGCTGTTTATGGTTGGGAAAGGTCTGGTTTGCCGATTGCTCTATAATTCGGCTGTCGGCGCCTGTTGAGTTTTTGGTGTCATTTTTATATGGCATGGATAATTCATGGTAATTTTTTTACAACAATCAAGAGCAAATTGGAGAATTCAGGTGTTATGATGATGAGAGCGCTAGGAATGCTGTTGATCAAATAATAAGTAGATGCCTGGGTATTAAGTCATGACAATAAGGATGTTAAGCACATGGAAACAGCAATTATTAGAAGAGCAAAGAGTGGCCTGGCAGACAAAGGAAAGAACCTACAGAGGAGATCCATAAGCGAAGTGAGGGTTAGAGGTGTCAAACACCCAAGCTAATCACTTTCTTAGTTCCACTATATCCCGGAGACTGGCTGCTTTGTCAGATAAAATAGTACGAAGGCCTGGAACAATGACAGTTATTCCTCCCGTGCTGTAGCCCATCAGCAGACGCTGAACCTGGAACTCTTCAGGATCTCACAGCCTTAATGAAAACAAGGAATTCACCAGAATTCTTCTGAAAAATAAATAAATCCACGCTCTTGACCTCATCTTGACCTCCCAATGAGGTGCTAATTATTAGAGGATTAGCACCTCTTCTCTATCACAATGGACACAGCTAAGGAGCAAGAGGTGACAACACAAACTCACAATGCAAAGCCAGAGGAATTAGATCTGGGCAACAGGCAAAGGGCTAGAATTAGGGAAAGGGAATCCTTCTGAATTTCAGGCCTGGTCTACAGCCTCCATCTAACCTAGCCACATCGCTTGGGGCTGTGAAAAATGTCATGCCCTGTGTGATGTAGTTAGGGTGACCTAACCCCCACTATAGACACAGCAACATAGCTACCATCTCTTGGGGGTGGATTTACTACAGACAGAAGAAACCCTTCCCTTGCTGGAGTAGGTGTCTATGCTGCAGCTGAAGTGCTTGTAGTGTAGACAGACCCTCAGACTCAATCAGATAACCAAGGAGAGAGTGACTGACTAATGGATTTTGGAGGAAATGTGAAGGAATGGGATCACATCTTCTTCACTTAGGGTAGGTCTACACTTACCCGTTAGTTCGGCGGCAAGCAAATCGAACTTCTGGGTTCGACTTATCGCGTCTTGTCTGGACGCGATAAGTCGAACCCGGAAGTGCTCGCCGTCGACTGCGGTACTCCAGCTCGGCGAGAGGAGTACGCGAAGTCGACGGGGGAGCCTGCCTGCCGCGTCTGGACGGAGGTAAGTTCGAACTAAGGTACTAAGGTTATTCACGTAGCTGAAGTTGCGTACCTTAGTTCAAATTGGGGGGTTAGTGTAGACCTGCCCTTAGAGCTGGACTACACACAGTTTTTGTACCCATGTAACAAGGTTAGGGCTTGTCTACACAGGGACTTCCAGGCAAATTAATGTGAGTTAACTGCATTAAACCCCTCTTTGGATATCCTCCTTCAAAATTAAAGTGGTAGCATTTAGCGCCACTTTGCATTGCTGTAATGCTGCTCTGGTGACTTCCCGGCTGGGCGTGGGCTCTAACCCCATAGCCCAGTCGGGGAATTCCTTCAACTCGGGGTTAAATTTGTTCTCTTCACTGGTTCAGGAGTCACAATTCGCAAGGTTGCCGCCAGTCTCGGTTCACTTTCAGGCTGGTGCAAACCACTACTCCCTTTTCTGGGCCAGTTTGCATTTTATGTGGCCAACTCCTCAGTTAGTGCAAACTGCCATAGCTTGATGGACTTCAGTGGAGCAGTGTTGATTTACACTAGCTGAGGAAGTAGAACATTGTTTGTGGCTAGTTTGCTGCATGATGCGGTGCTACAAAGGATCGTGGGTAGGCACAGGACATGATGCAATTTCCCATTCTGCGAAACCTCTCAATTTTTATGATTCAGGGTGGTCCTTGCCTACATTGTCCTTCTGCAGAACAGATGTGCCATGTGGGTCAGAGGTGACACAATAAAATCCCCTTGCTATGGTGTCTGATTAGGCCCTCTGAATAATAACCAGATTACAATCTTCAATTTATCCTAAACACGTCTGCACCATTTACTATCTTCATTACAAGCATTGTTGCAAGGATGGATTTATGCTGGGCCATTTCCCGCTCTGTCTGCGTCATTCCAGTTATTGTCAGGAGAATACAGTCAGACACTGAATGCCTCAGACTTTCTGCAGAGTGCAGCTGTCCCATCGTGCTGCTGAGCCCTTTGGAGTGCTCTGAGACTTCAGCTGATGCTGGCAGCAGAGATCAGAACCTCTTGAGGCCTGATTCCCAGGGCAACTCACCTCTGGGCAGCTGCATGTTATATGACAAAATCCGGCCCTTACCTAATTGTCTGTGATTAGTGTAGGTGAATCAAGTGGTATAAAAACAATTCCCGGAGACCTGCCGTGAACATACAGGCCTATAGCAAATTATTCACCTCAGTATCTTTTTAGGTTTTGGGGAGTTTTCATGCCCCTCCTGCACTGTTCCCCATGTAATGTGTTATTCATTCAGTAGAAAGCAGTGTGGTCCAGTCAATAACGTACTGGATTTACAAAAACAACAAGGAGTCTGGTGGCACCTTAAAGACTAACAGATTTATTTGGGCATAAGCTTTCGTGGGTAAAAACCTCACTTCTTTGGATGCATAGAGTGAAAGTTACAGATGCAGGCATTATATACTGACACATGGAGAGCAGGGAGTTACTTCGCAAGTGGAGAACCAGGGTTGACAGGGCCAGTTCAATCAGGGTGGATGTAGTCCACTCCCAATAATAGATGAGGAGGTGTCAATTCCAGGAGAGGAAAAGCTGCTTCTGTAATGAGCCAGCCACTCCCAGTCCCTATTCAAGCCCAGATTAATGGTGTTGAATTTGCAAATGAATTTTAGTTCTGCTGTTTCTCTTTGAAGTCTGTTTCTGAAGTTTTTTTGTTCAATGATAGTGACTTTTAATTCTGTAATAGAATGACCAGGGAGATTGAAGTGTTCACTTACTGGCTTATGTATGTTACCATTCCTGATGTCCGATTTGTGTCCGTTTATTCTTTTGCGGAGGGACTGTCCGGTTTGGCCAATGTACATGGCAGAGGGGCATTGCTGGCACATGATGGCATATATAACATTAGTGGATGTGCAGGTGAATGAGCCCTTGATGGGGTGGCTGATGTGGTTGGGTCCTCTGATGCTGTCGCCAGAGTAGATATGGGGACAGAGTAGGCAACGAGGTTTGCTACAGGGATTGGTTCCTGGGTTGGTTGGATTTACGTGACCTCGGATCTAGCCCCAGCTCTGCCACTAGCCTGCTGGGTGATTTGGGGAAAGTCATTCCCCCTTCCCGTGCCTCAGTTTTCCCATCTGTAAGATGGGGTTAATGACACTGGCCTGCTTTGAGGGTGCTATATAAGAGGTTGTATTATTGTTATTCTAGGGCACCCAGAGCCTATCAAGCATTAACCCCGAGCTATGGATCTACCCTCTAGCCAGATGACTCCCTTCTCTGAATAAGATAAGGCAAGCCACAAAAAGTCAATAGGCCAAGAATCTCATATATAATTAAGCTTCTCTTGAGCCCCCCTCTTTGTACCCGCTTGGTTCTATTCCCATCTCCAGCAAATTGCCACAGTGCTTGGAAAATAGAACATATTTAAAAGGGCAGTATGTAATTTGACAAGCTATGTGGCACTAAAATTGCCTTTGTGAGTGAGATCAGTGGAGGCCTCTTCCATTCAGCCTTCTCCGACACAAAACCAGTTTCCTAGACGAAAGGGAGCCCGGGCTCTGCTATCAAAGGACAAAATGGTGGCCCTTAGTCACCAATATATGAACTTCTGTCCCCAGTTGGTGACCTATTTCTCCTGCAGCAGCCCTAAGGTTTTTGTGTAGCACATGTACATGGTTTGTTAAAGAATAGAAATACCTGGGTGAGAGATGGAAATTGAAACAATTGGTTACTGCCACAGAGATCCAGCTCAAGAGGGTGGGATAAATCGGAAGAGATCCTGCTCTAGAAAGGTACAAGCAGTGGTTACAGCTGACTGAAATAGGAGGGGAGCCCTCGCTGTACCAGGAGTGGGAGTTGTGGATGGGGCACTGCTTACCCAAGCCAGGGAGATGAGGGGGAACTCTCAGCTGCTTTACTAGAGGAAGGGGAGCTGTCTTTCCCCTCTCCTACATACTCCCTTTTACTTTAACCCCTGGATGCAAGGGAAAACTGTTCCTGTTAGGAGAAGAATGATGATCTTTTGGTTAAAGTATTGGACTGGTACTCAGGGCCTGTGTGACTTTGAAGTCACTCAGTCGCTCTGTGCCTCAGTTTCCCCACCTGTAAAATGGGGACAATACTTCTTCCTTTCTCCCACCCTTTGTCTGTCTTGTTTATTTAGCTAGTAAGCCCTGCAGGGCAGGGACTGTCTCATACGATGTTCATGTGCAGAGCCTGATTCAGCAGGGTCCAGATCTCAGCTGAGGCCTGTAGCTGCTACTGTAATACAAATAACAATGATACTCCAGGAGAGATTGGGACTCCGAAAGAGGCACAGTTCCTCCTGGACGTCGCTGGTGTTCGGGCAAAAGGTGCCTGATGCCCCATTGCTTAGGCTGATGCAATGCACTCCACCCTGTGTGCCCAGCCAGCTCTGCTGCCAGGGAGGAGGGAGGCAAAGTCATGGCCCTGCTTCCTCCTTGTGATCCACCCGACGGGGGGGCTCAGAGGGAGGCATCTCTACACAGGGACTGTGTTTGTGCACGGCCTTTACTAAGGGTACATCTGCATTGCAGGTGGGAGGGGTAATTCCCTCCTCAGGTAGACGTACACGCACTAGCCTCGCTTGAGGTAACATGCTAAAAATAGCAGTGTGGCCATTGTGGCACGGGCAGTGCCTTGGGCTAGCCTCCTGAATAGGTATCTAAGTTCTTGGATGGGATGGTACTCGGGTGGCCATCCCATCCCACCATTGGCCCAGCCATGGCCACACTTCGGTTTTTAGACACTAGTTCGGGCGGAGCCAGTGCGTGCACGTGAGCTGGGAGTTATACGTCCCAGCTGCTGTGTAGATGTAGATGTGCCCTGAGAAGTTCAAAGCTGGGGGAGCGGAGTTCTTGCTCCTTTCCTCTTCTGTGCAGTGATGCATAGATCAGGCACAATCTGGTCCTGAGTGTTTATCACCACACTTTGCTACTGGTGACTTCATCACCCACAGCTTGTTACCATCCAATAGAGCAGAACTGATGATTCCAGCATATTATCTCAGTACAAATCAAACCCTCCTCTTCTCCAGCTCTGGCAATCTTGTCCCTTCCTTCCAGCTGTGGGGCACATTCAAGATTTTGGCCTAATGATGCTCTCTGATCTTAAAATTAGTCCAATCTCTTGGTCTTCCACGCCAGCGGGTAATATTAAAAGCCTTATGCGGCGGGCAGAGTCTCCCTGTCTCTCTTTTGGGTTAATAGTTAAAAATTCATGGTTGTTTTTCAAAACCTAAATTGCTTTACCCTTTGCAAATTGTTCCCCTTTCAATTAAAAATCAAACCTTTGTCTAGACTCAACAGGGCTCTTGGCTGATGGCTCTGGCATGTAGGAAACCTTGAGGTTATCAACATGCTCCCTATCCCCAAATTTACTCATCCTAATTCCAAATGGTATTTTTTCAGCAGCATAAAGTGTTTAGCTAATTGGGTTAAGTAGCCTTAGAAGTTACTTGGCTCTCCGCAGAGTGTTTCTTTTCTTGCTATGCCAATTTCCTTAACAAACTTATTTCATTGTGTGGCCCATTTGATCTTCCTAGCCGGAACTGCGTGTGAATCCTGAACCACCCAGGAGTGTTGGGCTGTCACAGTAGGGGAACTGCAAAAGACTCGCTTTGCTTTGGAAAAGCACCCAAAAGACCAGATGCTTACTCCTAGCAGAGGTGAAAAAAAAGATAACATAAATGAGAGTCAAATAAAGGCACCTTCTTCAGAGCCATGTATCTATGGCCCCTGAACAGCTGCTAATTTGGCAGAATGGCTACTCCAGACACAGGATCTATTCAAGGGTTCTCAAATTGTGGTCAGTGGGAAAAGAATTCATAGAGCAGCTCCGCTCAGCTTTACAGCTGTGCAAAGAACCATGGGGATGTGGTCCAGAAGTGTTGATACCACACGCGAGTGAATGTAGCGCCAGCGTGGATGCAGCAGCTCAGGTCTTGTATCTCAGCGTGGCTGATGGTAGCCAGGCTAGCTTGCGTGTAGATAACTCGAGTGAACTCTGCTGTGAAAACATACCCTAAAAGTCTCCCAGATCCTGGAGAAGGAATTCCACTGAACAACACTGAGTTTCTTTTAAAAGTCACATACCCTTCCTGCAGGGACAAATGGCGTTGTAAGGCCCCAGGGCTGTATATTGGGTTAGTTGTAGGGGTAGATGGGAGTAGGCCCAAGATATAAATACCATGGTAACAGCAAAGGGATAGATTCTTTTGATGACATGATATCATTGTGAGGAACCCATCACACATCTACTTGTGGGTCAGAGCACAATTAGGTTAATGTGACAATCTGATGGGAAACGTTGGGAGTGGACAAGGTGGAGGATGGCGGGGATGCTGCTAACACCCAACAATAACCAGTTCCCCTACTTGGCAACCCCCTTTCTGGTTTAGGTACACGGAAATGACTTCATTATTTGTTTGTCCCTGGTCCTAATGCCTTTTATTTTTAATCCTGCATAACGCAAGCCACATCCCTTGGGGAACTTAACGAGGGTCTAAGTGGCACCAATGCTCCCTGTTAACAATGGGCTTTTGTTGTTCACACTTTCCCTATCAGAGTGTCCTGGGAGGGACAGACTATATTGTGATGTTATGACCTCAGAGAGGGGTGGGGAGAGGAAGGGAGGGTTCAGGTGTATCTTTAACTCCGTTGAATAGCCCTTCTTCTTGTTCTGTTTTCTTCCCACCAGGATCCTTAATAACTCCTCTGAGGGGGGCTGGCTCTGTGCTATAAATATAGCCACATTAGCAGTTGGCTGGTTTGTTGTCTGAGTGCTAATTTTCTGTGCTGAGTCTGAATTTGTTGACTTCTGCAGACAGTGGCAGGAAGTGTTGGGTGGGAAAAGGATTAAAGGGGCTGTTGATATGACTTGGAATCCTGGCCAGGAAGATGGGATCTATCGTATTAGCTCAGAAGTAGGAGCTTTGGTGTTGATGTCCAGCTTTGGCTTTTCTTCAAGAG
Source organism: Emys orbicularis (assembly GCF_028017835.1). Taxonomy (NCBI): domain Eukaryota; kingdom Metazoa; phylum Chordata; order Testudines; family Emydidae; genus Emys; species Emys orbicularis. Next base: position 7,965,949 of record NC_088698.1, on the reverse strand, counting down.
GTGCTTTGGTCAAATCTCCACTCCCCCCTCCCTCCCAAGCACACTGACTCCTGCACTCTAGGCCAGAGTCTCCAAGGAGGAAGTAGGCCATGTAGTCGAGTTTCCTGGTATTATGCCATTTTAACAACCTCTCTCTTGATTTAGGTGTTGCAGGCTGGCTAAGAATATTCTTTGACACTTGAAAGGGACCTTTATTGTTTTCTTAATTTGTGAAGAATTGCTTTTTTTATTTTTTCCCTCAAACTTTTCTTTGTAGGGTCAGACTGGAGCCATGTTATTGTTGTTAAATTTAGATCTGAGACTATATTAAGTCCTCTGGCAGTCTGCCCTAGCGCTTTCACTTCTTAAAACAGGAAGCGAGGCCTTGGCCTAGTTGCGTTTGTGTGCTTAAAATGGGTGAGAAGCTGATTTTTTACACCGCTGGGAAAGAAATATAAACCGATGCAGCGTATGTACGGTGTGTATCCTGCTAAGATGAAGGGGGAGAATTTCAAAGGCACAAACCGGAATTAGGCTCCCAACTCCTGTGGTCGTTCAACAGGAGTTAGGCGCCTGACTGCCTGTTGTACCTGGGAAAATCGCACCGTCAAACGTCTCCATTGAATCAAAGATTCCCATGTTACTCGGCAAAAAACTAAAAAGTGAGCTGCTGAATCAGCAGTGGAGGCGTGTGGTGGCAAAGCTTGAAGGGCAGTAATGTATACATTGGGCTGAGGATCATAAAGGTCTGACTGATTGATGGTGTGCAGAATGTTTGGCAGGGATATCAACTCCCTCACAAAGCGCTGTGCACGATTAGAGGTAGAGATTTCGCTTTCAAAACTCTGTGGAGGGTCTCATTAAAGAGGCCACCAGCGTGACCAATAGGTGAAATAATTCAACGTGGTTTTTGTCTATGTAAGTACAGAAAGGGAGGGAACTTGGGAAAGAAGGACGATCTTGTGGTTAGGGCATAGGCTTTGACGTCAGGACTTGTGGGTTCTAGTCTGGCTCTGCCACTGACTCGTGGTGTGACCTGTGACAAGTCATTTAGGGCCAAGTCAGAAATGCTGGGCAGCTTCTGTTGACGTAGCCCTGTGAACTTTGGAAGTCTGTGCTCTTGCTGACATAGCCGCAGGGCTTTTCTGGGTGGGCAGAGAAATCCAGTTGAGATTCCCCGCCTCTCAGGAGTCAGTTCCCTGGGCTGAAGTGCAGATTCATATAAGGCTGCATGGACTGTGTGACTGACTGCCTCCCGCATTTAATCCAGGAACCTTTGTCTCTGAACAACCTCCCTTTGTGTGTGTGTGTAGGGTGTGTGGGGGTGGTGGTAAAAGGGTAGGGAAAGGTTTGGCTGAAGCACAAAGAACACAGCAAATAGATCTTTGGATGCAGCAAAAAATGAAGAGAAATGGGTCTGATTCTCCTCTCACATCATTTTTAACCCCAGTATAACTTTGTTGAATTCATTGGAGTGACTCCTGACTTACAGTGGTATAAGTGAGGTCAGAATCAGGCCCCATAAAGTCCAGGAAGGGGTGCTGTCTCTTTATCTATGCAACATTTCCCCCCATAGGGAAGCCTGGCTATCTGTGTAGAGCACCACATGCTTGAAATCAGTGCAACACTTCCTGCTCCCCCCTATTGGGGCATCATGTCACACTCCTGGCTATTGTGCGCCTTCTTTCCCATGCATTTAATTGCATTCCTAGCTACCAGCCTACTTCATCATGAGAGTCCTCTGCTGGGTAAAGAGTCATTAAATTCAGGTCTGGGAGCATTTTTGAAGGTGCAGAACAAAAGTTAATGTATATATGTATTTGCTTACTACAGGGGAGTTTAGTGGAGGATTTACAGCTTACCCTTCCCTGTTAGGAAGGAAGCACAATACAACAGGGCTGATTCATGCAACAGAGGTAGAGGTAGGTCAGGAAAGTGAAGGATTGGATACCATAAGAAAATTAGATCTTGCATGAAGGGCTGTAGCAGTGTTGCCAACTCTTGTGATTTCATGGTATGTCTTGCAGTATTTGGTGTGTTTTTTATCAAAGCCCCAGCTCCTGGAGTCATGTGAATTATGTGAGCCCTTCAACTAAAATGTTCAAAGCCGGGTGCCTAAACTTAAGCTGCTAAATTCATATTTCGGCACTGCTGTGAAAACATACTAGCTTTTACAGTGCTCAGCATCTGTGGAGAGAAAAGCCACTTATTTAGATTACTAAATATGGAGTTAGGTACCTGACGTTAGGTACCCAGGCCGGAAAATTTCTCAGCATTCATTTTTTTTTTTTTTTTTTTTTTTAAAGCGAGCTTCTAGCTTTCACATCTGTGAAGAAAGGTTTGAAAACGTGGCATCTAACGGGCTCAAAAATCAGATTGGAAATGGAAAGAACTGTGAACGTGTTATTTTTAAAGATCTCATGATTCTGAAGCCAATCTCATAATTTTTGAGGGGGCTGACTCGTGATTTTTGAACACTTTGGGCTGGCTGTGGTGAAATAAGCAGCGTTCGCAATTACCTCTTGCAGGAAAAAGAGGTTGTGTTCAAGCAAATTGCTGGGGTGGGGACTACGCTCCCCTCTAATGTTGACCCCTCCCTTTCCCCTTCTCCATGCCATCTCAGGATCTTAGGCTAATCCTTTTCATCAGCAGACATCTAGGAGCCAGCAACCCATTGAAAGGGGAACCAAGCTGAGGACAGGCTGCTGAGAAGAGCAGAAATTGTTCCTTCGAGGACTCTATAGATTTTTTTTTTCCCTGTGTAAAAGCATTCCTGCTCCAATACCGGGGTGGGGGGTGCGCGGGGGTGGGGGAGGGAGATAAAAATATCCACCAATGTTCTCTCTGCCTTTTCATAATTCAGGAGTCTGTCAATCATAGCCAGCAAAGATAGTCAGGTTTACAAGGGGGGCATATGTGAGGGGGGTGGGCAGGCACAGAGAGTGAAACACCAACTGTCAGCTTGATTGCTGGCTGTCCTAAGACTCGAGGGAGCGCAGCAAGCTGCCAGGCAGGCAGTGAGTGAACCCATTTTGTGGCCTGCACTGGAAATACAAACACATTATTTCATTGAGCATTGGCCTGCTAAACCCAGGGTTGAGAGTTCAATCCTTGAGGGGGTCATTAGGGATCAGGGGCAAAAATCTGTCTGGGGACTGGTCCTGCTTTGAGCAGGGGGTTGGACTAGATGACCTCCTGAGGTCCCTTCCAGCCCTGATATTCTATGATTCTATGATATACTAAAATTAGTGTCAGCAGCAGACCCAGCTGGCCCTTGAAAGGTTGAGAGTTTGGGTTCTGTTTGGAGATGCAGCGCAGACCTGGGGGCCAATCCAAACTGCTGGAGCTTCACAATGCAGGAGTTGTGGCACCAAAAGTCCATCTAGCCCAGTATCCAGTCTCGGACAGTGGCCAGTACCAGCTGCTGCCGAGGAAGGCGCATAATTAAGGATTGGAATAACCTGCCCATAGGGGAAGCCTGTTGAGGTTGGCTTATGCAAAGTCTGATTAGAAATCTGGCAGGACGAGCTCTTCTTCGGATCTCAGCTGGAATCGAGAAATGTGGAGATTCACAGAGATGGACAGTAACAAAGGGAAAGGCACATTTCAGAATCCTCCACAGGTTCAGCTTAGGCCAAGTTCTAGGAACAAGGGAAGCTCAGAAGGGACCCTTGGGTTTTCTGGGCTGGTTTGCTCACCTCTAGTCAGGAACAATGAAGGCCTGGTCAATGCAGGAGTCCAAAGACTCTGGTTGAAACTCTGAGCTTCACCTCCTGGAAGGGACAGACCAGAGCGAAAGGCCGCAAAAATGGCTTTAAAGCCACGCTGGAATTCAGGTTTGTTCCAGCTGGCAGAGTGCTCCCTGTTCACCCACCACACACCACAAAGAAAAGCCACAAAACTGTTACTAATTTTACCCTCAGAACGAAATAGCATTTCTCACCCCCTAGCAAACTCTTAGCTCCTGAAGGAAACCCCGCTCCCAGAATGGAGTGATTTCATTGGGATACCTACCTCACGTTGCATCAGAGCAGAGAGAACAAGCCAGGGGCTCTGTATTACTCCATCTGGCCTGCAGTGCACAATCTCCCATGATAATATGAGCAAATCGTTTTAATTAACAAGAAAACCTAGAGAATGTAAAAAGGAAAAGTTGGCCAGCCAAAGGCTCAGGGAGGGAGAAAAGGAAGAAAGAGAGAGGTAGGTTGTTCTAATGTACACCACCAACCTCCAGGTTTTGCAATTGTTTCAGTAAAAATGGTTTAGGTCTCCTGGAGCCTTGCCTACTCTATGATGGCTCCAACCAGGTTTAGAATTGTTTTGGCTGAACCAGTTTTGAAATTGGTTATAATTTTGGGGGGAAATTTCCCTCGCATCGACAGGACCTAAAGTTCCCAAGGCCTTTTTCTTACCAGGCTTGCTCCTGTGTCCTTGGCCAAAACATCCCCTTGGGCCTGATACCGTCTTGGTCCAAATCTCCCTTCGTCCAGTATTGCTGCCCTCCACTCCAGAGCCTTGGGAGTCCTTGGAATGAAATGCAAATTGTATTTTTGTTTACACTGGAGAAGAGAAGACTTAGGAGTGTGTGTGAGGGAGGGGAGGGGGGGAACGACAACATGCTAATTGTTGTTATGAAGAAGGTAATAAATTGTTCTCTTTAACACTGAAGACAGGGCAAGAAGTAATGAGCTGAAACTGCAATAAGGTAGATTTAGGGTGGACATTAGGAAAAACTTCCTAACTGCCAGGGTTGTTCGCACTGGAATAAATTGCCTAGGGAGATTGTGGAATCTCCATCATTGGAGGTTTTTAAGAACAGGTGAGGCAAACACCTGTCAAGGATGATCTCCTTAGTCCTGCCTCAGTGCAAGGGACTGGACAAGTGGTTCTCAACCTTTCCAGACTACTGTACCCCTTTCAGGAGTCTGATTTGTCTTGCGTACCCCCAAGTTTCACCTCACTTAAAAACTACTTGCTTACAAAATCGGTCATAAAAATACAAAAGTGTCCCAGCACACGATTACTGAAAAATTGCTGACTTTCTCATTTATACCATATAATTATAAAATAAATTGATTAGAATATAAATATTGTACTTACATTTCAGTGTATGGTATAGAGAGCAGTATAAACAAGTCCTTGTCTGTAGGAAAGTTTAGTTTGTACTGACTTCGCTAGTGCTTTTTATGTAGCCTGTGGTAAAACCAGGCAAATATCTAGATGAGTTGATGTACCCCCTGGAACACCTCTGCGTACCCCCAGCGGTATGCATACCCCTGGTTGAGAACCACTGGACTAGATGACCTGTCGAGCGCCCTTCCAGTCCTACATTTCTAAATGTATCCTGAACTGAAACTTGTAACTTCAAGAGACAGAGCGGCCCACTGGCTAGGGCACTGAACTAGGACTCAGGAGACGGAGACTCTATGGTCAGTTTTTGCCACTGACCTTCTGTGTGGTTGAGCAAGCCACTTACTTACTCCTTACCGGTGTTTTCTGTCCCACAAGACAGGCAGTCTTGTCTATTTAGGCTGTAAACTCTTCAGGGCAGGGACTGTCAGTTACTAAGGTGTGTGAATGACCTAGCACAAGAGGGCCTTTAGGTGCTACTCTAATACAAGGAATAGCAATCAGCCCTTTTTCAGTTCACCGGTCAGTAGGTATATCATTCCGATTTCACCATAATCTCAACTTTTTATTTGTACACGCCTGTTCTAGTCTCCAAACAGACTGTGGGTTCAATCACTTTAAAGCCTGGCGTCAGTCAGTCAGCAGCACACCTGTCTCTTCAAACACAGAGGTTTGCTTTCTCTGGAGCAGCCAGTCTCTTATCCGTGTCTCCTCCCCGGAACAGACAGGTGTCTTCTGGCTGTGAAGCCTTTACACATCCTTCCCCCTCCTGCCCCTGCAGTCTCTATTCTCTCCTTATCAAACCTCTGGCGCTGACTGGATCATTAAGCAGGGATGTGGCTGATACTGAGACACTGTTGAAAAGCCCAGATCAGTGGACAAGATGTCTGAGGCATATGATGCTTATCTTCTGGTGTGGGTGGAGGAGGAAAGGGCATCCCTTATCTCTTCGCTAGTTTCAGCTAACTCTGGCTGCTTAAGGAGGCTTGCTGGAGTCTTCTCACATTCCTGTGCATTTGGGTTCCTGCTAGACAGGAAACTTCTGCAGCTCCAAAACCCATTACACCTCAGCTGGTAGTGTCATTTAAAGTCAGATTCCCAGAATTCCCCAGGGCCACGGGGAGGCGGGGCAGGGGAGCAACTTTGGATTTGCCTTGCTCGCTGACCCCTGTGCAGAGAGAGAGCTTCTCTGCAAGAAGAACAAAAACATTTAAACCCAGCTAATTTCTTGAGCAGTTGATGAACCTGGTCTGTGTTGTTTGGGTGCCTGAGGAAAGACAATTGACCCTTCAGAAAGATGAAAGAGTTGTGAAAGTCACAATACTAAGCCTGTATCTAGCAGGGCGCTTTTTAAATTAGCCTGTAATTATACTAACAGCCAGCTGTTATCAGCTCTCCCTCAGCTGAACTGGGCTTGGCCTGATCCATATTTGTTTGGGATACCCGACCACGGGAAATGGTGCTTCTTGGAAATCAGTAGGTGGAATTCTTCCTCTGAGTCAATACTGGCCTGGAGTCTCAGCCAGGCACAAGGGGGCGCTGTGCTGACAGATGTACCATCTCTTGAATAAGTGTCAAGATGAACTTTTGACCACTTGTGGCTATTAAACATTCTGTGGCCATTGTCACAAAAATAAGGGAGCCCATCCTGGTGTTCAGACCAAATGCTATTTCTGGTATGCCTCCTAAATCCCCTCTGCAGTTTTAGCTGAACACCATAACATTATTCACTTCCTGTCTTAAACTGCTGTGTATTTGTAATATTGCTGTACATTATTAAACAGCTGCTACCATTTACACACCAGATACTACTTCATTTCAGTGGTGGGTGAAATGAGTGTCTCTCTCTCTCTCTCTCTCATATAAAGCGCTTTAGGAAGAAAATCACTATAGATAAGATTTGATAATGATGATCATGGTTATTATGTTGATTGGTTTGTTAGCCTCTTACTGCAAATGGTTAAGAGTTAGGGCACAGGAGCAGAGAGGTTATTTTACCTCTGTATTTGGCACTGGTGCAACTGCTGCTGGAATATTGTGTCCAGTTCTGGTGCCCACAACTCAAGAAGGATGTTTATAAATTGGAGAGGGTTCAGAGAAGAGCCAGGAGAATGATTAAAGGATTAGAAGACATGCCCGTATAGTGATAGACTCAAGGAGATCAGCCTATTTATCTTAACAAAGAGAAGGGTAAGGGGTGACTTGAGGACTATCTAGAAGTACCTACATGGGAAACAAATATTTAATAATGGGCTCTTCAGTCTAGCAGAGAAAGGTATATAATATGAGCCAATGACTGGCAGTTGAAGTTAGACAAATTCATTTCCTTTCGGCATCATGTATGGGCACCATGTAGAGCTGCTCAACTGCACAGAGAGGTGGCACAGAGATCATGGGAATATTGTATAAATTTAGACCTTGGCGTTGTGCCCGGCGTTCAGTTTGGCATTCTGCCCAGTGTTGGTGGGGCATTTGCTGCGCAAGGTAACTTGGGAAGACACAACATTTTGTTGTTGTTAACGCACGGTTGGTAAAAACACTGGTAATTATTGCTGTTGTCAATTTAAAATGTTGTTTAAATAACACTGGGGAGGAAAAAAAATTCTCCAGAGTCCTCCTGCCACCCCATTTTAACCCCAGGCCTGTCTCCCCAGCAGCACCTTCCATCCTTTTTCTGATCAGCTGGTGATAATGACCAGGAAGTGTACATTTCACTCGATGTATCATATTCAACATTTACAGTGTGGTTATCAGGGAGGGGTGAATCTCAGAAAAGTCAGAGCATAGATTCAGTTGAGCACCCAATAGTTTGGATTCTTCTTTGAGCTCATGTCTCCTCTATTTATCCCACTATAATTCCATGCATTTCAATGAGGCTACTCCTGCCTTTATGTTGGTATAGGTAAGAGAAGAATCAGGCTCCTTTTTATCTGAATCTCTTGTGCCTACAGAATTGGTTTGGAAATCTCTCAGGAACTGGGATTCTCGAAAGACTTATATTCTCTGGTTCCAATTCAGTAGATAGACTTTCTCAAAGTCCCTTGGCTCCTCATAGTCCAGGCTAGTGGACCCAGAATGGGAGAAATAGTTTTTGAGGTCATTACTACACATTTCAAGATTAATTTATGTTGAATACTGGAGTACTTAGGGGACTTATAGAGAGAGGTAGACCCGTCCACAACTAGTACAAATCTAGCATGCTCCAGTGGCTGCAAGTTGTTATCCTTTGAATGACTGTTTGGTGGCATACATGACATCAACTAGTGGTGTCAAACCAGTTGTTAGTGGGCAGGTGTCCACATCAGCATCACACGATCCCACAGAGATGTCAAGGGCTGAGTGGACATGGACCAAAAACTACTCAGCATGATCTTGGGGCTAGGGCACAGGACTGGGGGCCCGGGGAATGGGGTTTTATTCCTGGCTCTGGAAGATGCTTCCCACCTCAGTTTCTCCTCCCACCCTTTGTCTGGTTAAGCTCTTTGGGGCAGGGAGGAACTGTCTCTCATGTGTTTGTACAGCACCCAGTACAGTGGGGCCCTGGTTTCTGCTGAGGACCGGAGGTACTACAATAATATAAATAAATATTGACAATAATTTTCCCAGCAGTGAGCCCTTGACAAAACAGGATGGAGGTGTATTGATTGGGAAGTTTGCATAGCTATTGTCTGTGCTGTGGATACACAGGAGACGTCATTCAAACCAGAGCAAAGCAAAAATGGGTTGGTGCCTTTTAGATTATGCCTCTTGGGGTAGGGAATGTAAGGCTGTAGTACCAGGGGGTTCCTAATATTCTCCCAACTGACTGGAGGGCAGTGTCTTTACTCTGTCACTTGCAACAAATTCTGGTGCACTGACTCTTCATTACAAGTGGAGAGCAGCTAGAAGTTGTAATATGAAGTTAGATGATGTACAGCAAAGGCATGTTAAAGGCATAACTGTAGCGCTCTAAAACTACATTCTCCTTACAGGTGTTACAGTATTTCTCTTCTAGGCACTCAGATAATGTGGGAGAGCTCAGTTGCTTCAAAGGACAGTCCAAATGGAATAAATTGGTTTTGTGTGTACACAAATGTATTTTTTTAACAGATCCACTTCCTCTTTCATGTTACCTTCTGGTGCACTGCAGTTTCATTCTTCGAACAACTTAATTACTTTACCAGGACTTGAGTTTTAGGAGTTCCACTGTTTGTCTCTATCACTTTGGTTCATTGCCCAGAAAATGTGATTCTTTTAACAGGTCTTATTCCTTTAGGAAGGAATCTTTGAAATTGGCTACACTGTCTCTTTTAATCCATGTCTGACATTTCTCTCAATTCCACTCCTTGCCCTCTGATTCCACATTCTAACACGAGTTTCCGATGATGGGGTTTTTTTTGAGTCTTTTGACCAAGGGGCTGAACTATATAGTTGTAGACCATTTGCAGTCTCCCATGGGCTTCCCTTACTTCTCAGCTGGTTTGGAATCAGTTTAGATGGTATTAGAAATCCCTTTTGTATGCAGATAGCCATCACACCTGGATTATAAAGCCTCATTTGTCCTTGGAAACTCAGGGGCACTGAAGCTCTGCATTTATGACCCTTGTTACTCTGAAAAGTTCAGTTTATTTATTATTTGCCTTCATCAAATCTCTCTTTACCTTTGCCCTCATGAATATAAACTTGGAGTATTCAGTTAACCACTTGAAAGGGGTGTCTTCATGGGTACAACACACTCATGGCTTGATTTTTTTCAGAGTCCTAGAAACCCATGTTCAAAGATGCAACCAGACATCTAACTGGCCATTTCCATGTGCAAATACCCAGTTTGTGCATGCAGTCATGTGCACAAATTAAACATGCAATTGCATGAAGCTCTGGGCTTCTGTGGATTTGAAAATCAGGACTGAAAGAGTTATATTGCATGGGAAATTTTGGTGCTAAAAGGTCTCACAGATTATTTGGAGTTATGCATGGAACATTAAGTGACTCTAGGATCTGAACCAGCCCTTGCACTTTAGATCTGCTCTGAATCCAATTAATCCTGATTGCCGTTATGAGTACCAACAAATTAAAGGTGTGGACGTGCCTGAGAAATCTTGAATATTGAGAATTCCATTATAGGATTCCTGTTCTTTCCATGTTGGGGCCTGTCACAAAAAGCCTTTCTTGAATATATGCATGCATGAATGAGACTGGTGGCAACGCCTTGTCCATCCTGTACCTTTCCATGATTAGCATCACAGTACACTCTGTCCTTTATTTGACCTTGGTGTGTCCCCAGCTAGGGGAGTAATGACCCACTGGCTAACACCGTGTGTCATCTATATTCTGACTTCCTGAGCAAATTGTCTAGGCTGGGTTTGTTGCTACCTCTGCTGTTCTAGCTGGTGCCTTGGTCTGGGTAGGAACTCAGAATTGACCTTAGATTCCCATGTTTATGGGCCATATTTTCCCCCACCCTAGTTCTTGGATATATTTAAGTCACCAATCTCCTTCTCATCCTCCTGTCCTAATATGGCAGGGTTGATTCATGCCTTTGTCAGAACATGATTTGATTGCAGTCACGCTCCTCTACTCAGTGAATGCTGGATAACCCTAGATCCAGTTCTTTATAAAACATGGAGTTTTAAACAAGAACAGGGCCCAAGTAAATAAACATGGTCTTTGTGGCTGTCAAGTAGCCCGTTCACTGATGTCCCTCAACAGGGACAGTTATGGTCTAATGGTATCCTTTTATCTTTTTTTAAGCAAGAGGGTATCTTCTCTAAAGACTGGATACAGAACTAAATTCTGCCATCAGTTACGCCCTGCATAGAAGTAAATGTAGTTTTGTGGTTGTAGCAGAGGGCAGATTTTTGCCTAGCGTCACACAGATAGCTTTACCCATAATATGTGACAGTAGGTTTCCAATGTATTGCAAGTCAACTCCATAAAAAAAGTGGGTCTGGTTGAAAATTTTCTGTCTACACATTTTTTATAGAAAATGGAGTTTGGGATCTATTTTCACAGAAAGTGGCTGTTTTCATTGCAAATGTTTGATTTTTTTTCATCAGAAAATCAGAAACCAAAGTATTTTTGACTGAAATTTTCAGGTTTTTTTTTTTTTAAAGAAATTTTCCATGGATTTCTCTCCCCCCCCCCAGCACTGTAAGAGAGGATCCATCTCCTCTTCTGGCCTATGATGTTTAACCCTGTCTCTGATAAACACTCAAATCCCATTTCCCAGCTTGGCATACTTTGCCCAATTTTCCTGCCTGACTCATTGATCCTGCACTTCTGTTCATCCTTTTGCCCACCTTCAACCCTCAGAAGCTACCTATATTGCACCATAGTGTTCATGCAACTGCACTTGTCTGTGGAGAGCACTGCATTATCTTTGCAGGAATGGCATTATACAAATAATTGGTACTGTAAATGTAGATTAAATTGAACCTCAGATGAGACATTCATCTTGGCTAATCTGAGAATTCACTGTTCTCAATTGCTAATGATACAGGGAATCAAACAGTGAAGATGGAGGATAGTTTAGCACTTGCTCCATACAAAAGACACTCTCTCTCTCTTTTTTTTTTTTGATTATACCAAATCCTTCTTTTAGAGACTGGGCTTGGGCCATTCACCATTGCTGAACCATTCACCTGACCCTTTTAAGGGTCTTTTCATTTCAAAGGCAAGACATTTTGCTCTAGCTGACAAAAGCACAATGAATTGCTTCTTCAGATTGAACCAGAAGCAAAGCGCACGAAACAGTGAAAATATAGGACACTCTGGAGATCATTCATATATCAGAGGGTTTGGATATCAGCCATCTGGAATTAATACAATATTCCCCGTATATTTCCTATGTAAAACGTTTGTGATAATATATCACAAATATTTTTAAATCTGCCAATATACCTAGTATTTAAAATACCATATGCCATGACAGCTAAAATGTTATGGAAATTGGTCAGTTTTCTAAATTATTTTTAAAATCTTTAATGTATCGTCATATATGCATGTGGTATTATGTCTAATGTATGTGTGCAATACATTTAATGAAATATATACCCGTGCATGGGTGTGTTATATATTATGTATAGATATACGAATGGAATATATATGATTTTTTTATATGGGCTATTGTATTTATTCACTGATGCAGAGAGGAGCCTAGGAATTCATGCCAGATATGCAGGACTGCTTAGCCCCAATAATAATGTTGTTAATAGTCCAGGTAAAACAAACTGAATATTAAAATCAAAGTCAGCAGGGTTTCAAAACATCAGGGCCCCCAGGTTCAGGATAGTTGGAATACGCTTCTCAACTTTTGGCTGCTTATCTGAACCAGCCTCCAGTCCTTTGAAGACTCTCCTGTGGTTTGTACTTGTATGTAGTTTTGCTATGTTGCAGCTGGTTTTATTTATGTTCTTTTGGGGCTTTTTGCTATGAGAGTAGGCAAAAGAGCACCCCAGCACAGTAAAGAATACTGACAATATTAGAATACCATTATCTAAATTAAGGGCATATCCTAACTTGGAAGAGAGGGCTCAGTCTTCAGAACGTTGCAAGAAAGCTGAGAGCATCCAGGCATAGATGGTGTGGGCGTGTGAAAAGAAGATTGGAAAAATATGTGGGAAACAAGGTGTTAAAGTTAGAAGCGGTGGGTAAGAAAGGGTCGGAAAGCCCAAACCTAGATGGGTGGACATCATACAAAAAGATCTGGTCAGCTGCGGTGTTCCTGAGGAATTGCCTCAAGACAGACTGGAATGGAGGACTCGAATAGCCGACTCCATATAGATGGGACTAAGGCTAGAAGAAGAAGAGGCTGCAGATCATTGTCTGGCCGTATTGTTAGTAGTAGTATTTATTTTATATTACAGTAGCATCCAGAGGCCTCCACCGAGACAAGGGTCTCATTGTGCTAGGGACTGTTCAAACTCACAGGGAGACACAGCCCCTTCCCGAAGAGCTTCTGATCTACATAGGCAAGATAGACAAAGGATGAGAGGAGAAACTGAAGCACAGAGATGGGAAGTGCCTAAGGTCACCCAGCTGACCAGTGGCAGAGCTGCGAATAAAACTCACATCTCCTGACTCCCAGTCTAGTACCGTATCCATTAGATCACTCTACCTGCCCAGCACAAAGTGGCTGGGAAGTTGCCCTAATGGGGAAATTGAGGCTTCCGCCTTTTTCAGGTGTAAAGTTGGCTCTGCTGACTTTATCCTACTTGGTCTCCACGTAGGGGATGTCTCGAGGTGGGCTGGGATGTAAGAAGCCTTAGTGCCCAAGGCTCTGCCTAGTCCTTATAATGCAGTGATCTTTTAATGATCAGACTTTTGCCTGTACAATATTGGAAGGGTCTATTGCAAGGGGTTCTCAAACTGGGGGTCGGGACCCCTCAGGGGGTCATGAGGTTATTACAGGGGGGGTCGCGAGCTGTCAGCCTCCATCCCAAACCCCGCTTTGCCTCCAGCATTTATAATGGTGTTAAATATATTAAGTGTTTTTAATTTATAAGGGGGGGTCGCACTCAGAGGCTTGCTATGTGAAAAGGGGTCACCAGTACAATAGTTTGAGAACCTCTGGTCTATCGTAAGGGGAGAGGGCTCAAAAGATAGCACCATGTTCCTGAAAGAGGGTGTGTGTGTGTGTGTGTGTGTGTGTGTGTGTGTGTGTGTGTGTGTGTGTGTGTGTGTGTGTGAGAGAGAGAGAGAGAGAGAGAGAGAGAGTTGTCAATGTTCAGGGCCACATACCCTCCTGTGCACGGGGAACTCCCATTGACCTCAATAGGAAGTCCATGCACTGGTCAAAGGCAGTACATGGCCTTAAATTGCACATGTTCCTTCCCTTCCTCACCCTATCCCTCTTGGCTCATTAATCAACAGTAATTTAGATTTATGCCCTGTGCTTTTGGGGTGATTTCTTGCCTTTGCCCTTAGGGATCCCCTTTGCATTTCGCTATGTGAAATTTCCCAGACTTTTCTCATTACATGAATGGGTTGGTGGGATGAATCCTTTCTTTTCTTCTTTCCCCTCCAGGGTAGCTCTGGGTAGATGTATGCAGTCCCACCAGCTCAGGCTGCAGCAGGCTTCCCCATGCCCCCCCACCATGGGGGCCAGGATGTCTCCATCCCGTGGCATTGCTCCGGTGCGTGCTGGCAGGCACATGAAGCAGATTCTTCCGTCACCGTTAACGCTGACGATGAGATTTATTATCTCCGTTGCTCTTAGGCAAATTAGCCCAGGGAATTAATTTATGGTGGTTTGAAATGTTGTTGTCTTATCAAGTGATTGCTTGCTTATACTCACTCCCTTTTACCTTTGGTCACAGGGATCGCGTGTTTAAATGGTGTGCTATAAAGGGCGCAATTAAACCGGGCACAAGTGAATGCAGTCACACTCTGGCTTGTTTATTGCATGTGATCCTTGTACAGCAGGGAACTCCCCCCACCCAGGTCACTCCCTCTTCCGACGCCATATCTGAGGAGGGAGATAAATTCACAGTTAATAAAGATAAGGCTGGAAAACTCCCTTCGTGAATGCACGAGGAGCCTACAAGTTGCAGTTAAGTTTCCAACATCAGGATGCAGCAGCATCCTGTGCTTACGTGAACCAGGAGAAACCACTGTCGGGCTGACCTAACCTCATGGGACTGTGCAGTGCAGGATTAAAGCCTTCTGCATTCTGTGCAGTAACAGGCAACCGATGGAGCCCTTAAGCTCCCCATATACCTTATTGCATTTTCAATCCGCATGATTCGCCAGCATGTCTGCTGCACATGGTGCCTACCAGTGCGGGAGGAGAGGGGGAATTATAGGCATCATGGATGCATCACACTTCTCACCCCCACATTATTATAACCACACAAATGATGGTGTTGACGACGGTGTGGTATTATTACTGTTGTGATGATTATTAATAAATGATTTGTAGAGCCCAGCTTGCTAGCCTTAAATAAATGTATAGCAATATAAAGGAGTGTGTGTGTATGTGTGCATAACATACAATGATCACCTAGTTTCACTCAATATCGAAATGCAGCCACTTCGATGATGGAATGTGGCAGTAACTGTTACAGTTTAAGCAACTCTTCAGGAGAGAAAGCAAAGGGCACGGTACGCAGTGGAGCAACACGAGCGCTTAGGTGGGGAGAGTGTAGGTCCTTGAATTGAGCTAGGGCATCATAACAACGGCCATACTGGGTCAGCCCAAAGGTCCATCTAGCCCAGTATCCTGTCTTCCGACAGTGGCCAATGCCAGGTGCCCGAGAGGGAGTGAACAGAACAGTTAATCAAGTGATCCATCCCCTATCGCCCATTCCCAGCTTCTGGCAAACAGAGGTTAGGGACACCATCCCTGCCCATCCTGGCTAATAGCCATTGCTGGACCTATCCTCCGTGAACTTATCTAGTTCTTTTTTGAACCCTGTTATAGTCTTGGCCATCACAATAATATCTGACAAGGAGTTCCACAGGTTGACTGTGCGTTGTGTGAAAAAATACTTTTTTGTTTGTTTTAAGCCTGCTGCCTATTAATTTAATTTGGTGATCCCGAGTACTTGTGTTATGAGAAGGAGTAAATAACACTTCCTTATTTACTTTCTCCACACCAGTCATGATTTTATAGACCTCTATCATATCCCCCCTTAGTTGTCTCTTTTCCAAGCTGAAAAGTCCCAGTCTTATTAATCTCTCCTCATATGGCAGCCGTTCCATATCCCTAATAATTTTTGTTGCCCTTTTCTGAACCTTTTCCAATTCTAATATATATTTTTTTGAGATGGAGCGACCACATCTGCATGCAGTATTCAAGATGTGGGCGTACGATGGATTTATATAGAGGCAATCTGATATTTTCTGTCTTATTATCTATCCCTTTCTTAATGATTCCCAACATTCTGTTCGCTTTTTTTACTGCTGCTGCACATTGAGTGGATGTTTTCAGAGAACTATCCACAGTGACTCCAAGATTTCTTTCTTGAGTGATAACAACTAATTTAGACCCCATCATTTTATATGTATAGTTGGAATTATGCTTTCCAATGTGCATTACTTTGCATTTATCAACATTGAATTTCATCTGCCATTTTGTTGCCCAGTCACCCAGTTTTGTGAGATCTTTTTGTAGCTCTTCACAGTCTGCTTCAGAATTAACTATCTTGAGTAGTTTTGTATCATCTACAAATTTTGCCACCTCACTGTTTACCCCTTTTTCCAGATCATTTAGAAATATGTTGAATAGGACTGGTCCCAGTACAGACCCCTGGGGGACACCACTATTTGCCCCTCTCCATTCTGAAAACTGACCATTTATTCCTGCCCTTTGTTTCTTATCTTTTAACCAGTTACTGATCCATGAGAAGACCTTCCCTCTTGTCCCATGACTGCTTACTTTGCTTGAGAGCCTTTGGTGAGGGACCTTGTCAAAGGCTTTCTGAAAGTCTAAGTATGCTATACATCAGAGTTAACATCCTTCTCTTGCAGATGTTTAATGTAGGTGTCCGATGGAGGATTTGACCCTCAACATTAAGAAAATGGCAACATGTTGATTTGAATATTGTCCCTCCCCCTTACCATAGTTCATCCTCCGTTGGCTGATCAAGACTTTGGGAGGACAATCTCACCATGGTGCTGGGGATACTATGCTGCAAAATGTACCACCTTTCTCATATGCAAGAAGGGGAGGGATAGCTCAGTGGTTTGAGCATTGGCCTGCTAAACCCAGGGTTGTGAGTTCAATCCTTGAGGGGGCCACTTAGGGATCTGGGGCAAAATCAGTACTTGGTCCTGCTAGTGAAGGCAGGGGGCTGGACTCGATGACCTTTCAAGGTCCCTTCCAGTTCTAGGAGATAGGATATCTCCATTAATTTAATTTAGATTTAGGTAACTAGCTACCTTGGGGCATCCTATCAATTCACATATCCTTTGTATACAGGCCCTGAAGGGGCTCGTTTTCCCATTTTTCTTTCCATATGGTCCTTCTCCCCTTCCCCCATGAGGCCCCTTTCCTCCCATTCCCATGTGTAGCTCTTTAGGCATGGGGCATCAGAATCAGTATGTCCCTCGAGTGTGTCTTAATCATCATCTGTGGATGGATGGATGGATACGTTTAATATTTCTAACTGTCTTCCTTTTGAAGGGTTTTATGTTCTACCTACTTCTGACAAAATTAAAGATTCAAAATTAAACTGATGGGAGTAATATCTATCCTGGTGGAAGGAGGTATCAGAGTGAGCCACTGGTTTATTGGTACCAGTTGGCCACATCCAGGGCCAGCACAACCCATTAGGCGACCTAGGCGGTCGCCTAGGGCGCTACAATTTGAGGGGCGGCGACTGCAGCGGTATTTCGACAGCGGGACCTTCCGCCGCCTCTGTGGGGGGCGGCATTTCAGGGAGGGACCTTCCGCCGCCTAGGGTGGCAGAAAAGCTGGCGGCGCTCCTGGCCACATCACCTTCTTTTTTAGAGGTGGTCGAAATGTTTCGTTCAAAACTTTTCATCATAAACGTTTAGACCAGCCCTATTATATTCATATCAATTATCTATACCTATATCTCCCTGTACGATTCAACCAGCGCTGAAGCATTTTTTCATGGTATATGGCATTCAGACCAGGTTCACGGGCAATGGAATATCTCAGTCATTGGGCGGTTATCACACCCAGGTTACATCAGTGCAACTGAAAGCTCACACTGTAGCCATACCACACAGGTTTAACTTCATGCTCATAAAACCACATCCACCAGGGACCTCATCAACGCGAACACACTCAAGAGCGGCTAATGAGGATTTTAATTTAACTTTAAATGCCTCTGGTGCTGGGAAGGCCTTTACGGCACCAGGCAGGGAATTCTCCTAAGCTCTGGCGGCTTTCCCCATAAATGTCACTGCACCATATTTATTATTTGTTTTAGCTGCATTTCTAATGACCGAAAAGCTCTTTTCTCAGATTACACTGATGCTGTGTGTTACTTACCAACGATTTGTTTTGTTTAGAGTACAATGCGCCATGTAGGACTTGGCCAGGAATAATTTCCCTCGTGGGATTAAAGGTGAAAGTGGGGAATTGACCGGAATCTTCAGAGACTCTAGGAGAGGGTGTGGTGGAGGCTGAGGAGTAAAGTATCCTCTATCACAGCTGATCCTTGGGAGGACCTTCCCTTGGGGGCATTAGATAAACAGCATTTTGTTTGGTGCACCCGAGCCAGGCTTGTAAGATTAAGAAGGATGTGGCCTGCCAATGTTTTATAACTGCCCAAACTTACACAGGCGGCGATTACTTATTAATGCTGCTGTTATATCGAGTGTCGCCTTTCACTCTAATTCCCTCAATCCTGAGTGAGTCATTATATGCTTCAGAGCTGACTTCAACCTTTTGCTTAGCTGGTGCTTGCCAGGCCCTGTCAATGGGAGATTTATAGTCCAGCAGTGGTATTTTCCAGCCCTCCTCCAAAGCTGGTCTCATTTATGACAGAGCCAGGGTGGACCCTTTGTAGTACCACAGCTACGGTTTTTACTCAGTGCTTGCTCTGCTCTGCAGTCACTGACACCCTGCCCCCCCCCCTTATAATGTAATCCTGGTGCTCTCTTTTCGTTTGTTCTCCCCATTTCTCCATAGTCTGTTTGTACCATCTCCTCTGGTTTCCAGCTGCCCTGAAATTCCAACTTCTTTTTCTTCACCTTTCCCCATCTTCAGTCACATCCTCGCCTAACCCCATCACTGGACCGTTTTTCTGTTCCCAAGTTTCTGTAACCCAGTTTATCCCATATGGAAAAATAATATATTTGTCATACATTGGGAGCTAGCAAAAAAATAAGCCCTACAAAGTCATCAGAGGGTTATAATTCAAAGCTCTAGTACCATATATATGAAATATGATTTCTTTGAAGCCGAAGGATAAAAACAAGATAACTTTAACAGCCTTTTCATCCAGATGTTTGGATGCTTATTTGAACCAAACCAAGCCTTCAGAGGTGAGCCCAGCAGCAATAATACGTGATGGGATGTGCAGTGAAGCCATATACTTTCATGTCTCAGGTGCATAATGAAGCAAGGGGGGGGATGGATCTCTGGGATAACAGTTCTTTGCCACATTTTTCCTGACTGGCATAGGTGTTGTAGCTTGAGCAACTGCTTATGAGTTGTTTTTACAGCTGGAACCTTCATTAGCCAATTGGATTCCTCTATTTATAATGTCCATCTGACATGTGCATGCTGGCCTTTGTGAGATGAGTTTCATAGGCTTAGCCCAGTTTTCCCTTTGACTCAGGCTGTATATGTGAGCAAAATGGGGTGGCCATTCCTTCCCTGGCTTTTCCGAATGGAGCTTGCAGCACCTGCCTTCTTCAGGTGACAGGGCTAAATGAGGATATTTGTAAATGTAAAGAATATCCCCTATGTTCATCCCCTCAGACACTGGATAATAAGGGACATTGCTTGAAACCATTGCTTTCTTGTGTGATTGGTACCATTATTAAAAAGATTGTTCTGGTGAATGAGGAGTGGAGGAAGGAGGAGGGGCAGGGAGATATAAGGAACATGGGAATTTCCAAATGGTCTGTCTAATCAAGTGTCCTCCTCCTAACTGTGGCATGTGCTAAATGTTTCAGAGGAAGGTGTGTGTGTGTGCGGGGGTGGGAGTGGGAGAACAAGATGACACATAACAATTGGCAAATTATGCAATATGATAGCATAAGGAAACCTTCCTGGCCCTAGCTGATTATTAATGTCCTGAAGCATGATGATTGATAATTATCTTTGTTACCCTACAGTATAATTGCAAATGCAGTTACTCTATGTATATGTGTGTAATCCATTTTTTAATCTTGCTGAGCTATGTGTTTCAATAATATCCTGCAGTAGTGAGTTCCATAGGTTAATATAACTCAATAGTGTATATGTGCATTACTGATTTCTACTGGATGGAATCGAAACTTTTCATATGTATGTCATATGCCCTATATGGCCAACAACTAGTGGTGAATCTCTATCAGCTTGTGCTTTTGGGCATGAGGATTTGAATTCTATCTTCAGACTTTCCCTGAAGATGAAAATAGTCATGCAAGTACCCATGGAATGCAGTTAGTTGAGCTCAGGTAGTTGGGGGCAATGTCAGCTCTTTTTGCTGTAAGCACACATGCAATTGAGCAAGAAGAATTCATTCTCAGGGTCAGATTCTTAAAAGTCCCCAAGCACCCACAACTGGGGCTGGATGTTCAGATGTGCTCAACTCCCATATAGGCACCTAAATAAACTGGCCATATTTTCAAGAGACATCAGGACCCAGGAGCTCCCACTGTGAATAATGGGGAATCCCTCACCCTTCCTTACTGAGAACAGGGTGTGCTGCTGAGTCTGGGGCCATTTTGAAAACCCAGTCCTAAATGTGGTGCTGAGTCCGGAAAATTCGAGTGTTGGGGCAAGCTCCTCAGCTGGCATAAATCAGGATAGTTCCAGCCAAATCATTGGAACTATGCCAAACTGAGCATATGGCCCAAACCTTCTGATCTGGCTCAGGTTGGTCCTAACTGAGGCCTAGATTTTCAAAGGTAGTTAGGTGCCTAAAGAAGCAGATAGACTGCTAGTGAGATTTTCAAAAGTACCTGTCTGCATCTTTAGGTGTCTAACTACCTTTGCAAATCTGGCTCTGGGAGCCATTACTACCTGGGGGCTGTGCAGTGGATGATGTGCAAAATGAACTGGAGGTCTCTGTTGGGTGGTCATATCACAAAACCCACTCTCACAATCTAGCAGTCTGAGTGGTGAGGCCAAGGATTTTGTGTCAGAAGAATTGCCCTCTGAGCCTTAGAAGTTGTCATTCCAGGAAAGGTTTGAGGCAGGGCAGTGGAGTGTGGGGGAAAGCCTACATCTCCACAGCCAAGACACTCTGTCTGTTGGATGGGTGAAAAGAGGTCTTTATTCTCCAAGGCAGTCAACCAGCAACTTTCCCCAGAACGTCAAAATGTGAAGAAATCCCCTCTTCCGTCCCCCACCCCGTGGAAATCCTCTCCCTAACACAGATGTCTCCATATGTCAACCAGTTCAGAGACGTCCAATAGACTTGCAAGGGCCATCTCCCAGTTCCTCGTCAATTAACACCTCAGGACCCAGCTAAAGCAGATGTTTTGCTCAGCGACTCATAAAACCTTGAATAAACTTTTACACGTTGACACTGAGAGCGAAGGGGACAGCTATTCCTTATCCGCTTCTCTGCCACTCTGCAGCACACCCCAGCAATTGTGGCCGAGCCTATCGTTATCAGGTGAGCAATAAGGAGGAACGTGAAGGGAGATAGGTGAGGGGATGGGCCCTGGCAGCGCTGTGGCAACGAGCAAGTTATTGCAGGTTTGCTGGCGCCGTCAAGTCTGTATCGGCTTGTTTCAATGGCAGTGCTGGAGCAGAGGGAGGCAGGCACCAGGCTGCTACCGGGAAAGTGGCTGTGTGCTGAAGTCAGATGGCTCTCTCATCTGCACGCAGAGACGAGTAAACAACATACAATGTGCACATTGATTTCCAGCCTTCGCTGTCGC
The DNA here is from genome assembly GCF_028017835.1 of Emys orbicularis. Taxonomy (NCBI): domain Eukaryota; kingdom Metazoa; phylum Chordata; order Testudines; family Emydidae; genus Emys; species Emys orbicularis. The sequence goes on along the minus strand of NC_088698.1, from coordinate 7,944,346 downwards.
CTGCCCTCATTTATGGTCAGGAGATGAACCTTCACCTTTTGTTTGCTTTTTCCCTTTTGCTGTCGCCGTGTGATTCCCGTCAAAAACCAAAACAAAGCAAGAGCCATTAAGACAAGGGATTTTGCTGTCATCTCCTTAGTGTTTTTCTTCGTGCCCTCTCCAAGGCCATCAATCTGTGGATCTCAGAGTGCTTTAGAAACATTGTCATGTGCAGGTTTACTCTGCAAAGTGACTATACAAAAGCAGCACCTTCCCGCTCACCAGATCCACTCCTAGTCAGACCTGCTGCCTCTAGGAAAAGAAATACACTTCTACCGTTTTTAACTCCTTAGCCCTGCCCAACCAACACAGCTCTGAAAGAGAGAGCTGCATTCTCTTCCTTCTTCTGCACCACCAGCAGAAAATGGTTATCTAAGTTCCAGTCAGGCATACCTGTGTAATGGAGGGCAATAGGGGAGCAGAGGAGTCATGGAGGGGAGCAGCTGTCCTGCTGAACCTTTAGTATTGACGATGATGGGTGAGAAGGAAAGAACTGAGCTTGAGTTTCAGATCCGAGGCTGTTTTGGCACAGTTGGCTGTTAGGGGGGGGGAAAATCTGTTGATTTTGTGGCCTTTCGTCAGTAAAAATGGAACCGCACAAGGCCACGTTTTTTCAGTCACTTTTCACAATAGGGCTGCACTTTAGGCTTCTGAATCCCCTTTGAGGTAGATAGCGTTATGCCCTTTTCATGGAGAGAGAGAGAACCCTGTTGTGTTGGGGAAGATTATCAGAGGCACACAGGGCTAATGGGCGCTGGGTGCCTAACTCCTAGTTGTATCTTTGAAAAGCCTCACCTTGATGCTCAGTCCTCTCCTTTGAACCAGTACAGGACACTGCTCACCTCCTTAACCCTTACTATGGGCCTTGCCTTTTGTCTTATTCATCTTTGGGTGAAAGGGATCATGAAACGATAGATTTCATAATTCTAAGGAGAGGAAGGAATGAGCACCGCAGCAGAATAAGGCCAGTCGAATTCAAAAAGGCAGACTTTAACCAGGGCCGGCGCTAGGTTTTTTGCCGCCCCAAGCAAAAAAAAAATAAATGGTGGCCGGAGTGCCGCCCCTGAAATTGTGTTGCCCCAAGCACGTGCTTGGTTTGTTGGTGCCTAGAGCCGGTCCTGACTTTAACACACTCAGAACTAGTAGGTAAGGTCCTGTGGGAAGAAAATCTAAGGGATAAAGTTGTTCAGGAAAGCTGGCAGTTTCTCGAGGAGACAATACTAGAGGAACATCTGCAAACTATCCCAATGTGAAGGAAAGATAAGAAGAAAAGTGAGAGGCCAATATGGCTCCATCAGGAGCTCTTTAATGACCCGACAATCAAAAAGGAATCCTACAAAAAGTGGAAACATGGATGAATTGCTAAAAGGTGGTACAAGAGAACAGCACACGCACAAAGAGACAACATCAGAAAGGCTGAGGCACAAAATGAGATACACCTAGCAGGGATATATAAGGCAATAAGAAGAGGTTCTTTGAATACATTAGGATCAAGAGAAAGATGAAGGAAAGTGTAGGTCCTCTACTTAGTGGGGAAGGAGAGCTAAAAAAGAGAGCAAGAAGGCTGATGTTTAATTCCTATTTTGCTTTGGTTTTCATCAAAAAGGCTCAACATAACTAATATACACAACAAGGAATGCAAGTCAAAATAGGGAAAGAACAGGTTAAAGAAATGTAGATAAGTTTGATATATTCAAGTCAGCAAGACCTAATGAAATTCATCCTAAGCATTTTCATAAGCAAGCTAGGGAAATGTGGTCTAGATGAAATTACTATAAGGTGGGTGCACAACTGGTTGAAAGACCAAACTCAGAGTCGTTACCAGTGGTTTGCTATCAGACTGAGAAGTATAGAAAGTGGGGCCCTCAGGGGTCAGTCTGGGGTTTGGTACTATTCAATATTTTCATTAATGACTTGGATAATGGAGTGGAGAGTATGCTTGTAAAATTTGCAGGTGACACCAAGTTGGGAGGGGTTGCAAGCGCTTTGGAGGACAGGATTAGAATTCAAAAACAGCCTTGAGAAATTAGAGGATTGGTCTGAAATCAACTAGATGGAAATTCAATAAAGGAAAGTGCAAAGTACTACACTTAGGAAGGAAAAATCAGTTGCACAACTTCAAAATGGGGAATAATCAGCTAGCTGGTAGTACTGCTGAAGAGGCTCTGGGGGTTAAAGTGGATCACAAATTGAATATGAGTCAACAATGTGCTGCAGTCATGAAAAAGTCAAAGATCAGACACCGGAGGTAAGTGTCCTGCTCTATTCACAACTGGTGAGGTCTCAGTGGAGTACTTTGTCCAATTCTGGGTGCCACACTTTAAGAAAGATGTGGATAAATTGGAGAGAGTACAGAAGAGAGCAACAAAAATGAGAAAAGGTTTAAAAAACCTGGCCTATGAGGAAGGGCTAAAAAAATCTGGGCATGTTTAGTCTTGAGAAAAGAAGACTGCGGGGTAGTCTTCAAATATGTTAAGAGCTATTATAAAGAGGACAGTGATCAATTGTTCTCCGGGGCCACTAAAGGTAGGACAAGAAGTAATGGGCTTAATCTGCAGCAAGGGAAATTTAAGATATTAAGGAAATCTTTCTAATTATAAGGGTAGTTACGATTGGGAACAGGCTTTCAAGGAGGCTGTGGAATCCCCTTCACTGGAAGTTTTTAAGAGCAGATTGGACAGACATTGCTAGGGATGGGCAAGGTTTATGTAGTCCTGGCTCAGCACAGGGGGCTGGACTTGATGACCTCTCAAGGTCCCTTCCAGCCCGACATTTCTGTGATTCTATGATTGTTTGAATATTGTTGGCTCACGCAAGTGAAATTATGTTAGTCAAAGGGAGCTAAAGAAACAAGCAGAAATCTCTTCAAGCAAATGAAGAAGAACCTTCCACGCTAAGGAGGTGACAGGAATCAAGCCTACAAGCCTAACAACTAAAACATATGAGCCTGATCCAAACCTCCGGATCCAAACCTCCCTGGGAAGGTTTGCATCTAGAGCTGAATTGTGGGGTGTGGATCCACCTCTGTTAGCTAGAGCATTTTTTCATCATCCTACTATTACCACTGTTCCTTTCAAAGATGTAAATATGAAAGACTTAACTTAAGAGTTAAGACTGGACTACCCCAAAAGGAGAAGAAATGCTTATATAAGAGTTCATTGACCCTTCCTTTGTGTTAGTGAAACTGACTTATAAGAAGCTTTTAACCCTGCTTTCCATTTCCTGTGTAGATAGTCTTTATTTTCAGGCATTCTGAAGAGGGGTGACTGCAGAGTTCTGACAATCTTCAGTAATTTGAAATGGTCCATTAGTTAATTGCTCAATGATGGTGACCTTTCTGGGGAAGTCCATGTGACAGCTGCATTAATGCCACCTTAATGCATTGTGATTAACTTTATATGCCATTTGCTCTTCATTATACCTCTGTTCGCCAAGGAGCAGCACCTTTGTAATTCACCTGGTTGTAAAGGGGATAGCTGACCCAGGAGTTGGAGACAGTTCTTACTGGGTTAGTGGAAATAGTTAGAGCCCCATGTTTTCCACAAATACAAAATAAAACTAAAAACAACCTATACAATGAAATAAAATTAAAAGTTGCTCTGCAGCAGCAGCTCCTGAGGCTCCTATCCTGTGGGGCTGGCAGGGCCGGCTCCAGGCACCAGCCCACCAAGCTTGTGCTTGGGGCGGCACCTGGAGGGGGGCGGCGCGGCGCTCCGGCCGCTGGGGAGAGCGGGGCCACGGCCGGGCTCGCCGCCCTCCCCCCGGCGCTCTGGCCCCTGCGCTCTGGCCGCCGGGGGGAGAGCGGAGCCCCGGCCGGGGCTCGCCGCCCTCCTCCCAGGGCTCCGGCCGCCCTCCCCCCCGGCTCCCTCCCCCCGGCGCTCTGGCCACCGGGGGGAGAGTGGAGCCCCGGCCGGGGCTCGCCGCCCTTCCCCCGGGGCTCCGGCCGCCCTCCCCCCCAGCGGGGGGGGGGGGGGGGGCGGCCGGAGGCTTTTTTGCCTGGGGCGGCAAAAAAGCCAGAGCCGGCCCTGGGGGCTGGGCCTGGCTATCCCCTCTGAGCATTGTGACCTGTCGCACGGGGGTGCAGCGCCGCTCAGGTTTGGCTCGCCCACCCCCTCTATCAAGACCAGGAGTTGGGGTGGGCCACTGGGCCAAACCTGAATAATGCTATGACCCCGTAAGCCAGGTTGCAACTACCAGAACGGGGAGCTGGGCCCAGTCCCGTGGGACAGGAGCCACCACTGTGGGGTGAGTGCAAGGTGGAGTCACTCTTCAACCGCCAACCAGGGCCTCTGTCCCCCCCCCTCCCTGGGGCAGCACCAGACCTCCCACCAGGCCTCCCAAGAGAAAACAAAATAAAATGATTTTACCTAAAAATAAAAATAATTTCACAGCGCTCCAGTGAACACCTGAGTGACATCATACGCGACAACGGTCAGCAGCACTTTCAGCTATGTCCCAGAAAGGGGCAGTGTTGAAGGGGCCTTCACCTTAACAGGGTGGAAACCCCCGGGCTTGACCTTGCACTGGCACGGAGTGTTCTGCATAGAGGTGCAAGGTAAGAAGTGAGGAGACATGAAAGCACAAGACAGCCTGACCTTGCACTGGTGCGAACCTTGCTGCATGGTCATCAAAGCAGGAGGCGGGGTGTGTGTGTGTGTGTGCATAGCTAAGCAACTAACCCCATTATTCACATTGCGCTTAAGTGTATGTCTCCTCAGTTAGTCCTGTGACCACCCTCTTTCTCATCCTGCATTTGAAAGCAAGGCAGTTGATGGGCACTTGGCTTGAGACTTATATCCACTCAGTGCCGAGGAATACGCCAAGGGTCTGATCCACTACTAATGGAAATCAATGGAAACATTCCCACTAACTGCAGCGGGCTTTGGATCGGGCCCCTGGTTCTTGTGCATGAATCTAGCTTGCATTGAATCAGAACAACTTTGCACATTGTGGCCCTACGCCACACATCAGAGTTCCATCGTGCTAGGAGCTGTACACACACATAATAAAAAAACCCAGTCCTTGTTGGAAGGGGAGCTGATACCTCTAACCCTCTTTGATTTCCCCCCTCTTCCTTAAGAAGCTGAATTTACCTTTTAGTAGCATCCAGAATATTTCTTCTTTTCTTGTCTCACTTCCCCCCCCCCCCCCATTCTGGGCACCTCACTGAAGTTTATGGTCAGCTGATTTATCCATAGGCCAAAGATCAAAGCTGTGGAGCAAGACACCTCCAAAGGTCAGTGCCCTTCCCTCCTAGTCTAGTTAAAGACCTGAAGCAATGTTTTGGAGTCATGATTTAACCCACCAGTGAGCTCTGGGTGGGAGTTTAAGCCTCATTTAGTCCCCAACCCTTTGCTACTGATCTGAAGATAGCCAGAAGGGAGCTCTGGAGCCGACCTAGATAGAGATCAGAGCTACGGCTTGTTTGGGGAAGGTCTGGGCATGGCCCATAAACCTTTATGACAAAGCTTAGATGTTGTTAAGAGGTCTGTGGCTATCTTATCCTGGATCTTCAAGGATTCACCTTTTTTTTTGCAAGGTGGGGGGAGTGATAATTACAGGTAGCAGTGTTGTTAGGAGCCTTGTAATCCTCAGCTTTATCTGGAGGATTTATGCTGGCTGTGGTCTTTGCCCTTTTATCCCTGGAGGTTTTCCTTACAGGCAGTTGGACAAACACAGAGGTGGACGCTCCAAGTGATGGAATGATTGTTACTAGGCACTAGCATCTGACCAAGCCAGTCACCATGTACTTTTTGCCACCTTCCTCATCACCTGCGTCAGCTCCAAGCACCTCACCCCTCCAAGGGACGGTAGAGAAAAAAGAAAGAAGCGGGGCATGATCCAAAGGCCAGTGTAGTGAGGTCAATGGCAAGAATTCTATTTACTTCAGTGGGCTTTGGACTAGGCCTAGAGAGAATGAATGGGAAGGAAGGCAGCTCACACTGAGCTTCTGTTGAGGAAAGACCAAAGGGGCAAGTTCAGTGTGATCAATTCTCCTCTCCTCCGACTCCCCCTCCCCCTCTTTGGGTCTCTCCCACCAGCATTGTTTCACCCCTCACCAGTCCAGTCTTGTTACAATCACATTCTATAAGCAACACTTATGGTGGTGTCCGCCAGATCCAAAGCACTGATTGTTTATACCCTGAAAGTCCGATTTTTTTAGTTAGCTGTTTTCTTCTCCAGGGCAAAGCCAGTTCCTGCTGCCATCCTAAAGCCCAGCTAGACGTTCCAATAGTGATTTTTTGGCTGCTTCAGTGACAAGGGCTCTATTGTGATTATTGGGTTTTCTTTCCATTTTTGCACAAGTCTTACATTGTTCGGGTCACTCAGGTGTTTGCATAATATGCAGTTTGCATTAATATTCATATATGTCCTATACTATTTCCTGGTAAGCCGCTGTGAAGTCTTGCTGCGCATTATCCACCCAGCAGCGACTGCATTTCAGTGCTGGTTGATGTGCAGTGGAATGACTGTGGCTTTACGCTGTGTAACCAAGAGCAAGGCTAGGCTCAGGGACCATTGGTGTGATGCTGCTTCCTTCTGAAGTCAATAGCAAATCTCCAGCTGATGGCATCAGCTCTGTTGAATGGAAAGGTGCCACTATTACATGGTCGCTTTTCAGAGGACCACTCAAAACCTGGTCCTTCTGGCAGAATTCCCACTGACTTCACTGGGAGAAGAATTGTGACCTGAATCTGTTCCATTTCTCCTATTGGTCCCTTCCCTTTTCCCTTCACCCAGACATCTCTCCACCTGCTCAGAATGAGAAATAGCAGTTCTGATAGTAGGATATTTTGTATCTTTTAGATGTAGTAAGGGCCTGATCCTGCAGTCTAGTGAAGCCACTGTATCCTTATGAGAGTTTGAACAGGTATGGAGAGACGAGTGGTGCTATAGGGGAATGTTCTAACACCTGGGGGTAAATTTTCAAAAAAGCATTGCTGTTAGACCCCTAAATATAGGCTATATTTCTAAAGCACTCCGCACCTTGTCGCTCTCTTTCTGACCCTTCTGGTCAGATATTGCAAATATTCAGCACCCAATAGGATCTGAGCTCTTTTGAAAATCTGGCCCCAATTGTATGTGCTGAGCACTTGACTGTCAGGCTCTAAGCTCTTTTGAAAATCTGGCCCTAGAGTCTAGCCTTTTGCTGCTGGTGACCTGGTTTCAAATCTTGCCTATGGTCACAACAAGTGAGAATGAGTTTTCTTGTGCTGCCCTGCGGATGTTTATCCACATCGCACAAAAGAACTGCAGGCTCAGGGGGTTGGTAATGGGTTATGAAGCCTTTCATTCCAAGTGGTTTTGGGATTGGACACAGTCCTGTTCTGCTGCCTTTGCCTCAGGCTCTTAACTCTCAGCCATTCGATTTTATAAGAATAGCAATACTACTTATATCACTGGACAGCACACGCAAGGCAAAACGTAACAGTCTGAGGCTTTGTCTTCACTACCCGCCGATCCGGCGGGTAGCAATCGGTCTATCAGGGATCGACTTACCGCGTCTAGTGAAGACGCGGTAAAATCAATCCCTGATCGCTCTGCCGTCGACTCCGAAAATCCACCTCGGCAGGAGGCGGCAGCGGAGTCGGCGGCAGCGGTCGACTTTCCCGCGTCCTCACCGCTAGGTAAGCCGACCTAAAATACGCAACTTCAGCTACGTGATCTTAGGTCGGACCCCCGCTGTAGTGTAGACCTAGCCTGACATTCATTGTGCAGAGAGTCCCTTCGACAAGGTGTGGAGCCTAACCTGACATGCTCAGGCTGTCCCGGTCCTGGGACAGGATGGAACCAAATTCTTTGTTTAACATCAGAGACAGGGTGAACCAGCCCTTGAATCTGGGAATGCTTGATTACAACATTCTGTCGAAGCCAACTAGCAACTCCTAATGATGGAGAGCATCAGGTTCTGAATGATGAGCCAGATTCTCAGCCAGTGTAAAGGGGCGTAGCTTCAGTAACTTCAGAGGAGCTTCACCAGTTTATCCCAGCTGAGGATCTGGTCGGGCATTTAGGGGAGATACTCCTGGATTCACCCTTCTGGGAAAGTCCTATACAGCTTAATGGGGATAAAACCAATGAGAGTCTATGGAAATGTAATGGGTAACTATAGACATTACTCTAAAAACCTATAGCTATTCATAGAGAATGATTTCCTTTCTATTGGTTTTTTTGAATCCTCCTATGAAATTCTATAGCCGGTATATAAATCTTTATAAGAGTCCATAGAATAGTTCATAAAAGGGTTATCATTTTCTATTACACCCTATAGGACTTTTCCATTAGGATGGGCTCAATAGCACTAATTTGAATGGGCTTGCGGGGCTGTGGTCAAGAGAGAATACAGGAGTTTCCCCCCTTATTTTCCCTGTCTTTAGGTTATAACTGGTAATGCTGAGTCACCAATCAAGATTTTGATGGTGTCCCTCTGTGTATTGTACAGCTATCCTCCTGAAAGCTCAGTGTGAGTTGGAGCCATCAGCTGTATGTCCTATCAGCTATTGGTAAAGCATAGGTAAATGTCCAATCATTGTCTTCAAGTCACTGTACAGTGTAGAATTTGTATTACAGCTGTAATTAGAAACCCCAACTAAGATCAAGAACCCATTGTGCTAGGTGCGGTACACACACATAGCAAGAGACAGTCTCTGAAATGAGGAATTTACATTCTGAATAGATGAAGGAATTATTATGCCCATTTTGCAGATGGGGAGACTGAGGCACTGGCAGGTTAAATGACTTGCCCAAGGTCACACATGGACTCAGTGGCAGAACTGGGAACTTAACCAACATCTCCAGCCCAGGACCTTAACAACAAGGCCGGATTTCTCCTCTCACCAGCCTTCCTCTCTAGAGAAGTTACTGTTGCTTCAGATGTCTTTTAGAGACTCGGTGTGGGATCTGTCTCTCATTTGACTCTTTCCTATAACATACTGCAATGATTAGTGCTACTTTATAAGATGTCCAGTCCTGGAGCCATAAAACTGCACCTGTCTTGCAGGAAGGGCGTGACAGCTACATAGGAACTCACCAGAGTAGATTAAGACGTAATGTGTAAACTGGGTGTAACAGAATCTAGGGGAATGTCAGCTGGTGTAATTTACGTGTTGTGGGGGCCGGAAGAGGATGAAAATGAAAGTAAGATAGGAGCTAATTTAACTTACGCCCTCTTGTCAGTTACCTTTCTTGCTATATGCCTTTCTTGTGGCCGTTCTGCATGGAAATTACACTATCTCAGACTCAGTAAGATGTAGCTACTTACTGACATGTGAGGTACACATCACTTTATTAAGGAATTCTCCCTGGAGGCATGAAATCTTCTGCAGAAGAGGTGGAATTTTAAGGACCCTGGACTGCAAACAATGCCCATTTGAATAATGGTAAGATAGAAATCATGTTAGAGTGAGCAAACCATCTGCTTGGGAGGTTCTTTATATGCTGTCTGAAGCTGGAAGATTTCCCAGCAGATTGTGACAGGCATAGTGACATTGAGTTGCATGCTCCTTTATAGTCATATACCAAAAATAAACCATGCCCAAGTCATTCAGTGTCTTGTTGATGATTTGGAAAAAGCCAGGATGACAACAGCTAGTGGTCAGGATTGTCAGAATCAAGCTTCATTATCACAGCTTGCAGTACTTGACCCAGAGACCTGGCCAGAAGGGGACATTCAATAGGGTGCCAAAGTCTGTTTGAATTAAGGCCTTGCATCAAGGATTTGTGCTTCCTAGAAAGACACTATTCTTGCTCTTAGAGATTATTGTTGTGGTTTCTTGTGGTAGTGGCGACAATTTTCAAAACTGTAGGTAGACACGGTCTCTGCCCTGAAGGCCTTAGAGTGTAATAAAGGATTACACTGGAAAAGAGATCATAGCAGATCATCCTGATGGCTGAGAGTACAGTGTGGGTGGTGGATGAAGACTTGTCCTATGAGCACCAGCAAGAATGACTCTTGCTGTCCTCTGCAGACCAGAACTTTTATTGCTAACCATTGCTGCCCCCAGCTCCTCTCTCCTCCCACTTGTGAAATGGGAGCCTGGATGCCTTTTCATTCGGAAGGACACAGGTTAGCAGTGAAGCTAATTCTTTCTTCGGCTAGAACCCACTTCATCAGATGAAGTAGGTTCTAGCCCACGAAAGGTTATGCCCAAATAAATTTGTTAGTCTCTAAGGTGCCACAAGGACTTCTCATTGTTTTTGCTGATACAGACTAACACGGCTACCGCTCTGAAGCCTAATTCTTTCTGTGTATGTGGAAGAAAAACTATGTGAGACTTTGGCCATATTTTCAAGTGCTCTGGGATCAGATTTGCAAAAGTGCTGAGGTACCATTTAGACACCTGAAAGAGGGACAGTTTTTCCAAAGGGCACCCAGAAGCTCTCACTGGGACATTGATGCTAGAGCTCAGCACACAAGGTGCTGAAAAATTGGGTTATTTTTTTTTCTTCGTGCCAAAATAGGAGCTGAGCTCTTTTGATAATTCTGATGCTCTATGTCCAGCCTGAGTAAAAGTAAACAGTAGAAATGATTGAAAACCAGATTTAAATGAAGTGGGAAGTAAAATCCTAGCAGATGAGCCCTTGGATCACATTTTGAAAAGTGCTTAAGTGACTGAGGAGGCTAAGTCCCATTTTCAATTGTGAATTAGACACTTAGGGCCAGATTTTCAAAAATATTGACATGCCTAAAGATGCAGTGAGGCACTTAGTAGGATCTGTCCAGGTGCCTAACTCCCTTTGAAATCAATGGGAATTAGGCATCTAGGTGGTTTTGAAAATCCCACTAGGCAGTGATCTGCATCTTTTGGTGTCTAATACCTTTGAAAATCTGGCCCTAAGCGCCTAAGACATTTTTGAAAATGGGAATTGGGCTCCTAAGTCACTTAGGCGCTTTTGAAAATTGTAGCTCTGGCCTAGTGCTTTATATTGTAAACTAAATTTTGAATTATTTTCCAATGCTCCTTTGTAAAAACATACACACATGGGTGCACATACACAGAAAGGAAACTACACAGGTGCAAGCACATACACCCACACCCAGAAAAAGAAAACTAGACCTGTGCACACGCTCACACACACAGAAAGAAAAGTCTGCATGTGCGCACACAGAGAGAGAGAAAACTATACACAGCATCTTAGCCTTAATCAGGGGCTTGAAATTACAAGCACTAATTAGAAAAGACTTTGGGAGTCATGAACATTTGGGGGAGGAGGGGACGTAATTCTTACTGATTTCTATCCAAAGCAGGGTTTCATTTAAGCAAAAAGAAGTTAGAAAAAAACTCAATTAAAAAAAAATTGGTGTGGCTATAAAATTTTTATCAAACCTACATAAAAACATCCAAGCAAGTTACGGTCTTTGGCCTAAAAGCTATATGTAGAGGAGCAAAATCGTTTATCAGTACAGAGCATACATAAAATTCGCGTTATTTTTAGCTAAACCCACAAATACATTCCTTTTTGTTTGTTTGGGGTTTTTTTTTTTTTTTGAACATCAGAAAATCTAAACGATCAACACGGCATGGGAAGCAATAAATTTGGACTAGTCATTAGTAACTGCGGTAACAAGAGGTACAGTACTCCCGTGGGAGCAGATATTTTTGTGTATGTGTCAAAGGTCTAAAAATAGGTCTCTAGAGACAGTGACAGTATAAAAAAACATAATAAAAGGAGACATTTTTTTGTTTGGTTTATTGTTTTGTTTTGATGTAAGTCTTAGAATCTGGAGTGAAAAAATGTCCCGTGCACTGTACAAATTATAGGTCTGATCCAACTTAGTAAGATTCAAGGAAAGACAGGATAGTTATAAGAATAATGAGAATATAGCCAGATTATCTTATATTTTCCTACTGCAGGATTTCTTACACCTTGTGCTGAAGCATCTGGTTCTTGCCACTTCTGAGCCAGGATACTGGGCTGGATGGATGAAGGTCTGATCTGTTAGGTAATTTCCATGTTGCCTTGAAGTCTGAGTGGCAGGATTTCTATTGAATTTAGCAACAGATGTATCAAACCTAATTTGCATAAGTTTCCCTTCCCAGCCATGTAAATCAGAAGTAAGTGCATTGGAAAGAATGCGAGGACGCTGGGGTGGAACTGATGGGAATGAGAGGAGGATCAGACCCAGTGCTTCCAAGCTTTCCTGCACTGCAGAACTTACTGCAATGCTTTATCAATGTCCCATCTACGTTACACTGCCAGTTTGTCCCCCGAGAGTTAAAGGAGGGCTCAGTCTTACGGTGGAATAATGATGATATTTAGGACTTTTCATCTGAAGATCTCAAAGCACTTTACAAAAGTGTGTGTAGTGTTATTTGTATCCCCACTTTAGAGATGAGGAAACTGAGGCACAGGTAAGCTAAGAATGTCTAGCAGCTGTGAAGATGAGGCTGAACATCACAGAGAGTCAGTGGCTGAGCTGGGACTGACTGGGACTGACCCCAATTAGGTATCTAACCACTGGGCCCCATGAAATAAAGCACTCTGAAATAAAATTCTCTTCTGTCTTTTAGCTAGATTAGGTTGTCAAATGCAGGCTGTGACGAACTGGGACTGTTCTTACTGTGGTCTTTGAATGCTGTCAGGGGAGTGTGGCTAGGATAGTCTGCATTGGGGGATGGAAGACTGACCGATGGAGAATACCTGAGCATGTAACATGAGAACCCAGGAAGGGGTTAGAGGCCAGGTGACACCTTTGCCCGGGAAACTGAACAAAGGCTGTGGGAGGGGTCGCTGAAGGCAGAGTTTCAGGAGCTGGCTGGGAGGCAGATGGGGCTCTGACCTCGCAAGGGGGCTGGGGTGCCCTGGGACCCCAAGATGGACCTAACTGAGAGGGGTCCTGTTGTCTGTGCCTGCAAGACCTGTCTTGGACTGTATTCCTGTCGTCTAAATAAACCTTCTGCTTTACTGGCTGGCTGAGTGTCATGGTGAATTGCAGGAAGCCGGAGGTGCAGGGCCTTGTGTCCCCCCACACTCCGTGACACAGGCATTTCAAAGGAGGCTTCTAATAGGGCTGCTCAGGTAACAAGAAGTCAGTTAAACAGAAAATTTTTGAGGGGTGGCAATTTATTTTGCTCCATTGTGGAACGAAAATGAGACCTTCCAAAACATGTTGTGAACAAACATGAGCGAACCCACCCCGACCAGCCAATAGCCCAGTGGTTTGGGCACTCACCTGGGATGCCCTAACCACCAGGCTGTAGAGTCATCCTCTCTCCCTCTCAGTCCCTCCTGGTGGAGCAGTTCCACTTTCTTTCAATAATTAAATATTCATTGAGCCAGAGAAAGAGGCCATGTCTACACTTCAAATGCTATAGCGGCACAACTGCAGTGCTTCAATGTAGACACTCTCTACAGTCATGGGAGGGTTCTCCTGTAGCTGTAGTTAATCCACCTCCCCGAGAAACGATAGCTAGGTGAATGGAAGAATTCTTCCATCAGCCTAGCACTCTCTACACTGGGGGTTAGTTGGCTTAACTATGTCGCTCAGGGGTGTGGATTTTTCGTGCTCCTGAGTGATGTAGCTGGGTCAGCCTAGCTTTTCAGTGTAGCCCAGCCCAGAGAGACCTGCTGGGAAGGGCACTCACTTGAAGTGCAGGAGACCCCAATTCAAGTCCCGTCTCTGAATGAGGCAGAGTCAGAACTTGAACCTTGCATCTGAAGAAGTGAGGTTTTTTACCCATGAAAGCTTATGCCCAAATAAATCTGTTAGTCTTTAAGGTGCCACCGGACTCCTTGTTGTTAACTTGAACCTTGGTTTCCCACACTAACCCCTCGGGTGGATCTCGCTCTGATTTTGATCAGAAATTCCACCTCGGACTTTTGCCGCCTTCCTGGTGAAAGTTTCATTGGAACCAATACGTTTCCCCAAAAAGATTCGGTTCCAACGAGAAAACATTTTCTCCAACAATTTCCCGTCTAGCTCCTCAACAGTGGCTGTGGTGGAGAACTGGGACAATGGTCTGATCCCCACCTGCTCCCTAAGAGGTCTTCCTGATACAGTGGGAAGACACTGAGGCTTTCTCTATGCCTTTCTTCCTAGCATTTCCCCTTAGTCCCAAACTCCAACTTCTTGTCGAAGCAGCACTCTATTCTGGGCAAGTGCTTCCTTCATTTACATGCTTCCAAAACCCACCCTTGATGTTCATACTTCTCTGAGGTGAATTCTTTCTTCCTCTCTTCCATGTTGGACTAATCAGGCAGATGGAGAGAAACTGTGTTTACTTCTGTTGCCCAGTTAAGACTGTTTACTTATCTCTGAAAGCTCTATTGTCTCAGTCTCATTATTGCAGTGACAAGGGTTGACTGAAATCCCCCACCCTTGGAGACAGGGGCCTGAGGGAGCCATTCAGCACTGGTTTCAGTACTGTCCATCAACATTTTAAAGCATTGGAGCAGCCTACACACCACAAGGAGGAGCCATCTCCCTCCTCATCTAGCATGTTCCTGCCACATGTGCTAAGGGCTAAATTCCCCAATGGTGTAAACTGGCAGAGCTCCATTGACTCTAATCACTGGTGTGCCATCCATTTGCACCAGCAGAGAATTTCTGATCGCCTCAGACATAGCAGTTAGCTGGCGGATCAGGGAAAGGGAAAAAAAACGAAGTGACTTCATCGAGGGCGGGTCCCGGTTGGGGATGTTTTGATTCAGCTTGGAGTTGTGGGAGGAGTTAATTCCTTTTCACACTTTGCTGTGGTGGCTTCTCCCAGCTGATTCTTGCAATTAATGTGCTTTCAGAGGAACGAGATTGCATTGGGGCAGGTTTCTGCTAGGAGTTGGAAAGAGTGCATTTGGGGAGGAAGGGGAGGGCGAGACAAGTAACCTGCAATGGTACAAATCGCACCCCTAGCTTGTGTGAATAATGTAAAGAGCTGAGCCTCCTTAGCCATACAGTATTGAAGGGCGTCTGCCCTTCCTCCAGTGCTAGGCTGTCTGAATAATGCACGTGGTGACTCCCCTCAGTCAAACACACTCACCCTGCCAACAGATTCCTTCCCTTCCCTTCCCTTCTTCCCTTTCTTTTTGTGCCAAACTAAGCTGTGCATGTGAATAAGGTGAACAGCCTGAGTGCAATTAAAAAAAAAAGAAAAAGAAAATCAGACCCCAACAAACTGTCTAGTAACTAAGGGAATGGGAAGAGGATGAATTTGGGGAGCCAGGGAAAGGGCTTGTAGATCTGTTGCGTGGTGTATGTTTGTGGGTATACACGTATGCTACATTGTTTTTAAAACTTTTCCAGCTGTCCCTCTTTCCTTTCATTCCAGTTTATCTCTTTCCCATCACTGGACCATATTTGGACAAATATTAACCAGATCAAAGCTAATGGATAGTTATAATGGCTCCAGTTCAGCAAAGCACTTAAAGAGGATGCTTAATTTTAACTTTAATGGGACATGCTTTGACTTCAGCGAGATGTAAGCATGTGCTTTGATGAATCAGGACCTATAAGGGGAAAGATGAGTGTAGGCCTCCAGGGAAACAGGCAAAAATAAAGTTCAGTAATATCCTTAGGAATGATGACCAACCACTTTGTTCCTTCAAAGTGTTGCTGTTGGACTAAACAGGATTTCTTGTTTTCCATGGTGGCAGATGCACCTATCTATCATTCAGTGATTTAGTATTCAGCGTCAGGGCAAGAAGCCGAGTTTGTGGGAACTCCAGAGCACCAGACGAAGAGACAAAGAACATGTGGAATGGCGGGGAAAGAGGAAGAAAGCCACACAGGGACCACAGGCTACCATGACAGGAAGCACACTGATAGAGTACTGGGCTGGAGGTCGTAATGTAGTTTGGTATTTTAGCTCTGTGCTGTGGAACGTTGCAATGGCACCCTGCAAACTGGTGTTTCCAGTTCGAAGGCATGCATTGCATTGTATGCTTCACTGATAGGCTACACTGGTGGATGGCCTCAGGCTGAGAAAAAGAGAGCTCTAATTCAGTCTTGGTGGTGGATGGATTTTGCGTGGGAAGAACTTGGGTTGCTTAGCAAGCATCTAGGTGTCTGGCTGATGGGTCTTGCCCACATACTCAGGGTGTAACTGATCGCCACATTTGGGGTCGGGAAGCAATTTTCCCCCCAGGTCAGATCGGCAGAGACCCTGTGGGGGTTTCGCCTTCCTCACCAGCGGGGGGTCCGGGTTACTTGCTGGTTTGAAGTAGAAGTAAATGGTGATTTCTCTTTAACTTGAAGTCTTTAAATCAAGATTTGAAGACTTCAGTAACTCAGCCAGAGGTTATGGGTCTACTACAGGAATGAGTGGGTGAGGTTCTGTGGCCTGCAATGTGCCGGAGAACAGACTAATGATCATGATGGTCCCTTCTGGCCTTAAAGTCTATGAGTCCATAAGTCTAAAAGGGTTGCCAAGTCTCAGATTGCACAAATCCTCCTGTGAAGCCACCCCAGGATTTGACTTGGCCAGTTAACACGTTAAAATACAACTTGCCCTGTCTACACCAGACATTTAAAATGTGCTAGTTAAAAGCAGAGTGGGCCAGAAAATGACCATTATGGTTTGTGACAACTTTCGAGGTTTCAAAAGCCTTATGTAAGAACCGTTATCATCATCACATGCAATTTCTATACAGTGAACCAGATTCTGCTCCCTGTAACCCTGGTGTAAATCTGGAGTACTTCCACTGCCATCAGTAGTCCAGATTTATACCCTTGTAAGTGAGAGGAATTTGGCTCAATGCGATGAACAAAACAGGGGAAGAGGGGTTCATTTCCTTTCACCCCATTGACGCTGTTATAAAGTCTCCAGAAATGGCACCTTCTGGCTCTGAATTAGGCAGCCTCGGTGACATGTCTCAGGCTGTCCAAACTGGTTTGCTTGTCCAGCGAAGGAGGAGAGCCGTACACATTTAAAACTTCCTGGCTCCCTGGAGGAAAATGCCAAACTTGTCAGAGAAAACAAACAGGGGCTTGCCCAGCCTGTGTGTGTTCCGATTAACAAACCTAGGAGGCTATAAAACCCGGGACCCCTTTCCCTGAGAAACAGCATACATTAGGGAGCTGTTGACAGTTTCTATGTCTGACCCCTTGCACAAGACTGGAGACCTATCAGCAGCTCCGAGGAAGGCAGCCAGGGCCTTTTTGTTCCAGGAGGTCTCAGGGAAGTATTTGACACTCAGTAAATGCCAGATGCACCGTCGTTTTAATCTGTAATGTGGGAGGCCAGAGGGAGAGAAAAGGAGGAGCCCATGATGCAGCTGAGTGTTTTATTAAAAAATCTAGCTCCTTTGGCGGGAGCATTGTAGTTTGGAAGCAGGCTACCTTAGGCTGTGATTTTTGTTAACTCTTGCAAGCTAAGCAGGGTCAGTCCTGGTAATCACTGCTTGGATGAGAGACCTCCATGGGAAATGCTGGTGCTACAGGAAACAATGGTCCTAAGGTCAATTAACTCTTTTCTATGAGTTAGTAGAGAAACAATTGTCCAGTTGTCCCATTGTAGGTTATGCTACCTTTTCAAAGAGCTGCAAAGCCATGGTCCTGACAATTAGTGATCAGATATGGCACATTTTACAAGAGAAATGGTATTAACCCCAGTATCCTGGCCAAATTTCAGTGTGGGAAATTATATTCTTACTCCCTGTCTGCGCCCGATTGTTTGTTTCCTTTGGATTCAGTGTTCTCTAGGTCAGGTTGTAAATGCCAGTGTTGCTTTTTACAAAAAATCATTCTGTTTTTCTGGTTGAAAAATTTTGAAATGCCAAGTTTTGTTAAAAATCTCATTGCACTTTTCATTTTCATTGGGGGGGAAAGAGCTGAGGGTTTTTTGTTTTTTGTGTGTGGTTTTTTGCAAAAATGTTTGTAAAAAAAGTACTATTTTTTGACCTGCTCTAATTGCCATGCAATTGGCTTAGTATCTAATGCTTTGTCAGTCAGAAAAGTAGCTATGACAGAGAAACAAACCAGGAGATTCCAACCAACGGGCTTTAAATTCCCTTCCCTTGCAGCCCGCACTGCATGCATAACTACAACTGAATCCAGATGGTGCTACTACTGGGTCTCTTAAAGACAGAGGCCTGTACATCTTCATCTTCTAAATCAATCAATTGTGCTTTTTATAAATATCAATTAAAATAACAAATATATATTTCAGTGACCAATGTAAAATGGAGTCAGATGTCACCAGAACATGGTCCAACACGCCCTACATAGATAGAGCTCTGTAGTGGGCTAATCCAAAACTCCAAATCAGAACTCTACCAAACACTGGGGAAATTCAGATCTAAAGTTTGTGGAACAGTCTCCATTCCAGTTACAACCTTTCTCTCTCATCCCTATGCTCTAGATCATTTGGACCAGATGGTTCTTTTGTCCCTGGTGCAGGCTCTTTGGAGCAGGTGGCTTTTACTCTCATTGATATGGTGCATATCATTTAGACCAGGTGTGGGGCCCTGGCAGACTTCCCAGCATACAAACTGATATACAGCATAGGACATTTTAATTTGCTGGATGAGATCTCTGTGTCTCACAAACACAAGGCTTGTTGTGAATCACAATGGGGCGCTCTTTTAGAGTGCCCAGCAAAATGCTGCCGGCAGTGTCTCAGAGTAACACTAATCCCATGTCTGATTGGTCACAGTTCCTTGCGTTACAGTCCAGCCCTGCATCAGAGAAGGCTCAGGACTGTGGGAATGAAGGACCTCGTGCTGTAGGGACACAGTCAAGGTATTAGGAGGAGGAAAAGCTATCCTGTTCCCATCACTTCCTAAAGGCCATGTGTCTGAATAACACCCATGCAGTTAAATACATTTGGTGGGGGAGGGGGAAGCAATGGGATGTGATGGTCCTGAGGGATTCGTTATTTGGCTTCATGGGTTCATGGTGTCCTAAATTTTCATTCAGGGTTATAAAAATTGAAGGAGTCAGCAGCACTCTCTGCTGGATACCACATTTGTCATCTTTCTCTCTGTGACTCAGGAGGGCACTAGGGGATTTTTTAGATACACTGTGGATTATGGAGGGCTTCTCAGCTGCTTTTCTCAGCATCGTAAAGCAGAACACGGGAAGGACAGGGCAGGCAGAAGAATCCCTCTAAGGAAACCTCAGTGATGGTGCCATATATTGTGATTCAACAGGATCATCCATGATGCTTCTAGTGGGATGAATCACTGGAACATAGAAGTTGGAGGAGGAAAAATAGGTCCTTAGCCCCGCCTTTCAGCCAACCTTGTCCATACCTTCAAGCAATATCAGGATTGTTCCTTGCAGTGTGTTGCTGAGTGCTTTATCCCATCTGCTTTACAATCACTCAAGTGATGAAGCTTGTGTCCTCCAGTCTCATGAGGAGAGGAGGAAGTTCTCCCTCACTGTTGCCAAGAGAACAGTGAGTATTCCAGTGGATGCTCTTGTGGAACTGGGGGTCATAATACTGAAGAGGAGTTAAAGTGGTAATAACTGATAGACAGTTTGGGGGTTTGCTGGAGTATGCGGAGTCCAGCACCAGCAACTACAAATGAACTTGTTCTTCCAAGCCCATTCGTAAACACCACACAAAGGATCCAGAAATAAACCGGAGGAAGAGAGAGAACCCCCATACTCCTAAAAAGTGACAAAGAGTCCTGTGGCACCTTATAGACTAACAGAAGTATTGGAGCATAAGCTTTCGTGGGTGAATACCCACTTCGTGAGACGCAGCTACCAGACTAACACGGCTACCCCTCTGATACTTGACCCCATACTCCTAAGAATCATAGAAATGTAGGGCTGGAAGGGAACTCAAAAGGTCATTTAGTCCATTCCCCCGCTGCTGAGGCAGGACCATGTATACCTAGTCCATCCCTGGCAGGCATTGGTTTAACCTGTTGTTAAAAAGCACCAGTGACGGGGATTCTACAGAACTGAAGAGAGCTGGAGGATTATTGTTATGGACAATTCTGTATCGGAAGAACAAACATTACGGGAGAGGCCATGTACCCAATATCTGATCCCAGGGCATTTCCATTCAAATTTCTTACTGAGGTAATAAGGCCACACTGAATGTATTAAAAAAATGTACAGCAGGACTGGGAAGATTGACTAGGATAGTCCAATTTGTTGTGACTGCTGTTGAAAAAACAGGTTGCCATTTGCGGTAGAAGAAATAACAGTTGGACAGACAGTACTCCTGGAACTCAGTTGGGCATTGTCGGTATAGAAGAATGTAGCATTAAGGAAAGGAATTAAGGATGTTTCTCAAAAGGACAATCTAAGCCTGTGACTTTCGAGGAACCAGAGGCAAGAGGAAGAGAAGCACATGCAAAGCTGATGAAGGAGCCTAAAAGCGGGACGCCTCTGAGCGTGAAAAGGTACCAAAAGGGGATGAAATCCAAATAATATTTTAATTTAAAAATTAATACCACAAAAGAAAGGCATGTGTACCTGATTGTCCAGCTCCCAAACTCAAAGCATTGCCAGTCCGTCAGCAACCTGGGTGAGCTTTACTGGAGAAAAATGGGTGAGCATTGTGGGTAGAAGGTGAGACCCTCATTCAGCATAGCACGTAGTCATGTGCTTAACTTTAAGCACACACTTAAGCACATCCCTATTCAGCAAGGCACTAGAGCACATGCTTAAAGTTAGGCATTTGTAAGGTTCTCTGCTGAATGGGGGCCTAACAAATAGTTTGCTGCATAGTGCCTAAATCTGGCAGCTGAGGGAGCGGTTTGGCTAGCAGAAATATAGGTATTCCTCAATGAATTTGCACTGCATTTCCCAATGGAACAGGGACTATGGAAATGTTAGTAATAAAGTGTCCAAGTGCCATCAAGTCTGTCTTCAGTCTTCACCATCTGTAACGTTAGCGGATGTACTGCGTGATGATAGCATTTTATATCCTTTAGCTGTGGTACTTTCTGCTCACTGATGGCTTGTGAATAAGGGTTGCATCAGGAAGGAATAAAGGCAGGAAATCAATGAGATCTCGGGTTCCCTTTCCAGAAGTGCTGAGTGATTCCCTGACTGATTGGATTGACTGGTTGAATGAAGGTGTTAACCTTGATCTTAATGCCTAAGTCCCCTTAGCCATTTGGGATGTCAACCTGGCAACAAACCGTTTGCTCTAGCCTTGGGATGGCAGACTAGTCCGGTGCTTGCTTTCAACAATGCTACGACATCTAAGAACAAAATGGGGGAGGCACTGGTTTCCAAAAGAGATTTTGTTTTGAAGAGGAAGGGAAGAAGTGAATTAAAATTAAGGATCCCTACTTCCCACAACCACTCCTAATTGTCTAACCTTTGTTACTTCCTGCATTTTTATGAAATTCTCCCCATGTCCTCACATGGATCATGAGAGAATTGGGCAGTGAAATTTTAGCACATTTGTCAGTAGCATCTTCTGCAGCAGGGTGGAGTATGTAGCAGAACTCGCATCCACCATCGTGGTGTTGTGGAAGACCAGGCTTTTCAGAGTTTCTCTGGGACTATCATTTCATATCGTGGCAAGATTTATTTTAACTCTTTTTTAGCCCATTTGCAGCTGGATGAAACATATATATATATATATATATATTCAGGCAGTCTCATCACTTGCGATGCTGCTGAGAGTAGCCATCCAGGTTTGTAGCCGTCAGCTTATGGGAGGTGGGAAAGAGAGGCGGCGCACCCGCGGGAGGTCCACTGGTAACGCAGATTCGGCGTCATGCCTGCGGGAGTCCGCCGGTCCCGCGGCTTCGGCGTCCCCACCGCCGAAGCCGCGGGACCGGCGGACCTCCCGCCGAAGGCTGCCTGACTGCTGCCCTCACAGCGATCGGCAGACCACCCCCCGCGGCTTGCCGCCCCAGGCACGCGCTTGCTGCGCTGGTGCCTGGAGCTGCCCCTGGTTATGGGTGAAATGAATTTGGTTTTCTCATCCTTATCCCTAAAGGATCTTTGTTCAGCAGAGATGGGAGAGATCAGGTATGATTTTGGAAAACCGCACCCACCAGATTTGATTCGATATCAGTTCTCGGTCTCACAATATTCAGCTCCTCAACATTCCAGCTTGTTGGGAGGTTTTGAGTAAATGGTTCCATGTTTTGGCCTTTTCTAGTGCACATATAAAGCTGTCACACAATCCAGCATGACTGCCAATCTCTGCTGATAAAGGGCCCAATCCTGTAAAATCGCCGTGTGAAGTCATGGGAGTGCCACGTAAAAGAGCGCTTGCACAATTAGGCCTTGAACGCCCCATTAGTTGACCATCAGGGGAGATGGCAGGTCAGGACTGAGATTCATTGGTTGAACTGTTTAGGATAGCCAAGACTGGCATAGTTGGCCATGATGAAAATCAGAACTGGACAGTTTGGGATTCCAGGATTAGAGCATCAGGAACAGTGCAGAGCAGAGCTGAAGTGAACAGACAGAAATATGCGTGGAAGAAATGTACACAGAGCCTGCATAGAAACCGTAATCTACTTTTTCCTTTCATGATCACACTTTTCATTAATTCATACCTTGAATAAGAACAAAACTCCTAGAGGAATGTGAAACTGGACATAAGAACAGCCAGTGGCCAATGCCTGATGCTTCAGAGGGAATGAACAGAACGGGTAATCAAGTGATCCATCCCCTGTCGCCCATTCCCAGCTGCTGGCAAATAGACAACTGAAAAGACGAGTGGCAAGATCATTCCTTATTTAATGTAATTTCCATTCCTGCTTAGCTGGGAAACTAGGCACCACAGAGTTGCATCACCCTGTATGAAAACTTCTTCCCAGCCAATACAAATCCCTGCAGCAGGCATTTTATCAAGATAGCCCTGCAGGTGGCACAGCAAACCCTGTGTATTAGTAGGATTAGCTCACGCTCTCTCCTCTCTCTAATTTCACCAGGCAAAAGCCAGTGTGAATGGAGCTCTTCCATATCAGTGTAAGCTAGTGCAATACCCTGGGTATCAAAACACACTAGCTTGTACCAGGCTGTCTCCAATGTCTTACTTCGGCAGCAGTAGGTAATCAGACTGGTCCTGAGAAGAAAGGTTTCATTTTTCTGCTCAGAGGCTTGTCTGCGAGTGAGTGTGTGATATTCTGGACTCTTTTGTCACACTCCTAAGGGCTGCAGGTCAGGGTTTGGTGGAGGCTGTCTCCAAGCTTCCTGGTTAGATTTCCAAAGTCTTCCCCTCCAGGGATGTTCCTCATTCTGTTCACACACCCTATAGCTCCTTGTTGTTGCCAGACAACTCCTGTCATTTCAACGTCGTTTTACAGCCTATTAGAGCTAAATGGACTTGATCTGGGGGCTTGAGGGTTGGGGAAAGAGCCTAGTGGTTTGACTGCAGGAACGGCCATTAGGAATGCCTGGTTTGCATTTTAATTCTGGCTCTGCCATTGATTCTCTCTGTGGCCTTGGGAAAATCACTTAACCTTTTAATATCTGACTCAGTTTCTGAATCTGTAAAATAGAGATTACAATCACCATCGAACTAATTACTCACCTAATTCACTGGCTTGTTCCAAGTATCAATTAGGTAATGTTTGTAAAGTGCTGTATAATAGCGAAGTACGTTCATTATTAGTGTGGTGGTGTTATTGTTGTTGTTGTTATAATTTTGAGGTCTTGTGTGAAATTAAATCAGGAATTAAGCTGTTTTTCTAATCAGATATAAAATTACTTGTGGTCCTTCTGGTTAAACTGGGTTTACAGCTCCTGTGCATCACTAGAAAGGTGTAACACATTCAGAGAATACCAGTTAATCAAGCCCACTATTTGTGTTAAACTGAACTTCTTTTTTGGATAGGGAATTACTCATGATCCAGTCCTGAATCTTGCGAATTGATTTGTTATTTGTCAAGAGATGACTAGAGACTAGTTACAATGACTAGTTACAATTTTTCATTCAAAACCTATCTTTTAAAATGAAAAGTATATATTTGTCAAAATGGAAATTTCCATGGGAAATATCTGTTTTGGACATTTTTTTTCCAGGTTTCAGTCAAAAAAATCCCCTCAAATTTGATTGGAAGCTGAATCGCTTGCTTGCTCTCTCTTTTGGTAACTGGAAACAACAAAATAAAAAGGTCCCAAATCAGTAAAATTTCAGTGAAAATGAAACCGTTTTTATTTTCATCATCATTTTTACAGGAATAAAAAATATTTCCTGAACAGCTCTAGTTTGGACAAACAATATTCAGACTTGTGGATTGTTTGCAAGCTGTTTGCTTTGAATATTCACCGTTTGTTTTTGTGATTGGACATCTACATCACATCTTGTTTCTGCTTTCTGAATGGATGAAAGGAAGGTTTTAAACAGAAGAATAATGAATGTGGAATAACAAAGTTTTTAAGAATGCTGAGTCATCACAAATCTATCAGGAATTGTGATCATTTTCATGAACACATGGGACAGTCTGAATGCTTCTGAATAATGATAATGGGCCCAATTCACCACTATTTTACTCCAGTTAAACTGTTGAAAACTGGTGTAATGCAGTGGCAATTAAGTATATCCTTGATTCTTCACTGCCTTGCACCTTGTGTAAAAGCAGAGTTGAACTGATTTAACTAAAGGGGTGATTATAAACCAACTTAGTTAAACTGGTGCGAAAGGCAGTATGAACACTCTTATTTTGGTTTACACCAGGTTTATCTACATCTATCTTAAGCCAAGTAGGAACAGGTTTTAAGCTAAATTAACATAAACCACTCTCAAACTGAGATAAGAGTGTCCACATAGGGGTTTGCAACAGTTAAATTAAATCAGCTTTAATTAAGACTGTACACATTTGTGTGTAGACATCCCCTCTGTCCATGTGGAAAGTGGGGACAAAATGCTGCTCAATCAGAATTCTCCATTCTTTTAGGCCCTGATTGGGGAAGGCACATAAGCACATTCTTCACTTGAAAGGTGTGATTAAGTCTCATGCTTAAGTCCTTTTCTGAATCGGGGCCTTATTCTAGAGAGAGCAGCATTGGACATCCATATTGGATCTATTCTGTACAGGTGTAAACACAAGCAGAGGAGAATCCAGCTCCCTGTTACTCCATGGAACATGAAGACCCCAACCCAGTGCTTTTGGTTGCAAAAGCATCTGGGAATCTTTCTTTTACTTTTTACACCCATATTTAGCTCAAGAACAACCTGGCAAGAATAAAGTGCATTTTCTCCCCTCCCCCTCCCTATGGATTTTGGACAGGAGCAGAGATGGGGCAAAGCTTTGCAAGGCCAAGCTACTGTTGCTCTAGCAACTAGTTTTCAAGAGCTAAAAGGTTGTTGTTGGTTTTGTGATGCCGTAGCTGCTAATTATAAGAGCTCTGCCTCCCCTTTCTATGCCTCTGGAATGCTTTCGTTTGCTAGTTGATTTTTCTCTCTCTCATTTTCTGCCTTCCCTTTTCATTTTCTCCTTCCTTTCTTCTTTGCTTTTTATGTTCGTTGTTTGCTTTGCTGGCTGTGTTAGTGGTTGATGGTTGTTTCAGGCTCATTTGCGACCTGTCAGTCATGATGTGGTGAAAGGAGAGATGCCTTCCCCTTGGTTCTGAGAAGGCAGAGTAGCCAGACTGGGGAAGGCAGAGAAAGTGAGGATGAAGAAGGAGATCTCCCTCTCCCCCCCAACAGCTGCTGACAAGAGGTGATAAGAGGTGATGACAGAAGAGCAAATGACCAGGGTGTCTCACAGGAGCTGGATTGGTTTGGGTTCTTCTGTGAATATGTGACATCCAAGGAACGTTCCTGGCTGGGCTTAGTACATCAGTGTCTGGGGGAGAGTCTGTTTCTCTCTGTTCTTTCTTCCTTTCTGATGTTTGCTCTGCAAGCTTCCAAACAGAGCAGGAGGAGAGCCAGAGCAAGTGCTACTGTGCTCTATGGTGCTACTACAAGACATGACCCATTGGTCAGCAGGGTCCTTGTGAGTTTCCCTTTGGAGCCCTGATGCTTCATGCTGTAGCATCCTGAGAGGAGGGAGCAGCTATCCTCATACTGCACGTCCCCGCTGCCCATTCTATTCATTTCCAGTCATATGGTGCATGGACATAACACAGTTAAGAGACGTTGCAACAGCTGAGTAAGCCCTGCCACCTGAAGCTCACAAGACTGCTGGGTGTGTTAAAATGCACGTGCTGGCTCTGAAAAAAAATAAAGCTGCAACAGTTCCCTTTCCTCTGTGAACTCTGGGGTTCCTGTAAAGATCAACAATAAACCCCCAGGAGCAGAGCTACAGGGAGTGAATGTCTCCCAATAGGCAGGGCCGGCTTCAGGAAGTGCGGGGCCCAATTCGAACATTTTCGGCGGGGCCCCGGCAGGGATGACTAACAAAAAAAAAAAAAAATGCAAAAAAAAAGCCTTTCATTTCTTCCATGTATTATTTACTTTCCATAACTATATAAATAATAAAATTATATATTATGTACATTGTGTCATATATGCTGTTGATCGGTTATTAATGAGCTCTGTTTCACATGTGTGGGTCCCCGCCACTCCCTGGGGGTGTGCTAGGGTGACCAGATGTCCTGATTTTATAGGGACAGTCCCAATTTTTGGGTCTTTTTCTTATGTAGGATCCTATTACCCCCCCCCACCCCCGTCCCGATTTTTCACACTTGCTGTCTGGTCACCCTAGGGTGTGCACATGTGTGGGTCCCAGCTGCTCCCTGCCCCCCTCATTGAAGCAGGTGTGCAGGGTTACTGCCCTGGGAACTGCAGGGCACCAGTGGACATGGGGCTGGCTGGAGGCAGGGCAGGGGCTGACTGGAGGTAGGGTCTGGCTGCAGGCAGGACAGGGGGTGCAGGGCTGGTGCGGAGCTGGTGCGGGCAGGGGGTGCAGCAGGGGCTGGCTGCGGGCAGGGGGTGCAGGGCTGGCTGGAGATGGGCTGGCTGCGGGCAGGGAAGGGGGTGCAGCAGAGTCAGCTGGAGCCCTGGCGCTTTAAATAGCCCCCGAGCCCCTGCTATCCCAGGGCTCTGGGGGCTATTTAAAGGGCCTGGGGCTCCCTTGCTTCTACCGCCCCGGCCCTTTAAATAGCCGAGGGAGCCCTGGGGAAGCGGTGGGGCTCCAGCGGCTATTTAAAGGGCCGGGGCGGTAGAAGCAGCGGGAGCCCCGGACTTTTTAAATAGCCCCCAGAGCCCCGCAGCCCTACCCCAGGGCTCCAGCAGTGGGGCTCTGGTGGCAATTTAAAGGGCCTGGGGCTCCAGGCCCTTTAAATTGCCCCCTGGGGAAGCCGGGCCACGCCGGTACGCCGTACCGGGGCTTGGGCGCGGGGCCCGATTCAGGGGAATTGGTTGAATTGGTCTAAAGCCGGCCCTGCCAATAGGGAGGATTATCCTGGAGGGGCTGAATGATCCCTATCCTGAAACACTTGCTCCGGGGGTAACTGACTCCCACCCAGGAACAGTTCTTTACAGACAGTGGGTCTGATTCTCTTCTCAGAGGGGTGTAAATCAGGAGCAGCGCAGGTGAAATCAATGGAATTCAGCTGCCGTAAAACTGGTGCAAGCGAGAGCGGAATCTAGCCCAACTTCTCTTAGACGGGGCATCTGCTGTTCTTCCTCCTTCTCCCTCTGCAGTTACAAGGTTTGTCGAATGAGGAGCCCTGGTGTCCCCCGAAGTGGAGAGCTGCTCTCAGAACTCGGTAGCAGGCTGCCTCCTCCCATGCTGGTTACGAATCTACAATGCTGAAGGGACAGGGGATCCAAAGGGAAACAGTCCTGGTATGAGCTTAGGAAAAGGCAATCCCCCCACTCTTCTCCCTGGCCAGTAAAAGGTGTTCTCAGAGGATGATCCACTCTGCCCCTGCTGAACCTGGGAGAACGTTCATAGGAACTCAGTGGTTGGCTCCTTTCCTTCCATAACTCAGCAGGAAGCTAAGGTGTCTGGGAAGGGGGAGAGTTTCCTGTTGGGTGTCATCGGGAGCCTTGGAAGGGCAGCACTTCCAGTAGCAATTAGCTTGGAGTTATAGCAGGGCATATGCGGAGTTGTCCTCCCCTCCACCCGTCAATCACAAAGAAATCACTGTCCTCAGGAAAACAAATAAGGAAGTACTGACAGGACCTGAAAGAGGGAGCGTGTGATTGGGATTCTGACCTGGCTTTCGCTCAGCCCAGGGATGCCGTGGTGTCATAGCACCCTTAGCAGGAGCTGAATCCTACCCAAGAAAAGTGTGAGGACTCTCCTCTTAGTCAGTAGTAGTGCACAGGGTGTGTGTGTGTGTGTGTGTGTGTGTGTGTGTGTGTGTGTGTAAGTAAGGGAGCAATTCAAGGCAGCAATGTCCTCCCATCACACTCACATGCCCATGCACAGGTCCCCCTCCCCCCTGAAATTGAATAATAAGGCACATGGAAGGTAAACTGGAATGAAACACGAAGAGTCACAAAATCAGAAGTGGCCCTCCTGAGCTCGACTAAGAGGAAATATTTGAGCAGGGTCCCAGGCTTGATTGGGAAAATCAGAGGACAGCTTTGTTTCCTCCCCCCCCAGCCCTCTCTGGGCTCCCCCGGAGAGAAGTCTGGATGTAACACTATTGCGAGGACTAGGCCTGTGATTAAGTTCTGTTTTTCAAAGGTGATCCTAGCATGATTCAAACCAGGCGGCCCCTTGGTGCGTCGAGGGAGCCAGATGTGATTTGCAACTGGATTGCCATTTCCTAGCGCCCATCTGCAAACATTTGAGTGTCCACCCAGTCTGGGGATTGCAGCCATGACCCTTTCTTTTCCTTATCTCCCCCGTCTCCTGTCTACTTCCTCCAGTGACATTTGAGAGGGGAGAAGTCCCTTTAGACTTGTTTGTCACTGTTACAACCATCCCCCGCCTTGGTTCCACACTCCCATTATCCACCAGATGTTAAGGGTTAGGAGCCGAAAGTGCTGGCTTTTACCTCTCCCCTTCCTTAATTTGGATTTTTTTTTCTCCATGTCCCGGCGTGTGTGCGCTGACCCCAAAGTGCTCCCGAGTCAACTGGCTGCGTCTGAATCCACTTAAAGGTGAAGGGATAAAGTCATTTTTTTCAAGATGTGGCATAAACTGTTTAGATTTTGCTGTCTCCAAAGGCCTGTAATGAGAGGGTGGCCCCATCCTGGAACAAGCCCTGTCTTGCCCTGATCTATAAAATTTGGAATAGGTTAATCTTTTTGCCATAGTGCTGGCCTGTCAGTCCTTTTTGCTGAATTAAGGCTCTAATGCATGGACGGTGTCAATAATTGCCTTGTAAGCCTTACTTAAAAAAAGAGTCACAATCAATTGCCCCAACATTAGGGCCTCGTAATGCATCAGTCCCACATTAGAAAGTTGTAATCCATCAACCTGACATCAGAAGGGATGATGGATCATTGAGGCCAAGTTCAGGCCTGGTGTAACTTCGTAGGCTCCAGTGGGGTTACATCAATTTACACCAGGTTGAGATTTGGCCCAAAAGGTCTCCTCCACACCCTCCCTCCCCCTGTCCTTTGACGTTTGTAATTGAATTCAATGATCCTTAAAGGGATAGGCTAGTAGCGCTGGTTTGAGTAGGCACAGAACAGACCAGGGACTGTAGTGTCCCCCACCTGTACAGCTCTGCCATGCACCTTGTTCCTGATCGACACCCTCTCCTGTTCCAAGTCCTGGACTCCCTACTGCTCCTCAGTGCTGACTGATAAGCCACTCATCCCTATTCTAATCCTGCCCCCCCAACCTGACCCACAAACACCCCTGACATTCGAATCCTGTCTGCTATGCCCACAACTCTGTAAATGCCCCTGAGTCTTGACCTGTTCTTCCCCCCTCCCTCTTTCCACCCCTTCAGCTATTCCAATCCTGGCCTCTCCATACCCACGGTCTGCAAATGCGCCCGAGTCCTGACATTCAGCCCATCCCCCCGTCCCAGTCTGGGCACTACACTTCACTGCTGTGCCAACATACCACAAGCCTGACTGGTAGCTTCCCTTGCTATTCCAGTCCATGGACCCTCTACTGCTCTGTCAATGCACCTCAGTCCTTATCTGCAAGCCCCATACTATTCCTGCCTTGGGCCTTTCTTGAGCAAGACATCCAGTCTTGTGAAATTTAGTGGAACAGCTAAATGGGGGACTAGGCAGAGATCACCAAACCCATTTTCACTCGTGACTGGAGTCGGGGTTTGAACTCAGGTCTGTACAGGTGAGAGGCTCATGAGGCACATATTCGCGGGTCTATTTTTTAAAAATGCAGTCAGACATATCAGTTACATGAGCGCTCTGGAAAGCGCTGTTCCAACACAGACACCAGATGGCTAAAACCCCTTCGCTTTTATGCTGATAGCTGTAGTCGTTTCCAAACATAGTTGTTGTACTAATTAATGTTTTAGTCTTACAAGCTTTGAAACTTAAAAACAGCCTTCAGTCCATGTTCTATAAAAAGCAACAAATTGGCCGCAGCAAGTTACATGGAATAAATTCCATCAAGGGGGTTTGATGGCTCAAGCTACACTCTGGCAATGTAGAAGGCAGGCAGTTATGGTGAACAGCGCGCTGGATTTGGAAATCAGGAGTGCCAGTCCTAGCTCTGGGGTCAGTTCATCTCTTTGCCGAGGTTTCTACATCAAATAGAAATCCTGGGCCTGATTCGCCATTGCTCTGCCCCTTCGTGGAGTTAGGATGGTAGCGTTTTACTCCCATTTTGCACTGGGATAAATGGTGACACAAGGTGCAGAGAGAACCAACCCCAGTGATATTTACTCTTCCTTTCAAAGTGCTTCGGGGTCTCTATGAAAAGCACAAAGTCTCATCATTAAGGTGAGACTTTCAGCCCCACCTTTGACAGAACTGTGCATTTTATTAAAAAATCATTTTCTTTCTCCTTCATCCTTCCTTAGTTGGCATATTATGTGGGGTATGGGACTAGAAGCTGGCTTGGGTATGAGATGACTACTGGGAACTGATGGAAAAGAGGAGAGAGATTTTTCTCTTTGTGTAGGAAGCCAGGATCGGGGGTGAAAAGAAGCAGGTAGGGAGGTGTCCATCAAGAGCTGGCTTATGTCATCCACCCCAGAGAGGCTGGTGTGAATCAGAGTCTTTGGCTATGTCTTCACTGCAGAGTTAACCCAGGGTGATCTAGGGTGACCAGATGTCCCGATTTTATAGGGATAGTCCCGATATTTGGGGCTTTGTCTTATATAGGTGCCTATTACCCCCCACCCCCGTCCCGATTTTTCATACTTACTATCTGGTCACCCTAGGGTGATCAGCACTTGGGTCTGAGCACCCAGGCTTGCCTAGCCTGGGTCTGAGTGTCCCTGCTGCAAAACCCAACCCCTGTTACTGTGTCCTCTCTGGTTCTGCACTCTGGGGGCAGATCCCCTGGTTCTTTGTTCTGAGACACTCTAGGATTCTTTACCTGCCAATTGTGGGAGAACTTATCTGTCCTTCCGGGGGAACTATGGAAAGGCCTTTGGAGGACTGTCAGGAGCACTTGAATGGCTTATCCTGCATCCTCACTGCAAAGTGGGCAACTTCCAGCCCAAGTTAAAATGGAGTCTGGGCTCTAACCCATCCTCCCGGCTGGCTCAGCTGGCAAGCCTGAAAAACTCCTCCAACCTCTTGGCAGAGATTTTTCTGTGTGGATGGTCATTGTGGTGATGGGGTTAAGGCTAAAATGTGGGTCAGAACTTGTGTTAACTGTGCTGTATAGATGCACCCATGTTAATTCTGCCCCACCCTGAAATGGCAGACACAGGCACATCCCTGGAAGGATTGTGTTGCTAATGTTGAGAGATAGCAACACTTCCCCACCATGGTGATAGTAGCAACTGTATTATTTGTCATTTGTTAAGTGCTGACAATGTGTTAGGTGTTTACAATATACAAAATGAAGCCGATCCTTGCCCTGAAGAGTTTAAGACTAAAAGACAGAAGTGGAAAAGATGGATCACTCTGGGACATGCAGAGACAGGATTAGTTGGAGTTATAATTTTGTAAATGTGCGCTTTAGTTTGCTTCTTGTGGGCACGGGGAAGAAAGAATTATGTAGGGGAAAGGTGAATTATGTAAAGTAGGGGGAACATGAAGGAAAGGTGGTGGCTTGGTGAACAGGCATGGGGCAGAATTCTATGTATTGAGATGGGACAGAGAAGGCCCAGAGGTTGGATTGGGAAAATGAGACAAATATCTATCTATCTATCTAATCAAATTTTAGATGTACACCAGTATAAATAATGACAGGTTTCAGAGTAGCAGCCGTGTTAGTCTGTATCCGCAAAAAGAACAGGAGTACTTGTGGCACCTTAGAGACTAATAAATTTGTTAGTCTCTAAGGTGCCACAAGTACTCCTGTTCTTTTTGCAGTATAAATAAAATATATAACAAATCTAGGAATTCTAGTGTTCCTCATGCCTCCTCCAGCTCTCTGTATAGGACATAACCTTTGACAGGTCCATAAGTGGGGCTGATAGGAAACATTGGAAGAGCCAGCTCTGACAGCTGCTGCTGCTCCACCAAAGTGAGAGAGAACTAGCCGATAAAACCAGCCAGAGCTTGAAGCAAGTCCTTTTCTGTTACAGTTGCAAGGCAAAGGCAAAATACGGTGTCCGGTTACTGCCGTGCATTACGCTTGTCCTTGCCTCTCTCTGTCTCCTGCAGTCTGGGCTTTTAATCTTTGTTGTGGTGCATTATAATCCCATTTTAAAATTTGCAGCATTCCGCTGGAGGTCCGGGTTTAATGTTGTTTTCATCCGTCGTGCCAGGATTCCCTCTCTCCTGAGCAGATGGAGATGTAAGGACAGTGAGGATCAGGGGACAAGAGCACTGTAATTAGGACCAACAGAACCCACAAACTAAATGGAAAGTGCATGGTCAGGAGGATTGCTGGGATGGTGAACACCTGTGTTTCCCCAGTCATTCCTGCAGACAAAGTCTGAAAAGAGCCGGGATTTACCAACAAGGTCCCCAGGTCTCAGCCACCACCTCTATGCATAACACAGGCCACAGTATCTCACCAGTAATTCCTGCATCAAACCCAGTAACTGTGACAGCAATAACTTTGGAGCATATTTTTTAGAAAGGCCGCGAGCAACCTTCACTGTCCCACACGGCAATTGTCTGTTTATGAATTTCCCAGCTTTTCCATTGCATGTAGTTTCTTATGTGATCACAAATGTTAGACCCATGCTCACCATACCTCTTTTTGTGTCATTGCTGTCGTTTCATTTGCTGTGTTTCTGAGGTTTCGTAAACATGCTCTTGGTGCTTATTTGGTAACATGAGGTTTTTTAAAGGAAGCAAAGTGAATGATGGCTT
Source organism: Emys orbicularis (assembly GCF_028017835.1). Taxonomy (NCBI): domain Eukaryota; kingdom Metazoa; phylum Chordata; order Testudines; family Emydidae; genus Emys; species Emys orbicularis. Next base: position 7,911,170 of record NC_088698.1, on the reverse strand, counting down.
TCACCATGCGAGGTGTCTAGTCGTGAGTTTAAGTGTGATTTCTGGGTGGAGATTTTCAAAGCTGCCTAAAAGAATGAAAAATGCGCATCCAAATGCCCCAGACCGATTGAAAATTCTGTCCTTGGTGTGCACTGAAAGGTGGCCGGGATTAGCCGAACAACCAAGAACAAAGAATTTCCTGCTTCTCCATCATTTTCTTTAGTCTCATTATTTCCCCCTTTCCACCCACTTTGGTCAATTCAGTTCCATCACCAGGGAATTTGCCCCCACTTGTTCCCCCATTGCGGTTGATAAATCTGACACCAACCCTTTGTATGGCTGGGTGAAGAGTCTGTTGCCTGCCTTTTTGCAAGGGAATTTGGTTAGATTCTCACATTGCCTACCTTCCCCATGAAGGACGCTGAGGATTATGTCCGTGGGTGAGAGATGGTAAACACTGCCCCTGGAGAAATACAGTAGCATTTGCACTCTGCAGCCTCACTGAAATGAAACTGTACTGAGAGGATGAGGCCTGGTGCCCCAGACCCAGGGGCATGATTCCATTTCTTTAAGGATGATCAAGTAATCTATCAATGAGAACTCTTGGCACATGTACAGTCACCGCCAATCCATTAACAAATCGAATCTATCAACCAACAGAATTACAGTACACAAATGTACTGGAAAGGCAGAGTAATGATTGGTTGAGTTACCTCTGATGTCACAACACTAGTTCAGAATGATTTCAGCTGTTGGATGGGCTCTAATTATAATCCAAACAGTTCTAGACAACATTCATACATAACTTTGCTTAATTACAACCTAATTCTTTCAAATGAAGCCCATTCACCAGTTGTTAATCATTTTGACTCTATGGAAAGTTTGAAGCCATTTGTTATCTAGAGGGTTAGAAAAATTGTAAAATTGCTTAATTCAATTTAAGTAATAAGTTAATGAACATATAGACTTGCAAATTGCCAGAAAATTCAAGGAGTAGGTGCTGTAAGGTTGAAGAAGAGACACTGTACTTTTTATACAAAAAAAGAGGTAGAATCTCTATTATAAGTGAAAAACTAAACTCACCCCAACTACTGTGCCACTCCTGCCTCTCCATAATATAGGCATGACAGAATGATGAATTGGATCATTTCTGTTTTAATTCAGAATCAGGTGGAAATTCCTAACGAGATTCTGATTATAATCATTTTAAGGCAAGTGCACCATGAGGAAAATCAGAAACTAACTTGCTCAATTGTGTCCTTTTTAATTAAAAAAAAAAAAATTATCTGGTGAATCTCTTTTCTGTTGATGCCAAAGCATGGCCAAGATGCACAGGGAAGAACAAAACTGGCACAGGACAGCATTACCGATCCTATTCATCTCTCTCCCCAGTTCTGATCTTGCATTGCACTTTAGTGCCTTGACTCGTCCCAAAGCAGAGGGGTTGCCCTGGTCTCCCTTTTGGGCTTATTGTAGAGGCAAGTCTGAGGCCTGTGAGCTGCTGCTATAACCCAGTGTCTAAAGGAAATTCAAAGAGTCCTTGTGAATCAGTGTCATGCTGGATTAGGGCAGCAAAGTCCTTCTCTGATGATAATGGGGGGGAGGAGGGAACTGGGGCTGAATGGAATCAACTCCCACAGAAAATTTCTCAACACCCACTCGTCCTCCCCTCTGGCTGCATCTGCTAGGCTCAGGGAGTCAGTCCAAGCAGCAAGACTCTGGAGCAGGCTGCAAGAGTAACAAGACTCACCCTGCTCATATCCCTGCAAGAAGCCCAAACCCTTCAAACTCACAAGAGTTGAGAAGAGAAGTTCTCAACCTGTTCCCTGAAGAGACCATGAAGCTCTCCAGACTCTGTAAAACAATCTTACAAGAGCCAGTACTGTGATCGCCAGGGAAAAAAAGAATCCTGGAAGACGAGAATCTCCTTAAAGTCCTGCTGAAATATAATACAAAAGCCCAGGAGACCTACTTACCCCTACCAAACAAACAAACAAATCTTTAAACAGCCTGAAATTCCTGCAAAAACCACCATTCTCTGGGGGTTAAGGTTTAGGTTTGTTCCCTGAACCATCTGCTCACCCTTATTTCCCAGCTTCTTCTTGTGCATCTTTTCCCTCTGATGGGAAAGATCACTTTCCTCTCTTGCCTGTATCTGCATGATACAGCTGTTCGGGAGATGGCTGCTGTCTGATTTACTGCTGAGTTTGGGGAAAGATTTGTTTCGGAAGGTCTCCCTGTTCAGTTGTAATTTAGTGGCATTTCTTGAATTCCCTGGAAAGTCGACTTCTGTACATTTCCCCCCCCTCTCCCCTTGAAAATAAATATGTGTCATCTTCAGACTAGATTCAAACCAACATATGGGCAAAAGTGAAAAGAGCGATTGGAAATTGGAAACGGCTATTTGCCATATATCAAGCAGGTATTTAGGATATATTGTCTTTCCTTATGGGATGTGAAGGGAGCTTCAGGCCGAGCTCACGTATGGAGCTCTCTCACAGGAAGGAATGGATTATTGGAGGGAAAAGCTTTAGAAAAGGCCTCGGATGCTGCTGCACAGATACATTTTGTCCTTTGGTGACTATATGATCTCAGTAAATTATATTTTCTTTCTTTCTTTCTTTCCCCTCCCCTTGGTTAGCAGTACAAATTTTTTTGGTTTGTCTGAAAAATCATACACAGGGTCCAATTCTCATTTCCACCGAGGCCACTTTATGCTTCTTCGGCAGCGCACGGGGGTCTTAAGGTGAAGCTAATTTACATATATAATCACTTTAAGGCCCCGTATACTGTCACAATAGTACAAAGTGACCTTAGTGGACATTGGAATCAGGTCCTAATGACCAATAGTTTCTCATTTAAAATATGAAGCTGTATTTCTTTATTTTAAAGACGTCTTTATTTCATGGCCAGGATTTCCTCTCTCAGCCACCATCCTCCCACCTCCCTCCTTCTCTTTCCATTGGTTTTTTGCTGCAAGAAGAGGTGAACTTTCAAATGCTGCCCTCAGTTATATCTGTACAACCCTCATTCACTTTGAAGGAAGGGGTTGGATTGGTGTAACCGAGGGCAGAATTCGGGTGGATAGGTATAGAACAGATCACAATCCTTCTCTGTCTTTCACAGGAAAATGATGTTGGTTACATGAAAACAAGGTCACTATTATGCTACCCATGTTCACAGTGCCCGGAGGCTGGCAGTGTGCTTAAAGATGACCTGCAAAGGATTTCTAAAAAAAAAATTTGGGTGATGCCCATTTTGCTTCTTTATGATGAATAAAAAAGGCCCCAAAGGTGCTTTTTTCTTTTTTGCCTTTTGTTTTTTTGTAAATTGTAAATGTTTTATGCTGCTTGTTTTTATGAAAATAGAAATATTACAAATACACCTCTACCTCGATATAACGCCATCCAATATAACACGAATTCGGATATAACGTGGTAAAGCCGTGCTCCGGGGGGAGGAGGGGTGGGGCTGTGCACTCCGGTGGATCAAAGCAAGTTCAATATAACGCGGTTTCACCTATAACACAGTAAGATTTTTTGGCTCCCGAGGACAGCGTTATATCGAGGTAGAGGTGTAGCAGGTATATCAAATTTGTCCTTCCTTGGTTTTGCTGCAAGACCTCAGGGAGGTCTCAGGGATGTTTATTGTGTGCTTTGACACCTTAACTGAAGGGACAATGGCATAATTAACAAAGGTTATTTTTGTCTGAAATGTTCATTAGGCGTTAGAGTTACATGAGTGTTAATAAAAACAAGCAAAAATCGAAGAGCTTTAAATATCCTGACTACACATGCCTGCCCAGCTCATCTGTTCATCTTTCAGCCTCTTGAATCTTGTGATGTCACCATCATAGAGTATCGGGTCTCCCAGACTAGATAGTGCCAGATTCTAAGGTGAAAACCAAGCCAGATCTCTCAAAGAGGATTTTATTTCTTTTGCTGGACACCTTTAAGCCGTGCATTTCTATTCTAGTCTAGTCTATGTGAGTTCGGTATATACTGTGCTTCTCATCGTACTGTCTGCATTAAGTGACATGGCACAAGTAAATCTAGCACGCTTTAGGCTTGGCTACTCTTAAAGGGACTAGCCCAGGAAGCCGACCAACACTGAAGGTTCTCCCCACTCCTGAAAGTGCATAAGCTAAAGAGGCCTGCAGGGTAAATCAGAGCCTTAAACTCTCCTACAGTACATGCCACTTCACAACAGAGGCAAATACTGGCCACTGAATGGATCTCTTTATGTTGGGACCTCCTCAACGATGCTTGTGTGAGCGGGGAGGGTCCCAGAACCCGGGCTTCAGCACAAGCCCAAACATCTACACAGCAATTATACGGCCCCGCAGCCTGAGCCCCGTGAACCTGAGTCAGCTGACAAGGGCCAGCCGCGGGCGTTTAATTGCAGTGTAGACGTACCCTGTGTGTATACAGCCACTCGTGGGCTCTCACTAGATTTGTTTTTCTTTTAACACACTGATCGAGAGGCTAAGCGGGGTTGGGAGGGGAAGACTTGCCTGCCAAATGTTCTTCCATGAGCACGTGGGGTGTGGTCATGCTGATGCAATCTGTAAGCCTTCCAACTTTCGAGACCCTCTGGAATGCGGAGGGAGCCCTTGTTTTAAAGCCACCATTGAACTGATCAGTTCCGTATGCTAAGGGGAATAGTAGCGCCTGATGCTGTTACTAATCCGTAAATCTGCTGCAGCTTTTAAACATAATATTTTCCTTTGTGGGCTTTTTTTTTTCCCCAATGGGATGTGATTTTTATCCTAGTGGAAATAAAAGTAGATATAAACACCCAAATTCCCCCTTGTGTCCTTATCCTGGTCCCATGGCTGCTGGGAAAACAGAGAGCGTACTGTGTTTTTGAAATGCTTAGTGCCTCAGGATTTATGAGAATGTCAAATATATTGGCTTTTTGTTTTGCTTTTAAAACATGCCACTCTCCCAAACACTTGGCTATTGACAGCTATGTACTGTACACAGGAACTCTCTCCCTTGAAGTTTTTCTCATTCCCCCTTATTTATCAGCTAAACCATAAAGGGGAGATTCTCCAAGAGCAGAGGAACCAGCAAAAGGCCTGTGCACCATTCCAAGTCTCACTTAGCTGCTCAGGGTGACGCTTAGAAGGCCTTGTGCTGGTCTTCTGCACCGAGGGAAAAAACACCCAAGATAACTGACGTGAGAGCATCAGAGAGGATGGAAGGGGAAATTCAACACATAGGGAACTCAGTGTATGGCACAGATCTCTACTCTGGGCCAAGGCAGTTTGCCACAGCGGGGGTGGGGAGATGGGAGAGGGGGGCAGGATATAGGCGCATCTAGGCATGGCATGTAGGGCCTCACACAAAGTCTACGTGGCGCATGCCTGTGTTGGAGGGAGGATATGAGCTGCATCCGTTTCTCTCCCCTACTCAGCAGCATCTGGTGATTTCTGCTGTCTTGGACCTTGGTTCCTGATTTGATCTTGAGGGTTCCCTCCAATCAGATCCTTCGTTGTTTCCAAGTACAAAGTTGAGTAGAAGAGCTGTGCTTGCAGCCTCAGGATCGGGCCCCTATAGCAGTGATGTCATAATCCCATTTGAGACATTGCAACCATTTGCAATTGCAGCCTGTTGGGATGTTACAAATAGAGGATTTGCAATTATAGACAAAAGGGGAAAATAGTCTTAAAATTCCTAGTTTATCCAAGTTACGGCAATAAAAAGGTAAGAAAAGATCATTAAAATGCAAAAGGATGAGTGATCCCAGATCATGTGAGAATAAATTCCCTGGCATGCCCCAGATTAAGTTAATCAGTAACAAGGATTTGTAGAAGACACAAAGCATCCAGATTTGTGTGGCTACATTTTAATAGAGAGATGAAATCAATGATGTGAATGGTGTCCTGATCTGGGGGCCCCTTTAGAAAGGGAGAGCTTTGAAAATAGTGTGGTGTGAGTTGTTAGGGAAAGCATTGATCTAGATCTCTGTGGGAATGTTATTAATATCCTGGGATTATCTGGCCCAGTAGATAGGGTAAGATACGGCAATTCGAGGTGCAATAGCTGTTATTCTGGCATGCAATTGTTTTAGGTTACTATAGGACATTGTTATTAGAGGGAGCTCTATCAATAGGTTGCTTATGATGTGCAAGGAGAAGTCGTGATGTGGCAGCTCTTTGGTAAAGAGAGAATGTTATGAAATATTGTGTCCTGGCTGAGTTTTCTTTTTCCTCCAGGAATCTCATTGCATCTCTAGACAGCCTGCTGCTTGTAGACTAAGCTCATGCTCTCTAGGGCAGTAAATGCTAAACAGACCAACTGGTGATGCAGCCCCCTTCTCCCTGGAGCCCTTCCAGAGGAAATTTTCTATGAATGACTTTAGCAGAACTGCTTGAAGAGCCATGAAATACACAGCAATGAGATCACAAGGACTCTATTTAATAGGATTTCTTTTTTTGGATCCCACGAGTAATGTCATGTCAATAATTCACCATTGCAGCTCCCCTTCCATTTCCTAGCAGCACTGAAGAACCCCGGACAGCTTACCAGCGCAAGCCTCTGAAAACACGTCTGCACTTCCAGGGCCTGATGAAGTCAATGGGTTTTGGATCAGGCTCTAGCTCATAGCATCTTGTGGATGAAGCTGTTCCTTTCCACACCTCTCAGTTAAAAACAACAGCAAGGAAAATTATAATACAAGGGATGGATTGTGGCAGGGCACACTCAAGAAAGTTTGTTATTATAATACATTAATTTCTATGTATTTATAAATATGCCCATTCCCACATCCTGGTTGCGTGTGCAGAATTTAAATAATAAACAGAGAAAATGGAACCAACGTTCAAAGTAAAAAAACCTCCAAAACCTACTCAACCTTCCTTCTAGAAACAAAAAACCTGGGAGGAAAGGTGAGCTTGACAGCATGATCTGAAAGTCAGTAGGATGGAACTCTGTTGGACTAACAAGGGAAGCGAATTCCAGAATCCAAACATTGAAAAAAACCTGTCTAGAGGATTGTTGTTTGAGCAACTCAGCTGACCTCAGGTAGAAGTAGTATCTGAGTTACTCAGGACCTAAACCTCGAAGGCCTGATCCCAAACCCATTGAAGTCAATTGGAGTCTTTCCATTGACTTCAGTGGGCATTGGATTAGACCTGCAGGTAGAAGACATGAGCTTTGTAATGTGAGCTTTGTAAATGTCTGCCCCTCAGGTAGTGCAACCCTGTTTAGATGCGATAGGTGCCTCACCTCCAAATTTGAACCAAGCCATGTTGGAGATTTGGAAATGCTAGACTAACTGTTCCTTTTACATACTTCTGAATGGGAAGCTACAAGACACAGTGAGAAAGGTGGTTCTCATGGTCTTTCCAGACTGACTAGAAGCAAAACTCACAAGAAAGCCTGTTCCTCCTCAGCCTTCCAGCTGACTGGCAGAGCTGGGGAGTGGGAATGAAGTCTGGATGAGCATTTGCACTTTTGGGTATTTATCCAAACTGACTGTTTTGAGTTTCACCCATCACCACTTGCCACTCCCATGAATGGAATGATCATTAAGCATTTCACTGCCCTAAGCAACCACCCATGGCAGCGGTTCTCAGACACAAGCATCTTGTAGCTCACTTCTTAGGACAAAGTCAGCTCACAGTATTCTCCCTTCTCAGCCTCCCAGTCCCCACTCCACCCCCATCTGTGCTGCAACTGGAGTGCTTGGTTACATGGGAAAAGGGAGAAAGATGAAACTGAAATTGTTTCAATGTGAGGGGTGGAATTACTGCATCATATCCATCCCATTTTGCATTTGTGCTGTTAAATATTTTTCCTGGGGTGTCAGGAGCTGTACATTTATTAACATCAAATTCCTTGCTTCCTCCAATGGTCTGATCTCAGTCTTTGCTGACTTGTTCCACCATCCTGTGTATTTCCTACGCTTCTGATTTTAGTGTCATCAACCAATCTTGGCTGAATTAGCACCAAAGCAATAACTGATAAAGAAAGATGTGAAGCAGTCAGGCAGGCTGCAGAGAGGGGCTTGGGTTTTCTGATTAAAAAATAAACATCTGGGAATGTTCAGAGAATCCAGGGTCAAGAAGCAAACATTTCTGCTTGATAGATGCACCAATGGGAAAGAACCAGCTCCAGAGAGTATATAGTACCTTCATTCTGGGGTCCTTGAAACAACCACTGAGGGCCTGATACAGTTACGTGTGGCTGTATTGTTCCACACCGTTTGAAGACCATATAATTTCCTTTATACCCCCTTGTTTGCAATAGCCACTGCATGCTCGATGCCCATGTTTTTAACTACATGAGGGTAAGTGTTTACAGTGCAAGAAGTTGCCTCCACAGGTATTAGATGGAGCAGGGGGAGAAGATGCAGAGAGAAACTCACTAATAAAATTAGTGGGAAGAGTGTGAGCAAATGTCTCATGTACATCGGATCTCTTGGAAGCAACATACAACTGGCTGCCATGATGCACTCAAACCCGGGAAGTTGCTGAGCAGTTTTTCAGTCTTTTGTGGAATGTCCAGGACACTGTTTCCAGTTCTAAGACATTTGCTTGCTTCTAGTCCTGATGTTAAACTGTTCTGGGGACATTCTTTCACACTCAGGAGACAGGTTCAGACTCTGGGAAGGCTGACAGGTACTGGGTCAAATTCTTTGCTAGTGTCACTCCACTTCAGTCCATAGATAATCTAGTCCTTTCTCCCCTGCACAGGATTCTGGTTCTGAGTGTACTTTGTTCAGACATATTCCCAAGACCCCATGTGCATGGGATGGTCTCGCAGGTAAATGCCTGGCATTCCGCTCCCAACTCTGGGATGCATTTGTGAAAATCCCCTCACGAGCAGGACAGAGGTCCTGATTCCAAGATCTTTCAGGGGAATTCCTCTGTGTTCTAGACACAATTCTCAGTTGCAAGATTTCTCAGGAACACCCCTTGCAACAGGTACAAATAATTGATTCTAATGCTGGGATGCCTCAGACATATCAGGATCATACCGAACAGCCCTAAATATACAAGAAAACACCAGGTTTTCTAGCGTATTGCTCTTTTGTCTTACAGATACTTCCAACAAATTTTTTTTTCTCAAATAAAAAACAGTTGCCCTTTGGGTAAAATACCTTGTGACATGGATTGTCCTTTAGCCAGAGAACTATGTTCCCTTGCTGCTGATAGGTTCATAATCTCCCCTTGCCTCCCTTACTGATATCTTTATCGAATTCCTGCTGAAACGTTAAAAAAAAAAAAAGGCAGTGAAAGCTCTAACGCCTCATGTTCCTCTCAGATTTCCAAAGAACTGAGGCCTTTAGAATATGTTTCCAATATCCTCTCGTCTCTCTCTGTTAGTGTTTTACTCAACTCCATGCTGTGGAGGTCCTGACCTCTGCAATCTCCAGGGGAAGGGGGTTGGGGGTAGGGTCAGGCCCTGTCAGAAAGCTGCAGGCCGCAGCCTCTGTAATAGGCCCTGTTTCCTCAGCTCCTCTAATACATTTAACCTAGTAGAGGCCATTGCCAGCCAGAGATTAGATTACTGATGTTGGCATGTTTGGCCTAACAAATGGCAAATGGATAGCGTGCCAGGCAACGGCTAATCACTGTTGACGCAGATCTATAGTGAGGCCCTTTAGACGAGGGGATAGTTCATTTCTGCTTTGGAGTTTTGCCTTGACGACTGAAAGGAGAGTTGAGATGTCGAGAAAGCTACCAGTATACCTGTCTCTTTCCATCTGAGGACTCTCCAACCCGCGTGTCATTTTTTAAAGGTCTCAGCGGCCCTCTCTGAGGACAATCTAAATGTCCCTGCCTCCTTCGGGCAGTGGGAGACAAGATTTTGAACCTTTCTGTTAGCAGACCTGTTCCATTAGAAAACAACAACCCTCACCCAGTCAAAAATCAGTAACTTGGGACCTGTTGGTGGAAAAGGAAGTGAGAGAGTAAAGTCTGCAAAATGTTTCTCTAAATGCCTTATCCTGGGCATGGCTTTAAATGCATTTTTATGTCTATTTCTTCTTTTATAAGAATTAAAAAGCAGGAGATGATAATAGCTCAGCCTCTCCAGGTCTCTTTGCCTGAGATATGCAAAACTGCCTACAGGTCAAATTCCAATTCTCAGCCTTTGGTTCCACTACCAGGGGTCTCAGACTCAGGGCTCTATCCTGCTTCTGAATGCTGATGAGCTCCCTCTCCCCCTGCTGAGGTCAATGAAAGGAGAGGTAATTCAGTACCATCCAGTCTAGTCCCAGCTTCAATGTGCTGCTACCTTGGCTTGGGCTGTCACTGCAACAGTGGAGATTCCCAAAATATTAATTCTGTCTTCATTTATTTCGGCATCTATTTTGATCTTACAATAATTTTAGTAATATTCACACATCCCTTTACAAACGTTACTTAACTAATAATGGTTCATGGCACAAATGTTGCATCCATTTTAGTCATTCATTCCTGCGGGGATTCCGTTTAATTCAATGCTGTGGCACCAGGGATGAATTTTGGCCCTGTGTGACGGGCCCAATGACACACAATGAGTCAGTGTAGAACCCAGAAATCGTGGTTCCCAGCCTTTTTGTACTAACTGCTTGGCTGCATTCCCTCTAACTCGAACAGGATCTCTGCATCTTTGAGACAGAAGGGCAAGATGGGCCTAATGCACCATAATCAAGAAACTCCCATGGAAATGAAATATATTCTTTTTTTTGGGGGGGAGCCTTATTTGTGATCCACATTATCTGCCTTCTTCTTCTTTGTCATCCCTGTAAGTCTCTAAGTTATAATGACAATTCTTCCTTCTAAAGGGGGCTGGACATGTCTCTTTATCAGTGCCTTTCTGAACATCAGACAGAGGGACCCTCTCCACTCTTATGAGTTGCTGAGAGCACCAATAAAAGGGCTTCACTTACCAATGTAATCAGCACTTATCCTGAATGCAGGCTTGAAAGGAAGAATGGTTTACTGGTTACAGTACAGGAGTGAGGTGATCTGGGTTAAATCCCAAAGTCTGCCACTGACTTGAATGGCCTCAGCCAAGTCACTTCACCCGACTGTGTGCTCAATTTCTCTATCTGTAAAATGGGGGTGATAAAACTCCCCTGTCTTACAGGTAATTTTTTAGATATTTGGAAATATTAGAAGGCTCAATTAAAGTTAGTCAAGCAATCTGAGTTGGGTGAGGAGATGTTAGTGAGGCTTGAAGGTTTGTGTGATAGTGGGGAATGATTTGAATCCCTTAGTTATTAATTTCCAGAATGTTTAAAAAATGTGTCAAGGTTTTGGAAACGTATAGATTTTCTTGCAAAGAAATGTAACAGCTTGGAGTAGGGGAGGTGTCTGTTGTACTCCGCTGAAACATACTTTCCATCTGAAATCTTTTTCATTCGTTTTTTTGTTTGTGAATTTCCCTGCCTTTTAATGGGTGCCAAATGTTTGAATAGGTTTGGCACATAGAGTCTGCAGGAGGTGGGCTCTGATCCAACATCTCCTCATCACATCTTAAAGTTTTACACTGCCGCCTGTCACTGTAGTATCTGAACACCTTCCACGTGAAATCAGTTGAAATAGTGACATCCCTAGCACTAGCAGGGATCCCTGCAGGCTTTGGTAAGTCCACAGGAGGTTACATGTGTTTGTGTGAGAGGGAGAGTTATGACTGGATGGGGCATGGGGGTAGTGTATGGTAGAGAGGAATGGAGGGGGAGATTAAGCCATCTTGCTCTCCTTCCATGGCTCCCCTGTTCATTTGAAGTCCCCCTTCCATACATCCCGGTCCCCGCCACCCCCCTGCATGCTATTGCCCTGGTCCTCTGTACATCCCAGTCCATGCCTCCAGGTGCCCTGTCACTGGTTCCCTTACCATGCCTCCCATGATTCCCAGTATACTGCACATATTCCAAGTTCCTCCTGCTATGCCTTCCCATCCCTGTCCCCTAGCATTCACTCCTCTGCAGTCCCCTAGCTGGATGGAACATATGTGTCCATCTCATGTATGAGTTCCAGGATGGAGTTAAGATGGCATTGGCTCTGGTGTCCCACCTGCACTGGTTGAGTGTAGGGCAGCAACACTCACTGAGGGCATATCTATACCGCCCCATAGTTTGGATTAAGGGGGTCTGAACAGAAGAGTACAACAAAGCATTGTGCTGTGCCCCCCGGGTGGATGCAGCGGTTGTGAACTTAAAGGTCCCACATTCACACTAATGTAGTCCTCTTCAATGCAGCCTACCTCTCATCTTTAATTTCTGGTTAATACTGTAGAGAAGGTTGCAGCAAGGCAACTCTTTGAGTACCTAGCTGCTTCAGATCTACTTGACTCCTTTCGGATCAGGATATTGCACAGACTACACTTGTTGCTTTGGTAGGAGTTCTCTGCGTGGCGGTGGATGGATTTCAGGTGCCCATATTGATAGTGTTAGATCTGTCAACTGCCTTAGATACAACTGACTTTCCTGTGGATTGTGGGCAGGAGTGGATGGTGCTTCTCTTGAGTGACTCTGTTGTTTCCTCAATGCACAATCCCAGAGGGGAGTCTCGGACAATTGCTCATCCTGGAAGGTGGGTCCATTTTGTCACCCCTCCTGTTCAGTGTGCATACCTGGCCATTGAGAGGGTTAGTACAGCATTTGCAGTGTCCCAGTGATACTCAGTTCTCTATTTCTAGCTCATCTGATCCATCTGGTGCTATCAAACACCTTTCTTAGTGGTTGGCTGAAATCAGGGCATGGGTGAAGGCCATCTGTCTGAGGTTTACTCTGGCTAGTACTGAAATGATGATAGTACTAGTATATTGGGGGAGGTAACAGGAAAATAGGGCAAGGAATATCATTGATTTTAATTGAGAGTGAGTACCCACCATGTGGTACTAGAGTTCACAGTTTGTGGGTATTTTGTATCCCCAGCTGTTCTTAGTTGACCGAAATGGACCGAGATGTGAGTATCTGAGAGATATCTCCCTTCCCCATGATATGCTGCCACAGCTGTGATCAGTGGGTCACTGACGTTAGATCCCCCTTGATAAAATAAAGGGGGCTCCTGGCAGGGTTCTCTCCATAAGGGCTGTAGGGCTCTAGAATATGCTCACACCCCTTGTCCAAAATAGCCTGGATTTGCCAACTTTCAGGGCAGACAGCAGAGTCTTTGAAGCGACTTAAGGCAGACTGAAGTTACTGGCTGATGTATCGAGGTTCTCAAGACCTGCTGCTTGGGAGAAAGAGTGTGCTGATTACAATTTGTATTTGGTTTTGAACCTTTAAATAATGGGCAGGGTGGTCACAGCTGGAGCATGGGTGCTTTTGACTGGTCTAACTGAAAAGAAAAGAAAAATAAATAAAAAATATTGTAGCAATGACTGGGATGGAATGCAGGAGACTGCATTCAGATGCAGAGCTTACCACTCTGCCCATGTGTTTGTCACCTCAGGACTAGATGACGGCAGTGCACTCTACGTGGGACTACACCATAAATCCATCTGGAAACTGGAGATAGGGCAGAATCAGTGCTTAATTTGTAATGAAAGAGGTGCCCGGGCTCAAGAAATTTTTTAACTTTCGTAACTGATGTGGCAAGCCCAGAGGTGCCGGAGCTATGAACTGCCAAGCCTAGAAGTGTCGGGACTCAGACCTGGCAAACCCTGGTACAAATTAAGCATTGGGCAGGATGTGGTGGCTCACTCACCAAGTGGAGTTTCACACTGAGAACACATGAGGCCACTGAATCAAGGATCTAAACTGGCTGCTTATTGGCTTCTGAGGAGTTTAAGGTGTTGATTTTGCCCTACAAAGCCCTAAGTGGCTTGGAGACTGCCTACTTGAAAGACCACCTCTCCCCCATGACACATGACACTGCTGTGGGCAGCAGTGACACTCTGACTGCAGCCAAGTGGTTTAAAGGTGATGGGGTAGCTGGTTGGAGGTCTCTGTGAAGAGCCCTCAACTTTGGGCTTGCTCTCCTGCTTGGTCTGATCTAACTTAAATCTGTTGAGCTTCAAGAGACATCGCAGAGTCTATATGTCTTCCCAGGGTTTTGAGGAGAGAGGGGTGCATTAAGAGCAGATATATAATGGCTGGGTGGGGACTTAGGTCTCGACTTTCTTTTGCCATTTGGTTATTTTCTGGCTTTGGGGTATATTGTACTCTATATATACCATGCCTGAGCTTTGGGTACGCATATATTAGATTGTAGGCTCTTTGGGGCAGGGACCATCTTTGTGTTCTGTTTTGGACAGCACCTAGCACAATGGGGTCCTGGTCCAGAACTAAGGCTCCTAGGAGCTACAGTAATACAAATTGTTATTGATTGATAATATTAATAATAATAATAATTAATAACATTCTGACCCTCTCATGGAAACCGCTGGGTCTTTCCACCACTTACAGCCTATACCAAGGATGAGTCTCCATTTTCAAGAGAAACCTGAAATCGAATCCTCCTACAGCTTGGTGAAATTTTTTTGGCCAAAACCTTTTACAGCCGAAAAATGCCAACTCTGGTTGACCAAAACATCTCATGAATTCGTGTCAAATTAGCTTGATGGGTTTGGTTTAAAAAAAAAAATCCAAAAATGTTGAAACATTTCATTTCAATATTTTTAAAATAAAACATTTTGATTTTTCAATTCAAGACAAGTTTATTTTAGCTCAATTTTGTTTTGTTTTTTAAAAAGGTGAAAAAACCCTCAAACATGAAACAATGTTCTGTTTTCATTCAACCTGAAATTATTTATTATTTTATTTACTATTTTGGTTTGCCAAAAAGATTTTAAAAAATTCCTTTTGGGTCAACTCAAAACAAAATTTTATTTCAAATGTTTGGTTTGGCTAAGAAATTGAAAAATCAGTTATTCACGCCGCTCTTCTGACTACATTCCCATCCCCACACTCTATGCACCAGGGGTGGCTAAACTGCAGCTCGCAAGCCACATGCGCCTCTTTTACAGTTAAAGTGCGGCTTGTGGAGACCCCCACGTCCCCCCATTTTTTGCCTACCAGCAGGGAAGGGGGAGCTTCTGCCCTGTGGCGGGGTGGTGGGGCTAGAGGCTTCTGTCCAGTGGGGAGGGGGTCTAGGGGCTTCAGCCCTGCAGAAGGCGCCTTTCAGGGCTCGGGGCTTCAGCAAGAGCAGGGCTGAAGCTCCTAGTCCTACCACCCTGCCACAGGGCAGAAGCCCCGATACACCCGGCTCTGAGATGTCTAAGATTATCGTATGCGGCTCGGAGGGTCAGTAAGTTTGGCCACCCCCGTTATACACTATACTTAATACATAATAACCAAATTCTGCTCTTAGTCACACAGATGTCAATCTGGTGCCATCCCATTGACATGAATGGAGGTGCTCCAGATTTACAGCTGTGGCTCTGAGGGAAGAATCCCAGCTCACCACCACTAAAATACAGTGATGGAAGGTTACCTTATGCAAGCACTTAACCGTGTATATGCTTGTTCAGATCTAGTTTCTTTTGTTTGCATGTACCTGGGCTGTACTCAGTTTGCATATTACGTGATTCTATATGATATGTGTATGGTACATGGGTTCCATGTTCCTTGGTTAATTTAAAATGCGAACAGCCCAAATAAACAAAAGGAAGGAAAATTGAAATTAAAATTTTGCCTGGGGATATGTTTAGCTGCTTCTGTTTTCTTCACAAATTAAGAGGAAAACAAGCTGGAAGGGTTGGGGGGTGGGGAGGTGTGTGTGTGTGTGTGTGTGTGTGTGTGTGTGTGTGTGTGTGTGTGAGGATGCCGGAGTTGGGAAGAGAGAGATTGTTCACGTTGGCATATAGCTAATAAAAGTCTCACCAACCTCCATCTCAGATGCTGAAAGCTGCTCCTTGGTTGTGTGTGCAAAGCCTCCGAGATGGGAGGCAGAGGAGGACCTGGGGGAGAGTAGGAAGGGAGGAGAGTGTTGAATGGGGGTTGGGGGCTGGGCGGGGGGACAATGGAAAAAAACAGTTATAGGGCAAAGCAAGAAAAGATGGGCCTAGTTTAATTAGGAGAGAGCGAGAGAGAGCTCAACCAACATACACCCATCCACCCACCCCCCGGAAAAAAAAACAAAACTTCATCACACCGATTTTTTCACGGTCTGGCAGTCAAGTGATAAAATTATCAGATGAGGGTCCCATTCTCCTCTCCCGCAGTCACTTTCGCCAAGTGCACCACGTCTGAAATAATGAAGCAGATTTGATTAAATTTTTGCTGGCTGAAGCAGCCACGCTAATTTGAAGATGGGCTTATTAGTTTAATGACCGATCCGAATAATCAGAATTCATTAGCATTAGTGCCACTATTGTCAGCTCAACATTAGCCCAGGGCTCCAGTACACAAAGATGCATAGTTATATCTTATATAGAGAGGCACTGTATTTGTACACACTAGAGAGAGAGAGAAGCAGAGAGGTAAAGAAGAAACATTATACGTATCATTTATATTTTATATCCTTATTGTGATCACTTTTTAAATAGTTCTCCTCCATTAGAGATCCATTAAAAGAAAAACAATTAATGAGGTTATGAGAGAGAAACAGAATGAGAGAGAGAGAGAAAGAGCATCATGTATGAATCTGGCTTTGATAATCTAGCCTTGCTAAACTAATTGGCGAAAGTTTGGGGCCAATGTTGCAAATAGAGGCAGTGTCGTTTCTCCTCTTATGCAAGTCTTTGCCATTGACTTTTATGGGTGTTACCATCTCCTGAGATGGGAGAATAGTGGTCAGGCCTAGGAGTGGAGGAAGCATGTTGTTGGCAGGGGAAAGAGGTTTGAAGATTGCTGATTTGCCCTCACAAGCTACAGTTGGGAAAGGGGTGTCCATCAGTCAAAGAAAGACTCTCAGAAAGACTTTGAGCTTCATCTCATCTCACTTCTCAGGAGTCAGTGGAGCCAGTGTAAACTTGGTGTAAATGAGAAGAGATTCAGGCCCTTAAGCTGTGATTGAAGGTGCTGGATGGTGGTGGCAGCTCAGCTGTCAGCTCAAACTACTACTCAGTTTAATGCAATACAGCTATATTAAGGCAATGTTAAGATTGCACAAGAGGCCAGAAATACAAAATTGAAGGTTCCAACTACAACATTACCTCAGCTGGGTTGGACATTGTGTCTGTTTTATGAGAAACAATTAATCACATAAACAATAATCTATTAAGTGCCACATTTAACAGGAAAAACCAGAACAGACAATGGTATATAAAGAAATTGAAATGCACAGCAGAAATAGTGTTGCAATTGGTATTTTAATGTTTGCATTTCCTTATGTTCTGTGTTTTTTTTTTTTTTTTAAAAATTGTACACCTTTAACATTAGATTATCATAGTTTTTGCATTTAATATCCTTGGGGTTTTGGGGGGAGAATTTTTAAATACATGTTAAATAATATACAGGCTTTGGGCATAATCTAAGTTCTTGGCTAGATAGTGTGAGATACATTCCATTGATTTTCCTAGTGTTTTTCCATACATCACTTGTTCTAAAACTTGTGAGAGAACTGGATCTACTATTCTATATTTTCTTTCTTGTGAAGCTTACCCAGGTTTCTACTTCTTTAAAACACCAGCTATTGAGAACTTGGCATTATAGTTGTGGGTACGTAACGGAGTCTATCTTTTGCATTCTACTGACAGGTGGAGAGGGAAGACTCACACAAGATCCAAAAACTGATCTGAGTAGAAGAGAAGTTCTCAGGAATTTGGGTCTTCATCAATTTAAGTGCTAATGAAACTTGTGCATTCCAAAGACCTAATGTTTCTTACTCAGTTTCTGCATAAGAGCTTCCAAGAAGTAATCTCGCTAAGGACTAAGTGGATCTTCAAGGGGAAAGCTGTAAGCCCTGAACAAACTGGCTTAATTGTTGCTAGCTCTGTACTTAAAATATTATACAGTAGGGTCTGGGTCTGGTGAAACAGACTTGTTAAATGCTTAATGATAACACGGTCTTTTAAATGTAATGACAGGAACAGGGTGCCTTGCAATGGGGTGGAATAAACAGGACATTCAGTGAATGGACGGTGCATGTGTCTTAAGCTGCATCTAACAAACTTTTCACTGTGTTCCCAAGGCTGCTAGCTAGAAAACTATTCTAGGTACTAGTCATAATAAGCCAAATTCCTTCCTCATGTGTAACTTCATTTGAATCAATGTACTGGGGAATCAAAGCTCCCACTTTGATTTCTCTAATAAAGTCTTAATTTTTGTTTAAAGACACCAAAACAATCCTAAGGAGCTAGAGGTCCACACAGCCATTCTGAGCAGCTTCCAGACTGCCTTTTCTATCTGATTTCAGCACGTGTATCAGACAAACAAGTTTGTCCTTGTATTTGATGACATGCACTGCTAGACAGTTGGAATGTAGCAGGCACCTACCTAGATGGACTCCAGTTTAGCCCTTGTGAATATACTCTGAGAAGTAACTATTAACCCACTTGCTGCTGGATCATAAATATTTTGCTGTGGGGAAAAAAAATCTAACAAGTGACATGTAAATGAGCAGGCCAAACATCCCATTTTGCTTCAGATTTCCTGCATCTCAGTTCTACTGCCACAAGGAACTTTTGTAATGAAATAGGCTTAGGAACATCTGCCTTTAAGATACAGTGGTAGAGATGAAGTTGTGTTGTTTCAGTGCTTATTAGACTTTTTGAAACCTTTCCCCTTCATTTAAAGATTGTTTGCTTTCATAGTGTAATCACAGTGTTCACTGTGATGGGGGAACAGGATGGATTATTCTGCTGGTAATAGAATAAGCCACGTTACTCCACCAGGGGACAGATTTTCAAAAGACCTCAGCTTCCACTTAGCTACCGAGAAAAGCATTCAGATTTTCAGTTATGCTCTTCATCTTGGGTGCTGACCTCTTGAATATCTGGCTCTTTTCTAGGGGGGTTGGCCCAGATCTATGAAAGGACTTAGGTGTTGTGATGCTGTTTTAGGCACCTAAGAAAATCACAGGAACAACACAAAGACTGAGTGAGGCGCCTAAGCCCCTCTACAATGAATGGGGAGAGAGAG
Source organism: Emys orbicularis (assembly GCF_028017835.1). Lineage (NCBI taxonomy): Eukaryota > Metazoa > Chordata > Testudines > Emydidae > Emys > Emys orbicularis. The sequence continues at coordinate 7,892,222 of NC_088698.1, read as the reverse complement.
GCACCTGGGGCTCGGTCTATGCTTAGAAGTTAGGTCAGCATAGCTATGGTGACCTAAATCCTGGTGTAGACGTTGCTAGGTCAATAGAATAATTCTTCTTGGAGAGGTGATGGAAAAACCCTTCTGTCATTGTAGGAAGCATCTGCACTCTGGCACTACAGCGGCACAGCTGTCATCTACAGAGCCAGCACACTAGGTGGGGGAGGGCTCCCTAAGTTAGCCAATGAGAGATGTTGACCAGAGTGGGGTGTGCTAAGCTCCGCCCCTCTGTGGAGATAAGCGCCTAAATCCAAGTTCCAAGGAGGCACCTAGCTCCGCTTGCACTCCATGAAGCAGGGAAGATAGGCAGCTGCATATCTAAGTCGCCTGCAGGGCCCAAAACAAAACAGCTATTTAGGGGGTGGGGGAAGCAGGAGAAAAACTCCCTTATAACCTTTGGCCTAGTATACTCATCCAGGAGGTGTGAGATCCCCAGTTCAGGTCTCCCCTCCTCATGAGGGGGAGAAGGGATTTGAACAGGGATCTGCCACCGCTCAGGTGAATGCCCTAGCCAGTAGGTTATGGGCTATTCTGAGTCAGAACTCCCTCAGTCTCGGCGATTGAAATTGTTCTACTTGAATTCAACAATTCAACATTAATACGCCCAGCTGAAAGAGTTAGAACAAATCTATAGCTCAGTGGTTAGGGCACTCTCCTGAAAGATGGCCAGTCTCTGTTCCAATCCCTTTGCTCTCAGGAGGAGGGGAACCACTAGGCTAAAGCTTATAAGGGAGGTCCTTTTCCTCCTCCTGTCCCCCATCCTCCCGGGCTTTTTTGTGTGACCTCACCTGAGGGGCCCAAGTGGCCTCTGAGCACCCCTACTGGATCAGGCCCCCGAACGCTACTTAGGTGACTGAACACTTACCTTTCCCAGGTTCTGAGTCACTCTGGGGTTCAGGTGGGAGGTAGGTGTCCAGACACCTATGGTGAGTCAGCAGTGCATGTGCTCGTGAAGGAGATGGGCCTCCTACTCTCTAAGTGAGGCTGAAGCACACAGGCCCAGAAACAAATGCTTAGGCACTGAATGAGTTTAGGCGCCCACAGAGTTAGGCGGCAGCTGAGCGAGAGGTTTTGTAGATCACAATGAAGCTAAAAATGGGACGTAGGTGCCTAAACTTGGGATTTAGGCACCTAAATATCTTTGTGGATTTCACTCTTTGTCACGGGGTGGCTGGCCCTTTAGTAGGAGTCAGGGCCCAGTCTATCCATCATGGACTTTGTTAAGGATAATGAGCCCAGCTTGGGCCAGCTGTAAGTAGTGAAGTGCCTAGGTGGCTGGTTGGCTGCTAACTGACTAATGAGCACCTGGGCTTGATAAAAGGCTGCTAGTGCTCAGTTAGAAGAAGGTCTCCTAGAGGGAAGATCTCCCAGGGATTCAAGGAGGATGATTGCCGCCACCACTACCTGTTAACCTCCCCAAGCTGACGGGCGTGAGTAAAAAGAGGCTAGTTGGTGAAAAGATGACTGAGGGCTACAGCTGCCCTGAAGCAGATGCCAGCTCCAGGGGGAAAGCTATGAACTCCTGCTCTGAGGAGTGTGTGTTTGTTTTGCATGATAACCCAGCTCCAGAGGGCTGGAAACTCCTGAACATGGTGGGAAAAATGCTTGTAGGCATTAGCCTCAGGGTCAGAAAACTGGTTGCACTGGGGGGGCTTTTTGTACCCTGTAAAAAGAGTTGCAAGAGGAGACCCCACAAAGGGGTGTCTTATACTTAGAACCTGAGTCTGAGTAAATGATTGCAACTCCCAAGAGGGAGCTGAGGCCTGTGTACCTGTGGGGACATGAGGTTGGGTATGAAGGCCTTACTAGGCTTAAATGGGTATTGTGTTCTCTGGCCCTGACTGTGGGTTTTGAGCACTTGAAAATCTGACTCTGGGCTCTTCTGATAATCTGACCCCAGGCTGCAAGTCTGATAGCTGTATTGTTAGGTGTGTGCTTATGGTGACTCTCAAAATTGGGAGTCAGGAGGTCTGGTTCTATTTCTGGCTCTGTTTTAGCCAAAGCCGTACCACAAATTAAGGCACTTAAATGCCTCCTCTATACCTTCCCCATCTGTAAAATGAGGAGGAGGAGGATGTTAGTGGAATCAATGGCTACCTTGAAGTATCATAGTAGCTGCTGTCTGCATGTTATAGCTACATACAACTTCCCCTGGACAGGCGAGACTAGAGTTTAGATCTTCTACTCCACCTCCATCACAGGGTCCTAGCAGCTGAGTTAAAGACTCTCTCAACTTAGCCATATTGGGCCTCTGACATGTAAATGAGCAGTTCTGATTCCAACCACTAGAGGGCATTGAAACATACAAATACTAGCCTGTTCCTTACAACCACATTCACAACCTGCCAGGTAAGTTCCTCTATGTGCTATTGTGATGGCTGCTTGGTGGCTTATGGGAAATGAACAGAGGTTCTGACGCCAGTTCCCAGTGTGCAGGTGTTCACACCATGAAATAAAATACTACACCAACTGGCATCCTTGTCTGGCAGGCGGGAATACTGAATTATTGCTTCAGCCTTAGAACTGGTGCCTCCGACTTGGGTTAAAGCATATTGGTGAGGGACGGCGTGGGGGAAGCTAGCACTCATTTATCTTGTGGATGTTACTGGGAAAGTGAAGGCCATAAGCCAACACTTTACTATCCTCCAGTTATATCTGAATCCATCCCTCTAGTTGGGCTGTGGGCTTTGGAACAATGGGCGATGCTGTGGGCCACGTAATATGGGCACCTGCAAACATCTGAGAGGGCCTTTTGAGACTGGGGACGGGGGAGAGTGCAAACCCAGGATGAGGTAACTTCTTCTTCCATGGTAAGACAGGTACTTGTAACATGGTGCTTGAGTCAGTCAGCAATGCAATGAACCCTCATTATGAAATATCAGTCCTCTTTGGACTGAATGAATTCATTAGTCAAATACACATGTGTGCATGGACCAATTAACTAGTGCTAGGATGTTGGGTCTCTTGGAGAGAGTTAGGCCCAAATTACTAAAAGTGACATCTAATTTGGTGTGCCTTAATTTTTGGGTGACCCAGTGAGCCTGGCTTTCAGAAGGGCTGCACCCCAAAAGCTCCCACTGACTACACGTGGAATTACAGCTGCTCAGCACCTCTGAAAATCTAGCCCTGGGTGTCTCTTGTTGCCACCCCATGACTAGAACAATTAAACTCAATGGTTGCCTTTGATCATTTTGGTCTTTGTGGCCATCTTCTCCTTTCCCGTTCCACCCAAGAACCACAATGTGAGAAAACTGGCTGTTAGGCCAACATCTGGTCTATGCTGGATGCTTCCAATAAAGGTGCAAGAATTCTCCATAGTGGACAACTTTTGCAATAAGGTGCCTGTGTAAATTTCCTCTCACCCCAAATCCTTACACCAAGTATATAGCTCAGTAGAATAACAGGCCCTAGGATTCCTGTTTTCATATTTGCCACAGAACTTAGCAAAATAAGTATTAGGAATGCCCTTTTATGCGTTAAAATTTGACAGCACTCTCTAAATTCTCCTGTTGGTCTTTTAGTGAATTGTGGCCCTTTTGGCTTGCAGTAAGCAATGCTAAGTTTGATTCTGCCTTTGCTACCTGGGTATATATTTGTGCAGCTCTATTAAAAAAAAAATGGGCCTTCTGCAGAGTTCAGCTTCCTGATGCTTGGTGAGCTGCAAGTCTATATCGCAGGCCTGACCATGAAGAATCAATGGTCTCAAATAGCACTCCTCTGCGGCATTGGGAATCCTCTAATTTTCTGGACATGCCCTGTTGTCACCTGGCACTCTGCCAGGTCCTCAGTTACACTTTGTAGGCTCAGATGGTGTGAAAGCGACAGAATGTCTGAGTTACAGGCAGTGTGGGGGTAATCTGAAGACATAGGTAGCGCAGTGAATCATGGGTTATGAGAGAGAGAATAGCATATAATAATGAGGTAATATATAAAGATACATTGGCCAGGTCTACACAAGAAACTCTTGCTCATATAACAATGTTGGTTAGAAGTGTGACTTTTTTATGTATATATACTGGCAAAAGGACTACTCTAAACACAGTTTTGCTGGTATAGCTTATTTTGTTTGGGGAATTGGTATAAGCTTTACTGGCAAAAGCATGGTTGTTGCTAGTACAAGCTGCATCTCTGCTAGGAGGGCTTGCTACTGTAGCTATGCTGGCAAACTCTCTCTAGTGTAGACCAAACTGTAGTGAAACTCTGTTGCAGAACTGAATGCTGAAGTTGGAGGACTGAGCAAGCGCTTTAGGATTTGACCCACTGTAGAGTCCTCTTTCAAAGACATGCTTTCGCTCTTAATGGAATTTTCATTATAATTGTGATTACAACTTGCACTCTGTATTGCCATGAAACCGTAAGGGACGTTGGTTTAGTAGACTCTGAGTTCATGATCAGCCCGTGTCACAATCCATACAGAGTCCGTTTCTCTCACTCATTGAATTGCTGCTGGCATGACCTAATGCTGGCGCTTGTTTGAGGGCTTGAGCCAAAGCCCATTGGCAAAACTCTTATTGATTTCACTGGAGCAGGATTGGGCCCAAATTTTCCTTGTCACCACTTATCTTGCTCTGCTATTCCATCTGGAGAAAGGTGGTGCAATGTCCTGAGCACCCATGTTCCTATCTGGCGAGAGATTGGGGGGCAGGGCAGGGAGAGATCCGGACTTGTGTACGGCTAATAAACTGGATGTTCAGGAGGGGTATTGCAGATCCAGTGCGAAGGGTGCCACCTGCATGCTCAAGGAACGCTGACATCTGGCCTACCTCTCTGCAACCTCAGGTTCTCAACCTGGTTCTAGTGCCATGTTGTAAGCACAGCTGGTGTGAGACTGGGATGGCCAAAAGGCAGAGTGGGGCTCAGCTCATTTATCTTTATAAAGTCATGGAATACAGGAGAGATTCCAGAAGACTGGCACTATATTTGTCTTTTTCCAATCTATAAAAAGGGCAATAAGGACAACCTGGGGAATTACAGACCAGTCAGCTTAACTTCTGTACCCGGAAAGATAATGGAGCAAATAATTAAGCAATCAGTTTGCAAACATCTAGAAGATAAGGTGATAAGTAACAGTCAGCATGGATTTGTCGAGAACAAATCATGTCAAACCAACCTACCTGATAGCTTCCTTTGACGGGGTAACAAGCCTTGTGGATAGGGGGGAAGCGGTAGACATGATATATCTTGACTTTAGTAAAGCTTTTGATACTGTCTTGCTTGACCTTCTCATAAACAAACTAGGGAAATGCAACCTAAATGTAGCTACTATAAGGTGGGTGCAAAACTGGTTGGAAAACCATTCCCAGAGAGTAGTTATCAGTGGTTCACAGTCATGCTGGAAGGGCATAATGAGTGGGGTCCCGCAGGGATCAGTTCTGGGTCTGGTTCTGTTCAATATCTTCATCAATGATTTAGATAATGGTATACAGCAGGGGTGGGTAAACTTTTTGGCCCGAGGGCCACATCAGGGAATAGAAATTGTATGGCGGGCCATGAATGCTCACAAAGTTGGGGTACGGGAGAGGGTGCAGGCTCTGGGCTGGGACTGAGGAGTTTGGGTTGTAAGAGGGTGCTCTGGGCTGGGACTGAGGGGTTCGGAGGGTGGGAGGGGGATCAGGGCTGGGGCAGGAGGTCGGGGTGTGAGGAGAGGCTCAGGGGGTGCAGGCTCCAAGCGGCGCTTACCTCAAGCAGCTCCTGGAAGCAGTGGCATGTCCCTTCTCTGGCTCCTATGCGGAGGCACGGCCAGGCAGCTCTGCACGCTGCCCCATCTGCAGGCACCGCCCCTGCAGCTCCCATTGGAGCGCGTAGGAGCCAGAACGGGGTCATGCCGCAGTTTTTAGGAGCCGCGTGGTGCGGCCCCCGACCCAGCGCCCTGGCCGGAGTGGGGCCGAGCCGTGTGGTGCGGCTCGTGGGCCGTCTTAAAAAGGCTCATGGGCTGGATCCAGCCTGCGGGCGTCGTTTGCCCACCCCCGGTATACAGAGCACACTTATAAAGTTTGCGGATGATACCAAACTGGGAGGGGTTGCAAGTGCTTTGGAGGATAGGCTTAAAATTCAAAATGATCTGGACAAACTGGAGAAATGGTCTGAAGTAAATAGGATGAAATTCAATAAGGACAAATGCAAAGTACTCCATTTAGGAAGGAACAATCAGTTGCACACATACAAAATGGGAAGTGACTGCCTAGGAGGGAGTACTGCAGAAAGGGATCTCAAGATCATAGTGGATCAGAAGCTAAATATGAGTCAACAGCATAACACTATTGAGGGGGGGAAAAAGAGCAAACATCATTCAGGGATGTATTAGCAGGAGTATTGTAAGCAAGACACAAGAAGTAATTCTTCTGCTCTACTCCGTGCTGATTAGGCCTCAACTGGAGTATTGTGTCCAGTTCTGGGCGCCACATTTCAGGAAAGATGTGAACAAATTGGAGAAAGTCCAGGGAAGAGCAACAAAAATGATTAAAGATCTAGAAAACATTACCTATGAGGGAAGATTAAACAAACCCTTTTTTTTTTTTTTTCAATCTGGAGAAGAGAAGACTGAGAGGAGACATGATCACAGGTTTCAAGTACATAAAAGGTTGTTACAAGGAGGAGGGAGAAAAATAGTTCTCCTTAACCTTTGAGGATAGGACAAGAAGCAATGGGCTTAAATTGCAGCAAGGGTGATTTAGGTTGGACATTGAGAAAAAACTTCCTAATTGTCAGGGTAGCTAAGCACTGGAATAAATTGTCTAGGGAGGTTGTGGAATCTTCATCATTGGAGATTTTTAAGAGCAGGTTAGACAAACACCTGTCAGGGATGGTCTAGAATACTTAGTCCTGCCATGAGTGCAGGGGACTGGACTAGATGACCTCTCAAGGTCCCTTCCAGTTCTATTATTCTATGACCTTCAAGTGCCCAAATCAGTCCACTCCCATCTTTCCTTGAATGGCTGAAGGAGATGCTGGATGACACTGGGTGGCATATCCAGAGATGTCTGAAGAGACATATGCCATTATGATGAGCACAGTATTGAAAACTGGATGGCGAGATGGATCTGCATGGGGGGACAGATGGGTATCTGAAAACTGGAAGAGTCTAGAGATGTTGCAGTGGAGCATCCAGAAACTTAGGTGCTTGTGAAGAGGCCAGGATGTCGAAGGTAGAAGTGAGTCTCCCATTACAGGATAGCTGCTAAAATATGTGAACCCTGGACACTTGAAACCAGCTCTTCTAGAAACGTGCAAGGAGCATCATGAATGTGTATACACGGTTTAGCAGCTGTCCTTGCTGCAAAAGAGGAAAAGCAAAGTTAAGTAGAATGTCTGAACATCAGTTCTGTTGACTTCATAAACTGCTGGGAGTGAGTCACCTGGAGCTGACCAGTATTCCCTTTCCCTTTGCCAGCTCTAGTCTGGGCAAATCAGGAGTGTGTCAGCTTGATGGTTAAAAGATGAGTAAGTCTGCAACACCTAAAAGCTGGCATAGGAGAAATGTGCTGTAACTTCCAAGGTAGCTGGGGCCAACAGGGTTTGTGTAAGCCAGCGAATAACAAAAGTGACAGTAAATTAGATACCACATGCTGGTAACTTAAAGATGAGGTTTTCACACATGATCCCTTGGGAGGTGAATGACCCCTTAGGTAGCTGATGCTGAGACTGCAGGGACCATCAGATAAGAAGGGCGAGTAAAAATAACCACAAATGGCCACCTAGTCCATTCTCTTTCACTCACCCTGTTATATGTCCTCCAACACACATGGACTAAAATATTTCATTCCCAGGTGGTTGTGTGGGCTTGTACTTGGGTGGCCGGGTGGAGCAGAACTAGTGTCTGCCTACCCAAGCTGGTACACTCCTAGCTTCAGGGTAGACATAACCAGAAGTTCAGGATGGATGCTTAATACAACCCTAACTTTATTATAATACTTGTTCAGATTAGAGTAGCTCTGAAGGCCCCATTGCACTAGGGGCTGCACATATATTAAACAAATACCCATATTTCAATACACAACACGGGGATTAGACAAATAGGAGAGGAAGGGGAAAATAATGAAGTAACAGTGGAACATGTGGGGGTTGCATAGTAAACAGTAGTCATTGGTTAAATCCAACCTAGGCATTGTCAGAATTCCCTAGAAGTGGCATCAGCCCAGCACCTGTTTGTCCCAGGCGTTTCCTTAAACAACTGCTACAGCCAGTGTTTCTTGCCACTTGTGTTGTCAAATTGGTGTGCAGGGAATCGGCTGGGGAGCTCAGTGTGAGAGGGAAGAAATGCCAAACTTCTACACTTTCCATGGTGGAGTGTCATTCACTTTGTGTGGATGGAGGTTTTTCTTGTTATCCTGGCATTTGGGAGACCCAGGTTCAAGTCTTGCCACTAAATGAGGCAGAATAGGGGCTTGAACCTGGGTCTCCCACGTCCCAGGGGACTACCCTAATGAAAGGTGGTGGTGGTTTCAATTAGGGGCCTAGTAAACAGTGTCCACATCATTGCCATTTGTTGGTACCTTTATTGATGGCATCAGCCGAGGCAAAGCACTGAATTGACAATGCAGATTTAATTCCTTCCTTCCTTTCCCTAACAGGTGGTCCATCCGGCTCAGGGTTGAGGGATGTTGATGTGGGGAGCTTGCACAAGTGATGTTGTATTTCACTTGTTCTGTGGCTCTAAATAGAATGTTTCAGATCCCAGGATTAACAATCTGGCCCCTCAAGAGCATTAGAGGAGGAGCTGCAAGGAGAGTTCATGGGCTAAGTACTGAGAATCAGAGAAGAGTCCTTGTGAACTTTTCCTTGCCTATCACCTTTGGATTTAGTAGGAATGATGCACTGTTGTGTGTGTGTGTGTGTTTTAGTGTACTACCGCTGATGGATGGCTCACTTAACAGAAGGGATAGATGTCCACCGACTATTATATGACACAACTGGCCAGTTTTCCTTGCACTTAAAACATGTGGGCCGATAAAACACATTGTGTCCAAAATATCCGTAGCCTGGTTCTGATCTGATGTTGGTGTTCCGCGTCAGGATCATTATGGTGTAGCCTTCATTCTAAACAGCAGACAGACACGCAAGTTTGAAAATGCGTTCACTCTAGCCTCCACCTAGTGGCAGATGTTTCATGCCAAAGGGTTTGCAATACCCTGCATGGGAGATGGAACGGGCACTCATTTGTCAAAAGAACAGGAGTCGTTGTGGCACCTTAGAGACGAACACATTTATTTGAGCATAAGCTTTCGTGGGCTACAGCCCACTTCTTTGGATGCATAGAATGGAACAGATATTGAGATGTGTATATACGCAGACAGAGAGCATGAGAAGGTGGGAGTTGTCTTACCAACTCTGAGAGGCCAATTAAGTAAGAGAAAAAACTTTTGAAGTGATAATCAAGATAGCCCAGTACAGACAAGTATCAGAGGGGTAGCCGTGTTAGTCTGGATCTGTAAAAAGCAACAGAGAGTCCTGTGGCACCTTTAAGACTAACAGATGTATTGGAGCATAAGCTTTCGTGGGTGCATCTGACGAAGTGGGCATTCACCCACGAAAGCTTATGCTCCAATACATGTTAGTCTTAAAGGTGCCACAGGACTCTCTGTTCCAGTACAGACAGTTTGATAAGAAGTGTGAGAATACTTACAAGGGGAGATAGATTCAATGTTTGTAATGGCTCAGCCATTCCCAGTCTCTATTCAAGCCTAAATTGATTGTATCTAGTTTGCATATCAATTGAAATTCAGCAGTTTCTCGTTGGAGTCTGTTTTTGAAGCTTTTCTGTTGCAAAATTGCCACCCTCAGGTCTGTTACTGAGTGACCAGACAGGTTAAAGTGTTCTCCTACTGGTTTTTGAATGTTATGATTCCTGATGTCAGATTTGTGTCCATTTATTCTTTTGCGTAGAGCCTGTCCGGTTTGGCCAATGTACATGGCAGAGGGGCATTGCTGGCACATGATGGCATATATCACATTGGTAGATGTGCAGGTGAACGAGCCCCTGATGGCGTGGCTGATGTGATTAGGTCCTATGATGGTTTCACTTGAATAGATATGTGGACAGAGTTGGCATCAGGCTTTGTTGCAAGGATAGGTTCCTGGGTAAGTGTTTTTGTTCAGTGGTGTGTGGTTGCTGGTGAGTATTTGCTTCAGGTTGGGGGTTGTCTGTAAGCGAGGACAGGTCTCATTTGTCAGGGGCATGACTCTATCCCTGACTTTTCTCCCCCCACCCTCCCTTAGTCATAAAGCTACAGAGCACAAATGTTAATCTTCTAATGACTTGCTCACAGCATAGGTCAGCCCTCCACACCTCAAGGCGCTAGGGAGAATTGTAAAACAAGCTGCTCTTTACAGGTTGCTAGGGAGTGGCAGCAGTAAAGCGCTCTTTGGAATGGGATGTAAACTCTGCACCTAAGCAATGCTCTGAATGTAATGTCTCTGATTTATTAGTGTGGGTTTCTAACCCCTTCAGGGATGGCGCATCATGGTTTGTTTTTCTTTCCAAAGTGGGGGGGAAACCCCATCATTCCCTCTCCTGTTTGCTTACTGGTAGCCAAAACAAAACGGATCACTATGGGAGATTGGATGACGTGGCTCTTACAAGGAGCTGGCATTGCAAAGTGCAGAGTCTGGAGGCAGATTAAACTGCAGCAACATTGTTCTCTCCTTGACTTTTTCCCTAATCCAGGGTGCTCTCTGACTCCCTGGGGAGTTCTATTCCTTAGAACCAGTGATCAAATGGGGGTGAGTCTGTGGATCTCAACTTATAGTGCATTGCCCAATACAAGATGGCCTTTTAATGGCTGACAGACCTGTATGCTTGAAAGCACAGTTATGAACATCAGCTGAAATCAACGATGCATTGCTAGTTTCTACCAGCGGAGGATCTGGTCCCCCATGGGAAGGAAGGCTAAAGGAGAGCGTGAGGAAAAAGCTGAACACAGTGACTGAAATGCAAACAGAGCTGTGAGGACCACCGCAATCGGAGTTTGCATTGGCAGCAAAACCGTTTTTCATATGGATGTCAGACGTTCCCCAGAAGCAAAGCCATCTTTAGAGTGTCCATCTAGACAGGAAACTTTGAGTTGGTACAGCACCCAGCACTATTGGACAGAACAAATAACTTCATATCAAAGGTACACTTATAAACAGCTTATACATTTCTAATGGATGTTTTAACAAAGAATCACTTTTTACACTATTAAAGTCCAACAGGTTAATAGGTTGCTTATAACTATCTAGGTCCACTTTTGCGGATGCGCTCATTACCATCTACAGCACACTACTCATCTGTTTATGTGCTCACAACTAGAGCTGGTTGAAATTTTTTGACTAACTCTTCTTGGCTGAAAAATGTCAGCTTTGATGGGAAAGTTTGACACACAGGCCCACCCCCAAAATAACAAATAGTCTGGTGATTAGAGCAGTCACCTAGGTTGTAGGAGACCTCTGTTCAAGGCCCTGTCCCAGCCAAGAGGCTATAGTCTGTCTCTCTCTGTCTGGCCCAATGAATATTTAATTATGCAAAATAGAACAGCGCCAACAGGGGAGACTGACTCTCTAACCTGGCTGTGAGGGCACTTGTCTGTAACGTAGGAGACCCAGGTTCAAGTCTAGCCACAGAATTAGGCAGGACAGGGGCTCAAACCAATTTGCCACATCTCAGGGGAATACCCTAATTCCTGGCTATGCTGGGGTGAGTCCTTTGCTCTCTCTTTTATATATTTTTTTTAAAAAAAAACGTACTTTGAAAGGTCTCACTTTCATTCTGCATCGGAACAAAAACAAACCTCCACACACATTTTTGGCAAAACAGAATTGTCTTCTAGCCAAGTGTATTCCTAACATCTAATCATCATTAATGAACCCTTTCTAAAATGTACACTTAATGTAAAAAGTGACTAATACTTTACGCAACACCTACAGGAAAATTCAGGCCCTGAACCTGGTCTGAAAACTTGTAACAAACTGCTTTGCTGTAGTCCCTTGTTTAGAAGTTTCCACCCTCCAGTCGGAGCGTGGAAGCAATACCACATGACCAATCACACAGTACAAATACCACATAGAAAATAGCTGAAGTAAACGCCACACAGGCTGAAAATGATTCGTCTTCACTATTCAATGAATCCATTGGCTGGAATCAGGCTGGAGGCGGAGTCTCTAACTGCTGCTGCCAGTGGCTTTCAGTGATGCAAAATGCAGCTCTGTCTCTCCCCAGCAGCCCCGTTGTCCTTTCTGTGCAGCGAAGAGACTCCTGACCATTACCGTGACTCTAGCACAAATTTTCCTTTCTTGGAAGTTCCGTTCACAGAAGCGCAGGAAAAATGGTGATGCTTATTGACACGTATTGGGCTGGCACTTTCCTGCAAGACTTCACGTTCTTGCTTTGGGACAAGCTAGCAATGCAAAGAGGCATGGGGATAGTTCCTAGTTAAAGTTAACCATGTAGCTGAGACTCCCACCCCTGTGCAGACTATTAGGGTGAATCCTATGATTGAACTAAGTTATCATAGTGGTCCTTTCTGGTGTAAAAATAACCCCCCCCCCCCCCCCGCAATCTTTTCCCACTCTTGGTGAAATTTTGGGATAATACAGTTGCATATTTTATTCTAACTAGTACTTTGTGGATGTCTTGTTGTGATGTTTTTCCTCCCCTAGACATCTCAATCTCTTTGTGGATCCAAGCCTTAGTCTCTGTCTCCATTCCTCATCTGTAAAACGGGAATAACAGCACTGCCCTACCTCACAGGAGTTCACATACTACATTAATAGGGCCTATATCAATACCTTGGATAGAGAGAGCTACCAATCTGCAATTGGGGGCATGTGTGTCTGAGAAGTGATGTGACGCATACCCCACCTTTGCACCTGGCTACCTGGGGTGAGTTTGGTCCTAAATATCTGAATTACCACATTTGATCCACATGAGCTGGTCAATCTCTAAGATCTTAATGGAAAAGTCTATGAGGTCATCTTGTCCAGCCAACACCAACTCTGGATTATAAGGATCAGAAGGCACAAAGATTTTAGATACATGGCTTTGTTTTGCCACCCAGATAAGCAATTCCTTCTGCTCTTGGGGCAGGAGGATTTATACAGAGCAGTCTCTGGGCAGCAAAATAAAAAAAGCATAACAGGGATGAGCAAAGACGTTCATACAAAACAAGGTGCAAACCTTTACCTAAGAATTAAACTGGCCCTAAAGTGCTTTCTGAGGTTGAACAACTCAGATTATTTTTTGTGGTTTTTCATCATCGGCCTCAGCCCTTCTTAATCCTGGATAGGACTGAAATGAGAGTTCTAAAACTCCCTGAGCTGTGGATAGCCTAGCATCTCTAGCCCCACTGTGCAGACCACTGTGCAGTGAGTGCAGACAAGAATCTGGACTTTAGCCCTGATTCAGCAAAGCAATGAAGTGTGTGCTTTAGTACCATTTGAGATTTAAGCATATGCTTAATATTAAGCATGTATTTAGGTGTTCTGCTGAACTGGAGTCTAAATCACTGAATCTTTACCCATTGCTAGAAGATAAATCCTTTCTAATGAACATTTGTATACAACACACCAGCTTTTTGGTGATTGTAGCATTTTGCAGCCTAGGAGACTTTCCATTGACTTCAATGGGCTTGGATCAGGGCCTAAGAATGCAATGCAAAAACCAAAATTTACTTTGCATGTAAATTACATACAAAGAAATGAAGCAACATCATAAATCAACCACAGTGGCTTTTCTTCTAATATGATACCAAAAAAAAAAAAAAAAATAGGCAGCTTTTCTTCTAATACTCTTGAGCCCTTGTCCTATAAGCCTTCTGTTTTCTCTGGCAAGTTCTCCTCTAGCGTTGCCCTCAGTACAAACACTGTGAATCTGTAAATGAAATTCTGATTCCGTTCCTGTTGAAATGTATCACTTAGTGCATGGTTTACTGGTGGGAAAGTCCCATTAACTATTGCTGAAATATGCCTTAAATGCTTGACTTTTTGTATTGTGGGCTAATAAACTCCACTCTCCCGCAAATAAACGTATATGGGCTGATTCTCATTCACCCTCAGGCCTCTTTACGCCACTCTGGAAAGGTAAAGGGGATTTAAAACGTGCATAACTTGCATTCACTTTAAGTCCCCTTTGCTTTGCCAGGATGGTGTAAAGGGGCCTTAGTGTGAATGAGAACCAGGGCTTCTTGGATAGCTTGCTGCCTGTTCTGTTTTCAGTATCATGCATTATGACAAGAACTTAGTCTGAAAATGCATAGGGCCTGATCTTGCTCCCAGTGAAGTCAAATGACTTTTATGTTTATAAACATAAAAATTCCATAAAAGTCAATGACAAGTGACTAACCATCTATTAGTCACTGATTGACACTATATAAATATACTTTAAGATTGTGTGACCTTTCATTTTAGGTTTCTGCCTCCAAGTCCCACTTCCTATAATAGGACTACATTGGGTAACAACTCTCCTGCTTAGATGTGGCTGACTGAGATGTCATCAGGGCTGGTAGTGAAAGGTGAACTGCAAAAGTCCTTGTCAGGTGTCCCTGATGATCTTGGGCTGTAATATCCAGATTCGGGGGGGGGGGGGGGGGCAGTGCGAGAAAAGTAATTCCACTTTTGCAGAGGATTTTGATATTTCAAAACTTGGGTTCATTCTGATTAAGTATGAAAACCAATTTTTTTTCAAAATTCTCTCTGAAAGGGAATGGAGGGCCAACTCCAGGGCAGTCTGTCTGGGCTGCTGTATGTCCTGGGATCCCTGACTCCAGGGTAGTCTTTGTGGCTCGCTGCCAAGGAGCCGTCTGGGCAGCTCTCCATCAGGTCCCCACCTGGTTTCCATCAGAACTTTGTTGAAGTCAAACTGTCTCCGTGGAATGTTTTGATTTTGATGAATCAGCAAATTCTGATGGCCGGGATGGGGGTGAGAAGAATATTTTATTGGAACTCTTACAACCCGTGTGCTAAGTGCGGTACAAACACATGGAAAGATGGTCTGAATTAAGCATCCCAACACATCTGTGAAGGAGGCAATTATGGTTTCCAGAAATCTGTGATAGGTGCATTAGAAACACCTACACAGATACAGTACCCACTCCCATTTCCCAGATGGGTAAAACATGCATAGAGAGGTCAAATGACTTGCCAAAAAGCAACTATAAAATGAAGGCATAAAAGCGATGAGAGATATAGTGAGGAAAATGCCAGAAGGGAGAGGCTGCAGTAGCCATCCATCCAGTATAAGTAACTGCCGTGGTAGATGCCTTGGAAAAATGATGTGCAGTCATACACAGTCCAGAGTGACATTATGGAGAGGCCTAGAGTTTCCCCCTTCTTTCCAATAAAAGCAGGAAGGTTTTTACCCTGGAAGGCAGAAAAAAGAGTGCAACACAACTGAGAAGAAATGCGAGGCCCATGGCCTTGAGGCTCAGGGAGGCCGGACGACATGTCTCTTGATCCTTGTGTTCCTCTGGCTCCGGGACTCCGAGCACAGACAGCCCATCTGATTTAATAAAGGCAGGAAGCAAACGGTGACAGAGCTGTGAGATACTGCAGATGGGGGTTGGGGGGGTTGAGGAAGGGTCAAACTCATTAGTCATATGATGTGATGTAGTGGGGGAGGAATAAAAATAGTGATAACGTTTGAAAAATTGTTAAACCAGCTGACCCAGCCATTCTGCTGCAGTACATTTTTTGCGGTGGGGAGGGGGGATAACTACCACCTCCCACCCTCTTTCTCACTTGTGAGTGTTTCCTTTCCCCCCCAGTCCATTTCATTACTACACAATATAGGGGGACATGGCTGTATTTAATATCTTTACAATAGTGGGGCTCGAACTATGGTGTGTGGAACTGCTTCTGCCTCAGTGGTGAAACAGCGTCTGCCTTTTAAGCAGTGATCCTTTCAGCTAAGAGTAGCAGAAACTAGGGGTAAATATTTTCCAGGACACCTACAGGACATAGGCTCCTAAAGCACCTAAATGACTTGGAAAACTTTGCCTCAAGCCTCTCTCAGAGTTTCTAGAGGATGTTTTTGACCACTTCATCTAATTGAAAAACTCCTTCTCAGAGGCCAAAATCAGAAGCACAATCACATGCATGTACACAGATCGTTACCTGGGTTATCCCTCAGATACGCTGGTGAAAGATGCCATATGGTGGAGTCATGGCTTTATCCTTGGAGCAAGTAACACAGGTAACTACTGTGCAAGGTTCCCTTACCCAACATTGGCCTGAGTTCCAACACCAGGGTCAGTCCAGTCTTTGCGATTTCTTTTATTCATTATTGCAATAACAATAATGATCAGATTAGGGCCCCATTATGAAGGTACTTCACATTCACATTAAGACAGTGGTTCTCAATCAGGGGTCTGGGGCCCCCTGGGGGGCTGTGAGCAGGTTTCAAGGGGGCCTCCAAGCATGGCCAGCATTAGACTTGTTGGGGTCCAGGGTAGAAAGCCGAAGCCCCACTGCCTGGGGCTGAAGCCAAGGGCCCCGAGAACCACCACATGGGGCTGAAGCCTGAGCAATGTAGCTTTCTGGGGGGCCCCTGTGGCATGGGGCCCCAGGCAATTGCCCGTCTTGCTACCCCCTAACGCCAGCCCTGGCTTTTATATGCAGAAAACCAGTTGTTGTGGCCCATGGAATTTATATAGTCTGTTGGGGGGGGGGCTCAGAAAGAAAAAGGTTGAGAACCTCTGTCTTAAGAGACAGTTCCTGACCTCCATAATACAGATGAGAGGAGGCAAAGATTATGATCCCCATTTCTTGGACCATTGAGGCACAGAAAGAGTGGAGGTGGAATGCTCAAAAGGAATCGGGCTTTAACTTCTATAGACACCAAACTCATTGGGGAGGTTACCTACAGTGGAATGTTCAGAAGTCACACACAGGAAGGTTGTTGCAGAGTTAAGGGTTGAAAACAGTGCACCTAAGTCCCAGTCCTTGTGCCTTACCTGAGAAATCGTCCTTCACTTGTGAGATTTTCAAGAAAGTGACCAACTAATGATCATTGAGACAGGGCTTTATGTGATGCTATTTCTTCCACCTGAAATTAAGAATCATGATTCACACTAAACTTTAACGTGTTCACTAAATATACGACATTTAAAATATTATTTCTACTGTTAATTCAGTGACGAGGCTCATGAATAGCAAGACCTCCTCTGGAATACTAGGTACAATTTTGGTCACCCATGTTCAAGACAGATTAATTCAGACTGGAACAAGTGCAGAGAAGGGCTATTACAATGATCAAGGGAATGGAGAATCTATCTTATGAGAGGATACTAAAAGAGCTTGGCTTGTTTAGCCTAGCAAAACAAAGGATCATCTGGGGAATATGATTTGGCTCTCTATAAATACATGGGGGATAAACAGCAGTGAGGCAAAGCTTTAGAACAAATGGTATAAATAGGCCATCAATTAACTTAAGCTGGAAGGTTTCTAGCCATCAGAGAAGGGAGGTTCTGGAGCAGCCTTCCAACTGGTGTCGTGGTTGGCAAACAACTTACCTAGTTTGATACGTTTTATGAATGGGACTATATGATGGTTGCCTGCAACAGCAGAGGATGGGACTTGATGACCCAGGAGGTCCCTTTGTCCTGATTTCCTAATTCTGAGCAGTGAGTTAGGCTACATTCCTGTCACTACTCCTAGCAACCAATCTACTTACTCAATTCATTGCCTTGTCTGATCTAAAGTCAATAACTTTCATATGAAACTGTTAACAAGGGTTGCATGAACTAGATGGAAAAATGTGAACTGACTTGAACCCAAACTTTTAATTGAGGTTTGAATATTTTTTTCTTGCTGTGGAAGGAAGTTCTAAAATAGAGGCTGCCCTCAATGTTTCTGGTTCAGCCAAACGCAAGACGTAGTCATTTTTAGATGTGGTGGGGAAAAAATTATGGAAACTGTAACCGTGCCTCAGTGGGTCACAACTTACGATGCCAAATTCAGGACGAACTGCTGAGAAACAGGGCAAACACAACCCAAAACTGGTGGTTATTCTTACATAAGCTATACCAAACTAGCAACCAAAGTAAACTTCTGTTTCACCGCACTGGCTAACAAGAAGTCATAAAAGCAGTTGCCTTGGGCATTCCAGGTCTTATAGCACCACCAAAAACACTGGATTCAGAGATGAGTGGTTCTTTACAACCAGTCTCATCAAATGAAAGGTTCTTCTGATCCCAAAGGACCAGCCACACACCCAGGTCAATATATAACAGATCTTACCCAAAAATCATGCTGATGCCAGTCCTTTAGTATCTAAAGGTTTATTCATAGAAAGAAAAAGAAAGGTGAGAATTAAAATTGGTTATAGGAATAAAATACATACATAATTGCAAAGTTCTTGGTTCAGGCTTGTAGCAGCGATGGAATAAACTGCTGGCTTAATAAATATCTGGTTGCTTCCAAACCATTGGAAGGACCTCAATCCATTGGTTAGAATGCTCCCATTAGTAGAGTCCAGAGGCTGGAGCAGGATAGAGGCAAAATGGAGGGGTTCACATGTTCATGCCCAATTTCACTCAGTCATTGCAGGAAGCCATTACCTATATTCCAGACAGCACGTTTATAGGACAGTCCATTCAGTGTAGATAGGCATCTCCCATGGTCCATTGTGAGTTAAATGTCCTTTTGGATGGGCCACTCAATTTGAATAGTCCCTCCAAGATGTGCTGGCTAATTACTTCATGGGCGTTACCCCCAAGAGCAAATGTTTGAAATCCAGGTATAGAGCCAATATTCATAACTTCAAATACAAAAGTGATACATGCACACAGATAGCATAATCGTAACCAGCAAATCATAACCACCTCATAGACACCTCACTTGACAATCTTTGTACAAGATTTGTTGCCAATATGTAACAGTGGCTGCAACAATGATCTATATGGTCGTATTTTAATCAGATAATGTCACCAAAAGTTTCATAAGTACTCTCCTGTTTTGTTCCCACACCCTTCCCCAAAAAACACTCTTGTTTTGAATTTTCAACAGCTCTACAGAAGGTCAAAAAGGGATAAAATTCACAACGTTTCATCTTTTTTTTTTTTTCTTGATTTTTTTCAAAAATCTAATGAAATCTTAAAATCTTCAGCCAACTTCAGAGTTGGCCAAAAATGGAGATGGGATTTACAAACAAATGCATCACTCTTATCCCCAGTTTTTAACGTTTATTTCAGATTTTGAAATCTTTGTCAAATGGGGAAGAAAAGAAATAACCAGTTGTAGTAACCTGATAGGCACCGTTAAATCTGTGTATTCCCTCTGCAGTGATTGCTTTACGGCAATGTCTCCTGTACTAAGACCTCATGATTATTACCAGTGCCGGTGGTGATGACTATTGAGGGTCATATCCTCAGCTGACATAAATCAACACAGAGCCACTGCCTTACACCCTCTGAGGATTGGCCTGGAGATTTTTTTTTTAATAGCATCCTTTGTATAATTCAAAATAAGTGTTTTATAAAAAGCCCCCTTTTCCCTTGGCTGTACTGAGATCCTTGATGCCTTAGTGAAAACTCAACAGGACTCTCAGAAGTAACATCCCAAAACCTTGAGTGGGATCGAGAACTGACCTCATGCTCTAGGTGAAATCCAGCCCCAACTTTGAGTAGGATGACTATCTCACTGCCAAAGGCAGTGCTACTACAAAGGACTGACTACTGAGGAATCCTAATACACTGGTAATCCTTTTACAATGCCTGCACACTACAGGGATATATGCTATATAAATAATTATAGAACTGGAAGGGACCTCGAGAAGTCATCTAGTCCAGTTCCCTGCACTCATGGCAGGACTAAGTATTATCTACACCAGTGCTTCTCAAAGCCGGTCCGCTGCTTGTTCAGGGAAAGCCCCTGGCGGTCTGAGCCGGGTTGTTTACCTGCCGTGTCCGCAGGTTCAGCCGATCGCGGCTCCCAGGGGCCACAGTTCGCTGCTCCAGGCCAATAGGGGCTGCGGGAAGGGCGGCCAGCACATCCCTTGGCCCGCGCTGCTTCCCGCAGTCCCCATTGGCCTGGAGCGGCGAACCGCGGCCAGTGGGAGCCGTGATGGGCCGAACCCACGGATGCGGCAGGTAAACAAACCGGCCCGGACTGCCAAGGGCTTTCCCTGAACAAGCGGCGGCCCGACTTTGAGAAGCACTGATCTACACCATCCCTAACAGGTGTTTGTCTAACCTGCTCTTAAAAATCTCCAATGATGGAGATTCCACAACCTCCCAGGGCAATATATCCCAGTGCTTAACCACCCTGACAGAAAGTTTTTCCTAGCGTCCAATCTAAATGGCTTAAATTGCAGCAATGGCCCGTTGCTTCTTGTCCTGTCCTCAGAGGTTAAGGAGAACAATTTCCCCCCTCCTCCTTGTAACAACGTTTTATGTACTTGAAAACTGTTATCATGTCCCCTCTCAGTCTTTTCTTCTCCAGACGAAACAAACCCAATTTTTTCAATCTTCCCTCATAGGTCATGTTTTCTAGACCTTGAATCATTTTAGTTGCTCTTCCCTGGACTTTCTCCAATCTGTCGACATCTTTGCCAAAATGTGGTGCCCAGAACTGGGCAAAATACTCCAGTTGAGGCCTAACCAGCATGGAGTAGAGCGGAATAATTACTTCTTGTGTCTTGCTCACAACACTCCTGCTAATACATCCCAGAATGATGTTTGCTCTTTTTTTTTTCTTTCTTCAGTAGTGTTATGCTGTTGACTCATTTAGCTTCTGATCCACTATGACCTTGAGATCCCTTTCTGCAGTACTCCCTCCTAGGCAGTCACTTCCCATTTTGTATGTGTGCAACTGATTGTTCCTTCCTAAGTGGAGCACTTTGCATTTGCCCTTATTGAATTTCATCCTATTTACTTCAAACCATTTCTCCAGTTTGTCCAGACCATTTTGAATTTGAATCCTATCCTCCAAAGCACTTGCAACCCCTCCCAGCTTGGTATCGTCCGCAAACTTTATAAGTGTACTCTCTCTGCCATTATCTAACTCATTGATGAAGATATTGAACAGAACAGAACCCAGAAATGATCCCTTCAGGACCCCACTCAATATGCTCTTTCAGTTTGACTGTGAACCACTCATAACTACTAACTGGTTGGAAAACTGTTCCCAGAGATGAACCCACTTTAGAGTGGCTCCATCTAGGTTGTATTTCCCTAGTTTATGAGGAGGTCATACAAGATAGTATCAAAAGCCTTACTAAAGTAAAAATATGCCATATCTACCACTTCCCCCACTATCCACAAGGCTTGTTACCCCTGTCAAGGAAAGCTACTAGATTGGGTTGATACAATTTGTTCTTGACAAATTCATCTAGGTGTTTGCAAATTGATTGCTTAATTATTTGCTCCATTATTTTTTCAGGTACTGAAGTTAAGCTGACTGGTCTGTTATTTCCTGGGTTGTCCTTATTTCCCTTTTTATAGATTGGCACTAGATTTGCCTTCTTTCCAGTCCTTTGGAATCTCTCCTGTCTTGTATGACTTTTTGAAGATAATCACTAATGGCTCCAGGGCCGGCTCTAGGCACCAGCAAAACAAGCTGGTGCTTGGGGCGGCACATTTTTAGGGGCGGCATGGCCGGCGCCAGAATGCTGCCCCTAAAAATGTGCCCCGGCTGCCCTAGCTCACCTCCGCTGCTGCTGCTGCTGATTCGTGCGCCGCTACTCGCCCTCCCTCCCAGGCTCTCAAACCTGGGAGGGAGGGGGAGATCCCAAGCGGCCGCGGCGCGCGAAACAGCTGTTTCGCGCGCCGCTTCTCCTCCTCCCTCCTAGGCTTGAGGGGGGGGGGAGGAGGCAGGGCTGGGGATTTGGGGAAGGGGCGGAGTTGAGGCGGGGCCGGGGGTGGGGTAATTAAAAAACGGGGGAGGGGGGGCGGCCAAAATAGTTTTTGCTTTGGGCGGCAAAAATCCTAGAGCCGGCCCTGAATGGCTCAGATATCTCCTCTGTCAGTTTCTTGTGTATTCTAGGATGTATTTCATAGCATATCACAGTTGGAAGGGACCTCAGGAGGTCATCTAGTCCAACCCCCTGCTCAAAGCAGGCCCAATCCCCAGACAGATTTTTGCCCCAGATCCCTAAATGGCCCCCCTCAAGGATTGAGCTCACAACCCTGGGTTTAGCAGGCCAATGCTCAAACCACTGAGCTATCCCTCCCCCCTATCAGGCCCTGGTGACTTGAAGACATCTAATTTTTTCTAAAGTAATTTTTAACTTGTTCTTTCCCTATTTTAGCCTCTGATCCTACTGCATAGATGGACCCCATCTCTGCTAAGCAGTCCTTCCCGGAACAGCATCCCATGCTCAAGGAAGCTGAAGCCCTCCTGTAATCACCGTTCTTGCAGCAGGAGGGTTTCAAGTTCCTTGACCATGGGATGCTGTTCCAGGAAGGACTACTGAGCAGAGATGCATTTAGGTTCTATGATGTGTATCAGTCTGTAACCTATTGCATCTACTCCATTTTTCTCCTTCTGAGAAGGACTTGAGCATATTCATTCTTCTAACTCTGCATTTATATTTTGTTGAGGCACATGGTGTCTACTCGGCACAGATACATATTCATTACATTATTTTTTTCTTGTATTAAAGCTCTCACCATGGTTGTAATTAGGTGTGGTGTTTTTTTTCTCTCTCTCTCCAGTGTTCTGTTTGCTCTCTCTTTGCAAAGACACACAAACATGTTTCTCAGAAGGTCAACCTAACCTATAGGAAATTCCTTCTGCCTCTGAGCTGGCTCGTTCATCACCAGTCATAATCGTTCTGGAATGTGAACTCGTAGTCTGTTATCTGGCTACTGCTAGTGATGATGCCTGGAGATGACAGCTTGATTTTTAAAAGCTAGGTTGACCCTGAGGGGTGAGGAAAACTTGTTTTGACAGAGCAAACATGACACAGAAGCAGTGCATGTGCCAATAGATGTAGAAACAAGGTGTTATTTTTGCAAGGTGGATTTTTTTTTTCCACTGGGGAAAACATTGCAGTGTGTAGAAAACATAATATTATCACACCTTCCTCTTGTCTGAAAAATGCAATTGTGCTCATCAAGGCAGAAAGGCCATAAGTCTCTGGTTTAACTGAGAACATGGATGCCACAGGTTCAGCTGGAAAAATACTTGGGCATCATCAAGGTTATTTGCTAACATGAGTTTAGTGGAATCTTTATAACCTGTTTTCCCCCTGCTTATCTGTGGGAACAGCAACAGATAGTGGGTAGGTTGGTGTAATGGGAATCAGGTGCCCTGTATTCCGCCATGTGACCATCAGCCATTCCTTTCACCTCTGTTCATCCTCAGATCTAATTTAGATAAGTGTTTTGAGGCAAAGACCTCTCGTGTTTATACAGCACCTTGCACAATGGAGCCTCGATCATGGCGGCACCGTATTGTAATGGTAGCAGTGATTCATGATCTCCTCTTCTGACCCCATGTGATCTTGTTCCAACGTTCCTCAAAGATGTGGTGATAAAACTGACGACACATTTGAACATATCCAAATATTGTGGTACTAACATGATACAATGGGAACGTTACCACTTAATCACTGTGCTCTGTGCTTCGTAACATCCTGCATTCTTTGTCTGTGACAGTGTGACTTAAGAGGGCAGGGGGAATCTCACCTTCTTACAGTCTGTAAAGCAGCTGGCCCCCTTTTGATACTGTAAATCAGTCATTGCCAGTATATTTATTTTATACAGTAACTGTGCAGGTGATGTACTCTCCTTGCCAGGGCAGGTCTTTGATCCTCTGGGTATCCTCAGTGAAGATAAAATCGTGAAGATAAAAACCAAACAACTTGGGCAGTATGGTCTAGTGAATAGGGTACTAGAGTGGGAGTCAGGAGACCCAGATGCTCTTCCTGGCTCTGCTATATAATATTAGGGAAAATCACTTTATCTCTCCTTGATAAGGCCCATATTTTTAAAGGTATTTAACATTGCAAAACCTGTCTCCCTTTCAAAAGGGATTTGTGTACTTAGGAGCCAAAATTCCATTTACTGTCAGTGCAATTTAAGCTCTAAGTACCTAATCCCTTTTGAAAATGAGATTTAGGCTTCTAAATCAGTTAGGTGTTGTGATGCTGAGCACAGCAGTGCCTGACTACCTTTAAAAATCTGGGCCTAAGCTCTTTAGGATAGGGATGGTCTCTTAGTATGTTTTTACAATGGGTCTCCAATCTTGGTTGGAGCCTTTCAATGGTATAATAAAGAATAACAGCATGAGCTATTTTAAACCTCACCTAGTCTACATTTAGATTGAGGATCTGTACTAGTAATGTATGAACCTGGAAGGTTCAGCTAGTCACCCAAATGATGGGGGGGGGACATTTTGAAGAAAGCCCCTCACACTGCAGCACTTGCTGAAATACTCATGGTCCTTCAGATTTCTGTGGCTGTCTTCAGGCACTCTCTCTTTTTTTTTGTTTTGTTTTGTTCTGGTTTTGTACAGTGCGTAGGACAATGGGGTCCTGCTCCATGACTGCGCCTCCTAGACACTACAATAATACAAATAATTTGTTTTTGTTGGCAAAGTAGAACCCTCTAGTAGTCACAGGGTTTGACAGCAAGCTATGGCTGTGATATGTTAAGGTGGTCTACATTTTAATACTGATAACTTTATCGATGTGGAGGCTGAAATGCTCGTGTTAACTATGACCTCACGTGTGTCAAAGCTGACCTGCTGAAAGGGTAATTCTCTGGTTGGTGGGAAAGTACGTTCATGGAGGATCCCATGGAGGATACGCCTCTGTGTAAGTCAGCAATGTCCTCCTTCCTTGCTATGTTGCTTGGGATGGCAAAGATGGGATTTTGGGAATCATTAGTGCTGGCTATATCAAGACAGTTCCTCTCTTGCTTTCTTGCCCTCAACAGGAAGCTTAGATGCCCACTACCCAAAAAGTCTTTGTTTTGCCAGAGAATGGTCTACAAGCCACTGAACTGGAAGGAGTGGTGTTTAAACAGAGAATGGTGCTATTGCTAACAGTAGAGGAGAGTGAGTCCATCCTTAGAGGTTTTTAAGGCCTGGCTTGACAAAGCCCTGACTGGGATGATTTAGTTGGTGTTGGTCCTGCTTTGAGCAGGGGATTGAACTAGATGACCTCCTGAGGACTCTTCCAACGTTGATATTTTATGATTCCAATGGCAGTAGTTCAGTGAAAATGGAGATGATCTCCAAGGCATGAGTGGCAGAACCACTCTGAATACATATGTTTATAATCCCCATGGTCTGGTATAACTTGTAAAATATACAAGGCCCCAGTCATTGACCAATGAGCAAAGCCTTGCACAAGAAAGGAAGCAAAGAGCAACAGACATGATGAAGACTGTTCTAGGAGAGATCATAATCTTGCCTGATCCATGTCTAGACACGTTCAAGAGACTTTCCAGGTTGAGCATGATCCCTTGTAAATGCCATTTATTTCCTACTACAAATAGAAAGTCACTGGGTGTTACAGGATGGCATTGTTCTAAGGCTGATGCTCCGAGCTTAACTCTGCTTCCATTGAAATCAATGGGAGCTTTATTACTGAACTCAGCAAAAGAGACTAGCCTTGAGTTCCTTTAAATACCGTTGGGTGGGATTTCATTTAGGGCCCTTTCTGGATGACTTTCTGCCTGGACCCCTTAAAGCCCCCCAGTGGGCATGGGGCTCAGTGGACTAGGGGATATGTAATGGCATATGGATACAGCCTTTCTATGCCCCAGTTAAAACTTACATTTAGTTCAAATGCAGCCCATGTTGGTAACAAATGAATGTTACTGAACACTGCGACTGGCAGAGGTTGTTCTGTGACCTGAGCTGATATTCCCAGTCCAGTCCCTACCAGACTAAAATTCACAGCCCAAAAGCCGTCAGTGGCAACCTGGATGTTATCAGTGGAGATGGAAACGTGTAGAGAATGAACTCCCTTCTGGCTCACTGAGCTGGTTCCTGCCCACCATTTAACGGCTGAGGTTCATATCCCAGGATCTCTGTCTTCAGAACAAATGCAGCTGTGGAACAGCCTCCCCCACATTAACCCCTGGGTCATGCAGCCACTCTCCACTTCAGAATTAGGCCTAACTGGAAGACTTGGATTTCCAGGGGACGGGTTAATATAGCACCTTGTATGAGCACTAAAAACCCTTCCAGGGACTAACCATGATCACCTTGGTAATTTTAGCATTTGTCAACAGTTCTGACACTTGCACTGGTTTCTGATGTAGCACAATCTCTCCCCAGTAAATAGTCAGAAATAACTGTATGGCTGTGGCTTTTGGACTGTATCTGCAGCAGGTCACTTGAGTATGGCAAATGTTACAGAAAGCCCTAATGTCCTCTGCAAAGAAGTGCCTTCACTGTCTATGCAGCTAGAGGGAAAGCCATAGAAATAATCTGAATCAAGATACTTGTTTGGAAGGGAATCTGTATAACCCTGTAGTTACCTTGGTTGTACCTTGCACCAGAGATGGAGATCCTAGTGTAGTACCTTTACCACCACTTTGGCATTACTCCCCTGAAGGCAATGCACCAAATTCACTGCTGATTGAACTCCATTGACTTTAGTGAATTAAGCAAGCAGAAACTTGACCCTCTAGCAGGAAGGATGAGGGGCAGCATCCACTGGCAAGAGTGGACAAGTAAAATGCCTCTTAGGCCCACCCAAATGATGTTCTGAAATCAGCTGGCAGGAAGTGAGCTATTATTAGCCCCACTGAGAGCCAGTTCCTAGCTGTAAAATGGTAAAGTTGCCAAGTGACCTCCTTTCATCCGTTCCCCTCAGTCTTTTGTCGTCATCCCCTCTTTTTGGCCAGAATTCCTTTGGCCTTGTTGGTGTTGCATTTGTGTATTTGATCATCTAGTCTGAGACAGCCAGTGATGTATCCTCAGTGACCCAGCAAGGAAAGGCAGAGGTCAAACTTGTGACATCTCTTGATCTATGTATGTTTGTGTAACCCACTAGGGTTCACTTCCATCAAAGACAGAAACAGCACTTGGTTGTCTCACTGCTTCTGTGAGATTCAGTAGGGATTGGACTAAGAATCCTGTCCAGGAAGCCAGCTTTCTATGGTGCTCTAAGTCTCTTCCTCTGTGAATGTGTAAGGGCCAAATATGTCTAGAAAACTATGCATCTGCTAAATGAAGGTGCACAAAAGCAATGGCAACCCATGCAAAGCAATTCATGCCTGCCAGAGAATAAATCTCCATGGTAGGGTCTCCACAACTCACAATAGCAGTGAGGAGGAAGGAAAAGAAATGAGTGTGTTTTGTAGGCATGCCAGAAAGATCACGTAGAGCATAGACCTACATAAGCACAAACTTGTGTAGCAGAGGATTAGTAGGATGTGCAGTTACTACTCCTCATACTTAGCAATAGCTGGATGCAGCCATGTTGCAAAGGTACCCCAGACCTTGCTTCCAATTTGGGAGTAAAGATTGGGACTACCTGCCTCCCTCCTTGGCCCTGTACATGCACACTGAATGCTAACAAGATATTCATCATGTCCTCATTTGCAATAACACAAATAGCCATATGCTACTATTGTACCAAGCCAATGCTTCCAGTTAAGCTGGAGAACTCGATACAATCCTACAAGTCACTTCTAGCCTTAGCCATTCCTTCACTTGGCCCTTTAAGGCAGGAGAAGATGGAGATTTTCTTTGACAAGCCAACACTCACAGGTTGTTGAAAATGTGGGTTATTTATTTTTCCCCTTTCCAGGTTTCAGCTGTCTGCACTCCTGATTTAGTCACACTCCTGCAGATGAGGTAATGGTCTCTGAAGTCAGCCCAGAAAATGTCCCCTGTACCAGAGGCTGGAGAAATCTCCTTTCCATACAGTAAATCACCATCCAGAGCAGGCTGAAGACAGCTAGGTGAGATTATTATTTGCATTGCAAAGTACCTAGCAGCTCCTGAGCCCTCATTGTGCTAGCCACGGGACGAACATAGGAGGAGACATTCCTTGCTCCAGAGAGATTTCAATCTAAACAGACCAGGGAGAATAGGGAAATGGGAGTGAAGTAACTCGGTCAAGGTCACCCAGCATGTCAGTGGTGGAGCTGAGACTGGAACCCAGGTTGTTTGACTCTGAGGTTAGTATTTTAGGCTAGAACAACACTGTCCCTCTGAGCTTTACAAAGTACCATTTGGAAAGAACAACCAGCCTTTCTTCTCTGGAGGAGACATGAATTCAGCTGTAACTTACAGGTGCGCACATGTAATATGGGTTTGATTGTATTACCTTAGTCTCAATTGCTCATTAGTGAAAAAAAAAAGTGAAATTCCATCTGACAATCTGGTGCAGTTTTGAGCCCGTTACCGATCATTGTTCAAGAAAGCAGGACATGCCCATTTCAGGCATAGAGGGGCTGCAGATTAATCCTAGGAGGCATTGAACGGGGCTATTTTGTTAGCGCTTCCCCTGGCTCTAAATGTGACTAGCTCACCTTTTGTGAGCACTCAAAGTCACTCCAAAATGGCAGCTGTGAACAATAAACTCTCCTTTGGAGCACAGCGATTTGTTTTTTGTCTTCCCAGAGCCTGTGCTGCTCAGAAACCAGACTGAGACAGTCTGTGTAATTCAGCCATAGATGCTCTTCTGCAACTGGAATTAAGAATCCAGACAATGCGTTCAAGATTGATGGTTTTCACAGGAGTTTATGCTGCTGATGCTTGCTGTGCTTCACCTGATTTCTTCTTGTATCGTATTACGGGCTTTGTCAGAAGAGAAAATAAAGCCATTGTCTCCTGGAAAGCTCTGCAGATACAGCCAGCCCTGGATTAGAAGACATGCATGTTTAACTATTCCAGTGTGTTTGGCTGAAGGCACTTGGGGTTTGGTTGGGAGGGGCGGGGAGAGGGGAAGTTGTGGGCGAAGGGAAAGTTGCTGTTGGAATATGTTCACGAAAAGCAAGCCACCGTTCCCTCAGAGGGGAAGGGATGGGACGATCATGCTCTATGCTAGGGTATTCTTCTACAAAGGTCCAGAACCACAGCGCCTAGGTTGCAGACAGGGTTATGCCCAGACTGCATTGTATGTGGTCTCAGAGATCAGTTTTAGGTTTTCTTCATTCTAGCATCTGCATTCAAAATCCATTTTAGATGAGCACCAAAATCTATGCGGGGTGAATTTGTGCTGTGTACTGACAACCAACATACAGTCCATGCACCATCATGGGCTAACGTGATACATAGGTCTCGTGCTGGTCCTCTGCACAGAGAATAATTGCACTCTTGTGGTCCTGCTCCACACATGAAGTGCAGCCAAAGTCCCAGTTAAATTCTGCTCCTCTAATGGCAAATTCTATTGCAAGTGCCCAGAGAAACCCAATTCAGCATGGTTTTTCTCCCAGGAGATCTATCCAGAATGAATTCAGTGCAGATGTATCTTTATTCTAAATGTCTTTATAGTATTGAACTGGACTCTATATTCTTTCCCCATAAGAAATGAGGCATCATGGACAAAACAATTTTTCTGTGTGCTAATGAGGCACCAGTAAAGGACCCATCCAAGTCCGTAGCTTTATCCAGCTTCTATATAAGGCAATGTGGTCCAATGGGCAGAGCACAGGATGGGGAGTCCAAAACCTAGGTCTGTCATCGACCTGTTATGTGACCTTGGGCAAGCTGCATCCTCAGTTTCCTCTTTCACTCTTTGTCTATTTAGATTGTAAGCTGTTGAGGGGCATGGGCTTTCTCTTATTAGGCATACAGCGCCTTGCACAACAGTGGCCCTGAAACCAGATGGCGCCTCTAGGCAGTAGTTTAACTACATATATCTGTACTCCCCATCTGCCTGCTGAACGGTGTCATTCTACAGCAATTCAATAATGTCTAGCTCTGGAAGAGTCAGAGGAAAGCTGCTCCCTACAGCATGTTCCCCTCACAGGCAAAAGCCATCTGAGTTCGCTTCTCAGTACTGACACTCTTCGGAAGAGCTGGGTCAGGTACTAGCAGGGAATTAGCTATGCAGCCTCAAAGAGCAGTGAAGAGATGCTAGGTGTCTATGTGAATGGACCAGTTGCTGAATCAATGCTGAAATCCTGTGGCTCTCGGGACATCGGGGGCTTTGGAGTACCACAGTTTGTGCTGAGTTTATAAGGGTAGAAGACACTGGAGACAAACCCATGAAATCTTCCCTTTGAGGCCCATGAAGCTCTGGTAGTTGAGGGCCACATCTACCAAGTGACTCTGGCACCTAAATCCCCATTGTAGGTACCCCTGCAATCAACAAAACCCCCACTTGGTGACTGCCTAAACATGTAGGTGCCTAAACTTTTTCTGAAAGTTCCCTACGCACCTCAGTTTCTGCTTCTGGGCATGGCCCCTGTGCCCTCATTCTAAAGATACGAGTGTCCATCTCCCATCTAAGCAATCCTCAGACTGGGGTGTGGTGGCACAGGCTCCCATTCTGATCAGGAAGGGGTTAAAGAGCTCCTCTGAGCACATCCAGCCCCAATTTGGTGCACCTGTAATGCCTGTTCCTCCTTCTGAGGGAGGATCCAAGCCCCCTGCAGGGTGTCACTCAGAGAGACGCCAGAGCTACTGCTCCCTAGGCCCACAGAGTAGGGGCTGCTCACCCAGTAAGCTGCTGAAGAGCCTCTGCTTCCTGGACCCTCTGGAGATGTAGAGGGACCATCTTTGCTTTACATTAGAGCCCTCGGCACTCAACTTGGGCCTCTCAGAGGCTCAGGGGGTTAGGAACACAGCTCCTTTCAGAGACTACTTACCTTCTGCTTTGGGCAGAGCAACAGGGGCAGCCCAGACTGGGGTTATTGTTTCCTTTCTCTTCCTCCTTGGACTGCGGTCATGCCTTGCAGGTGGTGGGGATACCTTCCAAAGACTTACACCCAGGAGCCCATACTCCAAACTAGCAGTACAGCAACACCTACTGCCAGAGAGACATCTGGGATGAGAGAGGTGCCCACCCTCACTCCAAGAGAGAGGTTCCTCTGCTTGCTTGTGGGGCCTGATCCGGTAAGCATGCTCAGAGCACCCTATCTCCATGCAAAATAGCTGTTTCCTTTATGCAACTTTTCCCATGGCTTGATCTTCAGTGTATATATACACTTACAAATGCATTGCTCTAAGCAGGATTGAGGGAGATGGGAAGCATTAAACTACTACAAGAAAGGCAGCTCTTGCAGTATTTATGATCAGAGTGAAAGCAGAATGTATCAACAAGCTTAGGGTGGGAATCTCGCTTCTCATGAGGTTTCCTGCTCTTCATATACAAGAGGCTGGGATAGCTCGACTAGAACCTGACTGTGCTCATAGTCTTGGGTGATTATCTGAACTGAACATCTCACTCCTCTGAGGCTTAGACATCAGTGGAGAAATGCAGTCGAACCAAGAGAAATCAGATGTTCTTTTCACATTTGAACTTCAAATAGATCCTCCTTTTTTGGTTAATTAAGTCTTGTGTATGTGTCTGCGTGGGTTGGTTTTTGTGTGTGTGCCTCTGTATCTATTAGCCATGGTTGAACTATTTACTGTGACTGAAACTCATGGCAAATACAGTCCACATTTTCGTTCACAAACCCATCCTGTTTTCTCTTAATGAGTCCATCGCTGAGGAAAGAAGCAGTTTGTGACTGAATTTTGGCCAATGGGGTGCTCTAGCATCCGCCTGCCTTGGTAATCCTGCAAATCACTGGAAAGCCGAGGTAAATTGTGGGGTGAAAAACTTGCTGGGAGTGTAAGTACACAGACAGACCCCCATACACAATAGTTACTCACTTGCATCATTATAACCCCCCTGAAGCCAATGGAGTTAAACCACAATAAAATGGGAGTGAGATCAGAATCCGTCCCATAGGTTCAAACGATTTTAGATTCCTTAACTCCTGGGTGTATTGTGCAAACATCTCACACACAGGACACATGGTGCAGAGTCGGGGAAGGAGGTGGAGAGAGAAAACAGACAAGACTGATAGACAGATGGGGGGAGTCCAAAGACAGCCAGACAACAATTATAAATAGCATCCTTTTTGAGGTTTGTTTGATGTGTTGCCCAAGGCCAGGTGGAAAATCTTTCCGTTGCTGCCTCTTCTACTAATCGCTTTCCCCTCATTTTTCAATAAAGATTCCAAGTTTGGTCACTTCTTTGGCACATTTGTTTCCCATTAGGATACTTTGAGCTGTTTCAGTGTGTTATGCTAGATAATTGCTTTAATAACAAACTGAAGAAAAGCTTTTGAACATTTTAGGAAGTAATTTTTTCCCCTCTATGAAAATCTAACAAACAATCACAGAGGCCTGGGGAATAGCAGGAGAACGGAATAATCTACTCTGGTTACTGATGGTCCATTGCAGTTACATATAAGCCATATGCCAGAACTGTTCTTTAATTATAATACTACTTACATTTATATGGCACTTTTCATTTTCAAAGCACTTTACAAATAGTGGCTAATTGGGCCTCACAACCTCCTTGAGAGCTAGGGCTATGGGTATTATTGTTTCCATTTTACTGTTGGGAACACTGAGGCAGAGTGTCTTTTTTTTCTCCAAGGACCCAGGGGGAGTCAGTGGCAAAGCCAGGATTCAAATCAAACATTTCCTGGCTTCACTGGACCTCGCCCTTTTCCAGACGTACCGACTTTCTGAGTTCCCCAGCGGTGCTCAACCCCCGCTCCGCCTCTTCCTGTCCCCACTCTTCCCTCCCAGCACCTCCTGCACACTGCTGAACAGCTGATCGTGGCAGGTGGGAGGTTCTGGGAGGGAGGGAGAGGAGCTGATCCGTGGCGCTGCCTGTGGGTGCTCAGCACCCACTATCTTTTTTTTCTGTGGGTGCTCCAGCCCTGGAACACCCACGGAGTCGGCGCCTATGGCCTTTTCTCTGTTGTGGGTGGGGCTGTCAAAAGCACTGGGTGTTGGCGTAACACTGCTCCCATTGAAGTCAGTGAGAGTTTTACCGGAATAAGGAGGAAGAAAGCTGTCAGGTCCATGCTGAGCACTTTTGAAATACCTCCCTTATGTTGATGTACTATAAAGGTGCATTTAAGAAGGCAATGTGGCTGAGAGGAATTGGGCAATAAATAACGTCCTGAAGAAAGGGTTCAGGCTGACTTAAGGCATTTAGCTAAGAGACTGCCCTCCACTCCAAATCGAGCTTCTTAAGTGGAGCATTTTGACTGCAGCTCCCGCTCTTGCAGAAATAGCCCCAGGAGAATTCAGTGTAAGAAATGAATTCTGGGTTGTAATTGTCCCACCCTTTTGCCTTCTAGTAGGACTGCACTCAGCCCTAGCCGTAGGGCGGCAGAAGTTGTGCAATGGTACTGGGAAGAGAAAGCAGCAGCTCTCACCATTACACCTTGCTTCATTGAGGCCCATCCCACTGCTCGGCTTTTGCTGTAGTACACAATGCAGGTGCTTCTTTAGCTGTTAGTCTTCTTGTGGCCGACACAGGAGTTGGCTTTCTCTGCAGGCCACGGTCAGTTCGACTTGTGCTGATACTATGTTGCTGAGGCTCAAGCTGGCACTGATTTCTTCCCCCTCCCCGCTCCCGCCCCCAGCGCAGCCACTGCAAAATAAGACACTGGTTTGGGCTGTGTTAACAGTGCCTCAGTGTAGACTGAAACACCATCCCAAGCTAACGTTGCTTATTGTCTGGTGGGGGTTGAAGGGGCAGGAAAAGGAAGGAATTAAGCAGTGAACAGCTGTTGGGACAATGCGGTACCATATCCTAGGAAGGTGATATGGCAAATCTGTGGTTAAAGGGATGCTGCAAGCTTTCAGCTGCTTTTCTTTCCTATGCTTTAAGTTCCTAACGACACAATCTCTGTCCAAGCGGCTGAGAATCTTTTGACAGCCCCAGCGAGTTAATGAACTAAGAGGGATGTGGGTTATCTATTCCCAGAGATTGGGGAGCGTGAATTAAATGGTCTTTCGAAAGATGGGAAATAATCATTCTTCTGCTTCAAAGGCGCGTCGGATTGAATGATGTTGCTAGCGCAAATCAGCAATCACAATCACTGATGAAGACCCATTAAACAGATTGGGCTGAATAATGCACAGGAAAGAATGTCAGGAGCGTCTTTAAATCTGACTCTCGACCCTGCAATGTGTCTGTCTTTCTTTCTTTCTTTCTTTCTTTCTTTCTTTCTTTCTTTCTTTCTTTCTTTCTTTCTTTCTTTCTTTCAGAAAAACTATTGAAGAACATGGAGCTTTCCTATCTAAGCACTTTAAAGATGGAGTTGCTGGGAGGTCATTCCTATACCATTCCTGGTGCAAACCTAGGTCAAGAAAGGCTGGAATAGTCAGGAGCTCCCTCCCTTCGGGTGTTGTTCCCACACCTCCCTCAGTGGAGACTTGGGGTGGGAGAGGTTGGGCTTGGAATATCTGGCAGCTCCCCCATAGCAGGCACTCATACTAATCCGTCCAGTGCCTCCTGCTGGGAAAGGCTGAGAATGGAGAAGCTGGGAGCTCCCACCAAGGCAAACACTCCTGCACTATTCCTTCCCCTAAGTGCAGGGTAGAGGCTCAGGTGATTCCTACCAAAAGAAAGACACATTCTTCTCCAATTTAGCTATTGCCAAAGTGACATAATGAAGTCAACCATTACTGCATGATCATTAGGGACGCTAAGCTCTGTTTGTATGTGGGAGACTCATTAGAACCACTTGGCTGTACAGTGAATTCAGTTGGAAGTTATGAAGTGTAACTATCTTTAATGTTACTGGAAGGAGGTAAATCTCATTAGTCTGGCTTTTATGCCGTGAGAGTTGTTACTTCAGCTGAGTTGCAGCAGGGGTTGTGGGGGGAATTAACCCATTGTATAGCCCTTTTTTTCTGTCAGGAGGGCAGAGAGGAAAACTCCACAAACTCCTATGGAGTAGCTGACCAGTCATTGACAAAAGGGGCAGTGGTGGGGAGGGAATTTGCTGCCAAGATTGGTCCATGTTTAGAAATGTAGGAATTACCACCATGGATCAGACCCATGGACCATCTAGTCCAGTATCTTCGCTCCTACTAGGCAGATACAGTATAATCTGCCCTTTGTGTTCAATCTCATCCAAATAGTTAGTTTGGTTTAAATCCTGAAGCACAATGTCTAAGATCCTTTCCAAGAGGCATGCCAGCACCGGCGAGTCTCACAGAACAGATATGTGAAGGTGATGTGGTGAATGCCTTCCACAAGAACAATAGCTGAAAGCTAGACTTGGCCTCAGAGCCGTATAATCTATAGGCCTAGAATTCTGCAACTGGGGAGGGGGCTGTTAAGGATACACCAGCAAGAGGGTGAATAGAAGGGATAGCAGTCAGGGATAGATAAGGCATGAGCATGCTAGCCCATGCCTGGAGCCCCAGCACCTGGAGGTGAAGGATGAGATCTTAGCTTTCATTTTTTTAAAAATGAAGTTTTTCCAGCCTATGGATGCCAAGAAAAGCTTGGAAATGTGACTGGAGTGTAACCAACCCCTGCCTGAAATGATAGTGCTAAGTGGTGTGAACTGTTCCTTTCATTTTAACTGAAACCTGCTGCCACCTCAAACTGGGGCAGGGTCATGGCTCAGGGGAAGGACATGGTGTGGAGGTGGAGCTGTGGGTTGTGCCCAGAACCAACTTGCCTTAATCAAACCCTGTGAGGGGATCCAGACGTCTGTCTGGTTGGATGGCACGTGCTTATAGGGAGAATACTGGCACTTTGACTATCTATGGCCTCTAGAGGAGGGTCAATAGTGTAAAAGCTTGTAGGTGAGTAGTTCATCCAGTTCAGTTCAGGCTAGTTGCCCTTTGTTTTTTGCAGCTCATGAACATACGTCTGACTGTAGCTTTGTGTCTATGGGAAGTTGCAAGCAGAGAATTTCTGGCCTGTTAGCTGAGATTTAGCTAAGAAATGAAATCCATAAGAGCCCCTCATAGCTGCGTACTGTCCTGTTGACGTTCTCGCCTGGTGTCGTCTCCGGAAGAGAAGCTGCAGAAAGAAAGGGCAGGAGTGTTGCACCCCTAGTGTCTGGGGCCAAAGAGTATTGGGAGAGCACAAAAAGTGGTAGGGTGAACCTAATCTAGTGAGGGCTGATAGGCCCCAATCTGGCCTGTATTTTTAACTGCTCCAGAATTAAAGGACATACCGGCTAAATCAGAGCTGTATGCTCCTTCAGTGGGGGTAGATATGCCTTGACAGTCCTGGTGTTCTCTACCCAGACACAGGTCTATTCTAGCTGTACAGGAGGGGACGGAACAAGTGGATTTTCTAGAGGGCTACCAAATGTCAACTAAGACTGGCTGTAGGTTTCTACAGTGCCAGCTATTGGCTTGGGTGGGAACACCAGCACATGGCTGAGCAGGGAGGGAGGAGAGCTGTGGAAAGGGGTGACTCAGCAGCTCCCCACTCTGTAGCATGCATGGGATACAAGAACACTCTGTTTGGACCCAGGGCTGATGGGGTGGGGAGAGAGAAGGAAGGACAACTGAGCTCAGTGGGGGCCCCCATAATGTGTGTAAATAAAGGGAAATGGGAGGAAGTGGGGCCACAGTGGATCCCTAATTTCTACCCTCCATGGGTGTTGACATTCGGAAGCAGGGTTCATCCTGATTTTCCCCTTGAAGGCCTGTAGATTTGTAAAGGCCAGTTAGGATGACGACAAGTTGGAAGGGATAAGAAGCAACTGGGGTGCCTTGCAAGGACATCCATGTGTTGCCAGCCACCAGAAAGGACTGACTGAGGTCCGGGGGAAGTACAGCACCATTGGATTCGGTTGATCCCTGGGTGTATCTGGTGGCAGAGGGCAGCCTTGGCTGGGATTAATATGTACTCATGAATAAAATGAGGCTTAATAAATCTGAGTGCAGACCAAAGGGAGGAGGATCCCTGAGTAACGGGGGTGGGTAACTGACTTGGCACAAAGTTCCCTTCTGCTGACTCAATTGGCTTAGCGGGACCAGGCACGATTGCCCTAATAAATTAAAGTATGAAAATTCTCATTTGTCATTTCACCACTTCCCTGTGCTGCTGTCCTGACATCTGGGAAAAACATTAGTGTTAGTACAGGGAGGGGAGGTGTGGGCAGACGGGAGGAGGGCAAATGTGGCTGGAGGGAGGAGGCTGGGGGAAAGGAGAGGAATGTGCAGGATTATGGCATGGACGGGGCGGCTCCAGACACCCGCACAGGTCTGCCGGTCCCGCGGCTTCGGCGGCAATTTGGCAGCGGGTACGCCGAAGACGTGGGACCGGCAGATCACCTGCAGAAATGCCGCCAAATCCGCGTGACCAGCGGACCGCCCACAGGAGTGCCGCCGAAGGCCACCTGACTGCTGTGCTTGGGGCAGCAAAAAACACAGAGCCGCCCCTGGGCATGGAGATGCCCAATGGGATGTATGCAGCACAAGCTGCCTCTTGATGGGATACAGTTGCATTAGGGTTTCTGGGGTTAAGCACGATTTTGCATTGAAAGGGGGGACACTAGTCCATATGGGAATCAGTACTGACCAGTTTAGAGTCACTGGGCTCCCGCAAAATATATGGTGATAAAGATATGGGGTGACTCCCCCACACTAGATCCCTAGTCTTTCCTCCTAATATTATGGTCTATTTATTATGTTCCTTGTCACCTGAGGTAACTTTAGAAAGCTGATAAGTATGTTATCAGATCACACACCTATGTAGATTAAGCTTGGGTGGATTAATATGCACTCCACCCCTTTTGGGAACCTCTGTTTTCTCTCCTCCTTTGGGACAGCATCAGGACTGGTGGCCTTCCCAGGAACCACCCATCAGAATCGGAGCCCCTGCAAAATGAAGGTTTTCAGCTTTTAATAAGGGCAAAGGTCCGTGTCAGGAAAAGAGGTGGGGAGGTTGTGTCGGAGAGCGTGAGAGTTCAGAAGAATTATGGAGATTAGGATTAAACATTGTGACGACTGAATTATTATTTAGGTGCCACCAGAATAAATAAGGGCCCCACCCCCATTCTGCTGAGCAGAGTGTACAAATATAATAAGGACTTGGAGACAGTCCCTGTCCCCATGACGAATGAGGAAAATACCTCTAAAAAGTAAGGTGAAAACAGCTGTGGCATAGTGCCATTGACCGGGTGGGTCTATTTTTCACTGCTTAACCCTAAAGAGGTGCTTCACGTTTTTTTGTCAGTTCATAAGGGAGCCATCCGTTCTTCCTCCTGTGACTACCCCAGGTAAGGAAAGAGTTAACTGGCAAGGGAGGCAGCATGTTTCAGTGAACTGGAGAAAAGCCTGGGAGTTGGGGGAGACCTGATTTCTGACTCTGCCACCGACTCACTCTGTGACCATGGACAAGTCACCTCTTGGTGCCTCGGTTTCCCCATCTGTAAAACATGATGCTCACCCATATCTGTAAAGCGCTTTGAGGTCCATGGATGAGAAGTCTCTGGAAGTGCTAAGTACTGAGAACCTGTGCCACCAAAGGGTTAATGAGCCCAGCACTCTGAAGCTCAGAAAGAGGGGAACAGAGCGTTCCCGGCACCTAGAGGCCAGGGCTGGGCCAATGGCGCCTCACGGCTGATGGGTTATAGCGGCACCAGCCTCATAGTGCTTCTAACAGACATGATGGGGAGAAGAAGGGACAGGGCATTTTTCTTTCTGACTCTTGGAACAATCACCAACATAAAGAAACTTAGCTATTCTTAGCTGCGTCTAGGGGCGATGCATAAGCTTTCCTGCTGAATTATGGAATATGATAGCTTTTATTAAATCCATTACAATTATAGCCTCTCTGCTAAGCAGGTTCTGGAATATGGAATAAGTAGGGTGCATAATTCCATATAAATATTTAAGATTTCGGTGCCTGATATGGTTTATAGGCTCTTAAGGGGAAGAGCTGTAGTTAGGACAGTTTCATTTCAACTCTCTGAAACTTTCTAATTCATTTTCCCCCCGCCAGTGTGGCTTGGTCAGCAGCTTCTTACATGCACTGTTGGAAAACGTTGCTTTTATAAGTAATAATACTAGGGTTTGGGGAAGGAAACCACAGAAAAAAAAAAACAGCCCCTACTTCAGTTCTGCCTGAGCATCTGCTTTCATTGGGGACAGATCCTCCCACCCTCACAGCCTGAATGCGTAAGCCTGTGATCTCCTCTAGTAGCAGGAGTTTGTGCTGGGCCTGCTTAGCACTTGGATGGAGGTCAGACTTGCAGACAGTTGATATGCGGGGAGATGGGATCAGATGTTCCCCTGTGGCGGTACGTCTTACTGCAAGTTAAGAAAAGCCTTCTGGGTTCCGAAGGACCCGGCCGCTCTGAGGTGGTGGGGAAGGGATGGGAGCCCCCATCCATTGTGGGATAAGTGCTGCCAGACGAATAACTGTTATGACCCAATGCAGCAGCATCCTGTTCCAGCCAATGCTAGGTGAACAGGCCTCATGAAGGTTAGAGGTTTGGATCGCAGGAGCCTGGCTGCTTATCAGGAGCTGAGTTCTGAGGTGTCTGAAGTTCACCCATCTGTCTGTGGCCATTGGACCAGGTCTGCTCCTCCGGGTGGAGTTTAGCTTTCTCAGGAGCTCTCTCAAGCCCTAGACTGTTTTCTCTCTCTCGTTCAAATCTGTGCTGCCTGTTTTTAAATCCCGAGGTACTTATCCATCCACCCCCAGTGCATTAGTGTTCTGTCCCATCCCCAGGGCCGGTGCTTCCATTTAGGTGACCTAGGCAGTTGCCTAGGGCGCCAGGATTTGGGGGGGGCGGCAATTCGGCGGCGGGGGGTCCTTCCGCGCTCCGGGTCTTCGGTGGCAATTCTGCGGCGGGTCCTTCACTCGCTCTGGGACCCGCCGCTGAAGTGTCCCAAAGACCAGGAGCGCGGAAGGACCCCCCCGCTGCAGAATTGCCGCCGACGACCGGGAGCGCGGAAGGACCCCTGCCTAGGGCGCCAAAAACCCTGGCACCGCTCCTGCCCATCCCCCATTTCTCTTCCTCTCTCAGATCTAGTGACTCGGTGTTTCCCTCCCCCTGCTCCTGACCCTCTCCATCCCAGCTCACGCACAGGCCTCTGCACCGCTTCCCTCGCCCTCCCACCTTCCCCTGCCAGCTGCTTGAGGTGCTCTCTTTGGCTTCTCGCCCAACTCCTTCGGAGGTTTTCTTCTGCGTCTGACACCAGCCCCGCCCATTTTGG
Organism: Emys orbicularis; assembly: GCF_028017835.1. Classification (NCBI taxonomy): domain Eukaryota; kingdom Metazoa; phylum Chordata; order Testudines; family Emydidae; genus Emys; species Emys orbicularis. The sequence continues at coordinate 7,852,145 of NC_088698.1, read as the reverse complement.
CAGCTGGGAGAAGACTTTCCAGGGATGGGGTGTAAAGCAGAGGGGGTGGGAAAGCTGGAGTCTGGCTAAAGGGCAGAGCATTCCTTGCCTGTCTAGTCCTCTCACACTGGTTTCTCATACCACTGCCACTGCCAAAAGCTTCTCTGCAACTCCTGACGCTTGGAATGACTTCTCTATATATCTAGCCTTTGCTTGCTCACCCACTGAAACCTTTTTCTTCCCTGCCCCGTGTCCCTCAAACAGTAGCCGACCGAGCGAGAAATCGCCTGTTACCTATAAAAGCATTTGGGGTGTATAGCTGCAGGAGAAATTTGGTTAAAGAGTTAGAGCTGATCAAAACTCAGGGTGTGTGTGTGGGGGGGGGGCGGGGACTGTGAAAATGTAGAGTGAGTGTGTGTGTGTGTGACAGAGAGAGAGTAGGGGGAAATTCTCATTAACGTTTCAAATGTTGACAATTTGAAAACGTTACATTTGGAAAATTTGCATCCTCCTATGAAAGTGATGCTTGCATTTTGTGATAGGCTATCACCACTCGAGACAGTGGTTCAGGAGAAATTGCTGGCTAGAAAAGCTTAATGTGACTGCAGTCCCAGCCTGCTCAGCAGTGGGCACTACAGGGTCCAGTATAAGCACGCTGGGTTTGGGGTTGTGCACACTATTACAGCCCAGACCTCTTACACCTGACGGCTGGGGAGCTCGAACCATTGCGGGCACAGCAGATGCTGTAGAATAGTGAGTGCTGGCTGTGAGGGAGCCACTCCCAGCCGCAGGCCCTTTGGCTGCAGTTTTTATTTTGTTTAAAATGTCCATGGAATTTAGCACTGTTTATTACAAAATTTTAAACAATGTAAAAATCAATGCCGAAATAACCTCCAATTTCTGGGTAGATATTGGGGGATGGGACCAAAAAAAAAAAAGCAACAAAAGGAAAAAGTAAGTGTGTCAAAAGTGAAAGTTTAATGCTGTGGCTTATTTCACGAGGTGTGCAGTAACAGCATGTGCACGTGTATCTTCCACTGCACTGCCTTACTTTAACAGACAGCCTCACATTTACACTTTAACTAATTTATTATTAACATAAACACATCTATCTTATATCATGTATTGGATTGTCTTAACAGAGTCAGGATTGTCATCTACTGAGTGGTCCAAAATTCAGGTGAAAATCTTTGAAAGCCGAGTAATAGCTCTTGTCCAAGCTGGGAGTCTTTCAGTAAAAACTGAAAACGAAAGGTCTTAACAAGCTCCCAACGACTCCATTCCCAGCCCCTCTCAGTACTTGCTCTGAAGAAGCACCTCACTCCAGTCCCAAGCCTGGTTTACACTTGAAACGTAGACCAACCTAAGTATGCCGTCCCGGGGTGTGAAAAATTCACATCCCTTAAAGACATAGTTATATCGGGGGTTAGGTCAGTTTAGACACTGCAAGGTGGATGGAAGAATTCTTCCGTTGACCTAGCTCAGGGGTGGCCAACCTGAACCTGATAAGGAGCCAGAATTTACCAATTTACTCACTGGCAGCCCTGCCGATCAGCACCTCTCGCTCCCTCCCCGCACCTCCCGATCAGCTGTTTGGGGGTGGGTGGGGGGAACGAGGACGAGGGCACTGCAGGCTGAGGGAAGGGGGTGAGAAGGGGTGAAGTGGGGGCCGGCACATTGGAAAGCTGGCACCTGTCGCTCCAGCCCCGGAGTCAGTGCCTATACAAGGAGCTGCATATTAACTTCTGAAGAGCCGCATGTGGCTCCGGAGCCACAGGTTGGCCACCCCTGATGTAGCTATTACTCTCAAGGGGGTGGATTTCCTTCAGCAACAGGAAAAACCCTTCCGGGGCTGGTAGCAAGTGTCTATGCTGCAGCTGTAGTTCTTGTGGTGTAGACACCCCCCCCCCCAAACATATCAGGCAGCATATGCTTGCTGGCTAAGGGGCAGCTCCCAGCTAGTTCGGTCCTGCCCTTCCTTTGCAACTAGCTCTAAGGACTAGTGTAGAAGTGCCGTCGGTGCGAGAGGTCACAGCCACTTCACTCCCAGCTTCACCTGGTAGTGTTTGCTTCAAGAGAAGCACCAATAATAATAATTAGTACCTTTTCTATAGCTCTTTTTCTAGCATAGAGCCACTCTGCCTCCCTAGACTAGTACCACTTGAGCTCTAAAGGTAGCTGCTACCCTCGTAGTATACACCACGAGATTTCTTTGCAAAGCAGGAAGGGTGGACATTTCTCTGTGTGACAGTAGTGAGAAAAGACATGTTTCTGTATTCTCTTTCCTCCTCCCCACACCTGCCTCCTTCCCTCTCCCTTCCTCCTACGCACCCTTCAAGATGATGCTGTAGGTGTTGGCTGCAGATTCTCTGCGGATGTGGATTAATGATGATTGATAGCTCTTAAAAGTGCAGTTTCAGCACCTTGCTGTCACCACACCTCAGACTTCTGAGGCGGAGGACACGTTCCAAGGTGTTTAAAGAGCTTCCCAAGCTGTGCTTTTCCAGGCCCTAACCTCTTGCCAGCAGCAGCTCCCAACAGCACACTGCTGGCTGCGACCTTGCCAGTATTTGCCTCTGACGTGTAAATGAGCAGCGCAGTAGTTAGCTAGCGAAATGTGTAATTTTTTTCCATTGTGCAGAAGGCTCGGAGCTGACAAGACTGGAGCCTGCGTTCCAAAGTCTAAAGCAGTTGGCAGGTTTCTCAGTACCAGTTTTTCATGCCCCCAAGTGGGTCAGAGAGCAGAAAGGATGGTGGAGAGCAGGGGAGGGAGAGGAATGTGTGGGTGGGAGGGGAAGGAGGGGGGGGCAGAAGTTAGGGGGAGAGAAGGGCCATTTGCAAGCCACCAGTTTTGAATTTAACTCGCATGGGCCTTGTGGTGGTGCTGAAGGGCCTGTTGTACTCATTTGATTGACTCTAGGCTTAATGCTGCTTGCCACTTACCAGCACTTGTCTTTGCTCATTAGCAGGGGGTTTGTGGGCAAATATTTAGATATTCAAAAGAGGAAAATGTTAATCTTTGCAGTGTTCACTGAATATTTAAATGAGATAGCAAGCATCGCTGCTCTGGGTTTGACCTAGACTTTCAGAGCAGGGAGACAAATCAGTCCTGGGTTTATGGCCTAGCCCCCGCTCTAGATGGGAGATCTCTGGGTACGCAAGGGGCTTTGTATGTCACTGGGTGAAATTCTGCCCACTGCAGAGGGTCAACACAAAACCTAGGCATTGCTAGCATCCCACATAAGGCCTGTTTTTGAGGACATCAGGGTGCATAAGCCTCATCCAGGCCTTCTGCATAAGGGTGAATTTCACCCCCTTGTGGAGCAGGCTGTATCAAGGTGGTGCACTTATGGGCCACAGTGCAGGCCCTCTGCCTTGTAGCCCAGCATTAGAGGGCCTTATAATGAAAGTAGTGGGAGAAGAAGCTGGCAGTAATATTGATGCTCCAAGCCCTCAATACTTGGCTTTAGATAACGTGATGTGGGCTCCCTTTAAATGTAATGGAAAGAAAATAGGCATCTTGCAAATTAGAGCGTGAGTTCTCCCTATTGGAGAAATGGATTAGCCCCACTGCATATTTTTTGATGAATGTAGCATTTGTACTGAGACAGGATAGTGTCGTCATGATATCTCTGAGGCTGGCAAAGCTGGTGTTTTCCCAACCAGCTCTCTGATAAGATTTGGGACTACAAAGGTGTCCCAGCCAATTGAGAGGCAGGATTTAGAACTGAGCTGGCTGAAAAGTGACACGATACTTCCCACAAATATTACTTTTTGATAGTCTAGATGCTATTTAGTCCTGCCATGAGTGCAGGGGAGTGGACTAGATGACCTCTCGAGGTCCCTTCCAGTCCTATGATTCTACGATTACTTGGAACTTTTGGAGGGAATTTGCTTCATCTGTCTTAGCTGGAGCTGAGCAAATAATGGATTTTGAAAAACGGGGGGGGGGGGGGGGGGAATTGAGTTGGACCAAAACCAAACATTTTTGGTGAATCAGGTGTGGAGGGGGGTGGGGATGGGAATCACTTTGGGTCAAATGAAACATTTCATTTTGACAAAATCAAAACGTTTTCATTTTGGCTTCAACCATTTCAAAACATTTTTGATTTTTTTTTTAAATTAAAGGAAATTTGGAATTCTAAAGTCATTTCAAACTCAAAACGCTTCATTTTCAAAAAAATCACCGTAAGATGTGGTTTTTTTTAAATCATTTTCTAAATGACCAATTCCAGCAAAATCTACCTGAATTCACGAAAAGTTTTGGTGTCACTCGGTTTGCTGGAATAGCTGGGAGCTCCCCAACAATCAGCTCTGAGAGACTGTGGCTGTCATAATGTGGAGCAACCTCAAAGCCAGTGTTCTGACACTATTCCCTGTAGCCCGCACTGCTGAAAGAGTGGTGTGGAGAATCATTGATGGAGGCACAGTTGCAGGAGGCAGCTTGTCGGTCACGGCTGGCGCTATGTCTATTCTTTGGAATGAAATTCACCTTTGTGTAAAAGAGAAGGCCAGTCCGAAGACCTGTGCTCCACTTAAGTCTCGCTTGTGTGCAATTCACCCAGTCCTTGTTCCTTCTTGATTTCCAGTGCCAGGTTTTGTGCAACGGCTAAGCTTTTCCATGTGCATGGTGGTTTGTTTGTGTTTTTTTTTTCTTCCTGAAATGCCCTTTCTGCGTCTGTTCCCACTGTCAGACTTTTGTTGTTGTTGTTTCTGACTAACCCTGGCATAGTGTTCAGAAAACTCTGGCTTGTAGCTCTCCGCAGATATAGGGCACTTGCTGCTCTAGGGAGAACTGCAGTAATGGGCGATAGCATCAAAGAGAGTCTCCTGCAGTCAGATTTGTCAGCTGAACTCAAGTGCATCACACCCAACAGAGTGCAATTCCCGATGCCACCTCTTCCACTGATACTTCTCTGTCACGGTTCCTCCTCCTTCATTACCTTTGCCTGAAGGGTAGCCCGACGTGTGAATGGGAGAGGGATTAAATTTTAAAAAAACCTTCAAGCCTAGGACATAACAAATCTCCACCCACTAGGGAAAATTCCTTCTTGAGGGGCGCAGCCCCAGCTCTGTGCTATCTAGTAGCTGTTACACAGCCAGTTCCCATTCTAGACTTTCTGGTCTTGAAATGAGGTCAAGGCAAAAGTATTTATATAATAAAATCTGAGGTTGATGCCAAGGCTGAACCATGGCCTGGCTGTGCCAGCAGGTGGAGCTGGGGCAAATCAATTTCCTATCTACTTCTCCTGGTTTTTCTCTAGCACTCCTGTCTCAGGCTGATGCTGGACTGGTTGATCAGAATGCAGACTGCCTTGGGTCAGAGTTGAATTCATTCATGCAATATGCTGGAGAGATTTCCAGCTATTGGTCATGAGTTCAATTCCAGTCCCAATTGTTAGAGACTAAAGGTCATTATCTGGTGGTTGTTTGGCGGTCCGTGTGAAACGAATTCTGGTCTCAATTCATTTCTGAGGAGTGAAGGGTTCTACCTCCCCAAAACTGCCATCACCATTGGGAAGACTTGGCACGGACACTTGATGGCCAGCATCAGCAGAAGGTCCAAAGACTGACTTGGCTTGGAGACTCATTGACAGAGGCATGATGGCATGAGGCAGCTTGCCCTGCCATGGCGGGTGCTGTGCCTCTTTGGAGTAAAATTCACCCGTCTGTAAAAGAGAAGGCCGGCCCAAAGACCGGTGCTCCACTTAAGTCTCACTTGTGACCTCAAAGAAGTGGTGCCTAAATATTAAGTTGGCCACCTGCATTGGGGTAAATTTCACCATGGATGAATGGAAGGCTTCATTCTCCAGGGTAGTCAGTCTTCCCTCTTTCACCATATTACACTCATCTGAGAAAGCAACACAGAAGTCAGTCTGCCTGGTTTCTTCTGAAAGAAATTAATTTAATTTTCCAGTATGAGTCACTGTGATCTTTAAAGAGAGACTGTCAAGTAACTTCATCCTCCCTCCGACTGTTACAATGTGCTTGCGCGTATCCTTTGGGCACAGTAATAGGCCAAGCCACAGGAAAAGACTACTGAGTTGCGCCAACTGGCTGTACCCCAAAACTGCGTGGCCAAAGCTGAGGTGATGGCAGCAGCAATGCTGTTGTGCAAGTGTAAATTAAAAAAAAACTTGCAGCTATATTCACTGGTGGCTGATTTTGAAATAAGGGTGGGAAAGAGGGAAAGAAGGGGAAGAATCAGTGTTGGCCCAATGTGAATGGTCAAAATTCCAGACCTTTCGATGGAAGAGTTTTCTATTGAAAAATGCACTTTTGTAGAAGTTGGATGCTTTTCAGGAATGTGTAATTTAAACTACATTTTTCAATGGGAAAAAGTCAAACCATTTCATTTCAATAGTGTCAAAACATTCCATTTTGGCAGTGTTGAAATGTTACCTTGTTAGTGTTCTTTTGATTTGTTTCGTTTGACTTGTATGTAAATTAAAATATTATCAAATATAATGTATTATAAATGCATATTTTAATATATATGAATGGCGAGACCAATGGTCCATCTAGCCCAGTATCCTGTCTTCCAACAGTGGCTGGTTCCAGATGCTTCAGAAGGAGTGACAGAACAGGGCAGTTTATCAAGTGTCAGTCCCCTGTTGTCTAGTCCCAGCTTCTGGCAGTCTGAGGCTTAGGGACATCAGAGTATGAAGTTGCATCCCTGACCATCTTGGCTAATAGCCATTGATGAACCTATCCTCCATTAACTTATCTAGTTCTTTTTGAACCCTGTTGTCTTTCTCTGTACTTTTTCCCATGTCTAATATATCTTCTTTGAGATGGGGTGATCGATCAGAACTAGTCATAGTTTTCCAGGTGTGGACGTACCATGGATTTAAATAGTGGCATTATGATATTTTCTGTCTGTCCCTTTCCTAATGGTTCCTAACATTGTTAGCTTTGTTTTGACTGCTGCTGTACATTGAGCAGATGTTTTCAGAGAACTACCCACAATGACTCCAAGATCTTTCTTGAGAGGTAACAGCTAATTTAAACAGCATTATTTTGTATGTACAGTTGGGATTGTTTTCCAATGTGTGTTACTTTGCACATAGTATATAATATAAAAATCAAAAAGAAATGAATCAAAATGACAGTATCTAAACAAAATGTTTCAACACTATCAAACTGAAATTTTTCAGAATTTTTGTTTTGGTGGGAAATTTGGCTTTTGTTCCAATTCAGAACTATTCCCCCCCACCCCCACCCCCCCAAAAATTGGAATTTCGCACTGAACAAAAATTCCAGCTCTGTACCAGCTCTAGCCAAAATATGGATCGAAAGAGCTTCAGCAATGGAGACACCAACGTGTCGTTTGGTGACAAGATGGGAGGACTGATTTATTATTGTATATTTGTATTATAGTAGCTCCTGGAGGCCCTGAAGGAGATCCCATTGTGCTAGGTATTGTCCGTACACACAGCAAGAGGCAGGCTTTGCCTTCTTACAGTTTAAATAGACAAGACAGAAAGAAAGTTCTATATCTCCATTTTATAGAGGAGGAGCTGAAGCACAGTGAGATTAGGTGATGTGTCACATGGTAGGGCCAAGAATGGAAGTCATATGCCCAGAACTCCAGTCCAGTGCCTTAACTACAAGCTAATCCTTTAATTCAGTGTTTGCCCATAACTCTAACCCAACCCAACTTCTTTGCCACTAATTAATGCACCTTGCTCCACAAGTAGATCAACTGGAACTACTTACTTGCGAAGTAAGGTTCTTCTTCGAGTGCTTGCTCATATCAATTCCAATTAGGTGTGCGCGCGCCGCGTGCACGATCGTCGGAGAATTTTCTACCCTAGCAACACCCGGTGGGTCGGCTGTGGAGCCCCCTGGAGTGGCGCCTTCATGGCGCTGGATATATACCCCAGCCGACCCAGCGCCCCCTCAGTTCCTTCTTACCGCCCCTGACAGTCGTTGGAACTGTGGAGCGCGGCATAGCTGTTCTCCACTCTCCCTAGCTTATCCTGTTAATTCTGTAGATAGTTGTAGTTATAGTTGTTGTATAGTGTTAGATAGTTATTCATCTTCGTTGTAAATAGTTAGCGGGGGTTAGGGGGGTTGTTCTCCCCCCTTTTCCCCCCGGCGCATAGCCGGGCTCATGCCCAAGGCTCCTGGCTTTAAGCCGTGCGCGTCCTGCGCTAAGCCTATGCCTACGGGTGATCCGCACGACTCGTGTCTGAAGTGTCTAGGAGAGTCCCATCAGACAGATAAGTGCAAGATCTGTAAGGCCTTCAGACCGAGAACCAAAAAGGAGCAGGACTTTAGGCTCAGGCAGCTCCTCATGGAGGCGGCACTTAGCCCGGATCCTCCCTCGGCGCGCCAAGCCCCGGCACCGAGCGCCTCGGTGCGCAGCGCCCCTGCGGCACCGACCGGTACTGTGCCGCGGGCAGAATCGGATAAAGCCTCACGGCACCGGCCTCCTTCGGCACCGCGACCGCCACAGGGGCCTCGGCGCCGTTCCCTGTCTCCGGGACACAAGAAATCCCGCAAGGCACAGGAGACTGCTGTCCTGCAGACGCCGGCTCCCCCGGTGCCAGGTGTAGAGCCGCGTCTGCCTTTAGAGAGAAGTCCACTCTAGAGCCAACCCAGAGGATAGAATTTATTGGGGCAGTCCTAGACTCCAGACTTGCCCGAGCTATTCTACCAGACAATCGCTTTCATACCGTCACAAGCATCATTTGAGGGCTCAGGGCCTTTCCGATTACCACAATAAGGACGTGCCTTGCCCTATTGGGTCACATGGCCTCTTGCACTTATGTAACCAGGCACGCCAGACTTCGACTTCGCCCACTGCAGGCCTGGGTATCGTCAATGTACCGCCCTCATCAACACAGCCTAAACATGGTGGTCACGATCCCGACCTCGGTCCTGGCCTCTCTCACCTGGTGGCTGGACCGCAAGGCAGTTTGCGCAGGAGTGCCGTTCCACGCCCCTCAACCCTCCCTGCACCTGGTCACGGACGCCTCATCTCTAGGTTGGGGCGCTCACCTTGGGGAGCACCATACCCAGGGAATGTGGACCGCACCCCAACTAGCCTTGCACATCAATGTTCGAGAGCTGATGGCGGTGCGCCTGGCCTGTCAGGCATTTCTCAGTCTCCTACAGGGCCGTTGCGTGTTAGTCCTCACCGACAACACCACGGCCATGTTTTACATCAACAAGCAAGGAGGAGCCCGGTCGTCGCTTCTATGCCAAGAGGCCTTTCGCCTGTGGGAATTCTGCATCGCCCACTCGATACATCTCACGGCATCGTTCCTTCATGGAGTCCAGAACACGCTAGCGGACCGTCTCAGCAGGTCCTTCCAGACGCACGAGTGGTCGATTCGCCCGGACATCATCTATTCCGTCTTCCAGAGGTGGGGATTTCCCCAGGTCGACCTGTTCGCATCTCGAGCCAACAGGAAGTGCCACGCGTTCTGCTCCCTACAAGGGTGATCTCTGGGCTCCCTGTCGGACGCGTTCCTTCTAACCTGGAAGGACCTCCTGTTCTACGCTTTCCCTCCATTTCCACTGGTTCACAGGGTACTGCTCAAGCTACGCAGAGACCAGGCACAGGTGATTCTAGTCGCTCCAGCTTGGCCAAGGCAGCACTGGTACACCACGCTTTTGGAGCTATCGGTTCAAACACCGATCACGCTTCCGTTGTGCCCAGATCTGATCTCTCAGGACCACGGCCGACTATGTCACCCCGACCTGCAATCGCTCCACCTCACTGCGTGGATGCTCCATGGCTGAATCGGACAGAGCGGCAATGCTCGCATTCCATCCAACAGATTCTGCTGGGAAGTAGAAAGCCCTCTACACGGACCACTTACTTAGCCAAGTGGAAACGGTTCTCCTGTTGGTGCGAGCAGCGAGCCATGCCCCCCTTGCAGGCGTCTATTCCTCTTATACTTGAATATCTCCTATCCCTAAAACAGCAGGGCTTGGCGATATCTTCGGTCAGGGTTCACCTGGCCGCTATTTCGGCGTTCCACCCAGGAGAACTCGCTTCCTCGGTCTTCTCTAACCCGATGGTCATTAGATTCCTCAAGGGCTTAGACCGACTGTACCCACAGCAACGCCAGCCCGTTCCGACGTGGGATCTCAACCTGGTTCTCTCAAAGCTCACAGGCCCTCCGTTCGAGCCATTGGCTACCTGTTCACTCCTGTACCTATCTTGGAAGACAGCCTTCCTTGTAGCCATCACTTCAGCAAGGCGCGTTTCTGAACTCAGGGTGCTTATGTCTGAGCCTCCATACACTGTGTTCCATAAGGACAAGGTGCAGCTTCGCCCCCCCCCCCCCCACCTTTCTTCCCAAGGTAGTTTCACCTTTTCATGTGAACCAGGATATATTTCTCCCGGTCTTCCATCCTAAGCCACATGCTACCCGTCAAGACCAGCGTATGCATTCCTTGGACGTACGCAGGGCCCTGGCTTTCTATATTGACCGTACAAAGCCGTTTAGGAAGACGACACAACTCTTCGTTGCAGTGGCCGACCGGATGAAAGGCCTACCGGTCTCCTCACAGTGCCTGTCCTCTTGGATCACGTCCTGTATTCGTGCTTGCTACGACCTGGCCGGTGTCCCAACGCCGCGCCTCACCGCTCACTCCACGAGGGCCCAGGCCTCCTCGACTGCCTTCCTGGCTCAAGTTCCGATCCAGGACATTTGTAGAGCTGCAGTTTGGTCGTCAGTCCACACATTCGCCACTCACTATGCGCTGGTACAGCAATCCAGAGACGATGCTGCATTCGGATCAGCGGTTTTGCACACAGCGATGTCTCACTACGACCCCACCACCTAGGTAAGGCTTGGGAGTCACCTAATTGGAATCGATATGAGCAAGCACTCGAAGAAGAAAAGACGGTTACTCACCTTTGTAACTGTTGTTCTTCGAGATGTGTTGCTCATATCCATTCCAAACCCTCCCCCCTTCCCCACTGTCGGAGTAGCCGGCAAGAAGGAACTGAGGGGGCGCTGGGTCGGCTGGGGTATATATCCAGCGCCATGAAGGCGCCACTCCAGGGGGCTCCACAGCCGACCCACCGGGTGTTGCTAGGGTAGAAAATTCTCCGACGATCGTGCACGCGGCGCGCGCACACCTAATTGGAATGGATATGAGCAACACATCTCGAAGAACAACAGTTACAAAGGTGAGTAACCGTCTTTTACTTAGGATGGCAGAGCTGGGCCTAAGGATATTAAGGTCACTCAAGGAGTCAGTTGAGTCAATGGTGTTAGTGTGTTTGCTTTCTTGTGATTTGTCATGAGGCAGTTTCAAAGTTAAGCCGTGACACTGTTGGATCTTCAAAGAGCAAATATTGTAAAAGCCAAAAGAAAAATCACAGAGCTGTCCAGTTAAGCCTCACACTGTGAGTTTCCCCACTGTCTGTGCTGCTAGCACTTATTAGTGTCTTGTTGATACCAGTAGAACAAAATATAAGGCAAAATCAGAGTCTTTTATCCAATTCTTCCTACTGGAAGTTTGGAGGCTCAGTAAAATGGAACCCACGATGGCTTTAGGTATGTGGGATGGGGTCTGCTCCCCCACACTGGCCTGGCAAGAGCTGAATTGGGCCCACCTGGCCAAATCAGCCAATTAGGCTACAAAGTGGAGCTTTAGGCAGGAGGCAGCGAATAAAAGAGAAGCTCACCTGCTAGGGACAGGCAGGGTTTCTACAAAAGCCAGGAGGCTGGAACAGAAAGGGGATCTGGAAAAGGCTGCAGTCCCTCCCTGGGAAGAGGGGGGGTGTCTGGAGACTGCAGAGATGAATTGCCCAAAGTTACTCCCTGAGAGGAGGGAGGGAGGAGACTGGCAAATCGAGAGGAGTGGAAGTGGCTCAGGGAGAGGCAGCAAGGTGCAGTAACGGTCCCTGAGCCGGAACCTGGAGTAGAGGGTAGGCCCATGTTCCCCTGCCAGCCACTGCAGGAGTGGTACTGTGAGGCAGTGAAGCAGAAGACTGCCTAAGACTGCTGGAGCGCAGGAATCCTGATACACTCCCCCACGGAAGGGGAAACCACAATAGTGACCTGGCCGGAGGGCTGAGTCACAAAGAGAACAGCTGCGGCTCCTGAGAGTGAGAGAGGGGCTGCAGAGCAGAAACCGATGGGGTGTAACTGCTGGATTGGGGTGTCAGCCTGACCGAGCTATCGCCAGAACTCCCAGCAGGCGGCGCCGTACAGCGGTGAGTAGAGCAAGCCCCCCACAGTATGCAAAACCAATATCTGGCCTCTTTAGCCTCTCTCTTCTCAGAACAGGCATAGTATATCCAGGCCCAGCAGATGAGTTCTGCCTACATGTACCTAGAATTCTGGGCAGAAACCAAGGGGATAGTGGTCCATGGACACGGCTACGTTTTGTGCATGGAAAGAAGTGGGGTCTAGTAGTTAGAGCAATGGAATGGGTGTCGGGACATCAAGGTTTTGTTCCTCACTCCGCCACTGCCTCCCTTTGTGACCTTTCACTTCTCCCTGTCCATCAGTTCCACCCCTCCCCTCTGAGAAAAGTGGATAATGATGCTTTCAGGTGTATTGAGAGTCTTATTTGATTGAATCATAGAATCATAGAATATTAGGGTTCGAAGAGACCTCAGGAGGTCATCTAGTCCAACCCCCTGCTCAAAGCAGGACCAACCCCAACTAAATCATCCCAGCCAGGGCTTTGTCAAGCTGGGCCTTAGAGGTTTTTAAGGATGGAGATTCCACCACCTCCCTAGGTAACCCATTCCAGTGCTTCACCACCCTCCTAGTGAAATAGTGTTTCCTAATATCCAACCTAGACGTCCCCCACTGCAACTTGAGACCATTGCTCCTTGTTCTGTCATCTGCTACCACTGAGAACAGCCTAGCTCCATCCTCTTTGGAACCCCCCTTCAGGTAGTTGAAGGCTGCTATCAAATCTCCCCTCACTCTTCTCTTCTGCAGACTAAATAACCCCAGTTCCCTCAGCCTCTTCTCATAAGTCATGTGCCCCAGCCCCCTATCATTTTCGTTGCCCTCCGCTGGACTCTCTCCAATTTGTCCACATCCCTTCTGTATTGGGGGGCCCAAAACTGGACGCAATACTCCAGGTGTGGCCTCGCCAGTGCTGAATAGAGGGGAATAATCACTTCCCTCAATCTGCTGGCAATGCTCCCACTAATACAGCCCAATATGCCGTTAGCCTTCTTGGCAACAGGGGCACGCTGCTGACTCATATCCAGCTTCTCGTCCACTGTAATCCCCAGGTCCTTTTCTGGAGAGCTGCTGCTTAGCCAGTCGGTCCCCAGCATGAAGTTCCTTGCATGTCAGGCAACTGTAGAAATTCCAAGCGATGTGTTGCGTGACAGCTCTATGAATTTTAATTTGTCATGGTGAAAATAAATTATATGTAGAAAAGTTGGTATTTTTCTTTAAATGAAGATTGTTCAGTCAGTAATTGAGCGATCAATCAAATTATTTACAGCTGATACTTCACTTCTTTGCCTTTTAAAAGACTTTCCATTCAAGGGATCTGGCCCACACCCAATGCAAAGATAGTATGAGGCTTTGAAATGTTGAGGATTTTAATATGAGCATTGCATTGTACATTTACTGCCTGAATTTTAATAATCTAAACAGCAGAGTCCAGGTTTGCCATCTGGGTAGACCCTCAGCTGGAATTGCTGTATCTGATCAGATCCAAGGTCCATCAAATCCAGTATCCTGTCTGGGTGGTGAGTGATGATTCAGAGGAAGGTAAAAGGACCCTGTAATAGGTGGATGTGGAGTAATCTGCTCCTCAGCTTGATCTCTCATTGTTAGAGTATGGCTTAAGGTCTGATGCAAGATGTTTGATATCCACTTCCCCAAATTCTTGCTGTCAGAATATCCAGAATTATTCTTTTCTCCATATAGATGTCTGATCCCTTTTGAATCTTAAGTTCTTGGCCTCAATGACTTACTGTGGCAGTGAATTCCACAGTCTAATCATGAGTTGTGTAAAAAAAGCATTTCCTTTTCTAGGTATTGAATTTCCCAGTTCACTTCACTGGAGTGTCACCGATTTAAGATCACCTCAGGATCTGGCCCTTGGACTTCTCTCCTCTAGAAAAGCAAATCAGCATTTGCAAAATCACAGAATCATAGAAGATTAAGGTTGGAAGAGACCTCAGGAGGTCATCTAGTCCAGCCCCCCGCTGAAATCAGGACCAACCCCAACTAAATCATCCCAGCCAGGGCTTTGTCCAGCCAGGCCTTAAAAACCTCTAAGGATGGAGATTCCACCACCTCCCTAGGTAATCCATTCCAGTGCTTCACCACCCTCCTAGTGAAATGGTTTTTCCTACTATCCAACCTAGACCTCCCCCACTGCAATTTGAGACCATTGCTTCTTGTTCTGTCATCTGCCACCACTGAGAACAGCATAGACCCATCCTCTTTGGAACCCCCCTTCAGGAAAAGGGTAAAATGAAACTGTGTCCCTTTAATGTAGCCCAGCACGTTATGTGATGCATTTTCTTCCTCAGGCATATCCTTCTCTGTGGGCCTTCAACTCACATTGGCCTAAATTCACCATTGGCATAAGTTGCTGCTGGCTTCAGTAAAGCTGTACCCCCTTATGCTAGCAATGACTGAAAGCCATTATAGAAGGAGAGTCCCATCTGAACACTGGAACTTTTGACTCTCACTCTGACACTTTGGGCCTTGTGCCCAGATCTAGTGACAATGAAGAGAAACCCGTAGTGTCCCATGCTATCCAGTGACTGGAAGAATGGCCGTGATCTTGTTGGTTCTGACTATGTAAGTGAATTTTGCTGCTCTTTGAGTAGGTTGCTTAAGAAGTTTTTTGCTGAATGTTCTTTAGTCTTGTACAAAATGATGGTCGACTAGTGAGGGTGAGCCACATTTTGGGCCTAGTCATCTCTCCTTGATCCACACACGGAGGACCCCCTCTATTTGTGTTTCTCCTTTCTGTGTGAAATGGTGCACTGTTACCTTTTGTGGTTTTCTTGCTCTCTGCACTGAAATGCTATGCAGGTAGCTAACATAGTTAATGATAAACATTTTGGAAGGGATGTTAACCCTCATGCTTCGGGGGGGTCAGGGGACAAGGAGCAGGGGGGTTGGATGGGTTGGGGATTCTGAGGGGGGCAGTCAGGGGGCGGGAAGTGGGAGGGGGTGGATAGGGGGCGGGGGCCAGGCTGTTTGGGGAGGCACAGCCTTCCCTACCCAGCCCTCCATACAGTTGCGCAACCCCGATGTGGCCCTTGGGCCAAAAAGTTTGCCCACCCCTGGTGTACACCCAAGAGTTTGGCAGGAAACAAAGAATGAAAGGTCAGGTTCTCTTTAAGTTTAAGTCCCTTTTAAGGTGCCCCTTTCCATTTTTGGCAGTTTCTGGATGAAAACTGGAGGGGGGGGGAAGGTTTTTGTTTTTATCAGTGAGAAATTGAAATTTTCAGTTTTGAATTTTTTTTTTTCATTTTTGTTGGGCTCTTCTGTGGAAAAATCCCCCATTTTTCTGACCAGCTCTACAATAAGTGTTGTAAGTGAACCTGAATTTGTAGGTCACTGAGCCTTATTTCAGTACCTGGTAACTGAAAGTGACTCTGTGATCCGAAAGCGAGTGAGATTTAGAGGTAGTAACCATTGGCAAATTTCCAATAAGATGCAGCACAGTTCTCTCATCTGTCAGGGAGATAGGAGGGTGGATTTTAGGTCAACTGCCCCGACCTGTAACCTAGTTGTCTCTATCTGTTAGTTCTACTATTAAATAGCTGTATCAATTAATGTTTGTTTACTTTTGTCTGTTTCTATCTGCATCTGATTTACTTAAAAGGAAAAATGTAACCATAACTACAGACTCCTGTGGTTATTGACCTGGCACATGACTTGTAACCCTGACCCATGTCCTGGGAGTAGGCCCAGGAAATAATTTCTCCTGTATATGTCCATATCACACAGGTATCCCTAGGTGGCTTCCTATGGTGCTGGTAAAGTGAACAGGCTCTCTCTACCCTGGGCTTTCTTTCCATGTACCCCAAGCATGTTTAATCTAGAAATTACTGAGGCAATGAACACAGAATCCCAGCATGTCATTTCTACAGGGTGCTTAGCAGAGTCCAGTGCACTCTGAAGTGTCAGATCATTAACAGAACACAAGCAGAGGGCCTGATTCTCCACTAGGGACACTTATACAACCCCATGAACTTCAGTGGAGTTCCTCCTGATTTACATCGGAATCAGTGAGAAGAAAATCAGGCCATTTGATTTAGCAGCTCAATGTAAATACATGCTCTATAGAACAGGTTCCTCTTTCAGTTTCCACCTAAGGCCTGAGCTCAGGGTGTGGCATTTCTCCATCTACAACTGATACCATCACTAATACCTAAAGCAGTGTGGGGTGATGCAACTCCCTCTGATGTTCAAGCATTAGCAGATGTTATCAGGTGAAAGAGAGATCTTTGAACTCAGGTCCTGACAAGCTATTCTATTTACCTTTTGAAATGCATTTATTTGTGTGCCTGCACACTGCACCCTGTTAATGAGTAAGCATCATTTAAATTCACCTTTCGTGAATACTCACAAATGAGCCCTCAAATGCTACCTAACCCCAGTTAACATTGACCCCTGTGCCTGTGAACCATCAGATAAAGCTTTCTGAGGAGTGGATGGTCTTGGAAGTATGACTCCATGTATGTGATGGTCTGACTCAGATGTCTTGTTCTGGGGACTGACCCGGCAGGGCCGGTGCAACCATTTAGGCAACCTAGGCGGTCGCCTAGGGGGCTAGGATTTGGGGGGCGCCATTTTCTTCGGTAGCGACCGAGGCGGCCGGATCTTTGGCCACCCCGGTCGCCGCTGGCATTTAGGCGGAGGGAACTGGGGCAGTGGAGCGCGGGGAGAGCCGCCTGCAGCAAGGGGGGGAGGGGGCGGCATGCAGGGGAACTCCCCGCCCCAACTCACCCCTGCCCCGCCTCCTCCCCGAGTACGCTGTGGCTGCTTCACTTCTCCCGCCTCCCAGGCTTGTGGTGCCTAAGCTGATTGGCGCCGCAAGCCTGGGAGGCGGGAGAAGTGAAGCAGCGACGGCGTGCTCGGGGAGGAGGCGGGGCAGGGGTGAGCTGGGGTGGGGGGATGCCTCAGGGTGGGGGGTGGGGAGCTGCCGCGGGGGGTGTGTGCCTCAGGGTGGGGGATGGGGAGCTGCCGCGGGAGGGCGCCTCAGGGCGGGGGCTCAGGGACGGGGACGGGGGGAGCGCAAGGTGGAAGTTTCGCCTAGGGCGCGAAACATCCTTCCACCGGCCCTGTGACCCAGAAATACTTGTAACTTTGTGCCAGGAAGTTTATTGGCTATTTTTCCTTCCTCTGAGTTTTTGTTTTGTTTCTGTTTAATCGTACTGAACCTGTTAACAGGATTCCAACCCCAAACCAGCCTCCGAAGGAGAGTGACTGTGCTGGTTTCCAGAGTGCAGCTGTCAGGCAGATTGAGGCCTTGTCTCACCTAAGAACTGATGCACCACCAGCATTTTGTGGTTTCCCTCTGTCTGCCACCATTGTCTGTCTCATAAAACACATTAAACAATTGTAAAGGCCAGGACGGGTTTGGCTCATCTGGCAGGCTCTCGGGCCACTAACCAGCTCTGTCTCTCTTTATCCACACTTCCACTTCAATTTCTCTTTTTGCCCAAGAAGTCACTAAACCTCCATTTAATTTCATTTTCTTTCTCATCCATCTGTCCATCCATCTTGTCTGAACCCCTCACAAACACTAATGAATTTATCCTCACAACCCTCTGTGAGCAGGGAAATGTTTTTGTTCTGCTGCTTTTCCCTCTTGCGTCCCCTTCCATTTCTTCTTCACTCTTTCCATTGTCTTCCTCCCCTGCTTTCCTTCGCCAATGTATTGTCTCTCCCCCCCCCCCCGCCTCATGATGCAAGCACTAGTTGCTCCTGTTAAAGCTAATGGCTTTTACCTGCTAATGGGAGAGCAGATCCCACTTATGCTTTGCTATTAGCACGCCCTGAACTCTATTTCTTGTGATGTTTGTTGGTCTCTCAAAGCTCCCTTGGCAAGCACCTGAACATCTTGAAACTCTCTCCTGGATTGCGTGCTGGAGTTGAGTCACAAGTCTTCTTTCCTGTAGGAACAGAGGCACTTTTCTCTCTCTGTCCTGCCCTCCAGGACCATAAAGCTTCCAGAATCTTTGTAAACATCCAGGGTAAGTAGTTTTCATTATGGGCTACATGGTGGCTAAGTGACAGCTCTAGATGGAGGGAAGAGGGAGGGGGGCCTGCATACTAGGAGCTACCAGAGGTCCAAAGTCAATGGGGGAGCATACACTGAGGTGGCTGTTGCTATTCTCTTTGAATGGGTGTAGCATGCAACCCTCACCCATCCATGTTAACTTCAGTCCACCAGTCTGTGTAGAAAGGGAATGTACACCATGGCCAGGCTGTACTAGACATCCCTTGTCTTCGTACTCAAGGGGTGCATGGATTCAGACTGTGACCGCCTCTCTGTACAGGAGCACAAAGTAGGTCCCTTCCTATAATGCTGATCTCAAAATGCTTCCCAAACACTGAGCCTCGCCACCCTTGTGAGGAGGTAAATACATCTCCATTTTACAGAAGAGCCAGCTGAAGCACAGACAGCATTGTCCAATGGGTAGGACGCTAGACTGGGACTCAGAAGGGCTGGGTTCTAGGCCTGACTCTGGCACTGAGCTGCTGGGTGACCTTGGGCAAGTCACTTCCCCTTCCATGCTTTGTCTGATCGTATCTATTTAATTATTTTTTTAAAGATCTTCAAGGCATGAGTTGTTTCTTAGGCTACGTCTTCACTACCCGCCTGAATCGGCGGGTAGAAATCGATCTCTCGGGGATCGAATTATCGCGTCTCGTCGGGACGCGACCATCGATCCCCGAATCAACGCTTTTACTCCACCAGCGCAGGTAGGAGTAAGCGCCGTCGACGGGGGAGCCGTGGAGGTCGATTTGCCACCGTCCTCACAGCGGGGTAAGTCAGCTCGGATACGTCGAATTTGCATATCTTAAATCGACACCACCACCCCCGTAGTGAAGACGTAGCCTTAGTATGGGTACATGGGTACATGCAATGCCTAGCGCAAGGGGCCCTGACCTTGTTTGGGTCCTCTGGGCACTACTATAATACAAATTAGTAATAAGAAGAGAGGTTACATCACTTATCTAAGTTAAAGAAGTGAAGCAGAAGTCTTGACTTTCAGTCCTCTGCTCTTACCCCTAGCCCTCTCTTCCTCCTTTACGTCCTTGATTGCTTTTGGCTACTGACATAGCAAACACATTGGTAATTAGTGTTTTTTAATTAAATAGAACTAATGCAACTACCTGGAATTCTTCTTCCCTGCAATATACAAAGGTTGCCAAGCTTCTGTTGAGCCTTGAAATGCCTTCTCAAAGCAGAAGTCCTGCCCAGAAGACCAGCTTACTGAAGTTTATTTAGAGTCTGCTTTACTCATTACCGTCTCCACGCAGGCATATGAAGGCAGGTCTGCGATAGTACGGATAGTTGAGCACAGTGCACTGCCAACAGCCCTGACTAGATGTTTCATGATCCTAAAAACTCCCGAGAAAAAGAAGCTCCAGATTC
This sequence comes from Emys orbicularis, assembly GCF_028017835.1. Lineage (NCBI taxonomy): Eukaryota > Metazoa > Chordata > Testudines > Emydidae > Emys > Emys orbicularis. Next base: position 7,832,582 of record NC_088698.1, on the reverse strand, counting down.
ACTGCTGCATTTATAGGCAAGGCACAGCAACATAGTTTTGTGTGTTGGAGGAAAGGAGGGGCTAGGATTATCTGTGATGGCTCTGATATTAGTGGTGATTCCTCAGAAATATTTGCCTGAAAATGTCTTTGTGTATCGATTTTTGCTTCTTCATCTTTTACATGATTGTTTTTTATTTATTTATTTTTGGCGGTTGTTTTCTCTTATTTACATATATTATAACCTCTCTGCTGAGTAAACAAGTGATGCCTGCCTAAGCGAACAAGCCTGGGGTGAATGGAGACGGGGAATGGAGAGAGGGGGAGAGAGGTGGCAATAGGAAAAGGGTAAACAGACAAGCGCTAATTAAGGCCTTCGTCACAAGCTGGGAGATGTGCTAGGCTGACAGTCAGTCAAGCAGATAAGGGGAGATGAGTTAAAATCTAGCCCCGGGTTTCCAAGGCCCGGGGGGCCCTGGCAGATAAGAGCACAGTGAACGAACAGGAAGCCACTGAAAGGTCACTTGCATGAAAGGATGTTAGGGATCTTTGCTTTTGTTGTTGCCCTGATGGCTTTAACCCTTTCCTGGCCCTGCGGAGCACACAGAGGGGAGGAGCGGGTCCGTGAACATAGCTGGAAGGCTTGTTCCAGCTACCCGAATTGGCCTGATCCTGTGAAGTGACATTCACTTCATGGAGAGGCTGAGGTTCTGCTCACCCTGCTGAAGTGATGGGTGCTGAGGTTGTTGGCAGCTGGCCAGGATCAAAGTCTGAAATCGAGGAGTCATTCAAATGGGAGGGTCAGGACAATATCACTGGGTGTGAGATACGTAACAGACCTTACAGTTAAGAGAAGGTCATGTGAGCTACACTGGGTGGAGTGACTCAAATTCTAGGCTTGGCTGTAGATCCCCCCCCTCCCCCCCCGGCTTTTCAAGAACTCCTGGGGCAAAAGTTCCAGGAATTTCCTCTTTAAGTCCCTTCTCCTGCTTCCGCTTGTAACTGCCTGTCCTCAAGAAGACTGCATAGGTGGCTCCTTTCCACACCTCCAGCTGGAAATGAAAACCTAGCAGAGAACCTAGCACGTGTGGAGGAAAGGACAAAATGTGTGCACAGTCTCCTCTCCCTGAACTGCTTAGGAAACAGGCTCTTGCTCAGATTTCCCAGGGAATTCCGATACCCTTATTATTATTACATGATCTCGACCTGCTTAGGCATTTAGGCAGAGTGTAATTCTTGGTGACATTACAAGAGAAATGAACATGGAGGTGTGTGCACCCCATTGTGTGACCATCCGACAGCCAAAGCAACCATTTCCCCCTCCCCCCCACTTCTTCTAATTAGGCAGGAAGTCAGTGCCACTGCTCTTCTGCTTTCCATTTAAAATAAATAAATAAAGGGCCTAGCTGTTTGCAGTGTTGTCTAGTGAGGTAAGCAGGCAGCTGGGATGGTGAACTCCTGGGTTCTAGTCCCACACCTGCCACTCAGTTATTGTTTACTCTTGTTCATTCATATCACTGCAGCCTTAAGTGAATGTGATTTCTGCACCTGTCAAAGAAGGGTAGTAATGCTTGACTGGGGTGGGGGGGGGGAAGTGATTTGGCTTAACTCATGTCTGTAGAACACTTTCAGAGCCTATATAAGCCTCAAGTAGTAGAATTAGTAGAGGTGTGATAATGTGCAGATGGTAAGATAAAGACCCGGGGATTAATCTTTGGGTTTGAAGCCAACCATGATTTGATTTGGTCTTGGATTCAATGATGTTGAAATCTGGTGAACTCTTGAGAGATTTCAGCCCTGTTTGTAGTGCCTAGGAGCCAGGACTGCTGGAACTGGGGGCGGGGGACAAGGGGTCATGGCCCCATCACTATGCCCTCCCACTTCTTACCTGCCTTAAGGATTAGCAACTGGGGGCTGGGGACGGAGAGGAGCAAGTAAGGGACGGGGCCTTGGGGGAAGCAGTGGAGTGGAGGGGCAGGCCCATGGTTTGTGTGCCGGTGGCTTCTAGTTGGCCTGCAAGGAGCCCCAGTTATAGACCAGGCCCCCCATGGTGTCAGGTGTTGTAGGAACATAGAACAAAAAAGTCCTTGCCTCAAAGAGCTTACAGTGTAAATATAAGACAAGAAATAACAGATAGATACTGTTAGGGGTGTGTGTGTGAGTGTGTGTGTGAGAGAGAGAGAGAGACAAGGAAACTGACAGTATTGGTCAGCATGATAGGCAGTGGGCTCAGCACATCAGCAGCATAATTAAGTGTTTTCCACGTGGTAGTGAATCCCGCAAGTTCGGCTATTTTGAAGATTTCCATCCTTGTGAGCTCCATCCAAACCATTTCCAGGAAACGGGGCTCCTTCTGGTCTTGTATCTGAGCTGGACCGTTTCCGTGTGTAGTCCTCCCACTCATGGAACCGGGCTGGCGCTTAGTGACTTGGCAAGCCGTTACTTTTGCCTGGGAGGCTACCATTTTGTGCTCCAGAATCTGTGCTCTCCAAATTGATCCCTGCCCCCACCTTTTCAAAGTTCAGGAGGAAGGGGTTGTATTTCAGGTTCCAGTTCAGACCCATCTCTAGTGAGTGTCTTTTAGATATTTAAAAAAACTTTAACATGGCCAAAGATGAGGAAAATAATAAAAAGGATGCTTAGAAAACAAACAAACAAATCTTTCATAATTTCATGTGGCGTCCATCCATCACTTTCCTAGTGACACTTATCAATGCTGTCCATTGGCTCTTGTGTTGCGTATCTATCAATGGACCAGTTGTATCTCTAAGGCTAGGTCTACACTACAGCGGGGGTCCGACCTAAGATACGCAACTTCAGCTACGTGAATACCGTAGCTGAAGTTGCGTATTTTAGGTCGGCTTACCTAGCGGTGAGGACGCGGGAAAGTCGACCGCTGCCGCGCTGCCGCCGACTCCGCTGCCGCCTCCTGCCGAGGTGGATTTCCGGAGTCGACGGCAGAGCGATCAGGGATCGATTTTACCGCGTCTTCACTAGACGCGGTAAGCCGATCCCCGATAAACCGATTGCTACCCGCCGGATCGGCGGGTAGTGAAGACAAAGCCTAAGGCATCTGTCACCTTGATAGCTAAACACCAAAGACAGTTCTGTAAAAATCTCCCAAACCTTTCTCTTCTCTCCATCTCCCACTGGCTTAACTGCCTTAAGAGAATGATAGAACCCCAACTGAGGAAATATTTTAAAAGCGGCTTTAGGGAATCAATGGAAAGATTAACATTTATGAGTAAAGGTTGTAGTAAAATGTTATGGATGTGTCATCTACTGGAGCTACAGCTGTGTGAATAACTGATTTCAGTTTGCTGACCCAACAACAATAAAATTATTTTCTTTTCAACCTTTTTACCCTCTTAATTTTTTTGAAATAAAATTGAAGTCAATTTCAAAATGAAAAGTTGTTTCAAAGCAAAATGAAATGCCTCAACTTTTTTTCTGAAAAGTCTGAAATTTTCAAACCAACCAGTTTGCTGTGAATTTTCTAAATGTTTCAGCTGACCCTAATCTGCATTTGGGGGTGAAAGAAAAGTTTTCGTCTGACAAATTTTCTCCAGCATTACTTGGAGAACATGATTGAGAATAGACTTCTCTTGAGCAAGTATTGAGATCATATATACCTGTAGCAGGATATATAGTGATCTTTTTGCTTGTAGGTTCTTCTGTCTGTAGAATTTTAAAGGGGTCTTGTCATCAGGTAACTTGTTTATGTTCTGCTATTTGTAACAGTCTCTTAAGGGCCTCGAAATGATGTGTAACAGGGTTAATATCTAGGCAAACACTAATTTCTTTATTTTGGCCCAATGTTCCTTAGAAAGGACAAGCACCACCACTGTTTGGAATATTTCTTCTTTTACTTTAAATTCCATGTAATGTCAGTTCAAACATCCCTCTAAAAGAAGGGATTTTTTAGAAGTCTGATTAACCTTTGACCGTATTGACCTTGACAGCTGAGCAGGTGGAGAGGAAATATTGATTATTAAAGGAAAGGGCTAGCATTCTGAAAGAAGCTTTGGGTTCATGTGCTAAGGGAGATCAGTGGACTAGCATGGTAAGAAAGGTCATTTCATTCACATGCTAAAAATGGTCATTGGATTTGTGTATTGAGAGGTTGCTGGCATAACCTTCAAAGGAGGGTCTTTGAGGAGAGAAAGTGTATTGTGCACTTCTGTGGTATTTTTATGTGAATTTACTACTGTTGGGAGGGAGGTACCAGATTAACAGCCATAAAGTCCTGCATTTATCCCCTTTCCCTAGTGCAAGAGTATAGTCTGAAATTGTAAGCTTTCTCCATGCCGCCCGGTGAGGTTGGCTGAAACCCATTGTAAAGGGGACATTCTTATAAGTGAAAGGGGAGTTCATCCTCTAGTCCCATTCTCCAGCTTTGACCTCTTTCCAGCTGTTGCCAACATTGTACATGACCGGGGCACGGGTTTTTATGGTGGACACTGTCCCTTAGGAACCAAATGGAAGCCTCCATTCAGTTTGACATAAAGAATATCAAAGGCACCTTTTGGTTACTGCCAACCCACGATTGACTTACCTAGAAGTAAAAGAAGACAATTGCATTCCACAGCATCCTCTCACCAAAGGAGCTCTCTAGCATTTGTGATTGAGCTAACACTGGCCCAAATGAAGACCTGTTTAACCAAAAGGTTGGTTAGAGCAGGTGAGAAGGAGCCAGACAGAGCACCTGGCCTCCATGCTCAGCTCCATCATTCACTTGCTGGGTGACTCTGGGCTTCATATCCCTGTGCTTCTGTAAAATAGGGATTAAATATTATTATTCTTAGGGAGGCTGGGAAGACATATAGATAAAGGGTCTGGTCCAACAAGCATTAAAGTCAATGGAAGGACTTGCATTAATTGCAGTGGCGGCTGATTCAGGTCAGTAGGGCCTGATTCCCCTCTCATTTACACCAGTTTTATACCTATGTAATTCTGACTTCAGCGGAGCTCTTTCTGACTTACACACAGGAACACGGGCATTGCCAGATGGGATCAGCCCAATGGTCTGTCTAGTCCAGTATCTTGTCTCCAGCAGTGGCCAGTACTAGATGCTTCAGCCAGAGATGCAAGAAACCCTGAAGTGGATGATTTAGGGACCAATTTTCAGCCGAGCTCAGCACCCATGTGTGCCCAGCATGCAGAACGCTTCTGAAAATCTGATCCTAACGGTGGTGCTGAGCCCTTTTGAAAATTCTGGCCTTACGGAATAATCTGTCCAGAGAAACTTCTTCTGATCCCCTCAAAGGTTGGGTTTACATTATCCCTTCCAAACTTGTGGTTACTTATCTTTGTAATAATCCTATTACCGGCCACTGTGGAAACAGGTATAAGTGAGTGGAGGATCCAGGCCCGAAGTCTTATTGTTGCCCAAGAAACTGGGCACGTGGGTTGTGTTAGAAACTCCAGTGTCCAATAGGAATTAGAAGGAATTTTCAAAAGCTTTGAAAGTCAATGGGACTTGAATGCTTATGTCACTTAAACCCTTTTGAAAGTCCCACCCATATACATTAAAATCCCCAGAATCAGTACTGTCTTCACATTTTCAAAATGCTCTTCAAACACTTTTCTAATAGTGTAGCAGCAACCATGGTATGTGATAACTCCCTTTTTTTTTGCAGCAGTGCAGAGGAATCCGTGTGTGTGTGTGTGTGACAGAACCCCTGGGACTTGAGATGCAATGCTACCCTACCATAAAGAACAACCTGTCCAGTTAGGGTTAGAGACACAAGGACCATTAAGGAGGGATCTCTTGTTTCAACCAGGTTTTATGCAACGGTCAGATGCACGCATGGAATCATGTGAAACAGCTGGCAACAATGACAAAAGAAGATGCAGAGATCCTGGATGTCTTTTCTTCTCCCTCTGCAGTTCATCTTTAGTACCAACTGTCCCTAAAAACTTGTGATTCTAGGTTGGGGGGGAGAGGCGGTGGGATGGTTGCTCATTTAACAGGGCACGGCTGTGTTAGAAAATACAGAGATTTCAGATTGTAGTTTAGAGATCTTTTTAAGACTACAAAATGGGGAGCCCTTGACAGCCTACGCTGTGCAGACACAGCATGATGCGTACCCGAGAGTGTGCCATGGGGTCAGAGAGGTCTACCCGCTGCAGGGAGCAGTTTGTGATTTCCCAAAGCCCGAGCAGGCAATTTTTTTTTTCCTTTTCCACCCGGGAAGGATGCAGCATCACAGACCTTGTCACCCGGAGCTTGGAGGACAGCAACCATATGCCTTCCGACCTCCCCTTGCTTTTCTAGGAAAGACTCAGCCTTCTGGGCATTTCCTATCAGAATCGTTAAGAGATGGCTGCTCAGATGTGGCCCGGGCTGGCGTTCCTATGGTGCTGTGCATTGATGGAGGGCTGCGCAGCGAGAGGTTGCGAAAGGGGGTGGGGGGGTTGAGGAGCCTGGGCTGCCGAGGAGGAATGGAGGAGAGGCGAGATTGGCATCTTCATGTGCATGAGGCTGGCTAGCATCAGGATGGCTTGATGAGCCCGCAGGGCGCTATCTCGCACTGCTGTTCTGATTGCAGTGATGGGGTTGCCTGGTGGCTCGGACACCAGCCTTCATTATCGTTCTCTCCAACGTTTGCGGTGGCGGGGGAGGGAGGGTGGGCAAGGGGGAGGGAAGGAAGCCCTGGAGATGCACAAGCAAATCAGAGCGAGGGGAGAGAGAAGCGGCTTTGGCTCCAGGCTACCAATTTTGTGCCACGACACTGGCTCATTCCCCACTTACTTGCCGTGCTCCTCTGCTATTTTAGCTTCCTGTGATAAGGGTGATAGATGGATAAATGAATGGTGACTGTCAGGACGAGGGGGCGGAGAGAATAACCTTTAACCTGCCGATTCGAAGAATCCTTCTGAAATGTTGAAACACGCGCACTTGTGCACACTCATGACTCACGCCATGCACACTCAAACACATTCACAGAGAAAATCACACTTATCAACACATGTCCACATCACACTCAAACCATGCTCTCCCCCTCATCCCCCCTCTCACTCTCTCCTCTTGCTGGAGCATGATTGGCATGACCCAGTGAGGTAAGGGAATTCTGAGTGATGGGTACCATAGCACCTTACCCCCTAATGGAAATGTGATGCTGCTTTGCAGAGATGGTCCCAGACACTGCAGCAACACAACTGTGCAGGGGATTGGACCATTGCCACCAGATTTCTTTAGCGAGGGAGATCTCTGAGCAGTACCCTGACCCCAGGGGAAGGAAGCTTGCCTGGCTGCACAACTTGGTTCCAAGGACAGCAGGCGCCGTAGAGGGGCAGGGGAGAGATTGAGCATATCATTCCCTGCCCTTCCTCTTCCTTCCTTCCTCCCACAACGCTGCATCGCAGGATCCTGCCCCGTGTTTGGGTCCCGCCTAAGCCCAAGGCACTGTTGAGCTGTACCAGGGCAGAGGGACTGACTTGGTGTATGTTGATTATATTTGGCTGGAAGCCCTTTGGGGCAGGCACCTACTTTTATTTTGATGTATGTAAAGTACCAAGGCACGGCTGCAGTCTAAGTGACTCCATCCGAGAGGGGCAGGAAGTCCTGAGTGATGCTAAATGCCTTCAAGCCAGATAGAGAGCTGGCCTGTGCTCCTGACCAGCAAATAAGTGGGCATCGGAATATCCCTTACCTCCTGCACATGCTCGTCATCCTCCACTGCAGTTGGATGTGCAGGGATGGGGAATGGATGAAGGCCTGTTTCTGCCTAGTTCTCAGTGCGAAGGCCCACACAGCTGAGCCAGGGGGTAGAACTGTGCCAGGGAACTAGCTTGCACAAATTACCTCCCCCATGGAACAAGGGGGAAAGAGTACTGACTTGCCATGAGTGGCTGTCTGGTACCATACATACAAACAACTGATTGTCTCTCACTGGTGTTCCTAGAAAACAGGTGTTCATATCACCACGGCCCCTATTCAGCAAGGTATTTAAGCAAAGGCCTACATTTAAGAAGGTGAGGAGCCTCACTGAAGTCAATGAGACTCCTCAGGAGATTTAAGACGGGACCATCCTGAAGTACCTTGCTGTACATGAGCCAAAATCCTCATCACCACCACCATTGGCCTACTCCTTTGAGTTCTCAGCAGAGTAGCTTACGGCTGTATGGTCATAAGAACATATGAGCTGCCATACTGGGTCAGACCAATAGTCCATCTAGCCCAGTATCCTGTCTTCTGACAGTGGCTGGGGCAAATACTTCAAAGGGTCCCTGGAGAACTAACTCTCCATTTACTCTAAAGACAGTTCTTCCCAGTCATACCTGAAGCACGTTTACAGGGTGCAGTTTTGCAGTGTGGTCAACCCTAAAGATTCAAAAATCATGAGATTGGCTTAAATATCATGAGCTTTTCAAACAATGTTTGGGTTTTATTTGCCTTCTGGTTTCTGAGCTTTTAGAGTTCACCTTTTCTCTGTAACCATAAGGGCTAGAAACTTCCTTTTCTTTAAATAAGAAAGATGAGGTTCCCACATATTCATGTGATTCCAGGAGCTGGGGCTTTAAGCAAAACGCCACCTAATGCAAAATTTGTAATAAGATTGTGAGAGTTGGCAACACTGCCAGGAAGCTGGCTGTCCTGTTGCTGCCCAAGATGTATTTCTTCTAAGGGATAATGAACGAAGGATCTGTGACTCCAGGGATGTCAATCTGTTGTCTTTCACCACCACCAAAACATTCATTGTGAAAGGCATGATTTAGAAGGTTTGCCATGAGATATTTTAACAGCTGACTCAGTACATTAGCCTTTTAAAATAAATAAAAACTCATCCAATCTGATCAGGTGACCGAAGAGCAACAGTGGGACCCAATCAAAGGAAAAAAAACCTAAGTTCTGACTAAGTTCAGAGTTATTCAAACCTTTGTGCTGTGTCATAAATTCAACGTAGGCCCAAGACATGTTCCAGTCATACCCAAATAGTCTGTGTTATTTTATGACTCTCATCCCTTTCTTTTCTTATCTGGTTCTGCCAGAGTCTCTTCCCCTCACCGCTTGGAAGCTAGTTCTGCTGGGAGGGTTTGAAAGTGGCTTTTCAGCTAATGCATCTTCTTGGTTATTCCTTCTCTCGGTCTTACACACACAGAGAATTTCCCCCCCTTCCCGGTAGGGAGATGTTAGACTGCCATGGCTGGCAGGAGCTACAAACCAGATTAGATGTTAAATCAATCTGGACCTCCCAGTGGGAGAGACAGACAGGTTCAAGATGAATAATGATTTGTCTGAAGCAGTAAAATGGATTTTTTTATCAAAAAAAAAAAGGGGGGGGAGGGGGTCATCTTTTTCCTGTATATTTTTGTGTTAAACTGGGGGAGGGGGATCAGGAAGTCAGCCAGGGAGGGCATGCTATTTAAAAAGAAATCCTTCCTCCCCTTGCTGCTAAACACAAGGATTATCAGTCCTCCTTCACTTTGCACTTTGCTCTCACGTTTAAATCACCCCTTGTCTTACGTGTGCACCATGAACTTGAGATTTCTGGAGACCACAACTCCTCATATTTCCTAATGACACTATTAAGGAATATTGGCTTATTCTTCTTTCTTCCATTTCTTTTTCGTTTGCAAAGGCAAATCCCACCAGCAATTTTTCTGAGTAAGAATTGAGTCAAGATCCTCAAGATTTGGCCCACAATTTGTTACTGAAGCCAGTGGACTTTCTCACAGTACTTTTCCGTCTGTCCCTCAGTCTGAAACTTGACATCGACTGCCAGAGCTAAAACGGCATTTAGTTTAACGAGGTCCGTGTTGAAATCCAACAGATGGAGATCTCATTTCGGATTCACCTGCTGCTGATCCTGCCGAGTGTGTTAATCCAAGTAGGAATGAGTATTGCGGTGCCAGAGAGAGGGAAGATCCCCTGTCAGACTATCCATGCCTCTGAATGAAGCTGCATCTGCTGGTCTATAGAGTGGCTGGTGGAATAAAAGTAGCATTCTCTCCCCCTGCTTCCCTACCTACCAGTTCCCATGTGAAGATAAGCAAACTGGGACTAGGGGCAACGAATGTTGAGTCCCCAGAAGAAGCCTTCATCCTTGCAATAAAGGATGTTCTTGTGGTTAAGGCCCAGTGCTGCCAACTCTCTCCATTTTACCTTCAGTCTCATGATATGTGGTGCTTTTTATTTCTTAAAGCCGCAGCTTCTGGAGTCATGAATGTGATTATGTGAGAACCTTACTTTAAAGAAACCAAAGCTGAGTTTCTAGCTCTACTATTTGCAGTAACAAGCTGAAAACATAACCTGGTTCACCGCTGCAGGCCAATGGGAGCCGCTGGAAGCGGCGGCCAGTACGTCCCTCGGCCCGTGCCACTTCCAGCAGTTCCCATTGGCCTGGAGCAGCGAACCGTGGCCAGTGGGAGCCGCGATCGGCTGGACCTGCGGACGGGGCAGGTAAACAAACCGGCCCGGCCCGCCAGGGGCTTTCCCTGCACAAGCGGCGACCCCAGTTTGAGAAACAGTGGGTTAGGGAGACCAAAAAAACCCATACAGAACAAAGGGCAGGTGTCTGTACAGTGTCTGACCCAATGGGGCCCCATTCTTGGTCAGTCCCTAGGCATTGCTTTAATCACAATACATAATTCTGATGTCACCAAACTGTGGCCCAAGAAAACCGAGAGTAGGTGAGAAACTATGGATCTGATTCTTCCCCTCCTTGCGTCCCTCCCTCCCTGTGCTTGTTTCTCTCTTCTTCCCCCCCCGCCACCCTGCCCTTCCCTGGACAGATCCTTGAATCCTGGCCATTCCCCCAGCTTCTGGGATTCCCATTATGCACGCTTGATATTTAACAGCTTTGGCGTCTTCCATCGCTGGGAGTGAAAAGAGGAAAAACAGCTCGGAAACGTAATGGAGCAAAATCTGCATACAGAGCCCTGGTTCCACGTCCCTTTATGCTGTTTACTTGGATCTTAAAAGCTACGAGCTGTGGCATCTACTCAGACTTCATCAGCCCATCCTGCCCTTGATGCTGGCCTCAGACACTGCCAGCTCCAAGCTTCCTTCTTCAGCCACCTCATTAGACCAGGAGGATATTCTGTTTCTTGTGCTCGTCTTATTTTCTCTCCCCGCACCCCCCTTTTCTCCCCATAGCTAGGTTTACTGCCAAATCGTCACTAATTTGCATGTGGAAGCAGCAGGAGATAATGCTGGCTCTGTGTGACAAATATATATCGTTTTTTTTTTTTTTTCAGTTGGAAAATCCTGATTATGGATTATAGATGGATTTATCCCACACGGGACTAGCCCTATATTTGATCGGCACCATAAGCGATGCCATGCCATTGATCATCATTAGTATGATTTGTTTATTTGCATTGTATTAGGACCTAGGAGCCCAGTAATAGATGAGTACCCAGGTCATTGTGTTAGGCACTGTACATACACATAACACAGAGGGTCACGACCCCCAGGAGCTTGCTGTCTGCCTGCCTGTCTGTGCATCTGTATGTAGATTTTTATTTTTATTTGTATGTAGAAAAAAAGGATGGTCTTATGAATCGCTGGGACAATGCAGCCCATGACTAGAGCTGTACAAATAACTGATCTTCAGTTCTGTAGCTGAAGCAAAAAAATTGGAAAAAAAAAAGTTTGGGATCAAACAAAATGTTTCATTTTCAAGATGTAGTTAAAAAAAAAGTTCATTAAAATTGAGGGAAATTTCAAAACCAAAGCTCTTTCTGAAGTGACAAGTCGAAATGTTGGAACAGTTTGTTAGCATTTCCCATCTTTCTTTCATTCTTTTGACCAAAACAATTCACTGTAATTGACCCGAATTTACAAATTGAACTGAATCCACATTTTCCAGCCAAAAACGTGTTCACACACAAAATGTCACCCAGCTTCGCATATGACCAATCCTACAGGAGCGATACCGTAAATGTTATCTTATTTGTGTCCCTGTGGCTATAACTTCTTGCGGCATGCATGACAAACCTTGAACTACACATCTCATGATCCCCAGGGGACAGGAATGAAGTACTGGTGCAAGGCACAGGAAATTGGAGTGGTAGATGCTACAGAGAATGTGTGCTGCTATTGTGTAAGGAAGCCACTATAAATGTCAATCACTGAATAGACATGATTAGGCAGATGAGAGGTATGCTCTGGAATTCGGGCAGAGTGAATATGTAGTAGTGAAAGACCTATTCTCCCTATTTAACCTGTTTGCTTGCTTGCTTACTATTCTCTAGGGGATGTTTCCAGGCAGATTGCAATTTTATGGTGTTCAGAATTTTAAGTTGGCTTATTCTGTGGCATGCTATTCAAACCGTGGTGCCTGGTTGTGACTGGTCACACAAGTTCTTCAAGAACAAACTTCAAAAACAGACTCCAACAAGAAACTGCAGAACTGGAATTAATTTGCAAACTGAACACCATTAAATTAGGCCTGAATAAAGACTGGGAGTGGATGGGTCATTACACAAAGTAAAAACTATTTCCTCATGCTCATTTTTCCCCTACTGTTACTCACACCTTCTTGTCAACTGCTTGAAATGGGCCATCCTGATTATCACTACAAAAGTTTTTTTTCTCCTGCTGATAATAGCCCACCTTAATTGATTAGTCTTGTTAGAGTTGGTATGGCAACACCCATTTTTTCATGTTCTCTGGGTGTGTATATATATCTTCCTACTGTATTTTCCACTGCATGCATCTGATGAAGTGGGCTGTAGCCCACAAAAGCTTATGCCCAAATAAATTTGTTAGTCTCTAAGGTGCCACAAGTACTCCTGTTCTTTTTACAAGTTACATGGTACAGCTTCTGTTCCCTAGCTGTGTGAGTGTCACTCTTATCAGATCTCTGGTGCATATTTAAAATTTTGCTTGGCACAAATATTTGGTATCTTCATTGTTTGTGTGAAATTCACCTATAGGCCAAAGACCAGCACAGAGTCTGTTCCTTGGGGAAGTCCCACTTAGACCCTGTTTTGGAGGCTGAAGAGGTATATAGGCCTTGGGGTTGGTCTGAGGGTGGTGGTTAGAGGGGGTCTAAATTTCACCATCCACAAGTATTTGTTTCTATATTCAATTGCACTAATGCTCTTGTACATTGAGTGTGTTTGTGCCCCCTTTTGTACTTAAAGTGAATTCATTAACACATATGAGCAAATAGCTACTGCAAAAGGTTTTCTGCATTAGCCTAGCTGTCTTGGATGTGATATGGGTGCATATAGTGATGAATGGGGTGGAGGAGGTAACTCAGGCACTCTTGCTTAATGCAAGAGCAAGGCGACTCAATAAAAATGAAGGCAATAAGGAAGTACTTTTTGATACAGGGCATCATTTAGCCAGTGGAAAACTTTGCTATACATTATTATTGAGGCCAACTGCTTAGTAGGATTGGAATACTGTATGGATAATGAGAACATCCACAGTTACTCTAAACAGGATAAACATGTTTAAGGGATATGCATCTTCATGCTTCAAGGCACGGTGGAGGCTAGGAAGAAACTTCCCCTGTGAATAGGTTTATCCATAATTGTCCATTACAGTGTTTCTTGTACCATCCTCTAAAATACTGGCCACTGTCAGAGACAGGCTGGACCTGGAGTCTCCTCCAATATGACAATTCCTATATTCTTGTCTGCACTTCTTCTACTTGAGTTTTTCATCACCTCCAACCCAGTGGCAGAGATGTTTTATTGCCTCCAATGAAATATTCTCTTATTACAAACTTTTCAGAGAATGTCGCAAAAGTTTTTTCCTGTGATTTTTCTTTTCCCTCCAGAACTGTCCCAGACCCCAACAGCCAGAAACAGGGGATTTATTGCCTGAAAGCAAACCATTTCGCTCTCCAAAACTGCTGCCCTTGGGCCCCACTGTCTGTGACTGAGTGCTCCAGCCTCATCTCCTTGGATTCGATCCTGCAGTCTGTGCCTTGCAGCCAGGGCCGGCTCTAGGATTTTTGCCCCCCAAGGCAAAAACAATTTTGCCCCCCCCCCCCGTTTTTTAATTACCCCACCCCCGGCCCCGCCTCAACTCCGCCCCAACTCCGCCCCTTCCCTGCCTCCTCCCCCCAGGCTCTCAAGCCTAGGAGGGAGGGGGAGGGGGAGAAGCAGCGCCCGCGCCGCGGCCACTCGGAGTCTCCCCCTCCCTCCCAGGTTTGAGAGCCTGGGAGGGAGGGCGAGTAGCGGCGCGCGAGCGGCAGCGGAAGTGAGCTAGGGCGGCCGGGGAACATTTTTAGGGGTGGCATTCTGGCGCCGGCCATGCCGCCCCTAAAAATGTGCCGCCCCAAGCACCAGCTTGTTTTGCTGGTGCCTAGAGCCGGCCCTGCTTGCAGCCGTTGCTCCAGGTTGGAATTGTCTGCGTCATTTGGGGGCTAATCTCCCTTGAAATGCTCCATGAAATTGTTATCCTAGAACAAGTCTGTCTAGAATGGAAGGACAGCCTCTGAAGCTAACCCTTTCCACTCTCAGAAAGACCCTGTCTGAATAGCAGACCATTACATGACTGAGGACTAATCTCCTTGAATTACAGAGATCAGAACCTCCTGTTTGAAGACCTCACTGAGTAAGGCACAAGAACTGTCCAAGCTCTTCTCCCCAGATCTAATTTTTTTTTCTATTGACACTGGGGTAACCCCAGCAACTGAAGGGGAATTACTCCCAATGTACAGTGGTGTGAGATGAGAATCAGGCCCAGTGAGTTAACCCTCTTCATCCTCTTCTGCCTTTCACTTTGGCCGAGGTTCATATATTTATAACAATATGTACTCGCTGGTCAGCACATTCTTCAAGGGGTATTATCTCCCTGCTACCTACAGCAGTAGGTACACAGTAGGGAGTTGCATCAAGGAAATGCATTAAGATGAATCAGCAAGAGAGAAGGGTACCTCTGGGCCAGCTCCCTGCTTCTCAATTATTTACATCTAATAATTTCCAGCAAATCACTGGCTGTTTATTGGCGCTCATCTATAATTGAAGAGTTTCCTAGATCACTGGCCAGCTCTGCTCAAGATGTAGCTGGCCGTGCATTTGAAAGCTTTAAGAAAACCCCACAGGGGAAGGCAGGGTCTCAGGAGTGGCTGGCCATCCGCTGAGGATACACCCTTTTAATTTTTGGCTTTTGTGGGCACCCGGGATTGGTAGATTTCCAGCATGTGGTTTACCATCTGTAATTGACCATGCAGCGTCATATCGGGGTGGTATGTTACATTGGCAAGATGACCTCAGTCCAGAAATGCTTCAAAAATTTCACGTTTTAAAAATGACACCTATATGGTACACTGCTTAAACTGACCAGAAGACAATGATGTTCATACAGTCCTTGAAGAATACATCAGTAAAGCAGCCATTCTGGAAAAAAAAAAAAAAAAAAGCAGGTTTGGAGCTGGAATTTCCTATAATATTTTTTAGTATCTGTCTTCCTGTCTCTCTAATATTGCAGTAAAATATCTAGGCTCCTTATACATAATTCAGGATAACTTCATTTTCTCTGAACAAGAAGTCAGTTCTCTACCCTTATGTCATTTTAAGCTCTTGGTGGATACCTTCCAGGAAAAAACTGGTGGGCCCCCCTGGGGGAAGGCTTGACATGGCTCTCTCCAATATTCCTCTAGATGTGTCCACCTGTGGGTCCGTTTTGACCTTTCTGATCCATCTAGAAGATAACGCTAGAGAGTCAACGGACAATATGATCTTGTGTGGCATTAGCCAAGCCTGAGGACTGCAGGGTGGATAATCGTATAAAGCTGCATTTGTTAGTAACAGGTTCAGAGGCAAAGGGAGACAAGATGCACCTTCTAAGCAAAATCCCTGATTCTTTCTTGCAATTTCTACTCCTACCCAGGACTCGTTGCTTCCATTCAAGCTCCTACTGAGTAACACCTTCCTTTGAAAACAGGACCACTCAGAGTAAGATACTACCCAACGTGAACGTGGATGGCAGAAATGGACTCCCTATCCCCAGCACAGGGCAATGTTTATCCATATTACGCTCAGAAGTCAGTGAATGACCAATTGAGTCGGTCAACACATTCTGTCTCAACTTCTGGCTCCTAAAACACAAACAGTCAAGAATTTGGGCCCTGGCTAACAGAAACAGGAGAGAACTGCATGGGAAATGATTTTCCTCATTCAGGGAGAATTTTTGAGTTCTAAAAACTCAACAGATCAGCATTTTCCTGTGGGGGAAAAAACATTTTGTTGAAAAATTCCTGACCAGCTCCAGCCATAGCTTCCTTTCGCTGCTCCCCAATACTGAAAGAGGATCTATTGGAGTCAAGTTTGCATAGTCATTGTCCTAGCCCCTTCGCACAGGGGTGAGTAGCAACCAGGAAGATGAAGGGGTGATGGTGGAAAGCAAATTAGGTATGAATTAGCAATACAATATGGAAGAAGGAGAAGAAGAAAGTAATTTGGGGCTGCATAAATAGAGGCATCACATCTTATAATTCCTTCCTTTATGGCTTTGGTGCAATTATATCTGCAATACTGCATTCAGTTTTGGGCACGATGTTACCAAAAATTTGAAATTCAGAAAACAGCAACAAAATGACTAGGGAGCAGCACTGATTTATGAGGAAAGATTAAACATTAAATAAATACAGTTTGGATAAGACGTGGAGTGTAGTGACGGGTAGTGGGAACATAAGGTGGCAGTATTTGAAGGGTGTAAACACAGAGAGAGGGAATGGTAGGAGCAATGGGCTGGGATTAAGAAAGGGAAAATTCAATTTGAGTATTCTGGAAAAACCTCCCAACAGTCAATTTACTGTGAAATAGTCTCCCAAGGGAAGTAACAGAAGCCTCATCAGCTGTGACTTTTACAATTAGACTGCATAAAGTACCAGACAATGTATTATGCACAGGAACAGGGTCACACAGCTTGGGACCCATCATCTAATGAGTCTTCATCTCTAGCCCTTATGATTTGGTGAAACATTGTGGAGTTTTCAAAGCAGTGTAAAGATCAGACTGTAGGAAATGACACCCCATGCAGTGTTGTTCGTATAGGGTCTGAGCTTGTTCCCATGGAAGTCCGTGGAAAGACACACCCCTTCCCCACCACTGACACCACCATTGCCTTCACTGAGTCTTGGATCAGGCCTAAAGTCACCAATCCTTTTCCTTTAACACAAGTCAATCTTGTTGCTGGTTGGATACTTAGACCTACATACAGCCACTCAACCAATGAGTCTTGAGGGTTTGTCTATATGGAGATACTCAGGGAAGATAAGAGAATTAACTAAAGATGTGATGTTAAAGCACATTAATTCCCTGAGTGGATGCCCTCATTCAGAGGTAAAGTGGCCTTAGTTCTCTGTAGCTTAATTCTCCTTCTAGGCCTTATAACTGTAGAATGTTGACCATACTTGGCCTGCAAAAATCCCGCACTAAGCAGGATATTTTGTCACAGTTCAGGGCACCTGCATTTCCCCCACTCCGTGGTCCAGCAAGGGCACCCCCATTAGGTCCAGGCTCTTCAGCTGTCATATTGCCATTCCTGAGCCATCCAGTGGTGCTGCCTATGCCGAGGTTGGGGGAGCATTTAACACCACTGTGGGTAGGGGACTGACAACTGACACCTCCTTGATTATTGAAGTGATCTGCAAAAGGAAAGCAAATAAATAAATAAGAACCAAAAATGCACCCTCCCAAGGTAGTTTTTATGTAGCTAGAAAAGCGAGGTGGATTCCTGCTCTAAATATTTAACATGATGTTTGAGATTTCCTCTGGGGGAGAGATGCTTGAAAGCTAATGTTTATGAAGCAGGTCTGGAGGGATGGAAAGGGGAGGGAAAACCCAAAAGGGGGGAAAAAAAGAACCTCGGGAGATGTCCTGATTTATGGCTTTACTTGCAAGAGAAAAATCTCTCCGTTTTGTTAAAAAGGCTGTGACTGATGGAAAGCAACTTCACCTCGGCTCCTTTTGAAACCAGAAACCTGCTCCCTGAATGTAGTGTGCCAGACAGGTTCTGTCTCCAAGTCAGCAGGAGCCTTTTACTGGCTGCTGCCTGCATCCTTTTGAACCCCACAGAAATGGTATATGTATAGGCCTTGCGAGGTTTGGAAGGATGGTCTTGTAGTTAAGGTACTGGTCTGGGATGCTGAAGGGAGAGGTGGGTTCAATTCCTGGCTCTGCCAATGGCTTCTATGGTGATCATGGGTGTTTAATCTCTGGGAACTAAGGCACAGAATCTGTGAAATGGGCGTAATAACACTTTCCTACAGGGAGATCATGAGAATAAGTCATTGGTGCCTAGGTACTATGGTAATGAGGTCTTTGGGTATGTCTACACTGCACACTAAGGGTATTCTACACAGCACTGTGTCTCAGTCTGGGTCAATTGGCACGGGTTACAATGTACACATTTTGGCTTGGGCTGGAGCCTGGGCTCTGAGACCCTCCCCCGTCACTGGGTTTCTGAGCCTGTGCTCAGCCCAAGTCCGAATGTCTACACGGCAGTTTTTAGCCCTGCAGCCCAAGCCCCGCAAGACCAAGTCAGCCATGGCCATGCTGTGGGTCTTTTATTTGCAGTGCAGATGTACCTGAAGCCCAGGCCCTGACTCAGGTTTGAGCCCAAGTCCCCCTTCCAGCTACACACAAATCAGTCTGACTTGGGTCAGCAAGCGCTCAGAACCCAGGTCCTAAAACTCTGCTAAGGGGGTAGGTCAGAGCCCAAGCCCCGCTGAGACTTGGGTCCAAGCCCTGTCATTTTGCAGTGTGGACGCAGCACAAGGTCTGTATAGTGCAGTATGGACGTGTTAGCACAGCTGTGAGATCCAGATTTACAATGCAGAGTGGACTCTCAAGTGTGGGCTTGGAAACACTAAGTCCGCAGACCTGGGTTTACAATGTAGACATAGCCAATATGTACTGTGAGAGAGACTCCTAATCCTCTCTAATCAAGGGGCAGTGTCCAGCAAGAGCATTGAGCGTGTTTGTAGCTTGGAGGAAAGTCCCTAGAAGGGAGAGAGAAATCTCTCCATGGGGGAGAGAGTGAAAAGGGGATGAGAAAAATCACCCAACTCCCAGGAAAGAGCAAGAGGCCAGACATCCGTAGTCGTAATGTGTTTCTCCCTTAGCTGGGTGTCTCCAGCAGTTGTATATTTTTATTCAGGCAAGTTCTTGCCACTCTGTTTACTGACTGTGCCTGTGATTGTTTTTGTAAATAAGCAGGCTGCAGTCAGAGGAAGCGGTTTGTTCGTGCAGAGTATTTTCATTCAGCATCATCATCCACTGGGTTCCCAATAAATATCTGTCTGGATCTTTGATCCTCCTCAGTGAACTAGTGACTGGGTGATAGAGGGGTTAGAATATGGGGCGCTTTCTGCAGCTGAAGCCAAGCTTGACGGCCGTGGCCAAACACTTCAAACCTGGGTAAATCCACATTTGGGCACCTAAAGCTGGGAGTTTTGAAAGAGCCAAAGGGAGTTTGGCCCCTAACTCCCTTTGGTTCCTTAGAAACTCCCATTCCTAAACAACTGCCCTGACTTTCAATGGTGCATTGGAGTCATTGGCTGCTGCTGGGTGCTCAGCGCCTCTGAGAATCAGGCCACCTTTTTAGGTGTCTGAAGATGGATTTAAGGGTTTGAAAATTTGGGCCAGCACCTGGTGCCCTGGCTTTTAGAATTTTTTGTAGTAGGACCAGAGAGCAGTTTAGGGCCCTGGTTGCTCCCTGCACTAGACCATGTTTGGCTGTAGTCAGTTCATATAAGTGGGTATGTGTCCATCTCCACATTGGTGAGCATGCTATTCTCTACTCTTTCCCCTTTACCTTCATGCCCTGGGCCTCCCACAAGGGTGTAACCACCACTCGGTTGTTTTTCCCCAGGATCCTCTTTTTTTGCCAAGGGCAATCCTGTATCCAACAAGTCTCTTTTGCAGAGTATGAATGGGTCCCCAAATAATTTTGGGGGCAAATGAATCATTGCACCATGACAGTGCATCACCATGTAATGATATTTCAGTGCTGCGAGGTAACATCTGGATGGAGCGCTCTCACGTCTCCTTGTGGTGGGCCAACAAGTGTGCATTTGTCCAGGGCCCCATTCTTAGCTGGTCCTTTGGCACGACTGTAATAAATATGATAAAAATAACCCACATTTGTATAGTATCCCACTCCTAGTAGCTGGACCATCAGAGGACACCAGCTTGCTTCTGTTACCAGCTAATAAAGTTACTTCTTTTAAAACCGAAGTCTGTTCTGTGATCCTGAGGGGCATTTGTTCAAACCCTGCTGGTAACCCATTACCATTTATCATTATAACCAGTGATGATACCTGAAGAGAGATTTGAACTCTGGTAGACTTCAGATGGTTGGAGTGAACTTTATCTAAGGCACATGTGTAACACACGAGTACAGTGTGTGTCATGTCCCCCTCTAGTGGCCTACCCACATAAAAAGATACGTTTACTACTGCTACTAACTGGTGGAGCTGCTCCTCCAGTTCAAGTGGGACAGGCTCATGCTTTCAGTGCCGAAGGTCCCAACTTGAAACCCTGTTGATGTCCCACAGAGGAGGTCATTGCACATATGGGGCAACCTTTTCACCTTTGAACTCCCTCAAAAGTTGTGAATTTCTTTAAACTTCAGACGCTGGGAATCATAAAGCATAAAACACACACATACCTGAGTGTCTGGATCAGAGGGTAGAGGGGAAGGCATTTTTGCAATGTTTTTTTTAAGGCCCTCCCCCCAACCGACAAACCCCCTGAGACCTGCCCATAGGGAGAAACCCAGCAATAACTATTTACGCCACCAACCTGGAGTGATTTGTGGATGCACGGAAGAATTATTTATGGTTTGGTGCAGGAAAAACTTTCAGCTCCTTATTTGCCCTCGTAAGTTATGAGTAGCCTTGAAGGGTCAAAGGTGAGATTTTGGTTTTAATGCCCGCTTCCCTTAAAAAAAAATAAAAAAAAATGAAGCCATCTATGTGAAAAGAAGAAGGGCGGCGGGGGGTGGGGGTGGGGGGATAGTCTGAGAAGGCTACTACTCCTTCCTGCTTTGATGTTTCAGATCTGGAAGGGATCATAAATTTGCTGGTGTGAGATAGAGTGATAATAAATGTTGCTTTTAACTGCCGGATTTTTAGCTCACACAGCATCCATTATCACTGGCAACTGCAAAAGGGAATGTACTTTTTTTTTTGGCTCTTTAGAAAGATAAATATTCACACCATTATCTGCTGACATCCCAAAAGCTCAAATGCTGCCTCCCTTTGTGATCATCCCCCATTCCCAGTCTAAACAATCCTGTATTATTCCAAGGAGCCTGCAGCCATCAACTCACCATTGCAATGTTCTCCATTTCAGCTATTTACTTGATGGCCCTTGATGATGATTATTATGTCACTGGGTTTGAGGTGTGGTGGACAGAAGAATGGTAAAGGGGGATACTTTGAAGCAGAAAACACCCAATGTGGGATGGAATTAAGGCTTGAGATTTTCAAAGGAGCCTAAGGGATTTAGGCATGGAATTGCCATTCAGTTTTAATGGGATTTGGCACCTAATTCCCATAGTAAATCCTCTAGGGTGGGAATTTCAAAGGAGTCTATTTGTTTCTTTCAGAACAAATGGATACTAACAATTGTGCCCATGCACAAAAGCTCCTGTGTGCTCAGTCAATATGTTCAGATGCCACTCTCAGGGCAAGGCACACTACTGCAAATTTCTGAAACACTGACAGATGCTCAGTGCGGGTACAGATTGGTGCATCCACTGACAATGCAGCTGGCTCGGTCACATCATCATATTTTAAATCCACAGTGTTGTTGATAAATGTCTTTAACTACTCAGATGCCTGTTAATGTCTGTCTGCCCAATGCCAGCAATGTCATATGCCAGCAATTTCCATGAGGATTTATTGACCAGAGATATGTTTGGAATGTGTTTTGCCGAATCAGTTATCATCCTCATAAATCTTTCTATCCATTTTTACATTGCAGAGTGGGCATTTCAACTATTGCTTTTATTTTATCTGGATCAGCAATTAAGACAACTTTACTCAATTTATGTCCATTAACGATTACCTCTGTTAGAAGCAATTTATTTTATTTTTAGTTCAGGTATAGGTCTATTTCTCTTGGCCTCTCAAAACTTGCCTAAGATTTTGTTTCTATATTTATTTTTAGGTCCCCAGCCCAAATAAGAAAATCCCCCTGTTACAAATATCATCTTGTAATCCCTCAAAGCTTTATTCAACTGCTTTTTAAAAATACACTGGGAAGAGAACTAATACCAAAGATCAGAGGGGTAGCTGTGTTAGTCTGGATCTATAAAAAGTGACAAAGAGTCCTGTGGCACCTTATAGACTAACATACGTATTGGAGCATAAGTTTTCGTGGGTGAATACCCACTTCGTCAGACGCAGATGCGTCTGATGAATTCCCACTTCTGACAAAGTGGGTATTCACCCACAAAAGCTTATGCTCCAATACATCTGTTAGTCTATAAGGTGCCACAGGACTCTTTGTCGCTTAATACCAAAGAGTATTTGCATGAAAGTATAACATCCAAGGAGTGTATTAAAAGACACTAGATTCCCTTGTCTACTTCTGCTTACCAAATATTCCTCAAATATTCCTATTTTTGAGAATTTAGTTTCCATTTCAGGTTTTGTTGAAGAAGGTTCCCTTTTATGGCTTTATTTATACCATGTAAATCAGTACAGATCTGTACTTTATCTGGCTTTTCAATTACAGCCATAGAATTAACCCAGTTTCCATAGGTTCACAGAGTTTAAGGCCAAAAGGAGCTATTAAATCATCTAGTCTGACCCCCTGTGTCTCACAGGCCATAACGCTTCACCCAGTTACTTCTGTATTCAGCTCAATGACTCGTGTTTGGCTGACATGTCTTCCAGAAAGGCATCCAGTCTTGATTTGAAAACATCAAGAGATCCACCACTTCCCTTGGTAGTTTGTTCCAATGGTCAATCACCTTTGCTGGTTTTATTTTAATGCCTATTTTCTCATTTGAATGTATCTAGCTTTAATTTCCAGCCAAACCCAGTCTCTAGGTTGTTCTACTTTTTTAATTATACTCAGCCTTTCCAAATGACCAAGTCCTTTTTTTCCTTTTTCTGTCAGGGCAGCCTGGATTTCTCTTACTGGATGGAATATTTGAGTTACCGATTCGTTTCACTTTAATATTCTTCTGTTGGACCTCGAAGAGATCTGAGAATTCTTCCAGCATGCTGCCTGTGGTCCTTGTCTGAGGTTTGCCGGCGTATTCAAGAGTTAAAGGAATAACTCAAAGGTGGAGGATTGAAGTTGGGTCACCGTTTGCGACTCAGTCGGAGATCTTTGAGCTGGCAACGTCTATGTACCTTGACTGTGAAATTGCATGACTTCTACAGCCCCTGGAATTGTCCTAATGGAAGGGATGGCTCTAATTTCCTCATTTTATTGGGAAAGTTCAGCCCTTCAAATAGACCCTTCTTACCAGGGCAATCTAGGCACTTTTGTCTCCATGCATTATTAACTGTCCACTTGGACCAGCCCATCCACACATTTTCCATGGTGAGAAATATTTGATAATGGCATGTAGACTGTCAGACAAAGGAAAGACTCATTCTTTGAATGCCCTTCCAACAAAGAGGACAACAACCTGAACTGGATTCCAGTTACCATCTGGAATGGACTCTGGGTACAGTCCCTTTGCGAGAGAAAAAAACACTTCTTACCTGGACTGGATCCCGTACATGCTCCTTGGAATAGGATAGCTATTTATATGGAAATGACTCTGGAACACAGCTGCTTTCTACCTAATGATCCTAAAGGTATTCATACCCTCTAACTCCTTCACCTCACAAGTAATTTTTTACTCTTCATGTTGGGACACCTTTGTTTCATGCATACTTTTCTGGTTTTAGAGGGTTTCTGCCCACTTAACATTAGGGGTAAGGGTTCTCTGGAGACTATAGACTTTATGAAAGGTGGATAACACATGACTTATATATTGCGCTGATGCTATTCAGTATCTATCTAGCAATTGGTTTTATGCTGCCACCCATTGTCGTAGGATCTGAGCACCTTGCTCGTAAAATCAATAGCAACAACAAAGTCCCTAGTGGGCTTCATGGAGTCTCTGGCACTCTTCCATTTTCAGAGGGGATTCTTGGGGATAAAAGAGGGTGTTTGTATTATGCATGTCACTTATGGTGGAACAGCTTTTTCAGAGGATGGTTTTGCAACGTTTCCTTAAAGGTGGTCAGACTCTTGCATCCTGTGTGTAACGTTCACCCCCAATGGTCAATTTCTAGTGTTATCTATCATGTTGCCAGCTCCATCCCACAGCTGAAGCTATTAAGTCTGTGTCAGCTCTTACTGAAGCCAATGGGAGTCACTTGGGCTCCTAATATTAGGTATTGGCAGAATGCATATTTTGCATGAAGAAAAGCTCCAAGCCAAGGTATATCTGTATGTGTTATAAGTGAACTTATAAAGTCCGCATAAATGTCCCTTATCAAGAATTCCCAGGACCTGCTCATTAATTAAGAGGATCAATGTGTTAGCCAATTGTTGAGGCAAACCTCATAGGAAAACCTCACATTAGGTTTTTGCTGCCCCTTGTCCTCTGGAACAAGGGAAGTGGAACAGATAAATGCAGTGGGAAGATAATGTACCAACCAGAACAAATGTTGTGTAGTTACAACCTCCAGACCAGCACAGTAATGAGCTGTACATTATGCCACAAGTCCAGTTATCAGGCCGCCCACGGAGAGCAACCAGCTTAAATATTGTGAGCTGGCAACGGTGAATGGGCTGATGATGGCTGGATGCAACTGAACGGTCTTGACCAAGCAGTAGGATGCAAAGAGCTGGGAATGGATATCTTGATGTAATGGGCTGGCCGAAAGCTGCATATTGAAGTGCGTGGGATTCATAGCAGCTACATGTTGGAATGCAATCTGCCATGAGCAAATTGCAAATCTAAATGCAGTGTGGTCATTAGAAGTTGCATGTTGGAATTGCTGTGGGCTACCCAAAATTGAATGCAGTTGGCTAAGCAGAAGTTGGATGTTGGAATATAGTGGGCTAGCATTGGCTTGCCATTAGAATGCAATGACTTATCTAATGTGCTGTATGCACTATTCCTAGCGTTAATCTGTGAATAATACTTCTTCGCTTTTGTGAACAATAAATTCATCACATTTTTAAAAGGGGAGAAAAAAATCCCTAAATCAAAAGTAGTCGTAAGTGATTGGCTAGCTGGGTAGCAGGGATGTACTCTATACATGTACAGAGAATTCACCTGAGGGTCTATAGTCTAACCCTCACTGAGATGCTATTTGATCACAGCAACAAGAGAGAAAAAGACAGTTAGCTGGTTAGGATTGCACCCGGCTAATGGACAGGTTTTTTCCCCCCCTTCCCTACCATCCCGGTCGATTCAAATTGATCCTAGTTCTGCTGAGCAAGAGCAGTCCTTCAAAGTTTATTCTGGTGTCAATTTTTATAGTTTCCCTCCCCGATCAATAGAGCGCATAATCATTAAGGCAAACTTTGTGAAAGCTAATCCTTCAATATGAGTTTTATGAATGGCTCAGAGCCCTGGCTCTAACCATTTGGATGTAAGTGGAACCTTTAATCAGGTGAGTGACAGGAGACAGGCAATAGGACTTGCTGAGATTGGCGTCCAGGTCTATAGGAAATGATGCAGAGCTAGCAGGAGCAGAAGGAAGGGGGGTGGGCAGAGGAATATACATCCTCTAAAACCAAAGTTTCCCTTCTTTTATTATTTATAAAATGTTTCCATTATTTTCTCATAATATTTTGCACTTCTATATAGCATCTTTCAGCTGAAGCCCTCAAAGCACTTTGCAGACACTCATTAATTAAGCCTCAAAACACCCCTGTCGGGTGAGCAGGTTAATAATAATAATTACTACTACTTGCACTGCCTTCTGTTCAAGTCTCTCCAAACACCCTTGGGTTGTAATTGGCTATGCCCATTTGAAAAAAAAGGGGGAAATGAAACCCAGAGGGGGTAAATGAATTGCCAAAATATCACAGGGCAAATCAGCTGCAGAGTCAAGAAGGGAACCCAGGAGTCCTCATTCTCAGGGCTAGATTCCCAAAGAAACGTAGGCATGGCAATACTTCGCATCGCCATGCCTAACTTCTAGGCCCCTAGAAAATTACTGGGATTCACAAAACCTGAACGTGATGCTTTAGGGTCCCTATACAATGAGTAGGGGGAGAGAGGTGCCTCAAAATGTGATTCACAAAAGCCAGCATGCTAGGGGGCTCCTTGCCAATGGGAGATACCAAGCCAAGGGGTGTGTTAAGCCCCATCTCTCTCTCTGACAGGGCCGGCTCCAGGCACCAGCAAACCAAGCAGGTGCTTGGGGCAGCACATTTTCAGGGGCAGCATTCCAGCCAGCCTTTTTTTTTTTTTTTTTTTTGGGCGCTTGGGCGGCAAAAGCCTAGAGCCGACCCTGGCAGCAGCAGCACGTCCTGCACTGGGGGCGCCCTGGGGCCGCTGCGGTTTGCGTCGGGGAGCAGTGCCCGCACCTTATGGCCGGGCGGGCTCCGAGCGCGGGACACTCCGGCTAGGGGCCGCCCTTTGGGGCACACAGAGCCACCTGCAGGTGCCGCAGGGCGGCCACCCCCCAGCCGGGGCTGGGCGAAGCGGCCAGAGCCGCCCAGGGACTGTGGCAGGGCAGCCAGGAGCAGCAGCAGGAGCGGGGCCATAGAGGGCGGGGTGCTGCCGTGTGGGGCCCGGGGCCTGCGTCCCGCTCTCCGGTGCTCCGCTCCCTCTGGGGCTACCCTGCCCCAGCTCCTCAGCCCCCTGCCAGGGCAGTCCCCCAGCTCTGTCCTCCCCGGTCCCGGCCGGTCCTGGAGGCGGTAGCCCTGGCTGGAGGGACCCTGGGCTGAGGCGCGGCCCGCGAGCCCCGCTGCTTACCCCGACCCTGCCAGCGCTGGACCGGCTGGAGGCGAGGGGGGAGCGGGCGGAGTCAGCGCTCGTGGGGGGAAGCCCAGCACTGGCGCAGCAGGCGGTGTGGGTGGGGTGGGGCGGAGAGCCCAGAGTTGGGGTGGGGGGCAGCCAAAAAATTTTTTGCTTGGGGCGGCAAAAAACCTAGAGCCGGCCCTGCTCTCTGAGATAGGTGCCTAAGTCCAGGCTTTAGGGAGGTGCCTCTCTCTGCATGGGAGTCTTGTCTAGGGAACATCTGCTGCAAAAATGTAGGTCCCGAGCGAGTTTTGGCACCTACAGAGTTTGGCGGCAGCTGAGTGGGGGTTTTGTGAATCCCGGTGGGGTGTGATTCTGGGAATTAGATGCCTAAGTCCTTTTGTGTCTCTAACCTGCTTACAGTTGAAGGTGGAAAAGTAAGTTTAACTATCCAAAAGAGGGGAAATGTGGGGGAGAGAAGGGGGTTCTCCTGTTTCTTGATCTATGGGAGATCAAATCATGGGAGCCAAAAGTCACCTGCCTTTTAGAATGGAGGGAAAGCTGATAAATAAGCACCTTGGCAAAGAGTTTTTCAGCACTTGGAGGTATTTTTGTCTGGCAGGAGAACCCAGCAGAGGAAGCTGCGGTGTGAAGAAAAAGGCCACAAGGCTGCGCTGGAGGAATTTTTCCTGAAATGATTGTGCTGGGAAGATTGGGGGGCAGAGTTGAATAGTAATAGAAATGGTTCCATGGCAGTGGGACATTCGGTGAATGGAAACATTCCCTTGCTGAGTTTGCAGCCCAGATCCTGACCCACTTAGGCAAATGCATGAGAACAGGAAAGTGAAACTGATGAAAAGCAAAAGTGAAAGTGAGACATCCATCTTTACTCTCCAAGAAACATGAAATAACACAAGTAAACCAGTAACATGAATAGTGAAAAGTAAATTCTTGCCGCTGACTCATCTAGAGGGCTTGTGGTAAACTCTGCAAGGGATTTTTAAAAAATTAAACATGAAGGCCCAGATCTCCTGCTGATGTAAACTTTTACACCTCTCTAATCAGCCGATTTGCACCAGCTGGCCCATAGATAGATATTTATTTCAATTACTAAAAGGGACTTAAGTTAAAAATCTTGGCCAGATCCCCAGCTGCTGCAAAGCAACTGACTGAAGAGCTGTAAAAGTTGACAATGTCCCTTTCTAATAATTGAAAGAAATATCTATGGGCCAGATCCCTAGCTGGTGTAAATACTGTAGCTCTATTTAATGAAGCCCTGCTGACTTACACCAGTTTAAGATCTGGCCCTAGATCTAGAAATAAATATAATTGATCCTGATATGGGAAAGCCCACAACAGGCAAGAAGTCAGCGCGAGCAAACACAACTTACCTATGTTCTCTACTGCTCTATGGCAGGATGTTGGTAAATGTCACTTATTTCAACACCTGAATTCATCCTTTCTTTGGCACCTCATAGCTTTCACCCAGCTGTGACATCCATAGGGGTAGAAAGCAGCAGGAGCAGATTGATGCTTAAGGGGAAAGAGAAACCACCTTAATGCCGGTGTCTTTAGAAATACAGGAAGAGGGAAGGAAAATACAGGAAATGGAAGGCTGATTAAGAGATGTTCCTGAAATAGATCATTGCAAGCTAAACTCTAGGACTTGGGGCGGCAGGGGGAGATTGAGATCTGGATCCAGTTCTGTACATCAGGATGAATAAACCTGTCAGATTTTAGGTTGTTTTACTGCCAGATCTGTTTCAGGCCCATCGCTAAACAGAATGTTGCTCAGAGTTTCCCATGAAGCATCAGCAAACCTATAACCCTGCGTGTCTCAAGAGAGCTGAGCACAGGGACTTGGGGGCGGCTACTAACTTGGAAATGATTAGTTGCTGAGAAGTATTTCAAAAGCCTTTGGTCTGACAAGAGCTGACCTTTAATCTGCTAAATGGGAACTTTACCCTATGGAGGCAAAGGCAGGGCTGAGGGAGAGGCTGTGGGGGAAGGGAAACCGCCTGACTTGGGAAAGATCAACAGGAGCTAAGGGCTGGGTCAGGGTAGGGTGGAGAGTATGTGATCCTTGCCCACCTCCCTGGGCCTCGGGGAAATCTCAGTGGATGAACTTGTGAACTGCAAGTGAGTGTTAGCATCTATTTCCCTCTCATTACATACGCTTCTTCCCTCTGCGTGCACTGGTTTACTTACAAACAGGCCTAAAGTCTAGTTCCAGGGGGATTCTTGTGCTCGGGGCTCAGGTAGTGGTGAGCGGAGAGTCTAACTTAGTAGCGCTCAGGTTAATTCCCGCCGGTGCTGCTGAGTGTATCTACTACCTGTGGGAAGCCAGATAGGAAGATGCTTAACTTCTCAGAGCAGTCGTTGGCTTTGTCAGGGCACTCTGTCTGCCGGGATCCCAGCTGGCCCTGAAATGGCTCTGCTGCAAAGAAGTTCACACCTGGGTGTCAGGCTGCTGGAGCTCCAGATGCTGTTGGGGAGGACGCAGCGCTGAAGAAGGGGACAACAGTGAGTTCAGGTGGTGATGCTCAACCCATGTGTCTAGAGCCGCGGGCGGATCCTTCAGAGTCCACGGGCATGATTGGCGTTCCGCTGGCTGTGACGGCTCTCATAGAAGTGCCAGATGAATGGGCAGGAGCTGGCGGGCTCCTGTCCTATTGCTCTAGACAGCCGTGAAGTGGGAGACAGAGAAAGAGAAGAGAGAAACCTAGGAGAGACAGAAGACAATTAAGGGGATTTGAGCCCTGTGATCAAAAGAGGCCACCATGTACAATTCTGGTGTAAGCAGGTGAAATGCCATTGGCTGTATTTACCCCGTTGTCCCTGCCTCCAAGGGATAACTATCTAATATCCCCATCCTGCTAACTCCTACTCATGGGCTGAACTTGACACGCTGTGAGTTGTACCGTTGAGCACAGAACTGCCAGCTAGTGGGACAGCTCTGGGCATGTAAAGTTAAGCGTGGGAGCAAGTGTTTGCAGGATCGGAGCCTAAGAGTTTATTTCTACAAACCCTTGTTAGCAGGTGCAATGCTTCCACCACGAGGAGGCGCTGTGAAGTCTCTGGGCCTCCCCATCAGAGTAAGCATGACGCATGCTTGCAGGGCTGGCCCCTAAGTTAAGATGTGACATTGTGATTTCTTAGCTGGTCTGGACAGAACACTGCTGTGAGGGAAGCTCACGCTGCCAGATTCCTGCCTAGGGCCAGAATGGCTGAGCTGAGGAAGCTCTTGCCCCTCAGGTTGCCATGGCACCAGCTTCCTTTGTGCCCCAGCAATGCCTCTACTCCTGGCTCTGGGTACCCAGGGAGAGAGGTCAGGAGAGGATGGGGAGACGGACCAATGATAAACGGGATAGCATGGACATCCCTTCAGCTGTGACTGCCCCTGTTCTGGGTGGGCCCCGTGTATTGAAGCCACCACATGTCAGAGCTAAACACCCTTTTTTAACCAAAGCAGTTCACAAGCTCATTTTCCGCACCCTGCGTCACTGCATTACAGAATCCTGCTCCCTCCCCAACACCTGCCAGGTCCCAAGGACATTCTTAGCCTCTCCCCAGCCTTAGCAGAGGTGATGGTTTGATGGTATTCCAGGTCCATTTGGCACCAGTCACCCCACTCCCTCCTAGGAATGTCTTCCTCTTTCTTCCCTTTGCTACTTTCCTCCTTCTGAACAACTTCGCGCTGCTGGGCTTGTTTTTATTCTGCATGGTTTATTTCCTGATGGCCCCATCCACAACTTGACTGTGTTTATTTAAAAACACCACTCCAGTTCCTCTCCTTGACTGCTCCCCCTTCCCCCGCCTGCCACGGTGGTAAATATTTTAGTACTTGTTGAGATCAATTGAGCCTCATCAATAGGAAATAGAGTGTAAATCTTTGAGACGTCACATTCACCCCAGAAATCAATTTTCACACATTAGGGCTATTAGCTTATTGAGAGGCGCTTGATAGATGGCTGCGGGCGATGGTGCAGCCACACCTGACAGCCTACCTTTTGGTCGCTCCTGCATCAATCCCGGACAAGCTGGGAGTGAGGAAGAACCAAGAGAGGGTGGATCCTGGGTGGGAGGGGAGGGGTAGGACAGGAGACATGGGGACGGAACAGCCAGGCCGATCAATAATATCTACAAAGCACTAACTCATCCTAGCTGGGACTGAAGGCAGCAAGAGGCTCCAAGCCAACATTGTTAGACAGCTAATTTTTTTTTCTATCCCTGAGAAACTAACTTAATTTGGGGGCGGAGGGGACGTAGATTCCGAACGGTTAATAAAACTAATGCAGTAATTTAAAAGAGAGCCTGGGAATGAGCAAATGTCTGGCTATACCCTGAGGATTATTGGGAGCAGAAAACCGCTACACCAATTCCCCCGTGTGCACACTGCACCTCTCTGGATCAACAAGATGCCAATTTTTTCCCACCCGATCAGATAAAGTTGGAGTTTGGCTCTGCCTCCCCCTAATCCTCTACTTTCCCCAAATTCGGATGACCACAGCCAGTGCTGTTAGTGTGGAGTCAATGCATGGATGTGGTCTGGCTGGCTGGTAGCTGAAGCATCCAGTGTGGTTGAGTGGTTAAGGACAGGGGGACTTGAATTCTATTCCTGTACTAGTGGTTCTGGCTCTGAGCTGCTATGTGACAACTGGCAAGCTACCTGCTGCCTTAGTCTCCTTATCTGTAGGATGAGGATAACCCACATTTGTAAATTACTGCTACCTCCCTGCCTAATGGTAACAGATGTCCAGGGACTTGGGGGTTGGTTTCCCCAGTGGAAGAGAAATCAGTGATGCAGAGTCTGAATATATGCTAAGTGTCACTTGTCTTAGTTACACATATGCACAGTCCTGGAACAGAAGTGGTTAAATAGCATGCAGGGCAATCCATCCTTCCAGGAATCTCAGCTCAAGAACAGAGCCTGGTTCCCAGGGAGAAACTCTGCCTCAAGAATTAACTCCAACCAGAGCCCAAGGCAGAGAGCAAATTCTCCTGCTGCTCTCACACCTCCCTCCATCTTAAACTTTGCATAACAAAACTAACATCAACTGACATCCAGTCTTCCCAAGGCTGGACATTTGCTTACACGCTAAGAAAAAGAACTGAGAATAATAGTACTTTTTAGACCATCAGATAATAATGCAATGTAAGGACACAGTGGAAGTATTGCAATGAACTGATTACTGTGTATATGTACCAGAGCCCTCCACTAGACAAACGTTATGAGGTGGCGTAGACCTTATGCTGCTAACAGTTAAGAGATTCTCCTTCACGTTAAGCAATATGGGCCTCTGCTTTGGGAAGAGCAGCATCTAGTCTCTCCCTATTGTCACCGTGAAGATCTGAGAGCAGCATTGTACCAGCCATGATATCCCTGGTGGCTACTGAGGTACTATATGTCACTATTACAACTGAAGAAAAGGGACACTTTTGGTTTTTTTGGAAAAATAAATTTCATGAAAACATTGTCCCTTTTTTGACCCACATTTGACATTTTTTGGTTTGAAAATTGGGACCCTGTTTTCTTTTTGAAACTTGAATTTTGAAGTTTTTCAATCAGCCACCGAGTTTTAAAAAAATGGAGAAAATTGTCCCTTTTGCCTTTCACTGAAAAATTTTGAAATTTTTCAACCAGCTCTCGTCATTGTGAAGCGGACGGGAAAGTGTGTGCAGCGTGCTGCAGTAATATGATGTGTCCTTTTTCGGGTTTGAGGAGATGATCACTCTTCTCATGACATTCTGCGGTTAAAGAACCAGAGATTGTTCTTTAGTTAGGGACTCAGGGGTAACTCCAGTGGATACTTGTATTCCAAGAACCTGCATCATTTAGTGTGCACAGGCTGAGAAGTGTCAGGAAAATTAGGACGATCCTGCTGAACATGAAATAGCTAAGTGCAGTTTTGCTGAGATGGTTTTGATGTTGAATCATGTTCATATCAAATTATGAAGCTAGCTCACATGATCTGAGATGATGTAAGAGATGTTACCTTTTCCAACAACTAAGACAGAGCCTCATCCATATTTATAGTGGGTGAAATTCATTTACCTCTGTGCAGAGTGTCCGCACAGGGTCTATGCACCACTTATGGCCCACTGAAGGCATATTTTGAAAGCTGATGTGGAACTTAAGTGGTGCACAGGCATGGGTGCTGGGGGTGCTGCCACACCTCCTGGCTTGAAGTGGTTTCCGTCATATACAATGTTTAGAGTTTGGTTCAATGGCTCTCAGCCCCCCTACTATACAAATTGTTCCAGCACCACTGTGCGCAGGTCTTGTGCTGGCACATGGATGAAGATCACTGAGTCGCTAGTTCTCTGGGCTGCTTTGAAATAGGAACCACCTTTATTATCAGGAAGAAAATATACATTTATGAAAATTCCTTCTTTAATGCCAAAAAGATCTACTTCTCTACTATTTTTTAAAGTTATTTTGGGATCTTCTCTGCTGCTTTTAGGAAACTGCAAAGCATGAGAACTGCTATCGTTAACTGAATTCTCCCAAATTATTTTTTTTCTTGCATATGAAATAGTATCCTTTAAATTTGCTTGAAAGGGATCTGCTTAGTTCCATCCATACCAAGTTCATCAAGGGCTTGTTCATCCTTTTCCATGTGAAATTCTGTTTTACTAACATGCATCCTCCTTCCAAGAAAGTACTTTCCATAAGCCTTTATAATGCCAATAACTAATTAAACTTCGCATTCCGATGGCACCTTCTATGCAAGAAGCTCAAAGCACTTTATAAACCATGAAGGGTGAAATTTTTCTCTGTGCAGAGGGGGACACCCCAAGGCTTATGCATCACTTAAATCTCTGGTATAGGACTGAAGTGGGACTTGGCCTTTGGTCTGGTCTGCTGCATAGGTGTGAACTGCGCCTACTAATGAAACTGGCCTCCCAGCATCCCTATGGCCTGGAGTAAGGCAGTAGTATTAGCCCTATTTTACAGATGAGGAAATGGAGGCCCAGAGAGGTAAAGTGACTTGCCCAAGGTCATCCAGCAGGTAAGCGGCAAAGCTGGGAATTATCAGTCATGCTGATGACTATTCCTCACCTTTCACCACATCACTTTCAAAGAAACTTCCCTTGCTTCTGGAGAAACACCTGCTCCCAAAATATTTCCTTTAGGGATCCGGAAGGAAGCTAGTGAACTTCCTGCTGCAGCCATACTCTAATCTGGCTAATTTAGCACTGAAATTTGGATACTGCTGTAATGCAGAAAACTTTCCTGTTTCAACTACCCCAAAGACTCGATCCTGCTCTTGTCAGTGTCAATGGGAGTTTTCCCAGCGACGTTAGTGGCAGCAGGGTAACCGCCTAAAGATTCAAATTCACCCAGCATGGCAGAGGCAGCAGAGAGAGACCCAGCACACCCAGAAAACAATGGCAAGCCCCAATCAAGAGCCTGGTTACCACCACGCAGCTTTGCAGGTGCCTTTGGCCTGCCATCTTGGATTCACCAGGTGAAATTGTTGAGAGGTTGGTTATCTATCACTCCCCTTTCCCCACCCCGGTTTGTACATGTCTCCCTATTTTATGCCTTCAGCAGGGGGATTGGAAATCATGCCTGCCCAATAGACTTTCTTCTGGAGATACTTTGAGTCCAGTTGTAAGCAGGAAGTTCTGGACATTTCACTAGAAAGCCTGTTCCCAGTGTGGTTTTGCAGACCCAACAGGCCAGATCCGGTAACTGGGTCAAAAACATCCCAAGTTTCCAGTGCTTAGGCCAGCTCCAGCCAAAGTTTTGAGGTTGCTCCAGCCAAAGTTTTGTCACAGCTCCTTCTTGCCCAGCCTCTGGCCCACCGTTTGTGTTGTGCTCAGTCCTGTTGATTAACTTGCCCCTGATATATGGAGTTACAGCTGAGTCTGGTGGTCAGGGCTGGGTTACTTCTCTGACAGTCCTGGGCTCTCACCCTTAGCTAATGACTTTGATCCTTTGCACTTTGTAAAAAGCCTTACAATGCAAACTAAGTCCCCCCGGTTTTAACCTTGCAAACCTAGTTAGCCCTTGTAAAAGGCTGGGGAAAGCGCGCGCGTGCACACACACACACACACACACACACACACCCACACACACACACACCCTGTTCCTGTAATAGTTTCCTCCCAGGACTCCTACAAAAAAGGCAAATAAAACCTCTTTTACAAGATAGCAGGGCTGCATGTAGGATCAACTTCATCAACAACAAGTTCTTTCTTCAGTTCATTTGTTTTTAATGTACTTTTTCCTCCAGATTTCACTCCTTTCAACTGCCTCCCTCTCTTTTCCCCTTCCCTCTGGAGGCTTCCCTGATTGCCTGTCTCCCCTTCCTGGCTGCCAACAGCTTAATGAATAAAACAAATGATTTCTACTTTCTGGAACCACAGTTCATGGGGAATTGTGTGTGTGTGTCCACCACGTTTGGATGAGAAACTCCGTTTTCATGAGTAAGGAATGTTTCTTCTTGAGACATGGGAGATAGGTAATGGTACCCTTAGGAGAGAAAGGTACCATAGAAAATTTCAGCAGAGACTAGATGTAGCGATGCAGTTTCAGAAGGTTTGGTTTGAATAAGAAACCTCTTTACTCTGGA
The DNA here is from genome assembly GCF_028017835.1 of Emys orbicularis. Taxonomy (NCBI): domain Eukaryota; kingdom Metazoa; phylum Chordata; order Testudines; family Emydidae; genus Emys; species Emys orbicularis. The sequence goes on along the minus strand of NC_088698.1, from coordinate 7,797,171 downwards.
AGCTGGCCTGGAAATTACATGTGAATGATCTTTCTCATGAGAGATCCAGCACTTTCTGTGCTCAGCCAGACATGAAATAGTATGAGAAGCAATGATAAATCAAGGCTGGTCTCTTGGAATTTAAGCCCGGGGGACACAGCACACCAGTGAATCAATAAGAGACTATGGGTCTACCCATCAGAGCTGGGCGGGGAAGATCTAGGAGGCCAGCAGAAGCAAGCAGTGGGGGATAAGGAGAGACAGGCTATTCAGGGGATAGGAAAAGAATAGAGTATGAGGGGGAAAGTGTTTCATGGAAAAGTGGGATGGGACTGGTATTTTGGGGGCAGCTGAATGTTTTGGTGAATGCAGATTTGTTAGTTACTTCTCCAGTGGGAGAATAATCCAGTTTATGGTATTCCTGCTACTGATCTCTGGTGGTGCATGAAATGATGGAGAAAAAGGAAAACAAAGCTGGCTGACTGCTGTTGAATTTGAAAAAAAAAATCATGGGGTTTGGTTTGGCGCAGAAGCGTGGGCGTGTACTAATTTTATGCAAACCAGTTCCCCGGTCCCAACTAAGCTGCACAATACACTAAGTGGTACCCTAACTAGGGAAGGAAGCACAAGTTCAGAAGAAAATAAAAAATGTCACCCCAAAACACACATCCAGAACCTTCTCCCATTTCTTGACTTAACCAAAACTAAATTCGTTCAAGGCTCTGAAATATTTGCTTACCTCTGGTCTGCTCCCTATTGTTTTCTATTTCTAAATACCTTTATGCACCAGACTTCTTCTTTGAACTGGAACTAGTGGGGGAGTACTAGTGGGAGAAAGACTGTTCTTACTCTGTACTTCAAAGAAATTACCATATTTCTACACTGGTCTTACTACATTGACAAGAGTAGAAGGAAATCTGTGTGCTCAGATAACCCTGAAGCTGTTTCTTTTCACAATCGTCTCAAATTTTCCCGAAGAGAAGAGGTTAGAAATAGTGCAACATCTGGTCAGATCAATAATATCAAAAGAGGGATTCTTTTGCAGCATGGGCCTAACAGCCATACGTGTCAGAGAGGCGCTATCCTGCTCTTCCACTAGAAGGTGCTAACAGTCCTGGCCAACAGTGGACCACTCCAGTTTATTTTGCCGGTGATCACAGTCCAACTCTCAAGTCACTGTGGGAGAAGTTTTCAAACCATACCTATTAGTTCAGTGAGCATGAGGGGCTGATACTCAGACAGAGAGGCTGTTGAATTTGTCCCCTGAAGACACAGAATGAGTACTAGGTAGGTGGATGTTCTGGTCCAAATTAAGTTGAAAACTCTCCTAGGCAGAAAAATTTGACTTTCTGAGCAGCCTGGATTTGCCAAGCTGTTCATCATGTGGAACAGCCCTCTGGCTGGGACCTGGTGGGTCCTCTAGCAGGAGAGAAATAAAGTCTCTTTGCTTTTCCCACAGCCAAGTCAAAGGACAGTGTGCTGAAATCAATCCAACTTGGAATGATTTTTCCACTATTGACTTGAACCCCATAGGCTTTATGGCACAGATTCAGAAAGGTATTTAGGCCCTTAATTCCCACTTAAATCAATAGGAGTTAGGCACCTTTTAAAATCAGAGCCTATGTATCACAGGCCCCACATATGTGCCAAAGAGACCAGTGAGGATGAGGTATTGGGAGAAGATACCAAGGAGGCCCACTATGAATATTTGAGAAGAGGAGGCCATAATACCCTGAACAGCTACTGACAGAGTAGGCCAAGGACTTTACAGTATACTCCTTTGGCTGACGGTGAAATCTGGCCAGGCCCATCAAACTTTGTGTGAGGCTCAGTGACTTAGATTCTCTGCCCTGACAAGAGCAAAGGATGGTTCTGGTCTCTGACTGGAGGGAGGATGATGGTTTTACCATGACAGAGGTGGATCCTTCTTCCTTCAGTCATCACAGCCTGTGCCATCATGAGTTTCTGAGCCAGCCCACAGGGTTATCCTACTCATGGGCATTGGAGTCACCCACTCAGCCGAGCAACTCCAGTGCCAAGCTGGATAATTGGGGAGGACGGAGATTCTGAAGTGCAGTATGGTAGCTTCTACGGTCCCATAAGGTGAGCACCCTTTCACCCCGTATAAAAGCATCACTTAGGGTACGTCTATACTTACCCGCTGGTTCGGCGGCAAGCAATCGATCTTCTGGGATCGATTTATCGCGTCTTGTCTAGACGCGATAAATCGATCCCGGAAGTGCTCGCTGTCGACGCCGGTAATCCTGCTCCACGAGAGGAGTAGGCGGAGTCGACGGGGGAGCCTGCCTGCCGCGTGTGGACCCGCGGTAAGTACCTTTAAGTTCGAACTAAGATACTTCGACTTCAGCTACGTTATTCACGTAGCTGACGTTGCGTATCTTAGTTCGAACTGGGGGCTTAGTGTGGACCAGCCCTTAGTCCTGAGGTCCTTGGGCTTCCAGAAAGTGCAGAATCAACCGCGACACCTGTCGCGTGGACTGCTGCTTTCCTGTATTCCCCATGGCTAGCCCACTCCGCTTGGCAGCCTGCCCTAGGGCTGTTTACCCTCTGGAGTGGTAGTGCCAGCAATCATAGCCTTGTGCCAAGGAATTTTCCTTGCAGCCACCCTGGCTTTTCACCCACGCAGCGCCAGACACAATCTAGCCATAAGGTCACATGTGGCTCTAGAGAGACAAGGTGGGTGAGGTAATATCTTTATTGGACCAACTTCTGTTGGTGTGAGAGACAAGTTTTTGAGCTTACTGAGCTCTTCTTCAGGTCTGTGTAAGCAGGGGCGGCTCTATTTATTTTGCCACCTCAAGCACGGCAGTGAGGCAGCCTTTGGCAGCGTGCCTGCGGGAGGTCCACCGGTCCCGCGCCTTCGGCATACCCACCGCCGAATTGCTGCCGAAACCGCGGGACCGGCGGACCTCCTGCAAGCATGCCGCTGAAGGCAGCCTGACTGCCGCCCTCACGGCGACCGGCAGGCCGCCCCCCGCGGCTTGCCGCCCCAGGCACGCGCTTGGTGCATTGGTGCCTGGAGCCGCCCCTGTGTGTAAGCTTGAAAGCTTGTCTCTCTCACCAACAGAGTTTGGTCGAATACAAGATGTTACTTCACCCACCTTGTGTCTCTCTAATATCCTGGGACCAACGTGGCTACCCCAACGCTACATACAGAGTTTGGCTCTAGGTAATCAGAGACATCTATTGACATAACTAGGGTTTGCATATGTTTACACCATGACTGGATTTTGGCCATTGCTTGTAGAAATGCTGGGGGCTGCTAACAGGAGTCAGCGATCTCCAAACTATAAAGAACAAAGGGAAAGTCTCTATGGGACCCGCTTCCTCTTCTCTCACGTACTCCTAACCAACCCAGACTGTGAGCTTTCTAGGGCAGAGGCCTGGCGAGTGCCTAGCACAATGGGGTTCTGATCCTTGACTGGGAGTCCTAGGGGCCAGCATCATGAAAATAATAAATAAGGATGAGCTCCAAAGATGGGGAGGCGGTATAACCTAGTGGATAGGGCACTGGACTTGGACTCAGAAGACCTGGGCTCTATTTCCAACTCTGCTACTGGCCTGCTACCTGAACTTGGGCAAGTGACTGCCCTCCCCGTGCCTCAGTTTCCCCATCTATAAAATAGATATGGACTTTGGTTGTAAGCTAGGTAATATTATTGTTATTAACCAACCCTGATGAGAATGCCTTTATGGTTGATCTCATTCCCTTCCCCTTAAGCTTTGGGAGATTCAATGCCTCCTATGCCATGTGACACTTGAATTTTCAAGTGCTTCCTATTTTTGTCTGGGTCAACTTACCACATGTGGCGAGTCTGCTTGGAAGTGTTTCAAGGCTCAGTCTCCGTAGGACACTGCTCATGCCAAGACCCTGATGGAGTCCAACCCCAGCAGCCGGCTCATTGACAACCTCTTTCTCCTAAGCCTCCTGCTTGCACTGAAGTACTGGGGCTGCTCTTCAAAATGCTCAAGGAACAAAGCATGCCAGGCAGTAAAATGAGGCAATTAAACCTATAAAACCAGGGTTTACAAGGGAATTTATAGTGTCAGAGGCTTTTTATAGCTTTTTTTAGATTAGTTTAAATTAAAAAAAATGGAGAGAGAGGACCTGAAACTTGAGCAGACTTAAAAGTTCAGAGAGAGGCTTTTAGGAAGCACAGAGGGGTAATAATTAGAGGCACATTTTTTCATTTCACTGTCTTTGTGAACAACATTTTTTTAAAAAATACACCAAACAATCAGTGGGTGAGATCCCCAGTCCCCACTCTCCTCCCCTGCACCTTTGCACACAGATGAGAAGAAATTGTATTTTGTTTTCTCTCTCATGCTAGTGCTTCCTTGGTGGTAGGGCCTGCCGAGTACTCTGCAACTGTACAGGCTTGTGCTCCAGAAGGGTCCAGAGAAGAGCAACAAGAATGATTAAAGGTCTTGAGAACATGACCTATGAAGGAAGGCTGAAAGCATTGGGTTTGTTTAGTTTGGAAAAGAGAAGACTGAGAGGGGACATGATAGCAGTTTTCAGATATCTAAAAGGGTGTCATAAGGAGGAGGGAGAAAACTTGTTCACCTTAGCCTCTAAGAAGCAATGGGCTTAAACTGCAGCAAGGGAGGTCTAGGTTGGACATTAGGAAAAAGTTCCTAACTGTCAGGGTGGTTAAACACTGGAATAAATTGCCTAGGGAGGTTGTGGAATCTCCATCTCTGGAGATATTTAAGAGTAGGTTAGATAAATGTCTATCAGGGATGGTCTAGACAGTATTTGGTCCTGCCATGCGGGCAGGGGACTGGACTCGATGACCTCTCGAGGTCCCTTCCAGTCCTAGAATCTATGAATCTATGAAAAGGGAAATGGCGCCAGCGGCTGATTAAGGCAGGAGGGGTCAGATCAGACAATCTGGGCCCCATGTCTCAAAGGGAAAGCCCAACCTCCCACCACCTTCCGCCCAAAATAAAAAAGCCAGCTCCAGGTCTTCTTGCATTTGGTTGATCCAACCAACCAGACAGGAGTGAGAAAATTAGCCTCAGTCGAGCCCCAGACCGGGGGTGGGGGGCGGGACTCAGAACATTTCAGTCCGTTAAAATCTTTTTTCCCTTTGCATTGAAACATGGAAATGCCTTTGTCACCTTCATCGGAACTCACCCTGCCTATAAAAGGGCATCTCTCTTCCACCCCCTTGTGGCCATCTCGAGTACAGCTTTAGACATACCATGCTCGTCCGAACTTCCCTGTCATGTCGATGGGATGTTAATGGAAAGCCTGCAGCACAGAAGTTGTGAGAAAGAGGAGGAGAGGGCTCTAAAAAGAAACATGGTTGGTATAACTCAGAGGTTTGGTAATGGGGTACAGAGCCTTTCAGCTCTAGCTCATTGGTTCGACTCCAACCCATGTCAGTAGTGACTGAAGGCCATTACTATCAGAGGGCTGTTCAGAGGCCTATGGCAAATATATTGGTGGGTGTCACTCTGTTTCCTAGTCATTACTGGTCCAAGTCAGGGGAATGCAATGCTGCAACAGAGATCTGTGAGTAGAAGATCCCTTTTGCACACAGGTTAGGGTACAGTCATAACCACTGTTACAAAGCTTTCCTTATTTTTTTTATTACCACTTCCTAATAAGGTACCTGCAAAAAAAAAAAATAAAAAAAAAAATCTAGTTCTGATATTTTATTTAAATGACTTCATTTTTAAAAAAATCTTTATTTTGTTTCTTTAGAATTGTTTCTCAGCCATGCCTTCTGTAATGGTGCAGACAGTGGTGTGGCTTGTTTGATGCTATGACTTTGTCTCAGCTATAGACTTCATCTCATGGTGATCAATACGCATGGGGAAAAGCTTTCTGACAAATCTGTTTAATCACCATCTTATCTGCCTTCAAAACCCTCCTTAAAACTCAACTCTCCCATGATGCCTACAAGACAGTGCTAGCTGACAAAAACAACAAGGAGTCTGGTGGCACCTTAAAGACTAACATCCGAAGAAGTGAGGTTTTTACCCACGAAAGCTTATGCCCAAATAAATCTGTTAGTCTTTAAGGTGCCATCAGACTCCTTGTTGTTTTTGTAGATACAGACTAACACGGCTATCCCCTGATACTTGCTAGCTGACAATGGCTAGGGAGGTGGTGAGCCATGACTATGCCATATATGTCATGTGTCTATTACTTCATTCTCCACCTCTCACTCTGATCCCTCTCCTTTTGTTTGTTTTGTCCACCTCTTGTAGCCGTGATTGTAAATGTTTTGGGGCAGGGATGGTGTTTGGAATGAGTGTATGTACAATGCTTAGCACAATGGGTCCTAGGTCCCAGATAGGCACTACCATAATGCAAATGAATAAATAATAATACTCTAAACTTTCAGCTAGGGTGACCAGACAGCAAGTGTGAAAAATCAGGACAGGAGATGGGGGGTAATAGGTGCCTATATAAGACAAAACCCCAAATATCGGGACTGTCCCTATAAAATCGGGACATCTGGTCACCCTACTTTCAGCACTAGTTCGAGCAATTGAACCATTCTCTGCAATTGGGTAACTTCCTAGTACAAAAATTCTAACATAAACCTGTGCTGTGTTCTAGATCAGTACTTGATCAAGGATCCTACCTGCTAAAAATGGGAAACGTTGACAAACTGTGACCCTACCCTTCAGGTCAGATCTAGACTCTTTTTTCTATGGGTGTTCTGGCCATTCACGTTCCAAACTGTACCATACTGAGAATAAGAGGTAATCAGCTGCCATTGGGCTCATTATACAGGATGAAAATTATCCATAGTGTCATCTGGACAATCTCAGTAGACTAATCCACTTTGCTCTGAATATCTGTATACAAAGGCTGTTAGAAATGGTCAAACTATTCATTATAAATAATATTCATTATGAATTCAGTCCCATTTTGGTTATCTATTTGTCTATGGGCTGATCTTGATTTCCAAAAAATGGATGTGTTATGCATGAGCATTAGTCGAATAGATTGGACAGATAACTTTCACATGAGTCTCCAAATGTTATCTTCAAATATCGACAATTCCTATTGTGTGATTGGTCATCTAAATCACATGGTACTGTTTCTGCTTCCTGATTGGGTGACTGAAGTGTTTTTAACTGAAGAATAGTGAATAGTGGAGAGCCCACTTTCCTGTAGGAACTTTCAGACTGTTTGTGCTAAAATAGTGAAATATTGGGGGTAGGGTGACCAGACAGCAAGTGTGAAAAATTGGGACATGGGGTGGGGGGTAATAGGCGCCTATATAAGACAAAGCCCCACATATCGGGACTATCCCTATAAAATCGGGGTATCTTGTCACCCTAATTGGGGGATTCATAGTATCTTTACAGATACTCAGAGATTGGCTAAATGAAGATAGTGGAAAAACAAGGAGGAAAAAAGTCTGTGGAAAACTCCATTGAAAAAATGTTGTTCATTTTTCATTGAAACGTCAATATTTTTGACATTTTCCAGACAGCTGTGTCTCTAACAATGGGCTTGCAATAGTGAGCAGCTACTTACATGATCAGTCTCAATGGGATTACTCAAGTGAGTAATTGCTTACAAATGACACTAAAGGGTTAACAGTCTGGCCCCTTATGATTTCCCTAATCACTGTCAAGAGGACATGGCAGTTTTATTTGTGAAAATATTAGTGAATCGGTTTTATTTTGCTATTCAGCCCGCACTAGTGACTAGTCTAGGTTGTTTATACTGATAAACTATTTCAAACTATAGCTCATAGAGGGATCGTTTTGGCATGGGGTACTCTCCAGGCTTTTTTATATATTCATATTTTAAAATTCTCAATGCTTCTGGGGACAAAAAAACAAAACAAAAAACCTTGTAAATGTCGAGGGAATTCCTTGCCATTCACAAATGAGAGGTGATTTTGGTCTACAAAAGATCCTGGTTTATTGCAGTCTGGTGTGTCCAAAGCCTGAATTGTTCTAATGTGATAATTACTCCCAAATGGCAGAGCCTTCCAAAATGTACTCAGCTTCATAATAGAGACAGATGAAAGCTCCATAAAAAAGAGCCAGGAGATTAGTAGCTCTTAGGGTACATCTCCACTGCAATAAAACACCTGTGACTGGCCTGTGTCAGCTGACATACGCTCGCGGGGTTCAGGCTGTGAGGGCTATAAAATTGTAATGTTGATGTCCAGGCTTGGGCTGGAGCCCGGGCTCTGGGACCCTGCGTGTAGACATACCCTAAGAGAATATGTGCACTCATTTGCTTTGCTATAACAGGTTCCTACAAAGAGCCTATGTTTTAATTTGGAACACATGATGAATGCTCTTGGTCTCAGCCCAACCTTCAGTGCAAAGCAAAAGGTGGCTAGGCATGAGCTCAAAATGAGTAGCCAGAAGAACTGAATTGCTTCTTGGAAGGAGTTACTGACATATGAGGGCAGAGGTCTATTGGGCTGAGTCCAGGGAAGAAACCCATGATAGAAAGGAAATAGTGGATGAGTTTTGCTCTGTCCTTCTAGGTGAGGTGGTTTCTTCATATTGAAAACAGCGTGGAGAGGCCTAATATTGAAGGTGTAGATAATATACATAATATTTAGATAATATACATGCCTTTTGGAGAAGACTTAAAACCAAGGCCTTGATCGTTTGTGGTCATTTAAATGTTGCTGCACTTTTTGCCGAGGAAAGGGAACTAACTGTAGTATGTTGGCTAAATTCCAATTTAGCTAATTTAATTCTTCTTACTTAAATTGCCCCAGGAGTTCCGATAAGATAACTTATTCTTCCCTTTCCTTCTTTAAAGGCTTAGGTAACCCTTTCCATGCACAGATCTCAAAGTGCCGCAATAGATCGTCACAACAATCATGCACTTGAATGAGCCTGGTGATTGAATCCTCTTTTTACCCCAGCTGTCCATCCAGACTGTGGTTGAGATCTGGCAGTGGAAACCTGGCACTGAATGAATATAGAGACTGAAACGTGCTGAATCCCTATCTAGAACTTGTCCATGATAGCTTCTGAATGGCCGGGGAATTCTGCCCCATTGTGAGGCAAGCAGAGAAATCCCGTTCTTTTCATGCAATGGAATAAAGAGAGTATCCAGCAATGGATGTTGGTGCCCTCTTGGAATGGATTCCGTCTATTGTCCTGATTATAGTTCTCTCTGTGGACCTAATTCTGCTCCTCTGGAAGTCTTTGGTAGTCCTCTCTTATACTTTAAATGCAGTTGGATCAGGGCTTCTGTCACCCAGGATAAAACTATAAGGAGCAATTAGCTCTCAGAAGGTGGGCTGTTCAGATTCCTGAGGATTCCAGCATACCTGAGATGTCATCTCTCGTTGAGCTGGGAGATGCAAGAACAATCCCGGGGAGGTGAATCTGGAACAACACGACCCTGTTTTCAGCTACCAGACATAGAAACACATGGGATGGGCCGACCTGAGGGAGGAGAGGAAGATGGAGAGTTTAGAAGCAGCGGATCAGCGGCAGGAAGTGTTAATTGCGTTCATGTAACCCAAATATGCATGCAGCTGAGACTAGGTTTCTGCTTAGGGTGACCAGATGTCCCGTTTTTAAAGGGACAGTCCCATTTTTGGGGACTTTTTCTTATATAGGTGCCCATTACCCCCCACCCCCTGTCCCGTTTTTTCACAGTTGCTATCTGGTAACCCTATTTCTGCTCGACCATCAGAAATTTGACGAGAGGAGAAAGGACCCCCTGGAAGCACCTTGTATGCCTGGGTTGCTGTCCAGGATTCTCTGCTACGCATACCAAAGGGATATTTCCCTTTCTTGATTGCCTCTATTTATTTTTCTTCTTCTTTTCAGGCCATTTTACTTGGGGCATGTGTTCAGCAAGTGAAATCTGATGAGAAATAAAACTTCAAACCTTGCTCCTCGTCCTGCCAAACTCTTGTAGAGAGGAAATAGCTTAATTTAATAAGTCTGGATTTGGAAACCTCTTTGCTTTACTCTTCTGTGTGGAAACAGTGACACTAAAAGAAAGGCTTCAGGGTTTGTTGTTTTGTTTTCAATGTCTTTTATTTATTTGGTTTATTCCAAGTGAAGCTCTAACAGAAGTAAAATGAATCTACAAAAAGTCAGTTTCAGGCTTTTTTCCTCCTTCTTTTTCAGGAGGGGGTGGGGGGGAGAAAGGGGACTTTATAATGCAGGGTTTCCCCAAATCAAGTCAAGTGAATCTCATATGTGAGCTCCTCTCAAATGAAAAGCAAGTTTGCTTGTTTTTCCGACCCCCGAGAGAGCGCTGGGCTATGCTTGTGATGGGTGGAACTTCCCCCGCAGCCACGTTAGAGGAGGCAATGTTTTGGGTCGATGGCTAGGAGGGCAAAATGAATATGACAAAGAAGCTGAGTTCTTTCCCCACCCTCAGTGCACTGGGAATGGAGGAACTGGCAGATTTATTTGAAATGATCTTGAGTCTTTGGGTCATTCGTGAAATGAATTCTGTTGTTACAGTTATTATTTATATTGCAATACCATCTAGAGGCTCAGATCTGGGCCCCATTGTGCTAGACATTGTACAAACAGTGAGTGGGAGACTGTCCCTGCTCTAAAGAACCTACACTTTGGACAAGACAAAGGGCTATAAGGGCAACAGAGATAAAATGACTTGCTCAGAGTCATAGAGCAAGTCTGTGCCAGAGCTGGATGTAGACCCCAGACCAGCATCACAGCCCTTTCCACTAAACAACACTGCCTCTTGTTCACAGCATAGCTGCAGTGGAGTATTGCAAAGATTATTGATTTCCCAGGGAAGATGCAGGAACTGGAATTGCAAAGTGGGTCAGGAGTATTATACCCCCCCCCCCAATAAAGCACCTGATGAAAATTGCAGCTGTCTAAGAAATACCAAGACAAACATAAGCCATGATCGTGAAAAGGAGGAGAAAATGGTGGAAACCCATACAGCATGGACAACAGCCAAAAATATGGTGAGTGGGTAGAGGGAACCCTTATAAATTGGAAGTTAGACACATCGGGACAAATTCAGACCTGATGCAAGCAAATATAGTTCCATTGGGTCAAGGGGCTTTTGACAACGCTTAACCCTGCCACTTGTTTGCCAGTTACATGGACATTTTCTGAAAGCTTCGTCCATATGACTCCTCTTCCCATCAAGAAGAGGCAAGATAAGGTGAATTGCAAGCAAAAACATAATGTACCACTTTCTTTTCTCGTTTACACTGGTGTAACTCTGAAGTAACTGACTTCATTCACGTCATTCCAGATTTACACTGAGGTCAGAATCAAGCTCAATAGTTTGTTATTGTTTTTAGACTCTGAAAAATGTACTTTATTGCAGTCATGTGACCCACGGCTCTAAAATCGATATAAAAAGCTATTAAAGTGTGGTTTTGTTTCTGTGTCTAATAAAGTGCATTACAATGCACGTCTCGTTATAAACTATATCAAAAAATATACGTGTGGGATTTTCAAAAGTGCTCAATATTGGTCTAACAGTTCCCTGTGGGAGCTTAATCATTGACTTCAATGGGATCAGAGTTAGGCCAATGCTGAATACTTTAAAAAATTACGCCCTATATGTATATTTCTCCTAGAAGAGGGTCAAATTAAGAACCTGGATCCGTGAACTCAAGCTGTTGCATGAAGTATAGTGGCAGGGTGTAAGGGAAGGAAAGAGATAAGTTAGGTGTTTACTTCACTTTTGGGAGGTCACCATATTGTTTGTCCAGTTCAAGGACAGCTTTGGCCTCTTTGCTGATTCTTGCAACCAGGGTGTTCATTATGGTGCTGGCTTTTGTGCTGTGAACACCTGTCCTGTGAGGAATAAAACTCAGAACTACCAGCTCATTTCAATGGCTCATAGAACAACCCCAGGGTGGTTACTGAAATTATCCCAAACCCAGAGAGGGACAGAAACACAGCTTCATTTTTGTTATCGGCTAGTGATCCGTTCCGGTGAATGTTAGATTTGAACTGGCAACTTTCAGAGGTGAAAGGTTCCATCTCCTATCGCCAGTCTTCTGCGTTACTCTGTCCTCTGATACAGCAGCAGGTTTAAATAACATTTAATGGGCCAAAATGTACAAAGCAATCAATGGCTATCAACCACCACGGTCATTAACAGCAGGAATATATTACCCCAACTCCACAGGCACTGGGCCAGATCCTCAGCTTGTGTAAACCAAGGTCACCAATTTACTCTAGTAGAGAACCTGGCCCGTTCTCCCTCTTACAGAAGAGAAAACTGGCAGCCAGCGCATATTATATATAATAGCCTCAGTCTGTGTACAAAACTGCAGTGGACCCCAATAGGACCTGACGTCTAGCATCATAAAGTTGAACACAGGGTGGAATGCAGCTTGCTGAGCTGTGGCTCTAACCTGAACTCATAACTCTTGGGGTTCACCCCTCTCCAATAAAGATGAATTCACTAAGGAAACAGAGCTCCTAATTCAGCTGCTATCCCTCCCCTGGTGCTTCATGGCTCCTGACACTCCTAGAACCCTTTGCTGGGAATCCAGATTACATGGGCTGGCTGCAAGGCTAAGAGCCTGTTCACGCACTGCTCCCTGCAGTCCCAAAGGGGAGATCAATCTTAGGTTTCACAGCTGACTAAAGACATGTACCTGGCTGAGCCGAATGCCCGGCGGTCTGTCTCCAGTGCTCTGTGGCAGCTGCAGCTGTTACCACACTCTGGCTGCAGACTCGTGGTGGCCAGGAGAGTGCGTGGTCGGCCTAGAGACTGGCGGTCTGTCTCTGCCTCACTCTCTCATTCTGTCAGATCTATATATTATATCAAATATCTTTAAAGAGCACAGTTTGAATGCTAGGGCTTATAATTCCATCTCGGGAGTTCTGACAACTCAGGCTTGGTTCTTGTGGTTTATGATGTCACCAGAACCCGTCGATGGAATTGTAGCCCCATAATTCACAGTTACCCTGTTATTTATTCTGCACAATATATGGCTGCAGTTTAATCACCAGCGTAAATTGCTGAAGCATCTTTGTGGAAACTATAATGTTACTGTAGCAGTATCTAACGCAGCACTGATTCAGCTGTGATGGCTAATGCAGACAAGACAATCCATAATCCTATTAGCACTACTGCATCTACTAAGCAGGACAAACCTCCAAAACGTCAAATGTGATGGGCCAAATCCAGACCTAGTGTAAGTAGATGCAAATCCTTTGATTTCAGTGGACTTGTTCCCACTTAAACCAGATTTTAACTTAAACCCTAGAAATGTGGAGGTGGATCCAAACTTTCCAAACCTATGCAAAATTATGATAAAAATTTTGTGCAAAAACAAGTTTTCTGGTGAGATTCTTGCTACTTCTGGTTAAAATACTATAAGACCAACCTTTCCCTATGGTATTTTTGTCTCTTCCAGTTCCAGTCCCTGAAATCAGTACTGAAGATTCTCAAACTGAATATTTCAGAACCTCAAATGTTTAAGGCTTGAATTTGTTTTTGTTTTTAAAAGTGGGCAAAAATTTCAGGAGATTTCTTATTTTAGCTGAATTGCCTCCACTCTATCTGGCTGATACTGCATAATATCTCCACGCCTGGGGTGTGGTGTAAGATGTGGCATCTGAATGGAGCCGTGTCACTGCGTTGCAACGGTTCATTTAAGTAAAAACAAGACAAAAATGGTGGCAAAATATTTTTTGCTAATCCTTGTATTTTATGTAATCTCCCAGGCTGAGATTTCCATAGCTGCCTAAGGTTTTTGGGACACCCAGTTCCATCCAAATCTAGGGCTGATTGAAAATCTTCTGTCAAAACTGGTTTTTGACAGCCAATTGGGATATTGACTAAAGATTTTTTTTTTTTGCATGCAAATTGTCTTCTTCCCACAGAAAATTTCAAGTTTATGTTAAAAACACCAGAATTCAGGGGGTTTTTTTAATGAAAAGTGAAAATTTTGAATGGAAAAAAATTTCCACGGGAAAATGAAATTCTGATCAGCTCTATCCAAATCCTTTAATGCAGCTTTGAAAATCTCAGCCCATTTTTTCACTCTCTCCCCTCTCAACATTTGCAGAGCATTATCACTGTGCTATGCATCACAGCTCACCACGTCCAGCGGCTTATTAGTCTGCTGCTTATGGGGAATGTCATTTTACAATGTAACTTCTTTTTTTAAAGTAGTGGTTTATTATTTTCTACAAGGAATCATTGTTTTAACCTGAGCAACCAACATGTGTTTCATGAGATATCACCTTTTAAACACTTAGCAGTTGAGTTTCAGTCGTCAGACTTTGCCGTCCCTGGATTCATACGGTTATACTGTTCTAGTAACTTGATACAGTGCAACGGGGGGGAAAAGCCTTTAAATTTATGGTGGGTCTCCGCTCTAATCATGTTGTTGCTTAGACTTTGTCTTAGCTATCAATCATTTTTAATGACAGTTTCAGAGAAAAGAGCTGAAAAGCAAATCTTACCCGACTTTCTCATCACTGGTGGCATGTCGTAACTTAAAGCAAACCTTTTTATGGCACAGCATTGCATTATGGAGGTTATGCAAACTAAGGGCTAAACCCTGCCCTGTCCTTAATGAGTGCAGGGAACCCCTCCCAGCACAGGAGCAGGGCAAGCTATCCTGGCTCCCCTCGGGTCAGTGACAAAACTCCCATTGACTTCAATGGAGGTAGGATTTCACTCCTTTCCTCCAAAGTGCTGCTTGTGTCTGTGTCAGCTGGACAGGGAAATGCAATGGTCAGACTAGATAATCACAGTGGCTCCTTCTGGCCTTATAATCTACGAATCATAGGGGCTGACTTCGTCTGCTCCAGGCCCGCCCCCACTCCACCCCTTCCTCCAAGCCCCCAGCCCTGCCCCACCTCTTCCTGCCCTTGCTCCGCCCCCTCCCTGCCTCTTCCTGTCCCCTCCCCCAAGCGCACCCCATCCCCACTCCTCCTGCTCCCTCCCAGCACCTCCTGCATGCTGCTGAACAGCTGTTCCGTAGTGTGGGAGGAGTTGATCAGCGGGGCAGCCAGTGGGCGGGAAGCACTGGGGGGGGAAGGGGGAAGCTTGGCTGCCAGTGGATGGTAAGCACCCGCTGAGCACCCACGGAGTTGGTGCCTATGTTATGAATCTATGAGGTTCTCAGGCCCACGCAGCCTCTGTGTACATGCTGTGGTCAGCAGCAGGCAGTTGGAGGGGAAGTGCGGTGCCAGTGGTGCATCTTTATAATGGCCCCATCCTGCTCCAACTGCAGTCAAAGACTCACAGACGTCTCACTGAACTGGAGGTTAGTGGATAGGGCGCTGGAGTGGGTGTCACAGAACCAGTGCATCCAGAGTGAACAGAGTCTGGCCCACTGATCTCCATGGAGCTATTCATGGAGGTAAAGGACTGCTCCAAATAAATATGAATATCATAATCTGGCCCACCGACTTTGTAGCCCATGTTTACACAGTATTGCTTTGTGTCCCCCTCTAGTGCCTGGACCATATAGATGTTTATGAGCCCACTATGACCTTTGAGCCAACAGAACTGGCTCTTTTAGCTCAGGCTGTAGATGCTCGTGGTTATATCGCAGGCCCTGAGTTCATTGCCCCGTGCCAGTGGACCCATCCAGGGGCGTCCTGTTACAACGTCAGTGAGACTACTTGCAGAGTAAGGGGCTACTCACTGTGAGTAAGGGTGACAAAGTCCAGCCCTAAATTAATACAGCATCTTTATGGATCCAGTCCTGTCCTTTCTTTTTTCAATCTCAAGGTTTGTGTCTATAAACTGAACCTGGACTTTGAGGTTCAAACCACCCTAGATTTGAGAGGGTCGCGCAAAGGGCACTATTTAAACCAATATTCATAAATGTCATTTGTTACCTGAGAACTGGAGTGAGGATTTGATTGGATTTTGAAAGATGTGATTCATAGTTACTCCAAGGGCTTGTCTACACTTGGAAGTTAATCTGGAATAAGGTGAATAGAGGGTGAATCTAACTGTTCCTGATCAACTCCATATCTGGATGCTCTTATTCTGAAATCAGAGTACCTCGTTTCAAATTAGCCTAATCTACACAGGAAGCTAATATGGAGTCATTAATCAGGAATACTATTCCAGACTAACTCCATGTGTAGATGAGCTCCAAGGGCATGTCTACATGCAGCGGAAAAGCATGCTGGAGTGGTTTGATTTCTAAAGCGCACCAATATGTTGCACGTTAACTGGCCTGTGTAGACCCCACTGATACAGACTAAAAGTTCCCTAATGCACTTTAATTCAGTACTGTTTGGAACAGCACAATGTTAAAGTGCGCTAGGGAACTTTCCATTTTTGCCAGCAGGGTCTACGTGGGCCAGTTACAGTTTACGGCACAACATGTTGATGTGCTTTAGAAGTCACACCCCTTTACACTACTAGAGCACTGGAAAGGGGTCTTGTTTAAAAGGAGAATCAGACCCTTGTTGGGCAGATTTTTTACCCAATGTTGGTTTCCTGGTGGGAATGAGAGAGAAAGGAATCTTCTGAATGGGTTTCCACCTTTTGGATAATGCAATGCAAGATGTTTGTTTATTGCAAGAAGTTTTAGTGGGGCCGACAGCCTCAGGGTATACATACTCCACTTCAGGCTTTAGATGCTCCGAGATGCATTAGGAACATTTGCCTTGATCTTTTATTACTCTGGTAAATCATTTATTCTGGTCGCCTACTTATGCATTCCCCCTCATCCGCCTTATCAGATATAATGATCGTGGTGTATAGCCCTCTTACCCATGTTCTGCAGTTTTGCATACATAGCTCACTGATTATAAACTAACTAATGAACTATAACAGCTCAGCGCCTTTGAAGAACTCCCAGTCTTGTAATGGTAACTTGCCGCCACCTTTTTCAGTAACAGACCAGGTTCAGGTCTGGATTTGGATTTGAACTCCCTTGGCATTCAGGGGGGCTTGAATCTGGCGTATTGTATTGGATCTGTCTTTACTATGTTACTGAATCTTATTGACTCTAACTGGATCATACAGAATGTACACGGGTGAATGACTGAAAGCTCCTCTCCTCTTCTCTTCCATAGTATGTATTTTTAGTCATTAGCAATGTGTTTCATGACTTCTTCTACAAAGGGCTATCAAGGTCCCCCAGTTACCCAAACGTTTGGCTCCATGGCATTTGTACTGCTTTTAATTGGTATGTCCAGGTACAGGAATTTGGACTGCCAGTGTGTGCCATGCCTCTGGGCGTGCCCAGGATTGATGGCAGGTGTGCCGTGTGTGTGTGTGTGTGTGTGAGAGAGAGAGAGAGAGAGAGAGAGAGAGGGCTGAATGGCAGAATGGCAGGCTGTGCATGTTAAAAGCTGTGCAAGCTAGGAATACCATATTTAACATGCATTTGGGCTCAGCACTTTTATACTGTGCCACCTTCTGTTTGGGCCTAGCTCTGATCACCTTTTCCAGTCAGATCAAATCGTGTCTCCCCCAGTGACAATGGGGATTGCGGTGAGGAGGACAGAGATTCAGATTGTTCTATTTCTACCTCTGAAGTCGTTTCAGGGATGCTGGCTCTGTCTCTTCTCACCCCGTCGCTTCCACTGGGGCTGAGTCATTGCATTCAGCGTGCGTGCACTGACACCTCGGAGAGACTTGGCCCGTTCCCTTGTCTCACTTGCACTCTTTTCCAGGGTGGATGCGCGCCCTGGAGGGATGTGGTTTGTCTCAAGACATAAGACGTCCTCCCTCGACGACTACGTTACTTCCACAAGCTACAAAAGGCTGGCAAGAGGGAGAGAGATGCTCCAGTGGTGCCGCTTCCCACTGAGATCCTTGCTAACAAGCCCACGCAGCTGGACCGATAAACAGGCACCTTTTAATCTCCTCTCAAAAAGACCCAAGCCACCGGAAATTAACAAAGACGCACACACACGCAAACAAGCTGCAGAGAGGACTCAGCGAGGAGGGGAAGAGGGGAAATTATCCAATTAGGTGGGGGGGGGAGAGAGAGCGAGCCAGCAGGACGCACCTGTCAATCAGGGCAGACAGCTGCAGCTCCCCCTACTCTCGCTGTACTGACAGCAAAATAGGTAAACAATACAGAAGAAAGCACGAGGCAGTGGCTTTGCTTCCAAGCAGGGTGAGCTGGGACATGATGGGGCTCAGGTCTCAGCAAGTTCAGCGCGCTAAGCAGGGGGTCAGACTAGATGATCATAATGGTCCCTCCTGCCTTAAAATCTGTGAGGCTAGGCACATGTTACCTTCCCATCACTTTGGGGAACTGGCCTTCTGATCTAGCCATCTGTCCTATCTCTCCATCTCTCCCCCACCCTTCAGGTTCTAATATTGGTGCCCATCACACCTTTATCTGACCTCTGCCCTAGGACTTGGGCTCACACCCAGGGCTGACACTGCAGAAGGATGCTGCTGTGTTATGAGGCCTGCCCTTCGGATGAGGCGCTAACCTGTGAGATCCCTTCCGCCTGATTGGTGGGTTTGCCCCTAGGAGACATGACTGACTCCATGGTGCTTTTGGGAAGGAGGAAGGGATAACACCAGTATCCTGGCTACGATCTCTCAGTAAAACAGCTTCTAATCAACCCTGCCTTGACAGTTGCATTGATCTGGTTGCACTGGTTTGAAAGCCTGGTACAATCTGGGTGTGAAAGTAGCCATACAATGCCAAATTCTGTTCTAGAGAGGCTCCTACCCCACTGGTATCCTGTGCAATTTTGTAAGGTTTGTGGCTGAATGAGGAAAGGGAATTTTTCTTTCTCCTCCTTTCAGATCCCTGTTAGAAGACGCCCCATGCTCCCTGCTGATATACGTTTCAACCTCAAGCAAAGAAAGGTCTTGAGAGCTCAAGTCAACTGTGAGATGGGACCAATGCACACGGCATGCCATAGGGCTTCCTTGATGTTTGCCTGTCAGAGTGCAAGATCCACTCATTCATGTGCGTGATAACTGTGATTAACAGCACGCACAGGGCATTTGAGCATTTGAGAGTGTACCTGTGGTTTGGGGGGGCCCTGTGAGAGTGCAGATGACAATGTGCATATGCGTGCATATGTGTGCAATGTGCGTCTGGCTCTTTAGAGCTATTTGAGGTTGAGCGTAAAGGGGGTTGGACTCTGGTCTCTATTACACCAGTGTCAATGCAGAATAGAGCTGAATGGAATTGCTTCAGATTTGCATGATTGTAGCTCAGAAGCGGAATTTGCTCCCTTACTCTGTGTGTTTGTATACATTTGTGTTCAAGTGCTTAGAAACGGTTGCATGTGCTGGGTCTTCAAATGTGCGTGTCTGCTTGGAAATGCATGAATGGGTATTCTTGTCTACATGTGTGTTCATGTATGTGCCCTAGCAGGTGCATGTGTTTTGAGGTGTGTGTGTGCCTATTACGGGTGTGGGTGGGTGAGGTTCTGTGGCCTGCCATGTGCTGGTCAGACGAGATGATCACGATGGTCCCTTCTGGCTTTAAAAGTCTGAGTGACATTCATCTGTGTTAAAAATGTTTTTTTCCCCCCTTTTGTGTGTGCCTCCATGCCAATTTATCCGGGTGGGAGTTCCTGCTGTGTGCATATGTGCATGTATGTCCCTGTCTGCGTGCCTGATTGGTGGGTTTTGGTGGGTTCCATATATGTGTGTTTTGGGGACTGATACAAGCATAAGGGTTGGTGTGTCGTTGTGCCCATGTGGGCATTCATGTGGGTGTACACAAGCTTGTGTGTCTGGGTCAGCATTTTTGTTTGGGAAATACAGTAGAGGAGAGTCATACAACTGTAGAGCTGGAAGGGACCTAGAGAAATCGTCAAGTCCAGCACTCTGCCCTGAGGCAGGACCAAGTAAAACTAGACCATCCCTGACAGGTGTTTGTCCAACCTGTTCTTAAAAACCTCCACTGGGGGGGTTCCACACCCACCTTGGAATCGTATTACAGAGCTTAACCACCCTTTGAGTTAGAATGACTTTCCTAACATCTAACCTAAATCCCCCTTGCTGCAAATTATGCCCATTGCTTCTTGTCCTACCTTCGGTGGACATGGAGAACAATTAATTGATCACTGTCCTCTTTATAGCAGCCCTTAACATATTTGAAAACTGTTATCAGCTCACCGCTCAGTCTTCTTTTCTCAAGACTAAACATGCCCAGTTTTTTTAACCTTTCCTCATAGGTCAGGTTTTCAAAACCTTTGATCGTTTTTTATTGCTCTCCTCTGGAGTGTCTCCAATTCATCCACATCTTTCCTGAAGTGTGGTGTCCAGAATGAGACACAATACTCCAGCTGAGGCCTCACCAGTGCTGAGTAGAGCGGAACAATTACCTCCCATGTCTTATGTACCACACTCCTGTTAACACACCCCGTAATATTAGCTTTCTTCATAGCTGCATCACACTGTTGACTCATATTCAATTTGTGGTCCACTATAACCCCCAGATCCTTTTCAGCAATGCAACCACCTAGCCAGTTATTCTCCATTTTGTAGTTGTGCATCTGATTTTTCCCTTCCTACTTTGCACTTGTTTTTATTTATTGTTGAATTCAGACCAGTTCTCAAATTTAAGACCATTTTGAATTCGTATCCTGTCCCCCAAAGTGTTTGCAACCCCTCCCAGCTTGGTGTCATCTGCAAATTGTATAAGCTCACTCTCCACTCTATTATCTGAGTCACTGGACTGACCCAGGACTGACCCATTTGGGACCCCACTAGTTATGCCCTCCCATTGATAACTACTCTTTTGAGTAAAGTCTTTCAACCAGATGTGCATCCACCTTGTAGTAATTTCATCTAGACCACATTTCCCTAGTTTGTTTATGAGGATGTCATGTGGGACTGTGTCCAAAGCCTTATTAAAATCAATATATGTCACATCTACTGCTCCCCACACATCCAATAGGCCAGTAACCCTGTTAAAGAAGGAAATTAGGTTGGTTAGGCATGAATTGTTCTTGACAAATCCATGCTGGATATTCCTTATAACCCTATTATCCTCCAGACACTTACAAACTGGTTGTTGAGTAGTTTGTTCCAGTATCTTTCCAAGTATCGAAGTTAGGCTGACTAGTTTATTATTCCCTGGGTCCTCTTTCTTCCCCTTTTAAAAGATAGGTACTAGGTTTGTGTTTCTCCAGTCTTCTGGGACCTCACATGTCCTCTAGGAGTTTTCAAAGATAATTAGGGGTTCTGAGATTGCTTCAGCTAGTTCCTTAAGTACCCTCGGATGAATGTCATCAGGGCCTGCCGACTTGAATACATCCAACTTATCTAAATATTCTTTAACCTGATTTTTCCCTATTTTGGCTTGCATCTCTTCCCCTTTGTTGTTAATATTGTGTTGAGTATTTGGTCACCATTCACCTTATTAGTGAAGAGTGAAGCAAAATAAGCATTAAGCATCTCTGCTTTCTTGATGTCCTCAGTTATTAGCTCTCCTTCTCCACTAAGTAGAGGACCTACTCTTTCCTTTGTCTTTCTCTTGCTCCTAATGTATTTAAAGAACCTCTTCTTCTTACCTTTTATGTCCCTTGCTAGAAGAAGGATGGCACGGTGGCTATGGGCACTTGCCTATGTCACGGGATACTTGGGTTCAATTTCCTGCTCCCTCACAAACTTCCTGATGTTGGCGTGACAGAGATGGCAATTTCCTGGAGACTTGGGAAACCTTATTGAATTAAGTTTAAGTATCTTTAGGTTCCATTGTATTAGATGAATCGTTTATGTACTATTGTGGGCTGGGATTGTAAGTAACCTCTCGAGGGAGGAGATGGGAGGCATGGTGGTTGAAAGGACTATAGTGAAAGTGTGCCAGACAAGAATGGACTTTTAGGACTATACATGTGAAGTGGCTTGCCTGGGGAATGCCTGGGGAGGGGGTAATACAAATTCCCTACCTCCGGTTATGCAAAACCCCAGCCTTTTGATGCTTTGCCCTGAAGAGAGGGTTTTTTGTCGGCTGATCACCAGTTACATGAGGCCAAGATCAAAGGCCCAAGTTGGATAAGGGAAAGACTGAACTATTCCTGGTAATTCTGGTTCTGAATCTGAGACAGTTATGAACTTGTAATCATGGAGAAAACCCAATTGTGGGTTTTGAAGGACTGATGCCTACCAGAGCCCGAGGATGGAGTTGGGGTGATTTCTGGCAAGCTTCTTAGCATGCCTGGAGGTTCTTTTATTATTTTAAATACGTTTTCTCTTTAATGCTTTCACCTTAAGAATAAATGTGCTTGCTGGCTGTGTGGTAACCTGTGACTGCTGGCAGTTATAGCTGTTCATAGCCTTCGGAGAGCTGGCCTCCTTAAACTCCCTGGTTTGCTGGGAATATCATGGTGTAGGCAGGGAGCTGAGCAGCTTGGAAAGGAGGGAGAGACACACGAGTCTGTACCTGAGAGAGCTGACTGCTGTGGAGCTGGGAGCCTACAGTGAGTGCCCTTGAGGGACCATCCACAGGGAATACAGATCCAGTTGCTTTGAACTGTGACAACTGGGTCAAGTCATTTAGCCGCCCTGTGCCTCAGTTCCCCTTCTGTAAAATGGGGATAATGGCACTTCCCTATTTCAGAAGAGTGTTGTGAAGGTAAATGCATCAAAGATTGCGAGGTGCTCTGCTACTACTCGAATGGGTACCATAGCCTGTCATGCATTTGGAGTGCAGGGGCAAACCCCTTCTTTTCCTGCTGGCAGCTTGCGGGGCAAGCAACACAGTTCCAGCCTTACACATTGTCCTTGAGCATCTGCCCCGGTGTAGGGCAGGAGAGCTCGTTTCAGGCCAGGAGAGAGGCTCTGCTGGCCCATGTCACTGCTGCTCTGAAAAAGAGCAGTCTGTGTCCCTGACTAGCATGGGATGCCAACCACAGCATGTTTGAGAGCTGGCTGGAGGCCCGGTCTCTCTCAGCCAGCAGTCCACATGCTCTTGGGGCCGCTATTTGTCAGTCAGCTTGGTGTAGGCAGGCTTCGCTCTTTGCCAATGTTTGAGCAGTAGGTAGAGAATTCTGCACTGCTGCTGTGTGCGTGAGCGAAGGGGTTAAGGCTCTCTATGCCAACTTACCTCCTCCACCCCACCAATTACATCCAGGGGAGATGGTGGCCATAAGGGGGGTCTGCAAATATCTGTGTCTTTGTTTCCGCAAGTGTGTGTCGGTATGGTGGTGGGTGCATGCATGAGTTTATAATAAGTATGAACCGGTGCTTTCTTGCGTGTTGCGGGTGTGTTGAGGAATGCACACGTATGTGTTGACTGTGTGTGCGGGGGCAGGTGTGTTTGTGTTTATGGTATGGATACGTGGGTTTCTGTGTGTGTGTTGTTCACACGTATCTGATAGCAGCAAATAATGTCACCTCCCGACCTGGAAGGTACCATAACATTCTCCCATCCCTCCCAGGATTAAAAACAACAACAAACAGCGGCGATACAGGAGGAGCTGCTCCAATTCTCCTTTAAAGAGCAGTTAGCAAATTGGCAGCCCCCAGTGCATGCTGGATCCAAGTTCACTTTTGCATTGGGGCTCAGAGAAGAGAGAAGCAACGATTCGTTTGCCACTGCCCTCGAGCCAGGAAACCTAAGCTTGGCGACTTTCCAAGGCCACGGCACATTCATATCTAAAGAGAGTGTCAGGCAATCGCTCACACGCACAGACAGACACACACACAAAGAGGGAACGGTAGGATGGGGTATTTTCAAAGCACCACAGCGGTTAAGATGCAGAGACAATCTCGAGTTTTCAGGCCATGGCTGTCAGGATGCTGTGCTATATTCATCACCCCCCACTCCATGGTGATAAAAATTTACACAGCCAACGAAACGAAGATTAATTTCATGTGAAAAGCTGACAGAATGGCCCATGTCATTGCTTTATTTATGCCAGCACTCAGTAACTCCGTGCAAGTTCCATCGAGGTGGCAGACACCCCGTCCCCTTGAGCCATCTCTTCTCCTCTCTAATGATGCCACCGTTTTGACAAAACCGAGCAACGCAGCCGGTATGTGCGAAGTTGGAATTAATTTTCTTCTGAAAGGTCAAGTATGTTAATGAGCTTTTGGCTGCCTGTGTTTGCTTTCTTGTCTTTATTTTTTTTTTTTTTAATAGGGAAGAAAGAAAAGAGGAGTGAAAAAAGGGGGGAAAGGCAGAAAGAAAGAAACTGCAGGCAGTATAAGCGCCTGTTTTATTTTTCTCATCTGCTCTTCTCATTCCTGGGCTTGGGCTGTGGCAGGAAAAGGCAGTAAGGGGGCTAATGGTATCGGTGGACTTCTGCGAAGGCTGCTTGGAGGGTTGAGAGTGGCTGTGGAGGACACACATGGCAGAGGTGGTGTAACCTGGCACCAGGGAGGTGAATTACACCTACGGTGCACTTGAGGAATTGGCGAAGCAGCTGAGCCTCCCGTAGCAGGGTTGTGTGTATGTTGGGGGGCAGAGAGTGAAGGAAAGGGTAAGATTGTTGGAAAGAAAGAGGGCTGGCCAGCAAGAATGTAATGAGAGAAATGCCATGGGGGCCAGGCATACAGACAGGATGGCATGTGTTGGGGTCAATGTGGGGGGCATAGGCAGATGAAAGAGCAGTTGTCCCCATCTCTTATATTTGCCATGGACTGTTAGACCTGTGTGTGCTGCCCCTTTTTATCCTCCAAATCCCTCCCTCGATTCCTAAGAGTTGATTCTGCCACGTTCACACATTGAGTAGCACCTTAGGAGTCTTGTTGGTTTCAGTGGGACTTCTTGTGGGATCAAACGGTGATCAGCATGAATAAAGGTGGCAGAGCTGGGCTGAACGGGTATGTCTACCCAGCAAAGAGAAACCCGCAGCTGGCCTATGCCAGCCGACTCGGGTCACAGGGCTCGGGCTGCAGGGCAGTAGACATGGGACCCTCACCCTGCAGGGTCCTAGAGTCCAGGCTCCAGCCCAAGCCCGGAAGGCTACACAGCAATGAACCAGCCCTGCAGTCTGAACCCTGCAAGCCCGCGTCGGCTGGGGCGGGCCAGCCATGGGTTTTTCTTTGCTGCGTTGACATATCCTAAATAGCCCACTCAAAGAGTGAGTGTGTTCTAGCAAATTGCAGCAAGCAAATGGGAATCATGAAGCCTCCGTTCTAATCCTGGCTGCTCCACTGACTTTTTGTGCAACCTTGGACTAGATACTCAGGCTCATATTTCCAAAACCACGGTTCAGCCACACAGGCATTGGGAATTCACGAGTGCTCATGGACACTGTTTTTGCAATATAAGACCTGCTTTGTTGCTGTATTCTCCCCGCCCACACCCCGTGTTGCGCAGGCTGTTTCCCTGGTTCATCCATTCCTGGGGCTCTGGTTGTGATCTGGTCACTTCTCATAAACTCTGCTGGGTTAGGCCTGACCAGTACTTGACTGAAAGCTTGGGTGCTGCCCAAAGTGGCATTGTTGACCTTGGAGGTCATATACGTCAATGTGCTTGCTTAGGTGTAAGGATGAATGATGCAGAATGTAAAAATGCAACGGTCATGCATGGAATATTTAAGAGTGTCCTTAACTCAGAATGATCCTTGCTTTAAATTTGAAACAACTGATTCTTACATACAAGTCCTCATCTATGTATGAACCATCAGTCCCCAACACACACACACATTTGCCCTCTGAGTCAGTACTGCCCCAATCTTATTGACTTTCAATTGATTTACAGTGAGACTTGTGTTTCTAAGTCACTTCGATCTTTTGAAAATCCTGTCCACAAACCATTGTGCTGTGCTCTCTCTCTCGCTCTCGCTCTCTTAATCTAATCTAAGGTCTCAGCAATCGGATATCTAAGTCTCTCTTCTGTAGAGTTACTGTGCCCTGTTTCACAGCTACTATGTTCCACTCTAGAGGTGGTTGCATTTAAATGGTGAGTGGGAGTGATTTGGGATAAGCATCACTCCACAGCAATGGAATTATCTAACACATTTCAGGGACAAATGATGTTTAGTCATAGAAATGTAGGGCTGGAAGAGGTCATCTAGTCCAGGCTCCTGCCCTGTGTCATGATCAAGTCAACCTAGACCATCCCTGACAGGTGTTTGTCCAGCCTGTTCTTAAATGCCTCCACTGATGGGGATTCCACAGCCTCCCTTGGAAACCTGCTTTAGAGCTTAAAAAACTTTATTGATCAATTCATCAATTCAAGCAAAGAAAAAAAAGATATACAAAGTGTCCAGTATTCAGAACTGTGCCCGCTATTTAGGAGAACTGGAGCTGGGGACGGTTAGTGATCTCTGTGCTGACACTGACTCTGCAAAATCACCAGTGCCAGATGTTCAAGACAGCTCAGGGCCGGATTGTCGAGGGCTCAGCGCCCCACAGCTGGGGCCAGGTTTTCAAAGGAATTCAGCTCCCAGCAGCTCCCATCATGCCTCTCATGGCCAGATTTTCAAAGGGACTCAGCTTTCAACATGCTGAGCAATTCTGAAAATCCCGCCTCTTATTTCGGGGCCTAAATGGGAGCTGAGCACTTTTGCAAATGTGACCCATGCAGTACAGCAGGGCAATGGCTCTTCTTCCTTGCATACTCATGGTACCATTCCTCTCTGTTTTAGGGACCGTTATCAACCTGCCTTAGCATAATGTCCCATGTGCTGCAGCTCGTGGTTTGTTCCACATTCAGTCTGTCTCTTTCTTTCATTCCATTTCCTCTCCCCTCATGGGAGAGCAGTGGCGCCTGGAACAGAAAGGTCAGCACAGAGGTTACCCAAGTCTCTCTGGGTCTTAAGGCTTCCAGCTTTGCTAAGAAGAGCTGCCAACATTTTCTCCACCACAGAACCTAACATCTCTCTCTCCCAAGACCTTAGTCTTCTCCTTGGTGAGAATCTGACTGTGGCATGAAGCTGCAGAGGGGCCGTTTTGGGGCTTTAGTTAATAAAGCAATTCACTCCTTTGCTGATTAGTGTTTTAAAATTGAAGGGCTAGAAAATTAATCCTCTGAAAGGCAAAGACCCAAAGTAAGGGTGGTAAAAGATAACGTCATTGCAGAAACGGTGCAGAGGGAGGAGCAGCTAGAGAGCAGGGCAGGAGGAGGAATAGCAGGATCCAGGGGAAAAGGAACCGGATCAAGGGAAGCAACCTGAGAGTGGCAGCCTGGATAGGGGAAGATGGAGTGAGAGCAGGATACAGAGAAAGAGATCTGAACCAGGGCCTGGATATAGAGAAACGAAGCAGGAGCCAGACAGAGGGAGATGGCTCAGGGGTGAAAGTCAGAAAGGGACAGATGTGATGGGCTTAACTCCTTCTATTCATAAGCTCCTCTTAGAGACTTGCCATGAGACTCCCTTCTTGCACAAGATTGGTAGGAACGTTGGGCCAGATCCTCTGCTCTATTTCCCTAGGCTAGATGGAGACCCCAGTAAACCACTTTCTGGGATGTATCTTACAGCACCATACATATCACATTGGGATCTGGCGCACTGTTTGCCAGTTATTTGTAGGGTTGCCAGTTTTGGTTGGATGTATTCCTGGAGGTTTCATCACATGGCATACTCTTTAATTAAAGATTAATCTTTAATTCCTGGAGACTCCAGGGCAATCCTGGAGGATTGGCAACTCCAGTTATTTGCTATGGGCCAGGAAGGGAAGCTGAGCACATAACTCTTCTATTGTTGTAGCACCCTGCATGGAACTTGGAGGGAGGAGGAGAGGTTGCAGGAGGGAAGAGTTTGGAGGCAGCACCAGGAAGCCAGTCTGTGTGCACATGGCTGGAATGCTATGTGCAGTTGCAGCACTTCTATAAATAGTTTGCTTGATAAGGAAGCAGTTTAGTTTTAGAAATATGGAGTCCTCTCCTGTTATTACCCAGCATGCAGTACATGAAACAATTGTATGTTCCGTAGCAACATTGTTTTTTATTTAGATGTGAGTTTATTTAAAGCAAACCCCAAATCCTCATATTAAAAGTCCAAGGGTCCTTTTTACTTGTTTTTACATGGTTGTTAGTTATGCCCTTGACAGCACTCCTTCAGTGGTGCCACTAGTTGAACAGGGGGTCAGACACTGAAAAGCAAAAGGAAATGAAAAAAGCATCAAGTGTTTCTCCTAGAGCCAGGAGGGTGAGAATTCGTTGTGTGGCTGATGTGCCGTGCTGTGTGGGGCCTGGGGAAGCACTGCTATCAGCTTACTTCAGTGGTACCCCACGTTACCTGATCTGCCAGACTTCAAGGGCATCAGTTTCAGGGGATATGGCGCTCTAGGTAGGTGGCAAAGTGCATGAAAAGTGGGGCAAAGAGGAGAGGAGAGGGAGGGTGTGGAAGTGAACAAGGGGGAGCCCTAAATCTCTCACAGGTTGAAAATCAGATACGATGGTCTCCCCACTTCTGCTCACTTGCTAAGAGTGCAAAAGTCACAGGGGAGGGGAGGGTTGGGTGGGGCTTCAGCTAGATCGAATGTAATGTTTTGCTAGATGCAGCAACAGAGCGCTTCCCAGCTATCAGCTGGTGCTTTCACTCACACGCATCTGTGATTGATGGGCAGAGAGTATAAACACCTCATTAGTGCTGTAATTCACTGGTTAGAGCTCAGAATCTGCTGTGGGAGAGAGGGGGAAAGGGTTCAGAAACTTTAATAAAGAAAAA
This sequence comes from Emys orbicularis, assembly GCF_028017835.1. NCBI lineage: Eukaryota > Metazoa > Chordata > Testudines > Emydidae > Emys > Emys orbicularis. The sequence goes on along the minus strand of NC_088698.1, from coordinate 7,768,716 downwards.
AAAATGAAGCCGGAGAAGAACGGATCTAAAGGCCACACAAATCATTGCGGGGAGTTATCCGACGCACTTTGAAAACTTTAATTGCTGGTAATGGCCAACCTGTTGGGTGGTATTTTATTAACACTAATAGATTTTTACGGGATATTTCTCACGTTGCTCTCCCAGAGCCTGAGGAATACATTAAATATTAAAAGTTAATGCTCTTGGTTGCTGTTTCAAGGATGCCCTGCTGATAACGAGCTTTCCCGCAAGTTAGGAGCTGGGAGAAAACATGAGCCACTCTTGCCGTTTACGACCTCTGCAGTAATAATGAGGGGAATGCTTGGAGCTTAAGTGGCACCTTCCAATTGAGGATCTGAAAGCCATGTCCAAATGTTCATGAATGAAGCATCACGGGTGTGATCCTTGGTTTACCGATGGATAAGGGAAGCACAAAGGTGCCCAAATCCCAGTGAAAATCAAAGGACCTAACTCCCTGAGGCTCCTTGAGGTTAAGTCACCCAAGCCAACTGCTGAGGCAGGAGCAGAAACTAAGCGTTCTGTTTCGTAGCCAGGCCCCCATGTACAATGTGAATGTACTGACACGCAGCAGTTGCATTTTGATAAATATGTTGCATTTACTCTTGCTGGTGACACATAAATGGCCTGGTATCTGGAGCACAGGGAAAGAGGCCCAGCAGTGGCAGAAGAGGCCATATAAAATGTGGGTACCTAGGCGAGGTTTTCAGGTGTCGCTACTTGCCTTGCAGATGTGCCATGTACACCAGAGCACCTTAGGAAGGAAACTATCAGGTTATCTGGGCAGCTAAGGAAAAGGCATCCGGGCAGCAGCCAAAGAAGGGAAAGAAAACACTGGGAGCCCTATGGGTAGGGTAGCTGGAGATAGAGTTAGGGTTCCTATGGGTAGAGCTCCACACCCTAGGATTAGAGTTCCTATGGGTAGGGTATTTGAAGCTGAGGTTAGGATTCCTGTTGGTAGGGGTTTTTGGAGCCAAACAGGCTGGAAGGTGGCTAAACTGAGGCAAGCAAGGCTAAGTGGGTTGCCCAAGCCCACTGGGTGAGATAGTGGAGAAGCCAGGAATAGAACCCAGGAGTCCTTACTCATTAACCTCATCAAAAATGGAACCTATAATTCATCTTTGGTGCCCAGTGCTGCAGCTCCAGCAGTGGTGGCAATGTTGGAAGTAGTACTGTAGACAGGGCTCAGGCCTTTAAACCAAGAGCCCTGCCTCAGCCCACCTGTCTATACTACATCTTCCACCAGTTATGCCACTGGTGCTGAGTGATGGGTCCGAGTGGTTTTGCAGCCAGGTTCTCGTGCTGTGATGACCTGAAATGAGCAGCAGCACCAATCCCCTCTTGACTAGAGTCAGCACAGAGCATTCAGCAATCATCCAGCCTTCCAGGCCTATCAGGCTGAAGGAGCAGCTTCTTCATGCCTGTTGTACAGGCTGCAGGCTGGATCTTGAATAGAACTTGTTGAACTGTTAGCAACAAACAGCCCATTTCCTGGTCATGAATGGGCTCTAAACAGTTTGATTTGTACACATATTTTTGCGATTGTTCTAGAAATGCTTTGGGCCTGGCAGGGCCGGCTCTGGCTTTTTTTCCCGCGGGGGGGGGAGGGGAGGGCGGCCGGAGCCCCGGGGGGAGGGCGGCGAGCCCCGGCGGGGGCTCCGCTCTCCCCCCGGCGGCCGGGCGGAGGGCGCCGGGGGGGAGGGCGGCCGGAGCCCTGGGAGGAGGGCGGCGAGCCCAGGCCGGGGCTCCGCTCTCCCCCCGGCGGCCGGGGGGAGGGCACTGGGGCGGGAGGGCGGCCGGAGCCCTGGGAGGAGGGCGGCGAGCCCCGGCGGGGGCTCCGCTCTCCCCCCGGCGGCCGGGGGGAGGGCGCTGGGGGAGAGGGCGGCCAGAGCACCGGGGGGAGGGTGGCGAGCCCGGCCGTGGCCCAGCTCTCCCCGGCGGCCGGAGCGCCGCGCCGCCCCCCTCCAGGTGCCGCTCCAAGCACAAGCTGGGTGGGCTGGTGCCTGGAGCCGGCCCTGGGGCCTGGTCTGCCATTTCTTGTCACCTCTTGTCACCATTGACACCTGTGCACTGGGAGTGCAAAGCACTTCTCACTCTACTTGGGCAGCATTTTCCACCCACTTTTGCATTGGTTTGCTCCAGCTGCTTTGCACGGCTCTAGCTTAACCTGGCCAGTTAAGTTAGGTTCCCAACTGCTTTGGAGTGATGCAAAGCATAGCAGTGAATCTGTCCCCTGGAATCTGGATCTGAGAGCCCAGAGCCATCATGAGCAATGTGACTCTGTGGAGCAGCCTGCAAAGATCAAAAGTTGTCCTCTGTTGTGGAAGGTGGATCTCGGGACTGCAGATGGACAGACTGGAGTGCTGCAGGCTGCAGCTGCCAGCAGGCTCCGATTGCTGGTGAGATATAATGGAAGCATTAAACACGCGCTCTCCCTGCCTTAATGAAAAGTACAGCACCGTGACACTGGGGTGGAGACAGGCAAAACTGGGCATGGTTTTGATTCTGAAGAGCTTGTTGCTCGGGTCGGGGAGAGGTGGGAGGTTTGGAATGGGATCCCATGTTAGCCAGGGTTCCAGGGAGTATTTAGATAAATGGTTCTGAGCCCAGTTCTATCCAGGAGAAACTCCATCACTTCACCCCCATGAACAGGGCTACATTAAGGCACAGGTACTCCAGGCCTTTTCCTAGGGCCCCAGCTACTGGAGTCATGGGACGGCATGAGAATTTCAGCTTTCAGTTTAAAAAATGTAAATTTCTAACCTTCACAGTTGCAAAGAAAAACTTGAAAATGGGACTTGAGTGGAACTGATGCAGTGACATCTGCTCCCAAGCGGTAGGGAGGGACCCTACGGCCAATCCTGGTGAGGGACACAAGAGGGCCCCAGGGTGTGGCCCCTGCATCTCTGGAAGGGCAAGGAAACAGGAGTCTCACTGGCACTCAAGACTGTGGCATGAAGCCACGGTGCAGTGTGAGCCACAGGACCAGAGCCCTGGGGGCAGGCACATCTAGGGCCCTGGATTGCCTTAATCTGCCCCAGACCATGAGGCTTAATGATGATCTGAGCTGTGGGTCTTCTCTCTGCTCTGAAGGAAGAAAGGATCTGAGTCTCAGACGGTGCTTAGACAATGAGGGGGAGCGAGTGAGAGGCGGTTTTGCAGACTCTTCCTTTCCAAAGGCTCCAAAGTTCCGGGACTTGCCTTGGTGCTAGACTGCAGTTTAGCAATAAAACAGCCTTATTTACTTAACAGGAATCGACTGCTGTATTCACCCCCCCCACCCCCCGCCCCAGCCCTCAGCTTCTCCCAACCCTCCCTCCCATGCAATAACTACAGCTTTTCCTGATTGACCCCAGAGGCTTTTGAAAAACCTTTTTACTTAAACATATATTGACCTCAGCCTTGCTGCCTGGTGAATTATGTCACAGCTGGCAATCTAGAAATCATAAATTAGCCCTCAAACCTGTGGAACTGTCTGCTAATGACACAGATTCGAGCCTTTGCTGATGGGAGCTGTACCAGGTGCCTCCAAAGCTCTGCCGACCTAGAGAGGTGCCCTTTTTATTCCTTCTCTACAAATCACTCGCTGGGACCTGTAATTTTTTTATTCTCCTCCCACTCCTCCCCCAGTCCCTTTTCTTCCTTAGCACCCTGCACAAAATGTTATGACCTGGTTTAACCCACCCTCCAAAGGGAAAGGAAAGAGCGACATCATCTTGGGGAGTGTTACTTTTACAGGGGGCTTCTTTCTTTCTTTTCTTTCTTGCTATGTTCTATTCTTCTTTCTAGTGTTACTTCTTTATTTGTTTCTTTTTTTTTTTTTTCCTCCTGACTTGATTCCTGTGGTCACTATGCCGGACAAATGAGAAATGTAATGACATCGGAAGCCATCCTCCCTCACTTCTGTAATGACAGCATGATTCCTATGGAGTTCTCTTTGCGTTTGTCATTTCTTTCCTTGAATGAAGACCTGGGATATACTTGCTCATTGGCACTCTTGTTGATAAGGGATGGGGAAGATGTGGTGAAAGGTTAAGTAGCACCATAAGCTAAATCAGCCGTAATGTCCCTGCCTAGCTTTCTAAATCACTGGCACTCTGTACTTCAGGAGAAGTCTTGCTGTGCTTGCCTTAAGCACATGCAGTGCAAGTGCTTGTCTGAGGCTCCTCCTGAGGGGTGCATAAAAACTCAGATCTCTTGAGCTAGCTGGATCTTCACCTTCCAGCATATAGACAGGCATGAGTGTCCACTTGCTGTCCAATCTCCCATGCTGGCAGTAGGTCCGGAATAGGAGGTACTCTCTTGCAATGGGACCAGGTGGGGATGCAGCTTTTTACCCTTTCCTGACCCACAGGACTGGAAAGGGAGGGCGCTCGCTGTCCAATCCATCTGGCAGCATGGAACACCCTTCTTGCTGGCAGGCCCTGTCCTTGCATTGGAGCTTGCAAATTTTGGCTCTGGAACTATGGCACATTTCATGATCAGGGGTGTCCGGAAAGCAGGATACCCTGGCGGCTGCTCTCTGTGCCGGTTAGCCCCGGATCTTGACTTATTTTGGAACATGCAAACGTTTGACAGTTAAGGACAGTGTAATGTTGCGCATGCTGGGGCCTGATCTTGCAACCCCCTACTTGTCCAGTTAGTCCCATTGACTTCCATGATCCTGGCTGCTGATTAACACCCTCTGCTCCCACTGAAAAGCTGAGGACCTTTCAGAAAGAGCTCAGTACCTTGCAGGATCAGGCCTTAAGATACCAAGGTGATAAGCCTTTCAGAAATATCACAGATAGAGAGATGCTTGAGTGAATAAGGATTTGCAGAATCAAGTTCCTGATATTTTACCTTGTTTACCAATGGCATTGGTGGGCAAACTTTTTGGCCTGAGGGCCACATCTGGGAATAGAAATTGTATGGCCGGGCCATGAATGCTCACGAAATTGGGGTTGGGGTGCGGGAGGGGGGTGAGGGCTCTGGTTGGGGATGCGGGCTCCAGGGTGGGACCAGAAATGAGGAGTTCAAGGTGCGGGAGGGGGCTCCAGGCTGGGGCGGGGCTGTGGGGAGCGGGGAGGGGGGTGAGGGCTCTGGTTGGGGATGCGGGCTCCAGGGTGGGACCAGAAATGAGGAGTTCAAGGTGCGGGAGGGGGCTCCAGGCTGGGGCGGGGCTGTGGGGAGCGGGGAGGGGGGTGAGGGCTCTGGTTGGGGATGCGGGCTCCAGGGTGGGACCAGAAATGAGGAGTTCAAGGTGCGGGAGGGGGCTCCAGGCTGGGGCGGGGCTGTGGGGAGCTGGGGGGGGGGTGAGGGCTCTGGCTGTGGGTGCAGGCTCTGGAGTGGGGCTGGGAATGAGGGGTTTGGGGTGCAGGAGGGGGATCAGGGCTGGGGCAGCAGGTTAGGGTGTGGGGCGGGGGTGGCTCAGGGGTGCAGGCTGCAGGTGGCACTTACCTCAAGCGGCTCCCGGAAGCAGCGGCATGTCCCTTCTCCGGCTCCTACCCCGAGGCGCGGCCAGGCGGCTCTGCACGCTGCCCCATCTGCAGGCACCGCCCCTTCAGCTCCCATTGGCTGCGGTTCACGCCCAATGGGAGCTGCGGGGGTGGCACTTGGGGCGGGGGCAGTGTGCAGAGCGGAGCCCCCTGGCTGCTCCTATGCGTAGGAGCCAGAGCGGGGCCATGCCGCTGCTTCTGGGAGCTTCATGGAGCGGCTCCCGACCCTGCTCCCTGGCTGGAGTGCTGGAGCGGGGCTAGCCCCAGACCCCACTCCCCAGTGGGAGCTCGAAGGCCGGATTAAAACAGCTGGCAGGCCGTAGTTTGCCCACCTCTGACCTATGGAGTACCTTGAATAATCATTATCAGTTGGCTTAGGCCCTGCATTTTTTTTAACAGCATTACAAAAAACAATATTAAAATAAATGTTGGCAATTAAAAATAATCAAGCATCTTTTTGGTTGGATGTAAACATTCCCCTGCAATGCAAAAGATTGCAAGGCCTCCGAGACCTGGAAAAATGAAACTGAGGAGAAACAAGTATGAAACTGACTAATCAGTTTTCATTATCAGACAGGCAATAGAGGCAAAGGACTTGAAGCATGTAAAACAAAGTTATTACGTTTTTTAAATTCTTTCTCTTTTAATAATCTAAAAGGCAGACGCGGGTAATGACATTTGTGTTTTTAATACTCGATTTTTAAGCAGATAGCGTCCCTTTAAAGAAAATATGAGGTCATAAATACCGTGAGATTAGATGTACCAAAGACCGGATATAGCAATGGTTCTGGGTTTATGGCATTCCTCAAGGCATTACAGTATAAGACATTCTGTGACTGGTTTTTATGAAGATCAAAGGGCTCAAAGCCCTTCAGAATAAGATTTCCAAATCATCCAGAGGGTGACACCAAATTGTCCAGGGGGAAGGGGGATCTTTAAAGTGTCAAGATAAGGACCTTTCTAATGCTCTGTCCTGTGCAACAGTTATTTCTGCCCAGACCAGAGGAGCATGTGGTTTAATCAAAGTTCCTCTGCTAGGATTACGTGGAGAGATGGACACGTTGAGTTGGGAGAGGTAAAGGGCTGGCTGGACTCTTCACCCAAAATGGGAACAGAACCTGACCCAAGTTTTTTGAAAGTTTTGGAAAAGTTTGGATAATTCTGAAAGAAATTCTATATCTAGGGCTAGATTGTGAGTCAGACTCAGTGCCCATGCAGAGAGGTAACAATCTCAATCAGACCCCTATGTGCACTATCCCGACATTGTCTCTGAGCAAATAGGAATTGGTGGGAGTGCTCATGTGGGTGGGGAGAGGATGAAGAAAGGCCAAGTTATGGCTCTACAACTCTATTCACTACTCGGAGCAGCTGAGCACCATGGGAGCAGGAGGAGGTAGTAATTTGCTGCTGGTATAGGCCAGGAATAAATGACTACCAGCCAGGAGCCAAGCAGTAACAGGTGGAGGATTGTGCCTCAGAGGGGCTATGGCTGGGGCAGAACAACTCACATACCACCCATTACACAGGCTGTATTTAAAATCCCATCTAGCCCATGCACAGTTCATTTGTTTTGACCCTCAATTTCCTGCCTTCAGCCAGCACTAGGAGTAGGAATATAAAAATGTCCCGGACAAACACATCCGCAGTATTGCTGGTGCGCCCGAAAGCAAGAAGCCCCAAAAATCTCCCAAGAAAGTTTGTTCCCATAAGGTGGTCAGAGCAATTTGTAGAGGTTTAAATGGTTCAAATACAGGCCGGGTAAGCACCAATCTGTTACGTTGTCCTTGCACTGATATGTTTTCTGTCCATAAAGAGCAACCGTTTATTTTCAGTCTGAATGACTTTTTTAAGGGAAAACAGCAAACCAAGAATGAACAAAAGGCTCCATGACGAGAGCTCTGCATGTGTCTCTCCTCTATAACAGGGTACATCTGAGCCGAGGATAAAAGGCCATTGCTGCCAGCAGCCTTCAAGAAATGTCAGGATGAAAACAAACCAGTAAGAGTCACACAGTCTGATGTGCCACCTCCAATCACGGTGCTCCTTCCCAATATTATAATATGGTACATTGGTTGTCCTAAGGATTACACAATGACCCTAATATTTTATAGGCATGGTCTTATTTAATACTAGTATTAATAATACCCAGCTATTATATAGCACTCCTCATTAGTAGATCTCAAAGCTCTTAACAAATGATACTGATTATCATTATCCCCATTTTAAAGGTGGGGGAAACTGAGGCACAGAGAGGGGAAGTAACTTGCTTGGCATCACCCTGAAGGCCAGTAGCAGAGCTAGGAATAGAACCCAGGATTTCAGAGAGAAAAAAAGGGGGGGGGTAGAAATGGTTCCCCCTTGTCAGAATAAAACACTTAGAGTTTTCCTTTCAAAATGACATTTTATTTTGAATATTTATAATGTTTATATTAATTTACATTTTATAGTGTGTGTGTGTATATATATAAAGAAATGCAATGTAGAATTTTTAAAAAATTCAAATTTGAAATGTTTTGATCAATTGAAACAAAAGTTTCTTTCATGGAGAATGTCCAGATGTTCAGATTTCATGCCGAATCGGAACAAAAAAGAAATGCTGAAATCTTCCGCAAAACCGAATTTCCCATCTCCCCCCAGCCCAGTCATGTTATTGTATGCTCAATACAACCTGGTTAACAAGTGTCTTGCACCCTGTTTTAGTGACCCAGACAAAGCATTTAGGCAGCGGCTTCCAAGTTCTCCTTTTAGTAAGCCCTCCTTCTTGTTACTCTTGACCAGCCAGGTCTCCTCCTTCCATCCCTCTTAAAGCAACAGTATCCCAAGCATCAGAACAGAGAGATCTATGTTGTCACTATTACACTTGCCAGGGTACTGAATAAGGTACTGGGCTAAATGGACCAGAGGTCAGCTCAAGCGTGGAAATTACTATGTTCCTATGCTCCTGTATCCCTTTAAATGTTGGCTTTAAAATCAAAGCAGAGAGAGAGAGACACAAATTATTACATTGTCATTCAATCTGGATTCAGTCCAGTGCGAACCCTGAAAATCTGGAACTGATCCAGTGGAGTGGCAGGAACAAGGCTGAGACTCATAGTAAACACCACGTGATTTCTGGTATTTGCAGGGCATCTGTTTTCTCTGCCCTTGCAGTACCTTTGTCTGGCTCTATGGAGGATCCTGGGTGACTGGTCATTTTATTATGGCCTGGCACATCTGAGATCAAGCCACTCAGCTTGTCAACATGCTCCCAGCAGAAAAACTTCAGTTGAAAACCTTGCTCTGGGCTTTGAAATCTGAACGGTGTCCAACTCTGACAGAGGAGTGTGATGAGCGCCTCTCTCTGTGATGTTGCCGTCTGAACAATGGTACGTTTGTGCGGTCTGAAAAGACAACAGGCAGTGAGCAGGACAAGTGTCTATCACAGACCGAACTGGAGCAGGGTGGGTATTAACAGAAAAGAAACCTCAGGTCTCAGCTTTTCTCTAGGTGCAGCAGTCTAACACCTACATTTAATAACCATAAAAAATGACACATGTACACCCCAACTTCCCCTTCTAAAGAAGAGTTGTATTTTGCAAACTCCCTTTTGCTGGAACATCTGGTCAGACTTGGCTCCTTCGAAAGCTGCACCTTATTAAAGATACCAGGAAACTCAAGAGGAAAACTCTCCAGAGGGGGGAGGAGAGGAGGATTTTGAAGAGATGTACTTTCCCTTAATACATTAATTGCTTAAGAAGAAGCCACAGCTTGAAACAACAACTGAGATTCTGTTGTTCATAGTTTCTGTCTCTATTTTTCAGGGGCCAGATTTTGCAACCCTGAACGGTGTTGAACAGTGCTGACATTGTGCCATCTCGTTAAAATCAAAGGGACAATGGTGTAAGAGTTGCAGCATGTGGCCCTTAATTTTTATAGCCTTGGGGCAAACAGATTCCACATTATGATTTATTCTTTGTAGCTCCTAGAGAATCCCAGCTGAGATCAGGGGCCCACTATAGGCACTGTATGGACACATGGCAAGAGACTGTCCCTTTCTGTGAAGAGTTTGCAATTTCAATAGATAGGGCAGACAAAGAGGGGGAGAAAGGGAGTATTATTATGATCCCCTTTTGCAGATGGGGAACTGTGGCACGAAGACAGAACGATTTGCCCACAGTACAGCAGGGAGCTTGTGGCCAGGAACTGAACATAGATCTTCTGCTTTAAGCATAAGAGCCCTCTTCCTTGTGCGGGCCATTGTGAGAAATGCAACTGCTGGACCTCATGTGGGCTGGAAAGAGATCCTCCTAAGGATCAGCCCTAGTTGTAAAAGAAATGTTTTGTGAGGTCTGTGCAACTTGCTGCCACAAGATGTAACGCTGAGGGTGAGAACGCAGTAGGGTTCAATGAGAAGTGTAGACATTTAGGCCAATGTTTTCAAAAGGTACCACGGACTCTGGAGGACTCAGTGTTTGGGAGCCCAGCTTAGTGCAAATGGGTGCCCAGCTTAGCTAACCATCCGCTTAGCGAAAATGTTGGTCTGTGGCCCCAGTTCTCCATTGCTGGGTCACTTTTATGGATGTGCAAAATCGGTGGCGTTTCAGGCTCTGAGAGGTGGGAGTTTCCAATTCCAAAGCATTCTGTGTTGGCCTAACTCTGCTCGCAGTAAAATCAATGGTAAAATGCCCATTGACTTCAGTGGGAGCAGAGTCTAATCCTTTTTAGAACCCTACCCGTCTCTTGCCCTTATATGCTCACATTTGTTTCTTTATAAGGGTTATAAACCCTCATGATTCAGGGTGTGATGAGGAATAGGAAGAAACTTGCTTTATGTTGTGATTATTCCATAATTGTCCACTAGAGATTGTTTCACAAGGAAGTGAAGCATCTGGAGACACAGAATATTGGCCTAGATCCCCTGCTGCTCTGATTTGGTTAGGGTGACCAGATCTCCCGATTTTATAGGGACAGTCCTGATATTTGGGGCTGTGTCTTATATAGGCGCCTATTACCCCCCCCCCCATCCCGATTTTTTACACTTCCTATCTGGTCACCCTAGATTTAGTTTGGCAATTGGGTGTAGCAGGGAACAGACTAGAAGCTATAAACAGGGAAAATGCCCTCTTCCCAAAGATGGAATGTGTCCAAGTGGCTAGATCACAAGACTATGCACCAGGACACCTGGGTTCTCTTCCTCATTCCATGCTTTGACCTTCGGCACCACTTCACTTTACTAAGCCCCAATTCCCCTGCCAGTAGCATGGCGATATTAATACGATCTATCCTGACTGGGCTGAATTAGTTAATATCTGTACAGCGCTTTGGTGCTGTAAAGAGCTATATAAGTGCTATTTACTATTAGAAGGTTGTATAAAAGAGCCAGTGATGCAAGTCTTGGCAATCTTACCACTGCCATACATCTTTCCAGGAGGCTATCCACACCCATGTCCCATGGGTTAGAAGTATTCTACTGTAAATCTCCATTTACTCAGTGAGATGGCTTTTTATTTCACATACAAGCTACAGAAATCGTAGCATCTTCCTTTCCCTTCATCCGGACCCAGAGCAGATGTTGGGAAAGGATCCAAATTGGTATATTGCTCCTATAAGAGGTCACTTGCATAAATCGCCCTTCTTTCTACTGCTGTATTATTAAGCCCCTTCGTTTTCAGTTTAAACCAATTTTTACCAAAAATTTCCCGGGTTTTACAAACAGTATTATTCCGTTTTTTGTGTCTGATGTTCAATCTACTTTTGTATCCTTCATATATATAAAAATAACTTTTTTTATTAGGAAAATACAATACATTGCATGAGATATATGTATTGCGATAATACATTAATCTCTGTGTGTATATGCAATGCTGCCAGTTGAAGTAAGGCTAAGTATTCATCTAGAAGTTACACATAATAAACAAAGAGGCATGCACACAGGTTCTGAAGTGCGAGCGCATCTGAACATACTGATGAATCTCACACCCACCATGTAGACATTTCAAGCAGTTAGCAGAGAACGGTTTAAAGATTTGACGCACTAAAATGGGAAAAAACCAAACATTTGTACCAGAATATGTTTCAGAACTCAAGGAAGTATTTGAAAGTTTAAAAACAAAAACAAAAACAGGAGAAAAGGATTAATATGAGTGTATGTGCTGCAATTGGTGTGGCCCAATATTAAATGTAAATATGGGGTAATAGTTCTAAGTCGACAACAGTAAACTGTTTATTCAAATGAAAAGTTTTATTTGGGGATTAGAGATGTATTGTTTTCTTAAATTCAGAGGTGGCGTTGTGTTTTGAGTTCTCTTTTAGTTCTGCAGCAAACCACATTGATGGACGGAATTCAAAGCATTAACCCACGGAATACTTTTTTCCACCGTCTTTCCGTCCACCAAAATAAACCCCAGAAAAATTATTAATAGTTTTTGCACTGATTTTCACCTGTTTTTGTTGTTGTGGTAATAAACACTGATAAATTCCTGGGAAAAATTAAATAAAATAAAAACTATAAACCAAAGGGCCCTATGTATTATATATAGTGTGCAGCTCTGGTTGCTGTATTATAGGAGAAAGATGCAGAGCACAGGGCAAAGCAGAGGGCAAACAGAATGAGGCAGGGTGTTCTGGGATTTCAAGTTATTCAAAAAAGGCTGAAAGAATTACACGTGCAAAGCAAAATGGGGGTCCAGGGAGAAGGAACTACTTTAAGGTATAACAATATTTGAAGGGACTAGAGAAGTGAGAGGTTATAAGGCTATTTGAGTTAGTGTCACATGCAAGAATAAGAGATCCCTGATTTAGGCAAGGGAGGAGACAGCATGCAAGGAATTTAGGCAAGATTGCACCAGACAGTCTGTCGTTCATACGTGTAACAAGTTACCAAAGGTAGCAATTGTGTCAATAGGTTTTCATAGGGATCTGGAAAAAAGAAAAAAGACAAATAATGTGGGCGATGGAAGGAGGAAGGGAGAGTTCAGTGGTTACCGAAAGAGGTTGAGTGTGATGGAAATTCTGGCCTCTCTCCAGTGCGAGATTTCCTATCAGATGGATTATATTGCAACGGGTGCCGAGGCTTTCTGTGATATGTACTTCATGGATCAAAGATGCTACACAAAAATAAATGGCAAACGTAAGAAGGCAGAGTGGGCTTTACAGGTTGTCCCCAAGACCTGCTGATGCCACACAGCTGTTTTGATGGCCCTGGGAGCCCTGCTCTTGTCCCTATGTGCTGCTCCCATGTGCGAATGGGCAGAAAGCAGATGGATTTGCCTTGTTGAGGATTGGCATACTGTCCTCTGGTGTGGGGCAGCCCCCAGATGATGTAGCACTGGCATAGCCGGCTTCTATCCCACCCCACTTCTGCAGCCTCTGGGATAGAGGGCATACCAAGGGCATTCCTGAGGGTTGGAGCTGTGCTACACTCTAATATGGCTTGGCTAGCGGATGGCTTTGGGTCATGGGGAGCATTGCTGAGAGGAAGATATGTGACCGGAGCATGTTGCTAGACATCTTATGAGAAAGGGATTTCCTACAAGATTTCTGCTGCCTACTGTTTCTAACAATGCTAGAGATACAACGAGAATGCCCTTGTGCCTTAACAATATTGTTAAGTGATTTATTTGAAACCTCCAATCTTCTTTGCGTAGTGCTCAAGCTTTGGGTGAAAGGTTCAAGGTGCTTTGCCTAAGGGATGGGCAAATCCAATCATAACCCTATGGCTTTGGGTCTGCCTCAGATCCATGGTCCAAAAGAGCCTGTTTTCCAGAAGTGGTTTAGATGCAGCCCAAAATTAAAGTGACCGTATGTCCTAGTTTTGCTGTCATGGTTCCAGTTTTTTATTTGATGTCCCAGAATCCTAGGAACTTCTTTCAGGACACCTGAATTGTTCTGATTTCTCGTTACATCTGTCAAAACATTTATTATCTTATAATGGCAAACTGCTTGTTGCTATAGCAAACAGAACTTGCTTGGTGTTTTCCAGGGACAAACAGGGCAGTAGAACAAGCATTCAGTGGGATGAGCTGTGCTTGGAGTCAGGAGAACAATCAAATGAGTGCTGACCCCAACAGAATCTGTACATTTGCTCAGAGTCCATATTAATGACAAGTGCTCAGGGTTTCGGGATGAACTCATTCAGAACAGCTGATATACTGAGGAAAATATCATCCTGTCTAAGAAATGCAAACGGGTTGTTGGACTATCAAATGCTGGCGGTAGCAACTCTAGCACTCTCCAGTTAAAATAAGGTGTGGTTTGTGGGGCTCTTTTGTGACCCTAAAAATGTTGACCTAAAAGCATCCCAGTTTTTGGTTTGAGAATACAGTGACTGTACCCTAGATGGCAGAAATCTTGTGGCATCAGATGACCTCATGGGATTTCCACAATTGAAGATAGCAGAACTCTCGTGCTATCAGAAGTCCCCGTGGGATTTCCACGTTCAGAATGGCAGAAATCTCATGCTGTCAGGTTATTTTGTGGGATTTTAGTAGATGAAGTTGGCAGATGTCTTGGACAGCAGCTGGCATCACAGGATTCCTGCCATCTGGGGCCAAAATCCAGGAGAACATTGTGCAAGATTGCAGCATACCTCAGACTCAAACCTTAGTCCTGAATTAGCACCAAACCCCAAGCTCTAATCTAAACCTAATCCAGACCCAGATCTGAACCTTGCCTCCTAAATTTGTCTCTAGACATGATCTTAACCACTGGGCCAAGTGGGAAAGCTCTTTCCCGGCTGTATCTGCAGGGCTGTCTGCTCTGGCAGACCTTCGTTCTAGTGCTCCTTATTTTATACCCCTGTTGAGTGGTGCCATTGTAGCAGATGGCCTGGGCGATGCTGATCTGTCACTTCTCCAAGAGCTGCTGTAATGGCCCTAGTGTTTTGCTTTTGCCTTTCCAGTGGGCAGTTCACTAACAGCCGCTCTCAGCGGGAAGGTGACTGAAGTTAAGTGCTTCCCATTTTGACTGCTACCTCAAAGGGTAAAAGTGGTTCAACCATCTGCCCGCTGCATGGCAAATGCACGCGCCGCCGGGGAAGGTGACTAGCCAGCTTGGTAAGAGAGCGCCCTGGGAGGGAGGGGCAGCGACGGAGCTGTGGCAGTGCTGAATGGGAGGGAAGTAAAAGAGAAACCAAAGACTACAACCGGGAAAAAAAGGGAGGTGCTGCCTAGGGATGGTCTTGGAGCTGAGGCTAGGCATCTGGAGCGCTGCATTCTAGCCTGGGCTCTGCCACAGATTCCTTCTATGACCTAGGACAAATCACTCTGCCTTTGTTTGCCTCAGTTTCCCTCTTTGAAAAATGAGGGAAATACCAGTGTCTTACCTGACAGGGGGACCGTGAGGCTTCATTCCTTAATGGGTGAAATCCATCCCCGTGCTAAGGGCCAGCCCAATTCCTGGGAAGCACTGATGCCCTCAAAATAGGGCTTATTTGGCACATAGGGCTTGTGCGGTGTCTCCTCATGAGGTGGCTTTGACTCCAGTGCTTGGTTCTCCTTGGATGGAAGGTGCTATAGTGCAACGTATTATTATATGAGCCAGTAAAACAATGTAAACAACCTGGGCCTGATTCTCAGTTACTCAGTTTCTCTGCTGGGGGTGGGAAGTCAGTGGGGTGGAGAGGAGAGAAAGATGGTTTTAAGGCACCTTTTATCACCTTATTTTGGTGGGGTGGAGGTTTGCCCAGCCCCTGGTGCAAAATCCCTACCTGCCCAGTGCATGGTGTAAGGTAGAGCAGCCTCAGGGCTGCTCTAACTTATACTCTGCTTACCATGGCCCCCCCATGGGTCCCCCTGGGAAGCAGAAAAGAGGTGGAGAGAATTATGCCCCCAATCTGCCTCCTATGCCGGGGCATAGAGAAAATTAGCATATTGTCCTTACACCAGCTTCTGCCAGCTAATAAGGTCCTCTGTGCAGGGGGCATTTGGAGGGGGGAGCATTTTCAGCCTCTTTACGCTGTCAGAGCAGCATCAAACAGCCTTAGTGTAACTGAGAATCAGGCCCCCTGTGATTTCCCTCCCACTCTCCCCCGGCCTGCGGTGTGTCGTGCAAACCACGGTTCCTTCTCCGATGCAGCCAAAGCAGAGTTAAGCCCAAAAAAGTGCATTGTGGGATTCTCTTGTCTTCCTCCCCCACCCTCCCCCGCCCTCTCTCTGGAGCTGTGTGTTTGAAATGATATCTATTTCTCTTTGTGACAGCACACCCTGACTGCTGCCTTGACGTTCTCCCGAGCTGACATCCCGACCGGTATGACACTGATGCCGTTGGGCAGAAATCAGAGCCGGTTTGCTACATGCCTATGTGCAGCCACAGTGCCTGTAGCGCCGACGAGAGCCCCCAGTGCCCTGTTGGGGAAATGGAGCGAGCACGTGGGCCCGGGATGAACTCCGGGAGCAGAGCAGGCAGCAGCCAGCATGATCCCACGCTACCCATTTTTGGTTTTAATAAATGTTCCTATTGGTGTCTTTTTCCTCCCCTTGCCCGTACGAGGGTTTATTTCCCGTTTCTCCCCCTTGTCGCGGAGTCCTTGGGGAGCTGTGCTTTTGTGAGCTGGAAAAGGAGCGTGCGGGCATGTGATCAGCCCTTATTAGTGTCGGGAGAGAACTAATAGTTCCTGGCTTCTGGGACCATTACCTGTCATTTGGCTTTATTAAGTCCATGATGAGAGAGTTTAAAATTAAAGGCTTCGTAAATTGGATTCTGGCTTGAAAGGGAAGCAAGGACTTGGAGGTTAGCGCCGAGCTGGTGAAGGGGGCATTGGAAACGGCACCAGATTTGGGTGTTTATCTTAGCACAGGAGAATCCTCTGCCAATGGGTAGGGGCTGGAATGGCCTTGGGGTGGAGAGACCTCTCTGGCTGTGTTAACGCTGCAGTAGATTTGCTGCATAGTGTTTGCAAGGCTAGAAGAATACAGTGCCATCCCAAGCCAGGTGATGCGCTACTTGGAGAGGAAGAGCGATCTTGCGGTTGAAGGCGGCTGAAGATCTGTGTTTCAGATCCTGTCTGTGCTGCAGAGTGCTTGAGTGACGTCAGGAAATCAGCTAGCTCGCTGGGGTTCATTTCCCTAGCTACAGGAAGGGGACGTTGCTTTATTTTCTCTCACCCATTGTTTGCCTTGTCAGTTTAGATTGCAAGCGTCTGGGGGCGGGCACTGCCTCTTTTTATGTTTGTACAGCACCGAACGCAATGAGATCCCTCTCTGTTAGGCCCGCTAAGCATGACTGCAAGATAAATAATTCTAATAATCCCACGCCATAAAACAAGCAGGGCAAATCAGGGGAGCCGGCTGGCTGATGAGCAGGGCTTCTCTTCAAGGGTCTGCAGCATTAATTCACTGATTCTGAGGTTTGTCCCTGAATTAACTTTATAAACACGCTTTAGGATGAACTGTCTCAAGTGCAGTAAAGCAGTGCGGGGAGCTCATTAGGGAAATATCCGGGGCCAATCAAGACAAAGGGCTGCTGTCACGCTTGTTTCCTCAGCCGAATAAGAAGCTCACGTTGACATTACTCTGAGTGGAAGCATCATGGTCTAGTGGTTAGAGCACAAGACTGGGAGGCAAGACTCCTGGGTTTCGTGCCCAGATCTGCCACTGATTTGCTGTGACATTGGGCAAGTCTCTGGGGGCCAGAATTTCAAAGCCCCCTTTTGTAATTAGTGCAAATTGCACCCTTGCCCAGATTCAATGCTGGCACCAAGCTTGGTATTTAGATGGCTAAATACTTAACCGGGGGTGAAAGCAAAGTGCAGAGCTCCCAAATGGCAAGATTTGCCCCTGCAATTAATTGTGGTTACAAAAATGAGGGGGCAGCTTCTGCAGGCAAAATTTGCACCGCCCAAAGGGAGACCGCTGTGTAAAAATCAGGCCCTGGACTGCTCCGTGCCTCAGTTTCCCCATTGAAATTCTTTGCTTTTCCCGTGCTCTGCTTGTGCCTCTCACCCAACTCAAACTGGGATAGGTTCAGCACCGAGCCACCCTTTTCCCTAGGTGAACCCAGGACTAGCGGTAGAGCAATGGGAAAGGCAGAGCAGGCTGAGCGTTCCCCTCAGGCCACTCCTTTCTCTAGTGGGCGGTGGTAGCAATTGATGGGATAGGAGAGTGTGCCCCATTCCCTGCAAGAATCAGGCTCCTGCCTTGCTATGAATTTACAAGGCTGATTGTTGCTTTTTCAGTGGGGTGTCATGGATTTTTCCATGGGAAAATCCATAGGAAAGGGATGGGAGGAAATGGGGAATTCTCATGGGAGAACTCACAGGAAGGAGTCAAGGTTGGTGGGAAACCTCATGGAATTCCCTCCAAGTTCTTCCATCCGTTGGGTGCAGGCAGGGTGGGGAAGCAGAGGGGACTGACCCCAAATACACAGCTCCCCTGCGACTCCACACTGGCTCCGGGTTATCCTGCAGTGGCATCAGCATCACCCTGCCATAAATAGCCCATTCAAGGGGGTTCGGTGGCAGAGATGAGAGATTGCAGGAGAGTTAATGCACCCTCTGGCTTCATTACCAGATGGATCCCTTTACTGGTGGATCCCTCACTGTTTGCTAGGAGAGCACACACCTCTGCCCTCCAGCCTCGACCTGCCCGCATGGCACCCTGGGCCCACAGGACACACTCTGCAGGTCCAGGGATGGGAATTTGGAGGCTACTGAACCCTGTCACTCTTTTTATCAGTGGGGTGTCTTGCCGTGTCCGGGAGCTTAACTATAAGGAGATTGGCAATTCCGATGTATCTGTGACAAAATTACAACAAACCAGTGGTCCATCTAGTTTCCGACCTGTGGACATTTCAAAGGAAGTAATGGAAAATCCCTTATAGCGTACAAAGTTGTATGTTATTACTGCTTCTGTTACTGTAGTGATTGGGAAACCTGAACTGAGATAGGGGCCCCACTGTGCTAGGTGCTGTACAAACAGAGAGCGAGAGGCAGTCCCTGCCCCAAAGAACTTCCAATCTAAACAGACAACAGGTGGGAAACTGAGGCACAGAGAGATGAAACAACTTGTCCAAAGTCGCACACTGAGTCTGCAGCAGCACATTGAACCCAAAGCCCTGGGGAAGATGGTGTCTTAACCCAAAGACTATCCTTCCTCTCTGCCACTCGGCATATGTTTTCCTACCCTCGGCTAGGGACTCTTAAGCATGGGGAACAATACCTCTGACACTGTTCTATCCTAGCCTTGTGACGTAGTCCATCTATCAGCTACTTAGAGCAATGCCCCTCTGCCATGTACATTGGCCAAACCGGACAGTCTCTGCGCAAAAGAATAAATGGACACAAATCAGACGTTAAGAATTATAACATTCAGAAACCAGTCGGAGAACACTTCAGCCTCCCTGGTCACTCGATTACAGACCTAAAAGTGGCAATTCTTCAACAACAAAACTTCAAAAACAGACTCCAACGAGAAACTGCAGAACTGGACTGAATTTGCGAACTGGACACCATTAAATTAGGCTTGAATAAGGACTGGGAGTGGATGGGTCATTACACAAACTAAAAGCTATTTCCCCATGCTAATTTTCCTCCTACTGTTCACACCTTCTTGTCAACTGCTTGAAATGGGCCATCCTGATTATCACTACAAAAGTTTTTTTTCTCCTGCTGATAATAGCCCACCTTAATTGACTAGTCTTGTTAGAGTTGGTATGACAACACCCATTTTTTCATGTTCTCTGTGTGTGTATATCTTCCTACTGTATTTTCCACTGCATGCATCTGAAGAAGTGAGCTGTAGCCCACGAAAGCTTATGCCCAAATAAATTTGTTAGTCTCTAAGGTGCCACAAGTACTCCTCGTTCTTTCTACTTAGAGGTGACTCACATCATTCTCGCATTTGCGGCCATGGGACCTGACCTCAGGGCTTTCAGAAAATAAGCCTGGGAGACTTCATCAGAAGTAAAAACCTTCCCAGCAGGTACTGGAGGAGCAAATACACTAAGGAACAATTTTAAAATTCCTCCTTGTTGGCATGGTGGCCACCCACCAGTCGCCAAGCAGCAGCAGCAGAGCTAGACCCTATGTTGTGGGCAGCTGCTCTGTGCTGAGCTGCCGGCTAAGAGGGGTCTCAAGGCTGGGGTCTGGCCACAGGAAGATCACCTGGGAGTGTCATCTCACAGAGGTGGTGGGACAGCAGCCTTCCTCCACCAACCACCATCCCCGCTGCTGTTCGAGGAGACGTGGCCAGGGGAAAGGGTGCATGTTCACAGCTTCCTTGTGCCTTGCTGTCTATCAGTCCCCTGGAGTCTTTGGTAACTGGTGCAACTTAAACTGCTTTCCCTTCTGCTGGGGGACTGGCCCAGCACACAGCCAAGCCAGGATCAGAAGAGCACAAAGATGATCCTTAGAACCCCTGATGCTCCACCCCTCTATAGTGGCACTGTGCATTCCTCAGCCTGTCTTGTGATATCTGGACACCCCATAAAAACCCCTTTGAGGTATTCAACAAATCTTGAGTCACATGTCTTCTTGGCGTATTTATATCTATTCCAGGCTGGGATGAGACAATAACCATGCTTTCATGCCTGGAATTTCACGACACATTGGAATCCCCAAACAAATAGCGCTATTAATTATAGGACATTGCTTTGATGAATGACGCCCCAGAGACAACATCTCGTTTTACCCAAGGGAGACAACTGGGGTGGTGGGGTTGTCTTGAGTGTTGAGTGATGCCGGGGAAGTCCTGGGTGTTGCATGATCAAGAGGGTGTTGTTCCTCTTTCTAGTGTGCTGGACAGTCAATGTCAAGTCAAAGCCGCATCTGGGTTATGTCATCTTGTTATGGGGCTGTCTCGTCATGGGTCAGTTTGTCTTATCAGAAACAAATTCAGCTCTTGATTTCCAAGGCTCTTTGACTATGTTATAATCATGTTATAGGTCATATGCTGTAAAGCCTTCAATGGCTAGGGATCTGCCTACCTGAGAGACCGCCTCTCCTCGTGCCATACTGCCCCAGCTGCAGGCAATGGAGGTACTTGAGCTGGGGGGAACCCCCTCATTATAAAAGAGAGGTGGGCTGCCAACGACATTCACAGGGAAGGCTTTGGGACACTAGAATCTCAGTTCAAAATAGGCCAGACATGATCATCTTCTGAGCATGCTGAAAAAGCCATTGACTTGTCTTCCCCCCAAACCCTGTCATGTTCCTGGGATGGCTAAAATGGCTCTTTTGCAGCCTTGATTTCATTGGCTGATTTGTAGATAGCATGTCTGGCTGCTGGGTGATCACCGGTTGTGACTGTAAGTCTAAATAATTGTTAGAGCTTTTTGTACAGGTGTCATTTATTGCTATGTCAAGCTAATTAATTTAATCAGTTTGGGAAGATCTCCCCTTTCACGGAGGGGCTTTTGGATTATGGTAGACTCATAATGCTGCCCTCGAAAACAGCTTTTGTTTGTCTAAGTGGAGGGGACCATGGATGGATGCCTGTAGTATGCAAGGAAGGTACATAGTTGGGAGGACAAAGGGTCAGGAGCACAGGAGGAGAGGCTAGAAGAAGACAGAAGACAACATGCTTTCAGGATCAGTCACTAGGGAGGAGGAGAGGACAGGGCTGGGGATCAAGGAGGAGAGGTAGAATGACAAAATCCAGTGTGACCTTCCACAATTTCGCATGTATGTGTGAACGCATGCGCGCATGGTGGGGGTTCTATATGTTTGTACAAGATGTCTCCATGCATGTGACGTGTACAGCATGTCTGTGACTTGTCGGAATGTGACGTGTATGTGTCTCCATGTGTGTACAGCATGCTGGCAAGCATAAGACATGTGGACAGCATGTGGCTGACATGTGAATGTGGCAGGTGTGATTCTGGATGTACAGTATTTCTACACGCGTGCGGCATTGGTGAAGTATGTTTGCACATGTTGCAGGCCTGCTTTTGCAGGCTTGCCGTGGGCTTGTTCAGACAGCCTCGCTGGCTTTTGCTAATGCCTCCCAAACCCGAGGGAGCACTTCCTGCTGAAAAATACAAAGCAGAACATGAACTGAAAAATGTATTTTCCAAACTGACTAGGAAGCAGAGAAAAACCCAAGGCTGACCCCACTCCCCCACCTCGTTATCTCTGCTGAGCGTGTTCACTCCTTATGTCAGCACAGACCCATTGAGACATCTGGATGGGTTCATGTGAGTCCGTGGGTTTCAGATCACTTTGCGTGGAAAAGCCTACCGTGCACTGCTCATCTCAGTGACAAGCAGCTCCTGCCTGCACATGGCAAAACAGGGGGGATGTTCTGGTTCTGATCCAATAAGTAACATTCTTGCACAGAGTTTGATTGACGTAGCCCTCCAGATCAGACGGCTTTTTGCTTTTGGTGCAAAAGAAAACAATATAGGCCCCTGAGGGTCAGTTATTCACTAGCACAAGACAAGACTTACCCTCATCTACACTAATTTTCTATATGTTTCATTCCAGTGGGCCAGAACCTCGGATGGTGTCAAATGACACATCTGCATCGAAGCCAATTTACGCCAGATGATATGTCCCAAAGTCTTCAACGGAGTTACTCCTATTTTACACCAGTGCACATGAGAAGACAGTCAGTCCCTACATCCCCATTTTAGCAAAGAACGTCAGCACATATTTAGCTGAATCTGGGCCTCGGGGCTTGTCTATACTTAAAACACTGCAATGCAGCTGTAGCGCTTCAGTGAAGCCACTACCTGTGCCAGGGGGAAGGGTTCTCCCATCCGCATCGGTACTCCACCTCCCTGAGAGATGGCAGCTAGGTCGACATGAGACTTCTCCCATGGATAATGATGATCAAGCAAAGGTTATAAATAGACCTGGGCAAATAATTCATCACAAACGCTTTATTCAATGCATTTCGCTTTCACTTTTTGTGTGAATTCCCTGTGAGCTGATTGCTATGTCTTGGTTTATTTATAATTGTTCCTCAAGTGTTGCCAGTGATTAGCTGTTGCTCTGTAGAAAGTCAGTAGCTTTGTCCAGAAATGGATTGCAGGAGTCCTCACCGCCTGCATGGATCAGCACTGAGCCCAAATCTCTCATAAAGGTGAACAAAGGAAAAACTTAAAGGATTTTCCGGAGTGATTCATTTCCTGAGTTCGTGCTCATATTCAGATTGCATGATCCTGGCTGCATTATAGGATATGTGCAGTACAGTGGAGTCGCATCATAGACGCATTTAACTTATGTGAATTTAACTATACGGGCTCGGCAAAACAAAAAGAGAAAAATAACAATTTAAATACTGTACCTGTAGTGTGGGCGATTCCGCCCGCCATTCCACTCAATGAGCGTTTGACTATACGCGATTTTCGCCTTACGCGCTGACTTCAAAACCTAACCCCTGCGTAAGATGCGACTCCCCTGTACATTCTTCATACCATGACTGTCTCTCATTATATGCTTGTACAATGCCTGTCACAATGTGGCCCCAGTTCTAGGTTGGGGCCTCTAGAGACTACTTTAATGCAAATAAATAAATAAATACAGCTCTAGTCCCTGTGTAGTCTGTAGTTCCATGGCTGCAGAATTTGCTACAGAATCTAAGCTTTTAAAAAATATCTATCTATCTATCTATCTATCTATCTATCTATCTATCTATCTATCTATCTATCTATCTATCTATCTATCTATCTCTGGTCTCATGAAAACCTTGGAAAAACATGGGCCAAGTGTAAACCAGTAGTGTTATCATCTTAGTCTGCTTAAACGATAGCACTGAGAGGTGGGAATTGCCCTGTTCATCATAATGGGGGTGTTAACTCTGAAACCTAAAGATGACCATTTAGATTTAGGCATTAATTCTCACTTCTGATCATTGTAGCAGAAATGCCCAACTAACGTGCTTATCCCAAATTTCAAACCACCTCTCTCCAGTTTGTGCCAGGAAGTTATGCATTGCCAATATAAAAAACGGCAGCAGATTGAAAAGTGAAAATGTGGGAGTGGCTTACAATAAGTGGAATTTAATGTCACTTGAAGTAACATAGAGGCTACTGCTCTGAGTATATTATTAACTTCCCTAGTTAATTCATTGTGAACTTCCACATTTTAATGTAAATGAAGCCACACAGAATTTCCAGTCTGCCTCACCCGAGTGCCACACAATCTAGGAAATCTTGCCGCAGAATTTAAATCCAATTTGCTGTGAAGTACAAAAGGCTATGCACTAGCTGTACACCAGAGGAATCCATTGTAGGTGTCCGAGAGGAATATGATACACTGCCTGGTGAGAGAATAAATCAATTAAAAGAACAATCTTCCAGGGCACCACAGGGAGAAAAAAATGTCATGGAAAGTTAAGCTGTTCAAAAAAAATAATGGAGCTGTCAGATTAATACATTTGCTATGCACGTTTCTAAGAACAATGGAGCCCTCCTGAAGGAAGAGCTGGTAAAGGAGGCATTTGTTTTTGTTTAATGGAGTATGGTGGTTTCTATGAGATTTGTATTTGTGAATTTCCACTGTACCTAAAAAAAAATAAAAATTGCTGTTTCGAAAAGCCTATGAAAAATATCTAGCTAGCTATAGAAATAAATGCAAATATTTTGCAAATAGGCTTTGAAGTTGTGAATCTTAAGTAAGTCTGCTGGGATATAAATATATGTGTCTGAGTAATACCAGCGGATTCCATTAAAACTTCTTGAAAACTTAGATTAGCCCTTCGATCGACCTGTCTAATTAATGAAAATAACTTGGATATTAAAGTATGGACTTAGCCATTGAGTTCACCAACAAACTCAGATCTGGGCTGCGGCTCGATCTGGGCTGCATTCCTGCCAACAGCCGGCTTCTTTGTTTGACGAGCGGAGACCCTCCTCTTCCTCCCCACTCTCATCATTTTCCCTTATGGCTTGGCAAAGAGAAAAGAAAAAGCGAAAAAGGAGGATTGCTGTTTTGATTTCTTTGCAGCGACATGCAAACCGAAGCAGCTCAGGGGAATCCTGCCACGCAGAGGTTAATGTGACCCACATATAATTGTGTGAAAAGATGCCACTCTGCGCCTTTGTCAAAGAGGCTTCTTGTTCCAGCCCTAGTTATCTAGTCCCCTAACCCCTTCAGCAAAGCACAGTTTTCTTGCATTAAATCACCACTGCCCTCTTGCCAGCTGCTTAGCGTTTGCACATTATACGGAGGAGCTGTATGATATATATTAATATATTTTGAAAAAGTGACAGATTGTCTCGCAACATATGTGGGATCGCCTTGAAATGAACTACACGCATGTGATGGCCAAACCAACAAACCTCCTGTGTGAGTGTGGTTTGTATTTTTCCTCCCTTCTGTTAGAAATCGGAGACACTGGGACGCTCGGGCTGCTCATGTCACTTCCCTCTGAAATATTCATGACAAGTCGACGACCTTGTTTCTTTGATACCTGCCATTTATTTATGTGCCGCTGACGGTAACTGTGGCTAAATACATATGTCAGTGACATGGCTGATAAGGAAATAGAGGGCAAGGGCAGGGACCCGGGGTGAAGGCGGGTATGACGGAATAAGATGAGTTTATAAACTCTGAGGGCATTTTAGGAGATTGACATGCCTTCTCACTCACCCACTTTGTTCTTGTGAATAAAGCCTGTATTTGCTGATTCCCTTCCTGACTTGGAAATATGCTTGTTTGCTGCTGCTTTTCTTAAGGATAATCACTGGCTCACGATCTAATTAACTAATAATGAATTAGTCAGTAACCTTTGCATTTAGAAAAGAAGGAGCTGTGAACATAGGACGATCCACGAGGTTCCTCTTGGGTCAGGATCAGATGAGGAACCATCTGTTACCAGTCCTTGAAAGCGATTTAGGCGAGTAAATTAGATGATGAGTGGGTTGCAGGTGGGCTGGGTAGGGGGTGGAATGAGGTGGTGATGATGATGAAGACAGAGCAGGCGGAAGATGTACCCTGGAGCAGGTGGGCAGGAAAGGGGTGATGTACTACACATCCAAAGCACATTGGAAAGTTAAGCATGCAAGTGTCAGTGATCTCAGGTGATTTCATTACTTGGAGAGACTCTAACTTGTGTAGTTCTAGGCACATTGTTACCCTAGGGTGGAGCACCCTTACCTAGTAGCAGTTCAGAGATGGGTAGGGAAATCACAAAATATATGGGGGGAAATGTATCCCTAGTCTAAGCCCGCTGAAGTTCATTGCAAACCCATTGTCACAGTGAAGCATGTAGCATAAGAAATTAAATAGATACGCACAGGAATAGATGGAGAGATGCCAGTAGAGTTACACCAGGGACCAGTTTGGTCCCTCTTGATTGTGACTCTCTCCATTGGTTTGGATCAGGCGTTATTTTAGTGGCATACAGAGAACACTTCCTATGTGTGATAGAGGGTGTTTTTGAAGGTTAAATGGTGATAATAGATTCCCCTCCCCCTTGTTTGGGATCCAGAGCAGGGAGTTTTGAGGGTTGAGTGTGTTGACGGAACCCCCCCGGCCCACCCTGTGTGGAAGGGAGGGAGGACTGAAGGTTTGGGGTATGGAAAACAACATCCCCTGTGGATTCTCCATCACTTGAAATCTTTTTAAGGGAGTTAAAAATGTTTAGTGTGGCCCTCTCTTCGGAGTGTGGTTGTTAGATAAAATTGCATCCCTCTTTCTTTCTTTCTTTCTTTCTTTCTTTCTTTCTTTCTTTCTTTCTTTCAATGGCTATTAGCCAGGATGGGCAGGGATGGTGTCCCTAGCCTCTGTTTGCCAGAAGCTGGGAATGAGCGACAGGGAATGGATCACTTGATGATCACCTGTTCATTCCCTCTGGGGGACCTGGCATTGGCCACTGTCGGAAGACAGGATACTGGGCTAGATGGACCTTTGGTCTGACCCAGTATGGCCACTCTTATGTTCTTATGTAGCTTTGGTAGTTTTCCTTTGTGAAATCACACCTGAGTCCCACGTGAGTAGTTGCATATGTTTCTCTGAAGCTGGGCATCTCTCCCTGTAAGAAAAATGAGGAAAGAAAGAGGACAGGCTTAATATGGGAAAGGAGTAAGAGACCTCTGCATGTGTTTCTTGAACTGCAGTCGTTCTGGAGAGATGGGAGCTAAGGTGACTCGGAGAAGGGAGCTGAGTCCAGAGAGGAAGTTGTTCGAGATGAATATCAAACCTTGGGACTGTGAGTGGGAGTTTATTTCAAGGGAAGAACAGGATGTTGCCAGGAGGGAGAGAGACTGACTAGCATGATTTACTGGAAGAGGTCACTTGCAGGAAGTCAGTGGAGATATGGGACATTATAAAACAGAGGCCAAGATCCCAGGGTGAAGGCAAAGGCTCATGCTCCTGGAGGTTCTGGTTCCTCAGAACAGGGCCAAATGAGCTGGGTGGTCTAATTTTAAGGCCATCCTTGGTGGTCCCATGTGCTTGTACTCTGGTCTGTGTGTCACTTTCCTTTCGTAAGAACTCATCATTCTCTTGGTTCTGTTACAGAGATTCACACCACAGGAAGACATACAAATTCTGCTGTGGATCAAACAGATTTGTCAGGGCAGTAATTTGGTGATAACACGCAGAATGGTGCACCTGAATGCTATCGACAGCGTAATTCTCCAGGGGTCACGTTTCCCTTCTCCCATGATGGGAGGTACTCCTGGAGAGGTAAGAAATGAGAAGATGGACAATATAAGAGGAGTCAAGGTCATGGATAACCATTCAGGCCATAAACTGGATTTGAAAGTCCACATGGATGTAAAGCTTTAACTAGCAATCAGCATAAAACCTACACTTCTCGTGGAGGGGTAACATAATGGTCCATACAGCTTGAGCAAGATGCCACCTCGCAGGTGCCTGTGTCCTTTGGATGCAGAAAGTGTACTGAACATTAGCCCCGGGAACTGCCTGTTTTGTTCACTTGTTCATCTCCTGTTTGTTTGTTTGTTTTACAGGCACTGCAGTCAGAGTGGGGCCCGATTGTGTTAGGCATTGTGCAAACACATGGTAAGGGACAGCCCTACCACAAAGAACTTACCATGTGAATAGACAAGACAGAGGGTGGGAGAGAGGAAGGATTATCATGCTCATTTTGCAGGTGGGGAACCGAGGCACAGAGAGATGAACGGCCTGATGCAAAGCCCTTTGCAGTCAATGAAAAGATTCCCATTGACTTCAGGAGGCTTAGGATCAGGCCCTGAGTGACTTGTCCAAAAACTCTGTGGCATGGCTGGGGACGAAGCCCATGTCTCCTTAATACTGGGCCAGTGCCTGAATCATTAGACCACCCTGCCTCTCTTTTCACTTCACTCCTTGACTCCTTTTCCCATTTACACAGGGTCGGAGGTGCCCACGATTGTTCACTACTCCTTCCGGTCCATTGCACCTCTCTGTTCAGTTCCAGCTTATTCCAAACTGAACTGCACACTGGGTTTTTTTAATGCGTGCAGACTCTCCTCTTACTCCTTTGCTTAGGGAGTTGCTCTGGCTATCCCTTCCCATAACAGATGAGAATAGACTGACATAAGGATAACATCTGAACTTTCAATATGATCTTTTAATTTAAAGTTCTCCACCCTGCAAGCCCCTCATCCCTATGTAATGCGGTATGTTCCCTCTTATGCTTTACACTTGGTATATGATTTATCACTTGTTATATCAGCAGTGTTCTGGGCAACATCCAGGGACAGGGCTTTCTCCCATCTGGTTCCAAGCTGGTGGGACACCTTTCCATACGCTCTTCACACCTGTGGTTCTCTTAGCACTTTCAAGGTCAGACTTCCTTTCCTTTCGTCCTTTTGGATTCATCACTGTGTGCGTTGCATTCAGCAGGGCGCCTTGATACACGGGACGGGTGCTTTATAAATCAGTCAGATGAATGGATTAAAACCTCGACAAGTGTGGAATGTGCTTGAAGGATACATCTCAAATGGCAGAAGAAACCCTTACAATTGGGCCGTCTTTGCCCTCGAGGAAGCAATCTCCAAATCCACAACACAAGGTGAATTCCCAGCGGCAGCGTTTGAAACCCTTTGGTTGTTCATGGAACAGCCCATGCCCATGGGCCTCTGCCTCGCTCTGGAAGGCCCACAACGTGGAGTGAGTGGGAAAATCAGGCTTTCTCCCCTTTCAGTCCTGGACTGTCTGATGCAAGTCCCATTTGTGACTGTGGGTTCATGATATGGGCAACTTTCCACTCGCAGGAAACCTGGCCGAGGCCACAAACTCATAATTTTAGATAGGTCACCGGACGACATTAATTTTTGGTCCCTATGGACATGACACGGGGGAGATCAAGAGGTGAAGAGCTCTGTGTACCATTACCAGTCTCCTGAGATGTCCAGTCCCCCCAACCCTCCTTTAAAAGAGCTCTTCTGATGGACTCGGATGCCCCTGGATTCAATGATCTTTTGGGATTTCTTTTCTCGGTTGCCTGTGTTGATTTTATTCCATTTGGCATGGTGACTCTCTTTTTATCTTATCTGCCTTTTTCTCCTCTTCTTTGCTCTCCATGTTGTTTGTTATTCCAGGGTAAACTTTCAGGCTGGCTGCATGTTCCCGGAGGCCAGTGCACCGTGTGTTACCCCCAGCGATTGTTCAAATATTTGTGCCTCACCAACCTGTGTGTCACTGGACGTGAGCAGCACCACAAGGAGGTGCAGGTGAGGGTGGGCTGGAGAAGCAGAGGGTGTGAAGTTAGCACACAGCCATTGCTGCAATTGGCTTGACGGTCATAACAAGAGACAGCTTCACTGAAGGGATTGTGGGGCACGGGGAGAAATGGGAATTCTCAATACTGAGCGGGGGAATGTGGGAGAGGTGCATGAAGGTGTGTGTGTACAGGTGTGATTATGTGTTGGCAAGCTTATGCATATGTATTTGTGTGATTATGCACCTATAAGTTGTATGTCAGGGTCAACGTATGTGCTTGTGTGATTATGTATGCATGCCTGCTTCTGCGCGCATGTGTGATCAGTGTTGTTGGGTTTTTGTTTGTTTGTTTTTTGCAGAGGAACAGCCCCATACAGCAAAATACCAGAAACTTCTAACCAGCACCAAGGATGGTACCCCAGTCCAAACACAATAGTACACTCTAGCACCATCTTCAATTTAGTGTGTATGTCTTGTGTACATTTAGTGTGGGTGTACACCTGTGTGATTGTGTATGTATGTGATGAGCATCGGCATGTCTGTATGATGGTGTATGTGCAGTCTATGGGATTGTGTGTGCAACTTAGACATTCCCTCCTGAATTCTCTATATCCTGGAACAGACCTAGCCCTTCCCGTAGGCTATGCCATGATGGAGCTAGGAGAACCCAAATCCTATGGAGTTTCAGAATGAGTAGGGTAAGGGCTTCCTGCTAGGCTTACCCCAGTGGTTTGTCATTGGAGGCTTCGACTTTCCTCCGTGGTATAAGAGGACTGAGTTCATTCTCTCTCTCTTTCGTGCTGCTGCTGGAAAGCCCTTGTGTTCTAGCAGTTGATTCCTCCTTAGGTTTTGTACATGGATCCATGCTAGAGCAGTAGGCTTAGTTGTTTATCCCATTAAGGACACCTCCCCATAGTCTCACTTGTGGACTCCCTGCGTTGCGTACCTCTCTCACCTTTGCTTAGCTTGTTTGATCTGGAGTGACAGAATTTTTTTTTTCTGTTTACTCACTGTAGCCTCTTCCCAGTTTGAAGTTTGCCGTCACTTGGCTGCAGTGCCAATGACCCTTCCACGAGCCGCCGGCCCTTGCACCCCACACTGGGCTTTTATCAGCCGGGCTGTTTCATTTGCATCTGATGCGTTGAGCCTGGAATGGATCCCATCACTCCGGCAAGGCTGATTGATGGTCTTATTGACAATCGGGTTGACCCTTGTTCGAGGGGCTGACATGCTCCGTATTTCACAGGCAGGCGTTTGATGTGTATCAGAGAGGCGGTCAGGTCATCAGACCAGCCAATTAAAACAATAAAGAATGAGGAGGTGGAGGGAAGCAAGATTTTAACTCTTTATAGCCCATGACAAATATCATCGATGGCCATTTCAATTCTTCTGCTAGACATGGGAGTGTGTGGTTGAAGGGAGATAAAAATGAAGTCCCATTTCTGTTGAGTATGTCTGGGGTCCTCCAGAAAAATTAAAGATGTGGGGATCTGGAAGGAACCTCATTTGGACCCCTACATCTTTTGGGATGTAGATGCTCAGGAATAATTTCTGAGAAATTTGTTGGCATCTCTATCTTCTGGAGATTATATTAGAAAGGGGCTGTGGATGTGTGTGTGTGTGTGTGTGTGTGTGTATACATATATCTCACACTCAGTGACCTGTTTAAGGCACTGCAGTCTTGCTTCATCCTCACTAACTAAGACTGTTGTTATCTGTGAGGTCTGAGGGCCCCATCTTTCAAATGCCCAGAAGGCCCATGGCAGTTGAGGGCCCTTGGCACCTTGCAGGAGGTACTCAGCACCTCATGAGCTTAGCAGCTAATTTAATATCAGCCTCTAAATAATGGTGTTCGAAGACCACTCACTGTTCAAGAGATGGCAGAGCCTCATGTGCAGAAGTCCAACAGATGAATAGAACCATTGGAATTAGAGATCTGAAAAGGTCTATAGTCTATTAACAGACGGGGCATTTCGACACAGCACACTAAGCCTGGGTCTCTGCGAGCCTTGTCTGCAGACTTTTTGGGCTTCTGCGCCTGTCCTTGAGTGTCCCCACTGCATTGGAAACCCTGGCTTCACAACCATACTGGCATTTCCATACTGCTCTATACATGCCCAAGTCAGAACTTCAGCTTCTGTGGACCGCATGCTATCATATCCCAGGGTTCCTAGTGCCCTTGCCAGCTGCAGCTGCTCTGGGGCGTTTTTCTTAGTGGGTCATGGGAGAACTTGTCTGTCCATCCCATGGGAGTTGACCAGAAGTGTTTTGGGTGGTTTTAGCGTGCAACCACATGAAGACCATGCTAATGCAGGATTGTTCCTTAACACGTTTACTCCGGAGGTGTCATACAAGATGCCACGGTCTTTCTTGTGGTGTAAGCAATAAGGTAAGGTTCTAGAATGAGACTGTCAAACTTTTCACTTGCTTTGTCCTAAATCAGGCTTGAATACTAAGTCTCCAGAAGTCAAATTTAAAAGTGAGGGTAATTAGCCACTGGAACAGCTTCCCAGGGGTTGTGGTGGAGTCTCCATTACTATCAATTTTTAAATCAAAGTTGGATGTTTTACTAAAAGATATCTTCAGTTTCAAACAGGAAGTAATTCAGGAAAGTCCTATGGCCTATTATACAGGAGGTCGGACTAGATTATCACAATGATCCCTTCTGGCTTTATAATCTATGAATCTATGGCCTTGGGCAAGTCATTTACTCTACTCTGTGCCTCAGTTTCTCTTCTGTAAAATGGGGATAATAATTCCTTTCCTCTTAGAGGTGTTCTGAGGATCATGAAGGCCATACAGGTAGATGAGACTAAGGGTAGAAAAATCTACCCCTAAAATGGTACAGTATTTTAACACAGGGCAAGTATATCATCTTAATAGATCTCCTTTCACTTGCTTATGTTCCCTCCAGCTTTTGCTTTAATATCATAATCTCACTAATGCAAAGACCCAGAATGCATTTTCTGACTGGTGGGAAACTGGTGGTGAAGTGTCATGAGATTTATTTAATTGTCCAGCTATTTAAAAAGGGGGAAAGGCGAGATGGTCTGTTGAGTGAAAGCTTTTATGCTTTTAAATGAGGTGTTGCTGAGATTGAGTGCTGATTAGAGTTAAAACAGCAATAATTTCCTCAAAAATGCATTGGAAATAATAATGGGCTTGTTTGAATGTCCAAATAACTGTACCATTCTCATTGCCAAGAAACTCATCTGAACCGCCGATGATGATAATAGCTATTTTTCCCCATTAAATACACTGCAGCTATAATATTCAGGGACAGAAACATCTTCATTAGAAATGAATGCATTGTGCACAGATCAGCCTCAAGAACAATGGACCAAAGAGACTTCAGGGGGGTTTAACAATGCTGTGTGTACCGTATCTGAAAATGATTTCACCAGGATATGAGCCCTTGATTCCCTTAAGTTCCTTTGAAAATCCCAGAGTAAAGATTGGGAAGCCTCAAATGACCTACCTTATTGCTTGGTCTACCTCAGTGGTAAGTTCACTATTTTATTCTTTAGTGAAAGTACCAGAATGGCATACAAGGGCTAGCTCTGATCAGGCTAGTGCGATAGAAATAGTAGCATGGGTGATGGGCCAGGCAATCCTATCGGAGACCCTAGATATGTTCTCAGAGCACCTAGCCAGTGCTGCTGCGCATGCAGCCATGGGTACACGACTATTTTTAGCACACTAGCGCGATCGGCGCTAGCATGGAAATGACACCTCCAGCTCCAGGGCAGACATTCCCTAGGGCAATAGCTACACTCCTAAGATAACAGAGCTATAGTACAAGCCTAAGTTCTCGAGCTCAGACACATCCCACTCAACGCTTTACTTCGACGTCTCAGATATTGACGAAACTCCCCAAAAATCCATGACAAAAAAAAATTATTTGTTCAAAAGTGTTCATGGGACATGAAACCAATCCCCTGACCAGGTGTAGTTCCATAGACCCGTTCATATCAAGCAGTGCAGCGCAGAGCTACTCTATGCAAACCGGTCTCCAGTGGGAACCCAGGTGCTCACCTCAAGAACGTTGACCGGAACGTTTCCCTTCCCCTTCCTCATCCCTCACTTTTCTTGGCTTCATGTCAACCGATACATTTAAGCCCAAACAGCTGCACTTTATGGTACCATTCCTCCATAGGAGCTATAACAATGCTTACCCTGAGCACAGGAACAGTACATTTCTGGTTTCTCTGCACTGCCTTCTGCCTAGAAAATCTGTGGCAAGAAGACTGGGGAGAGCCAGTCAGTCCCTCTGTCAACATGAGAGCAAGTGAGACCAGCAACATTTGAACAGGACTAAACCCCTTCTCCCCGCCCCCCCACCCCCTAGCAGGCCTAAGTGCCATTTAACATCCTCCGTCCACTTGTCTCGGCTGGACACCGATTGCTCTGTCAGGGGAAAGCCATCCATCTTGGTTGGGAAGTGATGTCACCCAGCAGGGGGGCACCTCTTTCCAGCCAAAGCTACAGGAGGACACTGACAGGCTTGATGTATTTATCACCCTCTGGGCGGATAAACACCCACAGCGGAGACAATTGGGGAAGGGGGAGGACGTGCTACTGTTCCTTTGGAATAGAGGATGGGGACGAGGGCTGACTGAGGAAGCAAGCAGCTAGTGGCAATAAGGAGTGAGAGGAAGGAAGGGACAATGGAAAGGGGGACTGTGACAGGGTATCCACCACACACAAGGCCTGGAGGGGTTAAGGTGGCCATGTGGGCCAGTTAACCACCTGGGCTGCACTTGGAGGAGCCAGGGAGCAAGGACTAGTTAGAGATGAGGCTCAGCTGGACAGGAACAGGAGAGGCCTGTGTAAAGCCCAGGAGCTCAGGGCAGCTGGGGGCTGCAGAGAGAGGCTGCAGCCACTCTCAGGGCAAGCGAAGGCAAGGAAGGAAGTAGCCCAGGGATACAGCTGTAACGTTTGTGTCTGTACTGCTTCTTGTAGGGTCCCTGGGCTGGAACCCAGTGGAGAGGGCAGACCTGGGTTCCCCTACCAGCCACCGGGGAAGTGGAACCATTAAGGGGCAGTGGATGGGAAGACTGCCTGGGACAGTGGGAGACTTTGCTACCCCAGAAGGGGAGGACTACGGTGACCTGGCCAGAGGGCCAAGCCACAAAGCGGGGGGGGGGGGGGGGAGGGATAGCTCAGTGGTTTGAGCATTGGCCTGCTAAACCCAGGGTTGTGAGTTCAATCCTTGAGGGGGCCACTTAGGGATCTGGGGCAAAATCAGTACTTGGTCCTGCTAGTGAAGGCAGGGGGCTGGACTCAATGACCTTTCAGGGTCCTTTCCAGTTCTATGCGATAGGTGTATCTCCATATATTATTATAGCAATTGCGTCCCGAGAGAGCGAGATGCAGAGAAAGTGACAGCGTGCCGCTGCAGGAAGGGGCGTCGGCCTGGCAGAACTAAACCCCCGATGTGGCCAGAAGGAGGCGCTCCAGCGGTGAGTAGAGCACCCTGTGAGAGGGACACAGTGGAGGAAGAGAATAATGTAAATGGCCATTCCCGGTGCCCAAGGGAGTTTAGAGCTCAACTCGTGTCTTTAAGTGCTTGGGAGTCAAGGATGCCGGGGACTGAGAAATAACAAAAGCAAACGCAAACAGCAGGTGAAGAGAGAGAAAGCGGAGGGGAATGCCCTGCCGCAGCCAGAGCAAGCAGGTATCACCCCGCCATGTGATTGCAGTGGGGGTTGGGGGCTCTTGGCACCATGAAATGGACTATTGTCGTGTTCAAGGAAGAAACAGAAGGGAAGCCCAGAAAGAGGGCAGAACACTACAGGTTAGTAATGAGCAGGGCTGGCTCCAGACACCAGCGCAGCAAGCAGGTGCTTGGGGCGGCCAATGGAGAGGGGCGGTACGTCCGGCTCTTCGGCGGCGGGTCCCTCAGTCCATCTTGGAGGGAAGGACTGGCCGCTGAATTGCCGCCGAAAAATGAAGCGGGGGCGGTAGAGCTGCCGCCGAAGTGCCACCGATCACGGCTTTTTTTTGCCCCCCCCGCCACTTGGGGCAGCAAAAATGCTGGAGCCAGCCCTGTTAGTGAGCTCATCTGGTGACTGGAAGGGATCCTAACTGTTCTGCATCCCAATGTATTCCTAAGCCAGGGGTCGCTTTTTGTCTCTTTTGTCCCGTGTCTGTAAGTGTGTTTCACTGACCGTGGGACCCCACATGACGATCACCCCATTTCACAAGTATCTGTAGGTGCTGGGGATGTAGCCGCATCCTGGCTGGAAGTGGTTTCCATCATATACAGGGTTTACAGTTTTGCTCAATGGCTTTCAGCAC
Source organism: Emys orbicularis (assembly GCF_028017835.1). Lineage (NCBI taxonomy): Eukaryota > Metazoa > Chordata > Testudines > Emydidae > Emys > Emys orbicularis. Next base: position 7,733,391 of record NC_088698.1, on the reverse strand, counting down.
GCGCCCCCACCCCTCCCACACACTATACAAATTGTGCCAGCGCTTATGCAAGTGTCTCTTCTGAAGCTGTCATTAAGGTCCCAGTTAAGGTCAGTTGTGTCTGTTAGACACAGGCCCGCATTCGGGGAAATGGCCCCTACCACCCAACTCGAGAGGGTGCAGTGTGGTCTGCTTTCTGCACTGCTCCTTGGGCTGGTGTGAAGGAGGGAAGATCTACAGGTTCATAGATTTCATAGACATTCAGGCTGAGGGGGCCACTGCAATCACCTAGTCTGGCCTCCTGAATAGCAGAGGCCACAACATTTTCATCCAATGATTCTTACGTCAAGCTCAATAACTGTGGTTGAACGGCAGCAGATCTTTTAGGAAGATATCCAATCTTGACTGAAGTCTTTAAGTGATGGCCAGTTCACCACATCCCTCGGTGAGTTGTTCCAGTGGTTAAATAGCCGCACTTTTAAAAAGATACACCTTATTTTCACTTTGAGATTGGCTTCAACTTTCAGTCTTTGGATCTTGTTATGCTTTTGTCTGCTAAACTGGAGAGCCGTCTAGAATCGGAGATCTTCTCCATGTGCATGAATTTAGGCACCATGATAGTCTCCCCTTACCCTCCTCTTCAATAAGCTGAATAGATTGACAGCCTTAAATCTGCTATAGTAAGGCATGTTTTCCAAAACTCAAATCCATCTTTCAGCTCTTCTGTAACCCTCTCCAGCATGGTCCTCTAGTAGTGGTCTCAACAGTGCCATAAACAGAGATAAAACTCAAGTTCAGTTTATTAGCAACAACCCATGAGTCCTTTTCAAAGACCCCCATCCGGTAAATACAGCTTACAGTCTTTGTTTCTAGATGCACCATCTTGTACTTGTAGGGTTGCTTTGGGGAGGGGAGGGGGCGGGAAATACTTCTGATTTACCAAAGTTAGGAACCTTTGTTGTACTGAGCACACTCTGTGTGGTTTTACTAAGCCGGGATATGAACAGCTAAAGGCTGGTTATGTCCCCACTGTAGTCAGTAGCAAACTAGCTCTTGTTGGACCTTTGAAGATGAACACCATGGGCCAAAAGCTGCTCTCATTTACATCATTGTAAATCTTGAGTAATTCCATTAAAGTCAAAAGGATGACCTATTTTATAATTGTGATATCCTTTTACATTCATATTATAACTAACCTACAGAGCACGTGTATATATATATGAATATGCGTGTCTTTTATTTATATATATATGTATGAAATAAAATTTTGTATGTTATATTTGCACATAGTAAGTAAGCTGACGAAAAGGACCGAATAACAATGGAATTATTATTATTATATAGTGATACTCTGCCTACAGATGTTGATCAAACAAATTAGCCAAACCCTCCCCTTTTCTAGCGCCTCTTCCCTCAACCAAGAAGGGGTTTGCTATTGCAGTTCTGGAATCACCGCAGAATGCAGCTCAGGGCCTCCAGGGTAGTTTTCAGGCGGGAAGCAGAAATGTAACCAGCTAAGGGCTGTTGAGTGTATATTTGTTTGCCAAGGGGCATCACCTCCCTCCTTGATTACGTCTGAGGCACATTGCATGGCAGAATTGGGAAACTTGCCCTGCCCTCCTCTTCAACCTGCTGTGTCGATAAATACATCTTCATTTTCCAAAGCTATCAGCCTGGTACCTTTCACCAGCATTAAATTGAATAAGAAACGTAGGAGAAGAATATATTCCCAGCTAGCGCCAGTTTCCCGCACAGAGCTCTGAGACAAGGGCCCTATCCTGCTTTCTGAGGTGGATAATTCTCCTTCTGATTTCACTGTGTGCTAGGATGCAGCTCCTCATGTCCCCCTTCCCCCACCTCCCTCACACCATGGTGTCCTTGGCAGCTGCTGCTTTCTCTGTTGAATAGGTTGTCCATCCCTGCCCTTGTGTGACGGTGTGTGGAGTGAATGCAGGTCCTTTCCATCCTTTTCCTGTCGTATTTCATGGCTCTCAATGGCAGCTCGGCTGAGGAACTACAGATTTCATATCCTTTCGGACTGGAGGAAAATGGCAAATGAAAGATTTAATATCCCACAGGGGTGGGATAGGAAGCTGGACTGGGGAGGCGATGGGGGAGGAAGAGGGAGGCTGCTTAGCGCTACAGGAGTTTTACAAGATCTGTACAAGTCAAGGCTTCTGGGAGTTGGAGAACGGTGAATTACACAAGCTGAATTCCAAGTGCAGCTCCAAGCGGGGTCCTTCCTCCTCAATTTCCCCAGATAATGCGGGATCTGAGCATCAGAGAAGGCAGCTCCCATTTGACTTAGTGGCGGATTGCAACGATTCACATGACAAAGCACTTCCTGATGGACAATAAAATCCCTCAATCAAATCAGCATCTCGGAAGCCACTGCCTTGCAGGGGCCATTTTGCTCATAAGCCAAAGCCATGCTCCCACTGGAATCAATGACCAACTTCTCCTCTTGGGCATTCAGTGGGAGCAGGACTAGACTCTTAGTCCCGACGGGCCAGAGCATGACTTGGTCTGTGTATGGGCACAAGAGAGTAAAAGGGGCATAAGGAAGCCGCTTTGCTCCCTCGCATCTGGCTTTCTGCACCCAGGCTGTGCAGAGCCACTACCTCCACCCACTCATGGCTGCCCATTGTCAGAGTTATGCCAACTGATTGGGAAGATTATACTGCAACAAGACCTGTCACAGTTTATTTCCCTCCCTGAACAGGTGAGACTATGAGGGTGAGGGTGAATATGACTCTCTGAGTCAACAGTCTCCCTGCCAGACTGCTCCAGGGTCAGCCCAACATTGCACTGCCCCTTGCTATGGGAGAGATCTCAGCGTGATGCCCCAGCCCCATATGTGGCACCAGCCCTCGGGAGCCCAGTATCTGAGATCAGAAGAGGAGACCAGTTTCCACTCACTCCGTGATGGTTTTTTCCCCCCTAACAATCAAAAGACCACGGTCGTCATTAGAGCCAATGACAAGGAAAAATGGGCAGGATGGTGGAGTTATGAGAATGATTTTGATTTTTTTTTTCCAATTTACAAATTTCATCTCCCGGCTAAAATAATAATAAAAAAAAAATGCTGTCACCTCTAGTTATTTGGGAACCCACAGAAATGAAAAGGGAATGAGGAGAGATGGGGGGGGGAACCCTGACATTTTGCAAATGTGAAGATGGAGGATTTCATGCAGTGAATGAAAACAATTTGGCGCAATTCGGAAAGAAAAACAAAGAGGCTGCAAATCTTTTGTACAAATGGGCACATTTCAATCCTAAACCTTACAAATTTCTGCCTGGCCCTTAAGAATCTCTCCCCCATCCCCATCCCCCACTGATGTGTATGATGTGGAGCTCTATGGTTAGGGTTAGTTACCAGACTGTTCCCGTTGAAGCTGTATGGTTTTGCCATTTAGTCCTTTTTCATCTGGCCTTATGACGTGAGACATCAGCTGCTAGAGCAGAAGTTATTCAATCATAATGACAGAGACACTCTTCTGGATTTTAAAATGTTCCATTGGTTAAATATAGGTGATCCCCATGTAATCACGATTGAATAGATATGTGGATAGTTCATGTTTGTCTCTACACTGGCACAAAGCAAATATGGCAAAAGACGCCAGGAAAGGCTGTTCTCGGCAGGTTCCTGGTTCGGTTCTGTACACTCGGGAGAGAAGGGGTCACATTTTGGGGTGTTTCTCTAATCAGACGTGGCTGAGAGCCCCTGCCACTCCTATTGACTTCAACCCTCTTACTGTTTCGTCACTGGACTCGTTCCATCCTCTCCTGTGCTGTCCAGGGTTAGGAGGGCTCTTGTTTCTCTCCTCGTCCCAGGTTTAGGGGATCTCACAGCAGCCGTCCTTCAAGGCCCATATATTTCAAGAGCGCTTACTGTATCGTGGCTGCTGCTGTTTCTGTGCTGCGCAGGCCAGTCCTCTCTGCTTGCTGACAACATTCACTTCTACAAGGAGGGGGGGGGGAAATCCAACTGGCATGTCAGGCATCTCTGAGGAGAGGGCTCCTAACTGCTCCCGCAGAGCTTGAAGAAAGAGTTTTGACGGATTTACACAAGAAAATGGTTGCGAAGGGATTGATAAACACACAGAGAGATCTAACTAGTGTGTCCCATCACTCTGAATAGCCTATCATAGCGAAAGTGCTGCAGGGCAGTGTCGGGAACAATTTGTTGACGTGAGCTCACGTCTCCGGGAGAGACTCGTGCTGTTTCGGAGAAGGGACCGTCCAGAAAAGGTTGCCGTGAAGAATACAGCAGCGTTGGAGTTGGGGGTTTCGGTCAGATGACCACCACTGCTTTCCAAGGGCTGAGCTGGGAGGATCCCAGCTGGGACTCCAGCAGCGATGTCCACGTAAGCTTTGCCCCATTGGTGTCAGCATCTGCAAAGCAGAGCTACATTAACGCTAGTTGGAATTCCAGTCCTGGGAGATTCCACACAGCAGTGCTTGTAGTTTCCTAGCTCAGGCCAGAAAATTCGGAGCAGGGATTTAAACCTGGGCCTATAGATCATTCTCTCTCTATAGGAAACGTTCCACTTTATAGAAATAATTCAACATTCATTGGGCCCAAGAGTGTGTGAGACTGATGCTAGACTGGGAGTGGGGGCATTTGCCTGGGATGGGGAAGACCTAGGTGCATGCTCTTGCCTGAATTAGGCAAAGCAGGGACTTAAACGTGGTCTCCCAGGTGAGTGCCAGGCTATTAGATATCTGGGGGGGAGGAGGCTCTCTCTCTCTCTCTAGTTTTGTCTAGAAATTCCATCCTGGACTAGATAAACCTGCCCGGCAAAAAAATTCATTGAACGCGACACATTTCTGTGAAACTTTTTGGTTTTGACAGAAAAAAGGTTGGTTGAAAATGTTTGCAACCAGTCCACTCACAACACTAGTTGGGGCGCTAATGGGGCGAGCTTCCATGCTGTGGTGCCCTGGTCTGTGCCAGCTGGGAGCGGCATGTGATGTAAGTGCAGCTGATCATTTCATAACTGAACTTTGTCAATGCCCCGGCCCCAAGGTAATGTCCATCACTAACTAACTGTGAAGTGATTCATGAAAGAAACAAACCTCACAAAATTATGGATCGATGGGTGAAATAAATAAATATAGACCCAAACCTGAAGCCCATACTCAGTCCTTTCTCAAGACAGACTCTGTATTAAGGTAAAAGAACTGACGGTTGTATTTGCATGTGTCTTGCCTGGTGCATATGCAGAACTAATTAAATGATGCATAAGTGTCCTGTCCTGACTTGCATTGGGTTTCATGTAAAATGTAATATGGATTATTTGGAAGGCTGTCACGGTAGTTGTTCCAAACTATGGATATGGAACCAGGAGGGGATCTTCCCTGGACAATACTCCTTTGGCTATAAAATGTGCCCTTTCATGATAGAACCCACTGTTGGGAGGAATGTATCGTTTTCTGAATTTGGTTCCGTTTCATTTTGTTTGGGGTGTTGCTGTGCCAAAGGATTGGCAAGGGTGAAAAGGTGCCAGTTCCAACTGCATTAATTTCAATTTTGCAATTAATTAGCACTGCCTAATAGCACACTAGGCGAGTGTGTCTTGGGGGTAGATGATTTGGCTTGGATCCAATGAGAATTGACATGACTCTTAGACTGACCTTTGAACAGAACCTGAAACCTCAACGGAAGCTTTTCCGAAGTTCAAAAATGTTTAATTTCAAAATAAGGTCAAGTGTGGCCGTAATTCCTGGTTTGTTATGGAAATGAAAAAACACCATTAAAAAGGCTGTTTTCCCACTATTCCCAATGTGATCCAAATGCAGCGGAGAGCCTGTCCTTGTGAAATCTCAAATTTGGCGTCCAGATAGGCTCTAGATAAACACACAAACTGTAGAATTGGTCCAAACATTGAAATTAGAGTTAAAGCATGAGACGCTTGAGTGGTGCATCCTCAAATCAGGTTTTTCTTGTTTTTTTCAGGCTGCATAACAATCTCCACTCCCAAATTGGACAAAAGTGTCCAGGCTGGGATGAATCTGGGGTAAATTTAAGCCAAACCTAAGCCAAATTTTGGCTGAACATGGGCTAAATTTCAGCCAAATCTGATTCAGTTTTGAGGTGAGCCTGAGCAGGGTTTTGGATGAACATTGGCCAGCTTATGGTTTTGGTGAGAACCATGAAAAACTCATTGGTTGAGGATGGTATATCTGCAAACCAAATTCAGACTGGCCAAGGGACTCCCAGAATATCCCCAGGGCATTTTCTTCCTTGCCCATCACAAAGCTAAGGAGGATAGCGCCTTCTTGGTGTTGAGGGGAGAAGTTTCTCTAAAAATACAGCACAATTCCTCTTTACCCACATGCTAACCTTGATGCTTCCCAGTTGCTCCTGAAGCTGAGGTTCCTGGCATATTACAGTCTCAGAAAGACCTGGGATCGTATCCATGGCTTCTAAAATCTGTCTTTCATTTTGTTTTCTCAAAAGATTGTACAGAGTATATTCAAATAATAAATGTGGAAAGGAAAAGTCCAGTTTCCAGACTGTTATAGTACCCTGATCTTAGTATCTCTTCTCTGTGCCTTCCCCAGCCAGGTTGACCACACATTATTCCTGAGAGCAGAAGCTATATGAAAGATTATCAGGGGTTGAGGGACGATCAACGAATATTTCCTGGTAAGTCTCAATATAAAAACCAAAATGTATTTGGAAAAGGAGAGTCTGTGAGCACCTTCAGCTGAGGACTGATAGTCAGGGTGGCTGGGTTCCCTCCCTGGCTCTGCCACTATTTCACTCTGTGTCCTTGGGCAAGTCAGTTAACAGCCTTGTGCCTCAATTTACCCATCTGTAGGGAGACATGAATACCATCTCGATTAACAAATGTTTGTGTTGTGCTTCGATGCTCTCAGATGGAAGATGTTATATAAGTATAAAAGAAAACAATAGACCTCCAGGCCAAGATTTTCACAGCTACCTAAGAGAGTTGGACATCCATTTCCTATTCGTTTTCATGGGAAGTGGGTGTCCAGATCTTTGAAAATCTTAACCTAAAATACATATATATAAGGTGAAACAAACACAAGATGGGGAAGGATATCTGTGCACCAAAGAAGTATTCCTACCCTCCAGCAGTATCCACCAATAGGATGGCAGGGCTCTTTGTCACTAGATCTATTAGTCTTATAAGGCTGGAGTGACTCATTCCCCAGTGACAACATTTTCTGATGTCTTGGTAAATAAGATGTGTGTGTGTCTATTACATTTTAGATAACAAGACTAACAAATTGAGATTAGCCATGCGGGCCTGGCACGCATACACCAGGGCCTGAGTTGATTTATCTTGATGTTTGGTTGAATTCCATGCATTTTGGGTCCCTTCTGTAACCTTTTCACCTCGTTCTTTTTTAAGGTGGCTGACTGGCTGTTATAATTTATCATGAATGCATCTCACTTCAGTCCTGGCTCCTCTGACGGAAGGAACAGCCGGTCTCCGGGAGGTCAAAGACATTATTCTCCCTTCGTCTTTCTCAATTTCCAGCACAGATTTGTCACTTTGAAAAAGCATGAATTCTGGATTTGATGCACTTTAATTGATTTCACCCTCAACAAGTCCGACTGTCCATCAACCTTCCCTTTTTCTTTTCTTTCTCTCCCCCCCTCCCATTTCTTTCCTCCATCCTTCAATTTATGGTTAAGGTTTTCAGCCACTTGTGTGCAGAAGCTGCCCTGAAAACCGTGACTCCTCAGTGCCAAATGTCGATAGCCATTTCACTCTTGTTTCTTTGACCTTCCTGTTGACCTTTAGGTGTTGAGAGAGAAAGAAAAGTCTCATGGGACACTTCCACAGTTCCACCCATGGAGTCCTGCTCCTACCCTCGTCAGTGAAAACAGCTCCTGGAGGCCAGTGAAGGTTGGCTGATGGGCTGTTTGAATGGTGTAGGTGGGAGCAGTATAATAAAAGTTGCCCAGAGATGGGCATGTAGAGAAAAACAATAGTATCAACCCTTGATAAATGAACAAAAGGTACTTATCACAGTTTGCTGCAGAACCCTGGCTGGGACTGAACATAGTAAATGGCCTTCCTTCCTCCTACAAAAAGGGGTGTAGTGATCTCCTGATGAGAATAAAGTTCTCCTTTCCATCTTGTTGGTATGTCAATGTAGAAAATCCAGTTTCATGGGACGTCCTTTGTCAGAATCTTCTGGATATTTTGTTTCAGCCCAGGAAACAGAAGGTGGGACCCACTAGATTGACACCTTTCAATACTGCTTTCCAGTGAAGAACCCTGAAAGCCAGGGACTGAGATGGGCAGAATGTGAGGGAACCCACCTCTTTGGCCTAGGCTACTCCACACAATCTTGGAACAAGGAACTGCTGTCCATGGTCCTGTGTAAATGTAGGTGTGTTTTCTAAAGCAAGTGCTCTACTTTTGGGGGCTCTTGGAAGGCGGAGAGACCTGCCCTCATCAATGAAAGTACACTGAAAGTCATTGCTGCATAAGTTCATGAGGCACACTGATTTTTTGCTGTTCTGCACCCTAGATATATAGAGTGCTCAGTACAGATTAGTATATGGGGCATCCATTAAAATCAGTGGGCCAGATGCTAGGCTTCTTATGCAGGCATAACTTCCACTGAACTCACTGGGAATTTTGTCTGAGTTAGGAGTCCAGGACTAAGACATTCCCTGCACATAAAAAATGGAGTTTGGTTGATCAATCTGGATTATTTTCTGAACATAATCGATACCCTTGACAGGTGAAGAAGAAATCTGTGCACTGGACCATCACTATTGGGATGTGGATTAAATTCCTCCCTGGAAGACCTACTTGAAATGAGTTCTTCTGGGCATCAGCCTTTTCCTGGTGCGTTAGATCCCTGCTTGGAGCCCTAGTGTGAAATATGTTTGGGTGAGTCTCAATCTATTTCCTTGTGGGTGTACCCCTTCCTACAGCCACCTTATGGGAAATAAACTCAGCTGAATATCAGCTTGCCTGCTGGTCAAGGAAGATTTCCTTACCCCTTCCACTTCTGTCCTGTCACCATGCCCAGAAGCTGTGAAATGAGGGACTGGCTGAAATTAACAGCTTTGTTCTACCCTTACATTCATGCACCTCAGTAGCCGCATGTAGTCTTGGTGGAGCCATGTCTATAAAATCTTGGATTAAAAGGTGTTTTGCAGATGTGTGGAATCTCAGACAGAGGCCTGCTTTCCATATATAGCATCCATTACCTTTCAGACGAGACCTCTCTCATCCCCAGAATTCATTGCCTTATGTGAAAGATATACCTATACCTATCTCATAGAACTGGAAGGGACCCTGAAAGGTCATTGAGTCCAGCCCCCTGCCTTCACTAGCAGGACCAAGTACTGATTTTTGTCCCAGATTCCTAAGTGGTCCCCTCAAGGATTGAACTCATAACCCTGGATTTAGCATGCCAATGCTCAAACCACTGAGCTATCCCTCCCCCCAAGTAGATCTATGACTTCTCTAAGGAAAGAGCATAGACACAAATCCCCAGTCTCGCTGGCCCAATGTATGTTTAGACAAAGTGAGAGAGCTCCACTTGCTTAGGAGAATAAGGCAGAGCAGGGACTTGAACCTGGATCTGCTATATCCCACATGAGTGCCCGACCAGCTGAGCCAGTGGCTATTCTGGCATAAGGCTCTTTTTCATATATATATATATATATATATATATGCTTTTCTGTGTAAGCTCAAAAGCTTGTCTCTCTCACCAAGAGAAGTTGGTCCAATAAAAGATATTACCTCCCCAACCTTGTCTCTCTAATATCCTGGGACCGACATGGCTACTACAACATTGGAAGATAGCCTTAGAGTGCAGTCAGCCATCCCTCCCTGACTCCTGATTCCAGGCCAGGATTTAAAGAGGCACAGGCCATGTTAGTCTGCCTGGAATGTAAAGTGCCAGAGAAAAACCAAGTGGCATCTCTGTGTCCGGCAGCCTCAACACAAAATCCCCTTTGTGTCTTCCTATGAAATCGTGCTCCTGCCGGCGAGTCGCCCAGAGCGCACCTCCATCATCTAAACTGTTCTTTTCACTGAAATTAGAAAAGAAATAAAGTAGACACCCATCCGATTGTGTGACCCCCAGAGTTTCCTACACCTCTTCCCACATCACTCCAATAGAGCTTACATTCCGGCTGTGATTGGTGGGTGTAGCAGAATGGAAAACTTAGTGAGAGCTATATCTAAGAGCACACTCAGGTCCCCCCTTTGGGTTTCCTCTGATGTGCAGTTGTGGCCAGCCAGGCAGCAATAAGTGGAGCATATTAGATGACAGTCAGACGCTCGGTCTGTACACAGTGCGAGGATTCATGAACATTTCATGCCCAAATCAGATCCATGTTGCCATCACACCTAGATGCACATGATATTGGCTGGCTGCAGAGCTGGGCTCTGAGATGACGGAGAGAGCTGACACAGTGGCAGGTTTTTCACATTCCGCTTGTGGCTACATCAAAAAGATTTTAACAGGTTTTTAATGCCGGGAGAAGGGTAGGTCCCTTGTGGGAGGGGGAGAAGGAATGGAGGTTACGGTTGGGTCCTGAGGCGGTGCTAATGTAGGTCTTTTCATTGCACTGTCTATGGCATCCTTAACTCTGATAGGCTGTCCATGATTTATCCCGCCCCTTGTCTCTTTCACCCTGCCCAATCCATGGCAAGATTCACAAATGTTTTTTTGCATCCCCCATTTTCTACTTCAGGATCCCATCAGGACCAAGCACTGTTAAGAGTCTTAAACTTCAGATATCAGGCTAGCTTTCTGAACAAAGGTTATTAAAAATATATGAATAAATAATACATTGAAAACATTTCTTCGGAGGCTCCATTATTTCCTGTTCCAATGAACTCTCTGGTGTAATCCTTCTAATTCTCTCTATCCCCTGGCTCCGACGTGCAGAGTAGCTCTATTTTAGAAAGCAGTGTTTGCAAAGATGCCAGGATGTGGTATGATGTTCAAAATCACTCTGCCTGCTGTTGCTGTATCTGTGCGACCATCTAGGCCTGTCAGTTGGTCTATGTTTTGGCTTTGTGCTGTTCAGGAGATTGGGGATCAGGCCTCCAGGGGTCCAGGCTCTGCCAATGACTTGCTGCGGGCCCTGGGCAAATCACTTAGCTTCATGTAAAATGCAGACATTAACACTTCTCTACCTCACAAAGGTGTTCTGAGAGTTAATGAATCCATGTCTGCAAAGTGCTTTGAGATCCCTCAGGTGAAAATTGCTCTGTAATTCTACAGTATTATTAAATATTAACATCTTGCTGACTGAAGGCCCCAATGTATCAATTCCCTAATCAAGCACATGTCTCATTTTGCCCCATGCACTGTGGATCTCATTTATTAACAATGAAAATATACAATTATATATAATCCCAGCAGGAGTTAGGATTGTTGACTCTCTTTCTGCATGAATTTAGCTTTAGAAATAACCAATGTGATATAATCATACTTAAAATGTATTCATAGATTGTAGTACCAGAAGGGACAATTAGATCATCTAATCTGAGCTCCTGTATAGCACAAGCCATTACATTTCACCCAGTTACTCCTGTATTGACCCCAGTAACTTGTGTTTGACTAAAGCAGACCTTAATGAAGTAGTAAAGATTAATTGGCAGGCACCAGATTGGTTTCAAATCTGATTGTTGCCCCAAATGTCACAACCAGAATCCTTCCAGCATTTAACACAGTCCTGCAAAAATCATCTGGAAGCTTTAGTAACCCAGGCACAAAATCAACTTGCCCATCAAATACAACTGAACCAGTTGTATTTCTGGGGTCCACTTCCCTTGTTCCAGGGCTCCAATTGGGATTAGTTGTGTCCTACAGGGGAAAAAATCCTTTCCAGCTACAACAAATACTTCCAGGGATCATTTCCAGTGCCCCTTTTCTCGCTTCCTCCTCAGCCCTTACAAAGCTGCCTTCTTCCCAGCTGTTTAGCCCGCCATTAGCATACAGTGCCATCGTGAGAAAATTAATGATATTTTACTCACTCATCAGAAAAAATAGTTGCCCCAGGTGAATAGCTGAGTGGAATTTTCTACTTCAGGAAAGGGAGAAAAAAAACTGGAAAATCCTGATAAACTGCAGTTATTCAAATTCTTGGGATACATATGAAATATATGGATAACTGAAATGTTGGCTAAATGATATTAATGTCTATATCTATTTTGGATTCTGACGATAACAATGGTTATTAATTATAATTAATGGGCCAAAGCTGGAGTTTGATGGGCAGGCCCCAATCCTGCAACTGACTCTGTCCGGGCAGACTCCTGCTCCCAGGAGGGAACCTCTGGATGTCCGAGGGATTCCACAGCAATTCTGTCAGCCCACCAGCCCACACAGCCATAGGACTGAGGCCTCCATTTATACTTGGTCTTTCCTCAGGCCAAACTCTCATTGGTTTAAATGGAGTAAAGGCTTCCAGCTTTGGACCAATGGGCTTTCTGTAGTGTGGAAATGTTCCAGGGTTGGGGTTAGGCCAGTCATAGAACAAGGGGTCAGATGGGAAGTTTGGATTTGGATCTAGGTTCAAGCTTCCCTATAGTTCTGACCCTTCATACTTAGCACAGAGCACTTCTCATCTCTAAGGCACTGGCCCAGTATGTTCAACCCGTTGTCAAGACTTGCGCATCTCAGTGAGGTATGGACCTGAGCCAGCTCTCATTGGCTAGCAGTAACTTGTGACAGGGGACATTCCTTCCCGCAAGGCTGCCCAAATCCAGTGGGTTCAAAAGTAATGTAAAGTCATCTCTGCCTCTTCTCCACTTGAGCCTTTGTCTCACAGGGTGTAGCCCCAAGCATAGGTGCTGAAACTAGAGGTGGTGCCGCACCCCCAGGCTTGAAGTGGTTTCCATCATACCCAGGGTTTATAGTTTGATTCAATGGCTCTCAGCCCCCCCACTATGCACAGTGTTCCAGCCCCCCTGGCCCCAAGCACCCCCAGTCAGTCCCTCTCAGTGGAGCTGCAGTGGCTTGCATCAGCCCTATAGGATGTGATGGAAACTGAAGGGTCTCGGCGCCTTGCACAAGGCGCTCAGCACTTCAAAGGGCGGGATCTGCGAGACTGTCAGGGAAAAACAAAAGGTTATCCCCAAAAACATGCCCCTTGTTGCTCTATCTCCAAAGTTCAGTTCTCTGCCAGTCTTCCCCTCCCCCTGCCAACATCTTGTGAAAAGAAATGTACAGGCCAAGTGCCTCAAGCTGAGTGGAGAAGTGCAGCAGCCAGCAAGACTCTGACCTTCCTGTTGTAGGTAACAAATTGGATGGCATGTAAGCTACAGATGCCTGAGGAGAGAGGAAGAGAAGGGGGGGGGCAGGACGAATGAATGGGGTTAGAGTTACAAAGCCAGCATCTGTTACTTAGGGTATCAGCCACACAGCTGTATCCATCCCGCCGCAGGAAACGGGGCTGGCTTAGGGGCAGATGGAGGAGAATGGTTTCGGGTCAGCAGAGGACAGAGGTAAGAACGTGTGTGTTTCTGAGTGTGACTATCGAAGCAGATAAATATGAGAGAAAGTTGTGGGCAGAAAAATGGAAAGACAAGACCATTTCCTATATGTTTGGCTTCTAATACTGTAGGTATTTGCTAAGGGCCAGACGGAGAGAACTCTTACTCCCACTACATAGTACGTTGCACCATGAATAGTCCCATTGAGTTCACTAGACACTTTTGAAAATCCCATTAGGCAACTATCTGCATCTTCAGGTATCTAAATCCCTTAAAAAATCTGGCCCTATGGTATTTCTTATGTGTGAGTAAGAGGATCACACTATGGCCCACAATTCTTAGTGCCAAGTTAAATGTGAGAATTTTGCTGGCAGCTGTTGAGTAACTATTCAAAGCACAGTCCTAACAGCTTGACTGATAGTAACAAAGTAGGAGTATATCATGGTACTCAAAGTTTACACCTCTCTGTTACTTTACGGTGCTTTTTGCTTTCAGAAGGGGTGGGGTAAGGAGAGCTTAGGGGGACCCGAGAAGTAAAAGTGAACGCCAAACCCCAAGAAATCCTACCTTTCGGAGTGTACAGATCAAGTTTCAGATCAATGAAGACCTAATTAGGTTATGGTGACCTTCCAAAACTACCTTTCAATGAGGCATTGTGGGTAGTGAGATGTTGATTACAGAACGAGCAAGGAATTTCAGGATAGGCTAAAATAGAATCTTGCATGTCTTCCTGTCACCCACCAATGTCTCCTGCCCCTGATTCCCAGAGGCTGTAGGGATCGATGTTTCAAAGGTGCAAATGGCAATCAGGATCCCTTAGTTCTTACCCCATCAACTCGACATTTCCTACTCTGTGTCTTTATTTTGCCTCTGATAGGAGCTATAGACAAGGATCTTACAGTTGCTCCCACTGTAAATGTCTCTCTCTCTCTTTCCTTGTCTTTTGGAATACTCCCTGTTTTCTAGCCAGCCCACCTGATCCTTGAATATTTCATAAATCTCCTTGAAATATCCCTGGTTACAAATGGCCTGTGTCCGTGGTTGATATGCAGCAGTAATGCAAGGTTAATACCTAATTAGTTCATGGGGCCATTTAGCATTTCATGGATATTCAGTAACAAAAGCAACAATAAACAAGTTGAATTCCTAGGTCTTAATCTGGGGTTGGGGGGAAGGGGAATGACAAGAACCTGAAAATGCAGGAATTATTCAGTGCAACATGAAAGTTTAGTCCTTTTCTCATGTCAGCTGCTGTAGCATCCTCAGAGCTTCAAGGGAAATATAACCTCCCTCCCTTCCTTTCTTTGGTGTTTTTTTCCTCCCAGCCCTGACGTTTGTACAGGAAAATTCTCATTTCTGTGACACACTTTAAATAGCTCCTCTATATTGTTCCCCTCCTCCAGCCCCTACTCACCCCGACCCCATTTTCTGACATCCAGCCATACCTGATCAATTGTATCCTGAGCAGCTGGATGTGATCAGAGCTGGCCTTCCACCTCTTGGGATGGCTAGCATATGGGCCCGCGGGCCCCAGCCATTACGTGCGTGATCACTGAGCCTGCCTGCCTGTGGCGATGGAGTTTTTCCCTCTCTCAAGCAATCGCAGATAAACCCTCCTGATGAGTAACAGGAAAGCAAACAGGCCCTTTGGCTCTGTAGGCAGCGAGAAGGAAAAAGAAAAAAACCAAACCCAACAACAAAATCCTCGCTGTGTTTAGGCAGCACATGCAGCGCTTGGCGGATGCCTTCAGGAAGAGGGATGGCTTCTGTGCCTTCAGTCAGCCACTGGGCTATCTAAAAGCAGAAATGGTGCGTTTCAGAATGGCTAGTCCCCAGACACTGGCATGAGGGCTCCAGAGAAGGGGGTTGAAGGAAAATAACCCTAGATCCCACATAGACCAGCATTTGGATGGAGGTTTGAAGGCGGCTCGGTCACAGTCCTAGACCATCCAGCACTGGGATGGAGGCTGCAAGGATACAGGGTGACCCTCTCTCTCAGAAGTTGGGCCAAGGGATAAAGCTTGGCTTCAGGCCCCGTGCCAGTCAGACGGCAGGAGAGCTGACTGGGAACGTTTTCCCATCCTGTAAGAATTTTTCAGAGCTGGAATTTTTTTCCCCCAATCCCAAATCAGGACAAAAAGACAAAATCATGAAAAAAACACCACACCAAAAATCTGGAAAAAAAAAATTGGATTGGCTCAATTGAACTGTTTAGCTTTGATTGAGACTTTTTTTTTTTTTTACTATAAATTAACTTAAATCTTTACGTGAAAATTTGTTTTGACCCCAAAACCAGAACTTTTTCATTTTGGAGAGTGGGTCTGGCTGTAGGAAAGGAACACCCTGCGCTCCTGGTGGTCCTTTCGTGTGCACCCAGGAGGCAAGACTTTGAACCTGCCCCTCTCATATCCCCTCTGAGGCTAGTTAGCTCTGCCCACACCCTAGAGCAGGGGTGGGCAAACTTTTTGGCCCGAGGGCCACATCTGGGTGGGGAAATTGCATACAGGGCCATGAATGTAGGGCTGGGGCAGGGGTTTGGGGTACAGGAGGGAGTACGAGGTGTGGGAGGGGGTGCGGTGTGCAGGAAGGGACTCAGGGCAAGGGCTTGGGGTGGAGGAGGGGTGCGGGGTGCATGAGGGGGCTCAGGGCAGGGGGTTGGGGTGCAGGGTGCAGGAGGGGTTTCGGGTGCGGGCTCCGGCCTGGCGCCGCTTAGCTTGAGCAGCTCCGGGGTTGGCAGCGGCGCTTAGCGGGGCTAAGGCAGAGCTCCCTGCCTGCCCTGGCCCCGCGCCGCTCCCGGAAGCAGCCAGCACCACGCCCCTGCGGCCCCTGGGGGAGGGGTGGGGCAGAGGGCTCCACGCGCTGCCCTCACCTGCAGGTACCTCCCCCGAAGCTCCCATTGGCCCATAGTTTGCCCACCCCTGCCCTAGAGGGCCCACCCCCATACCCTACTGTTCCCTAGCACTAGTTCCCAAATTATAGCTACATCCTGCATCAAGGCACTAGGGATCGAAGTGCTCCCCTCGCCGCCTCTGAGCCGTGCCAGGGCAGTGTACCAGCCAGAATTTGGCCCATGGACATCTGCTCTATCTGAATGCATCTGCGGAGAGGACAAAGAAAAAAACCTTTGATCCTGAGTCTGGAGCAACGTTCATTCACTCACGAGTGACTCAACTATTACAGGTGAAAGCTGAGGGCTCCAGCTATTGCCACAGGCTTGGGAACATTTGCCACCCAACAGAGGATCCTGCAGGATCGCACAGGGATAAGTCAGCACAGAAATTGACCTCCCAGAGGGGGATCAGTGTTCTTCCAGCAGGTGGCAAGACTTCTCCCAAAGTCAATAGCTGATGAACTTTTCCAACTTCAGAGTCAACCGCAGAGCGGAGCTGTTGAATCCTTGCCTCTACAGATAACAGCCAAGGTTAGCATGTTGGCACATCTACAGTGCACTTAGGCATCGCCTCGAAACAGTGCCAGAGTCTGTAGTGTTATTGGACCTCCTGTCCCTGACACCTAATCCTCCTCCAACTAAAGAGGAGTGACGGAACTAAAGTCAACATGAAATTGCAGCAGATGGTATCAGGTGTGCCATTTGAATCCCCGCCAATGCCATCTCTTCCCCAGAGCTTTCAGTGGGAATTGCTCTTGTGCAGTGGCGTAAAATTGAGGTCCCCAGAGGCATTAGTTGCGGAGAAGGGGAGAGAATCCATTACAGAAACTGAAAGTCAAGGAGAGACAGCGAGAGCTTTAGTGCTGGCATAGGCACCAACTGGGCCAAGTTTTGCTGCCAGTTACGCTGGAGTAAATCCCATTGAAACCAACAGAGTTAATGCTGGATTTACGCTGGCGTGGCTAAGCTGAAGCTGGCTCTGAGCCGATTGCGGTGGGGGATGAATGTCACTGGAATACTCATGCTCGTTCGCTTGCTCACTTGCTCTGTGACACACCCAGTGAGCTCACAAGGAAATGAACGCCGTGAAACCCTAGCTTGCCCGTTCTGCACAGCTGTCCATCTGCTACAGCCGATTCACAGGCAGGACATGCCAGTTGTTTTGCTCAGGGATGGTTCAAAGAGAGTGAATGTCCCTAAGACACGTAGGAAACAACAGGCTGAATCCTGCTAGAAGGGCTGGACCTTTGAAACGCCCACTGACTCCAGTGCCGGTGCTCAGCACCTCCC
This sequence comes from Emys orbicularis, assembly GCF_028017835.1. Taxonomy (NCBI): domain Eukaryota; kingdom Metazoa; phylum Chordata; order Testudines; family Emydidae; genus Emys; species Emys orbicularis. Next base: position 7,715,775 of record NC_088698.1, on the reverse strand, counting down.
AGGATTTGGCCCTGTCATTTTTTTCTAGTTGCTCTTTTTTAGCCCTTGATTTTTTTTTTAAAAGAAAAATATTTTCTTTAAAAGTGAATCCACTGCTAGTGAAGGGTGACGGACGGAGAGCTCCAAAGACTGAAGGCCTCTCTTTAGCCTGAGAACAGGTGCGGCCCCGGGCAGCTGCCATTCAAGCTGTCTCCATACTCTCCTGCCAAAGGGAGTCTCACCCATGCCTGTACTGTTAGGCCAATATAAAGGATCATCTCTGGCTCTGCACTTTGTCTTCTTCGTCTTCTCCATCTAACTCATTTACTGCTTCTGCCTCTCAGTGCCCTAAGAAAAGGCCAGTCCAAACCATGGCCCCCTCGTGCCCCTCTCCAGGGCAGGAGAGGGTCGTTTAGAGGTCTAAAGCATCGGGTGTGTAATGCCTAGCCTTCTTGGGTCTAACAGGCTCCAGGCCAAGCAGTCAGCTCAGCCTTCCAGCCAGCTGAAGACAATAAAGTGAGCATCATGCAGCTTACTGCCTGCAGACAAGTTTCAAGAGAGAACTTAAAAACTGAGGGCTGGATCCTGAGCTGCTGTAAATCAGCTTCACTTCATTGTAGCTGTGCCAAATTACACCAGCTCAGGGTCTGGCTCTGAGTGTTTGCGTTCACACTGTGCTGGGGCTCAGATTTCAAGAATACAAGATTGGCCATCTGTTCTAGCCAAAGCAAACCCTTCCTCTTTAGAGTACTGTGTACTGGCTGCCATTTCACTCCCCAGAAGTAGCTGCATTTCATTGGTGTTCTGTGCATATAATTTGCAAGGTGCGTTGAGATCCTTTGGAATGGGTAGCAGTACCAAATGTTCTCATCGGTGCAAGGCCCAACAGTAATTGGTCAAGAGGAACAGAAGAAAGCCTTGCCTTGCAGCATGTTCATTTGTCTTGGCCTATGCAGTTCTGGATCACACTTCTCCCTCTTGCCAATACATATTGCAGAAGTATTGCTAGGGTCATGGTGGGTAGTAATTTGCATTCCACCTCCGTTATAAGGCTCTATTATAACAACCTGTCCCAGCTCCATTAACCCTTAATTACAGCAACATCTCATTGGAGTATGTGCTATTCTGCCCGTGTGGGCACCAAAACAAGTTGAAAAAGGATGCCCTCAAATCTTTCCCTTTCTAGGGATTACAGACAGCTGTGCCCAGCTATGGGGCTAGACTTGGATTCAGTCTTTCCCTCGACCCTTCTGCGCTCGTTTCCCACAGCAGCTGGTCTCATCTGCCACAGCGCCAGCAGCTCTTCTGCTCTCTGCTGAAACGCTCAGTGCATCGTATTCGAAGGAACGCTCTACGCTGAGACATCTGTTGTAAAGAGTTTATTCATATTTATGACGACAAGACGCTTAATAGATTCTGCTGTAGCCTAATGATACGGGGAGGGCCGCGTACAGACCAAATCATGCAACACGCGGGAAATTCCAAAGCGTAACATGAAAGAGAGAGGGCTCTGATCCCTGGACAGAACGGCGGGGCCATATCCCCTAATGTGCCACATGGAGCATGGTTGCCCTAAACCTGGCCACTCGCCCCCTTGTGGGTGTAGGAGAGCCAGCTCTGGTGGTGTAGAGATGATGTAGCTACTTGCTTGCTCATGGCCTCTCCCGCAGTCAGCACAGGGACTTTCCTGCACTTCCATGGTTCCTGATTGCTGCCTTGGCCCCCTGGGGATTTATGCCAAAGGACTGGTTTGCCACCCAGCCGGCCATGAATTGGGAGAAGGATGGCGGCACCTGTGCTAGTGGATGTTGTGGGCATTGCCTGTGGGTGGGATTGGTCTCAGGTCTCCGACCCAGTCAGCCTCAGAGGGAGGGGGGATTATGGCTCCAGAAGCAGGGTGCTTGGGTAGGATAGGGGCTCAGATCTGCTCCATTGTATACCCATGCCTACCTGTCTCTTTATTCCCACAGGGTCCAAGTTCCCTCCAGGGCTAGGCAGTGCTTGCTGCAGGAGGTCGTGGCTGAAGGCAGCTGACTTTTGCTCAGGGAGACGGCTCCTGTGTGGACATTCCCTTCTATGCAAACACACATTCGGATTCAATACAAACAAACTCAGAGGCTTCATCTACATGCTGCATGGAAACCTGGCCAGAGGGCACGCCATGTGTCTTCGGCCTCACAACGGGGATGGAAGGGACTATGAACAGATGGGAATGCTCAGTCTGCCAGCTATGGAACTGAAAACCGGGACCCATGAAGACCTGCATTTCTGATAGGCCCTCCATTAATGCTCTCTGGGACAGCGTGGAGCACCCGGGGGAAAAGAATATCTTTTACATGAGCTGTGAGCAGTACCAGCTTCCAGAAGGCACACACCAAGCAACAGTTGTAGAATACTGTTTCCTCGGGATGTTCCCTCTGCCTGGGCCCTTGGTGGTCACCTGCTGATCGGACAGGGGCTTCCATCTCTGGCCTCTGCCACCTTCTCCACCTCATCATGGGGGAGAGTTGTACACCAATGGTTCTCAACCTTTTTTCATGGGCAGACCCCTTTGGAAATCTGTTGTCTGTATATATATAGTTGAATTCTGTTCAGTCAGTTTGCAGTCTAAGGCTTTCATGGACCCCTTAGACATAGTGGTCCGTGGACCACCACAGATTGAGAACCACTGTTGTACACTTCTGAATGTCCTGCATCCCTTCCCCAGGGCATCTCGCAGCACCTACTGCACCAAGCACTTCCGTCCACACTGAGGCTGTCTAGGCAGCCCCCCTTCACCAGAGCTGTCCCAGACAAGAAGGGCATACTGCTGCTTGGTCATTTGGTTCTAAATTCCGCTCTCCTATTGGGAATAATTTGCCTTCCTCTTTCAGCCAGGCATATTGCAAAATGGTTTATTATATTTATATTGTAATCAGAAGTGCACCATCTTTTTGGACCCAATCATAAGTATGTGGATATTTGCGGTATTCTATTTGACTATATTTACAATTTAATCTATTGCAATATTGATATGAATTCAGCTACTATGTTGATGGACATAAGGCAATAGATAGATGCTATTGCAAAAGAAATTAAAGCAACCACCAGAAAGCAAGCCAAATCTCTTTCTACTAATTAAATAGCTGATAGCTTTTAAGAATAGCTCATACATGAGGAATATTTTGTCCTATTTTTTTGGAGAGCCTGAAAGACACTTCTTGTTTGCCCTTATTCTCCACTCCCAGCAGGAACCTTGAGATGTCAGACATGGAAATGTGGCCACAGCTGTTTATGCACTTAGAGTATTTCCAAGGCCACATCTTCCTATTCGCCTTCAGATTACGCAAGTAGATGCAATAGTGACTCCAAAGACCCAAGGTCCGTGTGCCACGCACCGGCATTGCCAGGAGATTTTACATTCTCAGCATTTGAAATCTATCATTTAAATGGGAGGGAGGGGAAGGGGGAGATTGTTTTTTTCCAACTTCAACTATATTTTGAAAGCCGCTCGCTACAGAAATGTGTGCATTAGCAGATAGACGTTACCCAAAGCACTAACAGTAAGAGGTAATGGGCCATGCTTAGGCAGGTACCTTGTAATCTGCCCTAAGTGGGGGAGGAGGGATAGCTCAGTGGTTTGAGCATTGGCCTGCTAAACCCAGGGTTGTGAGTTCAATCCGTGAGGGGGCCATTTAGGGAACTGGGGTAAAAATCTGTCTGGGGATTGGTCCTGCTTTGAGCAGGGGGTTGGACTAGATGACCTCCTGAGGTTCCTTCTGATTCTATGAGGGGCACTGCATAGTAGTGCTGCCCAAGGAGCAGAGCATGGACCAAATTGTCACTCAGAGTCACAGTTCAGTCCCCGCTCTCCTTTGCTCTATGGGGAAACTAAGCTGTGCCAGCCCTTTTCTGGTGCAGCTTACGTTACCCGCCACGTTGGCTCAGCTGTGCTGGCTAGTGTGCTCAGGAGGAGGAGCTATGCCTCATTTCCCCCCGCCCACACCACCCCCGCCTCTGTGGGATGGGACGTAGTGAACCAGCAGTGGCTGCTTTACTCCCATATTATGGCCTGTGATGCAGGTAGCCAGAGTAGGGGAATAAGAAGTTGCCTTCCTGATTCTCCTGCATGGGCATGTGGGCCAGCTCATGAATAATCCCATCCAGTTCTCAGCACATGTAAAAAGGGCTTTAAAACCCATGCACTCCCCATATACCAATTGAAGGTGGCCCAGTTTGTGCTCCTTTCTGATGTATAAAGGAAGCCTGAATGGAGTTCCACACCCCAAAATGTAGGATCCTCTTCTTGCTTGGTTTTTTTTTTACATTCAATATTTTGGTCTTGTCTCCCCTGCTTTCCTGGAAGATTCTGTGGATGATTGGAGACCTGGCAGGACTATGTCCTCAGAAGAACCAGGGAAGAGAGATCTGAAATGAGAAGGAAATTTACTCAGCTTGTTTCTGTTAACCCACCTGTGCAACTCAAACTTCTGACAGCCCAGAAAAATGCTCTCGTGGTTAGAGATTCAACAGTTTCACCTCGTCAGTCAACAGCTGAGAAATATCCCACTCCAGGTCTAGGGTCCTCCATACAGGGCTCCCCCAAAAACAGGAAAGAAAAGGTTTGATATCCCCGATAAGGTGCGTATAAACAAACAAACAACAAACACATACAGCCTTCTCCTCCCCATGCGTTCATGGTAGTGAGGAGGGTTGGGAATATCACAGAACATGTCACGCTACAGACGGAAGGGGGACGGTTTAACTCCAAGTCAATTCTCTTCCCTTTATCCCATCCAAGGTGTCATCTTTTCTACATGAGGCTCCTAGTATTCTTGAGAATTAAGTGTCTGAATCAGCTCCGTGGCCCATTTGAAATGTCCTTTTGCATCATACATTGACGATGGAGTCTCCCGCCAAGTTTGACGGATGAGCTACAGTCTAGGTGCTGCCACTGGCTCTTCTCTTGTGCTAACAGCTCCCAGGTGTCGAGGTCATTGTAAGATTGGAGGTTGGCCTTAAGATTGTCTCTGTAATGTTTTCTTGGCCTGCCCCTAAAACGAGTTCCAGTCTGCAATTCTCTGTCAATGACGGCCTTCGGCATTCTACTGCCAGACGTGGAGCCCGGGACTGCACCATCCCAGCCGCACTAGAAAAACGTCAAGCCTGTGACTGTGTAGCACGCAAGGACCTCAGTGTTTGCAACCAAATCTTGCCATTTAATTCCCATCATCTGCCATAGCCCTTGTAGATGGAATTGGTCCAAGTGCTTTATGTGGTGTTGATAAGTAGTTCACATATCACAATCATAGAGGAGTGGGGTGGTGACGATAGCCACTAAACGTAAATGTTTGTTTGCAGTCTGACATCATGTTCAGTCCAGGGATGACCCTAAAGTTTTCCAAAGGCATCACTGGCTGCACCAATTTGCTTCGTAATGTCATTATCAGACATTCGGAATGAATCTTACATGACATTGCTGTCATCTGAGGAGGTGTGAAAAGACCCCCAGAATGGCACATAGTTACCATAGCTTCAAAAATTTGGATAAATAGAACATGGGACATTTTGTGGGGCCGGCGGGGCAAATCATAAAACACTCAGCACCGATCCATTGAAGACCATGGGAATTAGACCAATACTGAACACTTTCAAAATTCCATCCTGGAAGATATAATGGGTATGTCGACACTGCAGTTAAACCCCGGTGGCTGGCCCGTGTCAGCTGATTTGAGCTTGCAGGGTTCAGGCTACGGGGCTGTTTAATTGCGGTGTAGATATTCGGGCTTGGGCTGGAGACTGGGCTCTGGGACCCTCCCTGCTGCAGATCCCACCCAGAGAGGAGAATTGTATCTATCAATTCATGTTTACAGCCTCCATTACAAACTCTTTGCAGCAGCTCTTTGATGAAGCAAGTAAGACACACTTGGGGGGGGGAGGGCTACATAAAATAATCATTAGAAAATCATAAGTGAATCTACTCTTTAGGAAGCAGGCAGGCAGAGAGGGGGAGGTGGGAAGGGACAAAAATACAATTGTTGGCCGATATGAAAAAAAAAGTCATGAATAAACCACAGATTTAAAAGAGAGAAAGAAAGTGACAAGTCCATGGAGGACGGAGGCTTGGAACTGCTCAGCCTAATGCATGCCAGATTCCTTCTCTCTCTCTGTCTCGCTCTCTCTTTCCCCCCCGCCCCTTCTCCTGCACTCTTTATCCTTCACCAAATGCTGTCTGCTAAACTTCTGAAACACCCTTTGCCTTTTTGACCCTTCAACTTGTCTTGAACTTAGGAAAAACTGGGGTGGAGGGAGGAAGAATTGACTATGTACTGTATGTACGTGTGTGTGAGAGTGGGCTGGGGGGGGGGGTTGTAACAGCAATCAAGGGGTGACTGAAATGAATCTGTGTGGTGGATGCTACACTGCAAACGATTTGTATCTTGTTAATAGAATTAGTAAATACGTGTTGCTCCCTTTGCAGTCGGTGCCCCCAGGGGAGATCTGGCAAAATCAAAAAAAATTAAAGAGTCAAACTACTTATTTAGGCCTTATTCCCCCATCTTTTTTTCTCCCCCTGTATGAAGACACTAAGCAGACAAGTTGTAGGCTTAAAATGAGGCCTTGTATTGCTGCTGCTTGCAGGAAGTTACGGGGTGGTGCATGGGGGGGGGGGGGGGGGTCGTGCATTTAAGAAGCAGGCCTGATATCTGGTAATGCAAAATCCATTCACAGTTAATGAAATGATTCTAAGCCAAGTTCCTGAGTTATTGAGAGGCCTGGACTGAAGCAGAGCCCCAACCATTGGCTGGCTTCCTTGAATGAAAATATACTCTACCAGGGCACTGGCCTGCCATTCAGTGCAGTATGTGGGCTTGAGAGAGAGAGAAAGAGAGAGAGAGAGAGAGGTGGCTTCCACTTGGGGATTTTGATTTACATAGCTGCCTTCCAGGATCTTTCACTCTGCAGGGTGACCATACATCTTGCTTTGGCCGGGACAGACCCTTTTTTATAGGGTGACCAGACAGCAAGTGTGAAAAATCGGGACGGGGGTGGGGGGTAATAGGAGCCTATATAAGAAAAAGCTCCAAAAATCAGGACTGTTCCTATAAAATCGGGACATCTGGTCACCCTACTTTTTTAAGCCCTGTCCTGGCCATCCCGACTTTTTTTTTTTTTTTTTTTTTGCAAACGGGGCCATTTGTCCTCGGGTGAGCGGCTGGGGCCAGCCCCGTGCGGTGTCCCATTTTCCCTTTGGGAAATATGGTCACCTTGTCACTCTGTGTCTTAGTGATAGTAAAAAAAGATGCACAAACACGCATATACTGTGCTCACTGCCCCCACACATGTATTGTAATGAGAAGCAGGAAAGGGCAAAAGAGAAATTAACTGACCTGCAGGAGGTTACTGGAAAATTGAGACATGGGCAAAATCTCAGGACTAAGCTTTTTATTTTTTTTATTTCCTATCTTATTATTTTATTTACAGAGGACTTTAGCTGCCTCGAGTGAGATCAGTTCTCCTTTCCTCTAAGCACTGTACACACTCTCAGAAATAACAGTCCCTGCCCCAAAGGGCTTACAATCCAAATACTCAAGTCAAACAAGAGGAGGGAGAAAAGACATCCAGAAGAAAGATAGCGTTTGGAAGGGCTGAAATTCCAACATTCATTGAATGTTCTCAGTTGCTAGCAGGTCTTATTTGAACAAGAGAAGACTCTGTGTAAACAGCGCTACTTCAAAGCAGTGGAAGATTCTACATGAAGTAATTTGAGTGTGTCGAATTACTGCTTCTGCCCAACTTCTTGCATTCCGACTTTTGATTCTCGCAGAAATCCTAGGGAAAAAACTAATTAGCGGTGGGTGAACGGGTTTATAGAAAATAAGACTGACCCAAACTTTTGCCGTAAACCTAAATCAAATTGAAAAAAATCATTTGGCGGTTTGAAAACTATAGATAACTTTTCTCTCCACTAGGTTTTATTTTTGTGTGGCCTCCATACTCCCCAAGTGCAGATGAGGTGGACTTGCTGGCCTCATGAGGTATGCAGCCCAGTGCTTCAGACTCAATAGGCTCTGATAGCTTCAAAACGATTTTTTGTTTCAAAATGTCTTTTAATTCTATTTAAAAAAAAAAATCAGAAGTATGAAAAAATGGTCACATTCAAAATGAAACCTTTGATTTGGTTGAAATAAAATGTTTTGTTTGACCCAAAATAAAACCTTTTTTGACTTTTCGATTTGCCAAAATTTTCAAAAACTTTTGGTTTTGGCCCAACTTGAAATCATTTTTTTCTACTTTTTGAAATGGCCAGCAAGCCCTCAAAATCTGTTATCTACACCGCTCTTTTCCTGAGCATTGCACGAGTGGAATTCCACCTGGCTGTGGTACAGGGTATGGCAGGATCAGGTCCCTACACCCTCTTTCTCCCCTTGAGCCCCCATACAGGAGAGGAGTTTTATCCCTGGAATCTTTTCAATAATTACTTCAGTAAGGCAGCGATTTTCAAAGCTTGTTAGGATCTTGGGACTCCCACTCGCCAGTCTATTTAATGGGAGGTGTCAGGTCTGAGCACTCCCCAACTCAGCCTCCATGCAGATTAATGAGCGCAGCTGGGTGATGGTAGGATTGCCTGCTTGGGCAGCCCACTGGATTTGCTATGGGGAGCAAGCAGGCCTGCTTTTAAGGTCAGCAGCAGTAGGAGGTCATTGTCTACTCAATGTTTTAGTCCACAGCTGTGGTTGTCCTGCTCCAGCCCTTCTCTGCTCCTGCTCCAGCCCTGTTCCTGAGTCTGGCTTCAGCCCTTGGCTCTGGTTTCTGGCCCACTCAGCCTGGTTCTAACCAATGACCTGCACCCAGGCCTGACAGTAGGTAGGCAACCAAAGTCCCTTGGTGGCTTGGAAAATGTTAGCCTAAATCGTTCCCTTTTTTTAGGGGGGTAGGGAGGGAACAGTTTCCTCTGTCTTGCTCATACCTAGAGCCAGCTGGAATTTTTCATTCTAAACTTTGTTTTGTTGGGGAAATGGGGGGGCGGGCTTCATTTAGGAAAAAAACAAAACTTCATAATGAAAGAAGTGAAAAATCAACAATCTGTTTCTGAAAATGAAAAGCCAAAATACTTTGGCCTTCAGGGGTTTTTTTTTGGGGGGGGGGGTGTGACGGGTTGGATCACAGAAACCCCCTTGGGAGCTGCCACCCAATGTGCAAAGACTACCCCTGCTTCTGTTTTCCCTGCCAGCTCAGGATTCCAGCACCCTGTCTTGCTGAGCCAGACACTCCAGTCTGCTCTAACAAAGACTCAGGGTCTGAATCACTTGTCCTAAAGCTGCAAGTTTACCCGAAACCAGCTCACAGGAGTGTGCTTGTCTTTAGCACTCAGATGCCCAACTCCCAATGGGGTCTAAACCCAGATAAATCCGTTTTACCCTGCATAAAGTTTATGCAGGGCAAACTCATAAATTGTTCGCCCTCTATAACACTGATAGAGAGATATGCACAGTTGTTTGCTCCCCCAGGTATTAATACATACTCTGAGTAAATTACTAAATAAAAAGTGATTTTATTAAATACAGACAGTAGGATTTAAGTGGTTCAAAGTAGTAACAGACAGAACAAAGTAAGTCACAAGCAAAATAAAATAAAATGCGCAAATCTATGCCTAATCAAACTAAATACAGATAAGTTCCTCACCAGTTCCAGAATGCTCCCTTTTACAGGCTACTCTCCCTTTAGCCTGGGTCCAGCAATCTCTCACAACCCCTGTAGTCTGTCTTTTGTTTCAGTTTCTTTCAAGTATCCTGGGGGGGTGGGGAAGCTCCTTCTTTAGCCAGCTGAAGACAAGCACACTCCTGTGAGCTGGTTTCGGGTAAACTTGCAGCTTTAGGACAAGTGATTCAGACCCTGAGTCTTTGTTAGAGCAGACTGGAGTGTCTGGCTCAGCAAGACAGGGTGCTGGAATCCTGAGCTGGCAGGGAAAACAGAAGCAGGGGTAGTCTTTGCACATTGGGTGGCAGCTCCCAAGGGGGTTTCTGTGATCCAACCCGTCACAGTGGCGTAGTCGAGCAGGATCTGTGCACAGCTGATTGCTTTGAGATACTGGTAGTGATTTTAAGTGAATTTTAAGTGTGGTGGCTGAAGAACAGACAAAGTGGTTACTGGTTTGTTATTTTCTGTTTGCTTATTTCGGGAGGGGAATTAGGGACAGAAAAGGAAGCAAAATAAGTAAGAATGAAGATCAGAAGAAGCTAAAACTACACAAGTTGCAAATTGCCCAGAAAGACTGAACAATGGGCGCTGGGAATGTCTCTGTTAACTCTAAGAAGCCCCTGAGCTGAGTGCATCTCAGTTTCAGTGAACTGCAGATGGGTGTGGCCCAACCTCTGTCTGTGCTGAAGCTGACTGGAGTGTCTAACCTAGCAAGACAGGAGGGGAGGGGTGCCTGTTCTGGCAGGAGGGTGTTCTCTGTGGTATCCCAGCTCATCAAGTGATGGTCTCAAGGGAAAACAAATGGAAATTAATGTACAATTTGCCTGGAAAAAGGCTGACCTGGAAAAAGAAAAGGCTGCCCACCAGCCTGGACTTAAGAGACAAAGCAAGTAAGACCCAGAAGCATAACCTGGCTGTAATGGAGTGGAAGAGGTGCACAGAGACATGTATCCTGGAGCTGGAAGTTGGGGTCCTGGTGACTGCTGCGGTGGGAACAAACCTCAAGGACTCTAGCTGGAAGCAAACCCAACCTGAGTGAAAGGGGGGGGATTTTGCTGGCCAGCGAAAGGTCCCTCATAGCTGGTAGCTGTGAGCCTACAGCTGGGTCAGGGTCTCTTTCCCTTTTGGGGGACACAGGAGTGTCTGCCCAGTAGGGGAGCCCAAAAACGAATTTTAGGTATACTGCCTCCGCCATGGTCAGTGTCCAAGTCTCTGGCAGTAAGTTCAGGAGGAGGGTGTGACGTTGTGCAGTCTACATGGTTTTATAAAAACATGATCATAAGTGAATATAATGTAACTGGGATAGTTTTATAAAAAATTTGATAATAAGTGACTATAATGCAAATGGGATATGCTTTGTGCAAAAGGTCTCTTGTAAGGTATCATTATAAAGCTCATAAGCTACTGAGTGTGATCATCCTATTTGTAAAAATGTACCACTCTTGTATCTAAAACTAGAAATATAAAATGTAACTCTAAGGGCCTATTGTAATTATGTAAAGTGTGGGCCATTAATGATGGTTTGGAATCTTGATGACTCCCATTGTCTGCAGATGGCTGTTTACCTGTAAGTCTCCCTGTATATGTGTGTGCTGGCAAGTAAGTAATGAAGTCTTGCAGTGACATGTGATCATGTCACCTGAACTGGAATCCATCTTTAACCTGGTGCTTTTCCAGTGAGGGGAGGGGGTGGAAACCCAGAGAGACAAAGGGTTCCCGCCTTATGCAAAAGATATATAAAGGGGTGGAAGACAACAGAGAGGGAGAGGAGCCATCATGGAGAATCCCCTAGATAACACCTAAGCTGGAACAAAAGCTGTACCAGGGGAAAGAATTGTGCCCAGGCCTGGAAGGTGTCCAGTCTGAGAAAAACTTACTGAAGCATCTCTGAGGGTGAGATTATCTGTATTTAGTTTGATTAGGCATAGATTTGCGCATTTTATTTTATTTTGCTTGTGACTTACTTTGTTCTGTCTGTTACTACTTTGAACCACTTAAATCCTACTGTCTGTATTTAATAAAATCACTTTTTATTTAGTAATTTACTCAGAGTATGTATTAATACCTGGGGGAGCAAACAACTGTGCATATCTCTCTATCAGTGTTATAGAGGGCGAACAATTTATGAGTGTGCCCTGCATAAGCTTTATGCAGGGTAAAACGGATTTATCTGGGTTTAGACCCCATTGGGAGTTGGGCATCTGAGTGCTAAAGACAAGCACACTCCTGTGAGCTGGTTTTCAGGTAAACTTGCAGCTTTGGGACAAGTGATTCAGACCCTGAGTCTTTGTTAGAGCAGACTGGAGTGTCTGGCTCAGCAAGACGGGGTGCTGGAGTCCTGAGCTGGCAGGGAAAACAGAAGCAGGGGTAGTCTTTGCACATTGGGTGGCAGCTCCCAAGGGGGTTTCTGTGATCCAACCCGTCACAGGGGGATTTCCCTTTTTCTCTCTTCCCTTTTTTTCCTTTTCTTTGCCACTGAAAAGGGAGGAAAAAAATAAAGGGAGAGGAAATGGGGCCCCTAAATTCCCCTCCCCCCCAAAAAACCCCCACATTTGGGTGTTTTTGCAAAACAAGCCATTTTTCAACCAGTTCTGTTTGTGCTGATACTGGTGAAATCTAGATCAGGAACAGGACCATCCTATCTGCGTCCTTGGGGTCCTCTGCTGTGTCCCCCTCTGGAGCCCTGCTTGTAAACCTATGACCCTCACTCCCCATTCCTGTGTTTTCATTTGTTGTCCCCTGGAATTAGTGGATCCCCATGTTGTTGGGGTTTTTTTCCTGGTCCTTCCCGTCTGAAGCAGGGGGAGGCCTTTCTGGTTTACTAAATGGATCCCCTTTGGGGATCCATCATGTACATGGGGGCTAAATAGGCCTCGCTACATCCTCTTAGCAATAGACAGCACAAACCACAGACTCTGCAAAGAGGTGTTTCGGTTTAGAGCTGCAATGGAATTCCATGTCATTATATGGACTGTTTGGGAGTTGGAGGTCAGAGTATGTGAGTGTCCAATCCATTGACAATGTGCCGGGACCAAAGAGGAAGTTGAGTCCATTCAAAGGGATAGTAAACCAAGGAGTCGAGTTATAAATGACGGACCAAGCCAGCAAGGTGCTGCTGAACATCCTCCGCACCCATTGATGGCAGAAGACATTCAACATCTTGCCGGACTGAACCCCAGATCATGTGAGTGAGGGCCTCTTTTGCAGTTCTGTATTCCTGCCATAACTTTACCAGACATGCAATTCAGTTTTTATTAAGCATACGGATTGCCATGATCCTTTTATTCCTCAGCAACTTATCCTCCAGCTCCTGTTCCCACCCAGAACTGAGACCTGTTAGAAGGTAATGATGTGTTAAATGGAAGGTGAGGTACAGGAAAATCTCCCGAGGAAAAGGCTGATGAGGTGGCAGGAGAACTGACCACAAAAGTTGGGCCAACTTAGCATCTACACTTTTATTCTCCCCTGTAGCCTCATTTTCCATGTGCAGAGCCTTTTACCTGCCGAGGTCTCCAGTCATGAGAATAGGTAGTTTTTAGAGCGGCATAAAATTCAGCAGGCTTGGTTTGCAGGATTTCACGTGCATCTCTTTCACTGTTAAGTTTTCACTGTTGGTGAAAGAGAAACCTGAAAGCTTACACAGAGCTTTTCTTCAGATCTCCGTCTTCAGGTTGAAAGCTCGTCTCTTGCACCAACTTCTGTTAGTGAAAATAAAAGATACTACCTCACCCACCTTCTCTCTCTAATTCCTGGGGCCAACACGGCCGCAACAACACTGCGAACAATTTGTGAGTGGTGTTTTACAAAACTCACTTTAAACTACTGAGTTTTGCCTGGCTTTGGGTCAAAAACATGAAAAGCTCAATTGTTCGTGGTTTGGTGTTCATCTAAAACCTTGAATTGGCTCAGGTCCTCTAAAAGTTGTCCCAGATCTCTGAAAACTCAGCCCAAGTTTTAAATGGCCTAGCCCCAGACAAGGTAAAAGTCAGCCGTTGTTTTGTTTTGGTTTTTTGTTCCATCATGAAACATTTGCAGCACTCTAGTGAATGGTTTCTCATTTTATATGTTTAATACAATGAGATCTGGATTGTAGCTATTTGTATAGGGCCTAATTTTTATTTACACTAAGGCCCTTTTACATCATTCTGCGTAAGGGGGCCTGAGACTGGACACAAATTATTTAAATCAATTACAATACTGAGTATTGGGTGCAGGCAGGGCCGGCTCCAGGCACCAGCTGAGCAAGCTGGTGCTTGGGGCGGCAGATTGTTGGAGGTGGCATTCTGCCCAATCCTAGGGCGGCACGGCCGCTTTTTTTTTTTTGTTCTGCTCTGGCCGCCCTGTAGGGGGCGGCGGCGTGGAGAACCAGAGCGCCCTGCAGGGCAGTCCTCTTCCTTCCCTCCCCGCCGACCGGAGCGGAGCCCTCGCGGCAGGCGGCAGGAGGTGGCGCAGCAGGAGGGGCCGCGTGGCAGCACCCCTGCTGTAGCCCTGGCCGCCCCCTTCTCTCTCTCTCCCGCCCGCTCCCTCCCCCCCCCAGCCAGTCCCCCTGCACCCGCGCTCCGGCCGCGCCGCAGGTTTTTTTTTTGCTTTGCCGTTCTGGCCGCCCTGTTTTTTTTTTTGTGTTTTTTTTTGCTTGGGGCGGCCAAAAAGCCAGAGCCGGCCCTGGGTGCAGGGGAAAACTATTCCGAGAACCCTCTGTAAGACTTAGTGGCTCCATAATGTCGTCAACTTTATTTTGTATGGTAAATATAAGTTTCAATTAGAGGTGGTGAAAAATTGTTGTGGAAAACATTGACATTTCAAAGGTTTGAAGTGGACCTATTTTCTGAGACACTTTCTGTGATATTTTTAATAGATATTTTTGTCAACATTGTTTTAGAAATGATTATCCAAATCTTTTGTTTACAAGAAATCACATTTTTCTTTTTTGGTAAATAAAAGAATTCAATACCCACTTTGAAAACAAGCATGATTAAAAACATCGATGAAAATATTAAATGTGAAACATTTCACAAAGATCAGAATTTAGATAAAGTTAGAATGTTTTGGTGAAAAGTTTCAGGTTTTTGTAAAAAGACTTTGTTTTACATAACTTTGCATGCAAAAAATGTCAACCAGCTCTAGTTTTAATCTGTGCCTGTGAATAAAGGCTGTTGGTCTTTTTAACAGAAATAACTAAAATTAAAGTTATAATAAGCAAGGACAACAGGCATGTAATGCACTGGCCAACCAGCAGCCAGGGCCTTTTGGGCTGCTTCTGGATCAGATTCCCTGAAGTGTTTAGAACATCCTGGGAGTTGCTGAGTGTCCTTTACTTCCATTGGTTTCAATGGGAATGCATGGGATCTAAGACTATCTTACCGAGCAAAATCAATAGGAAAATCAGTTTGGGAATTATCTTCACCAGGACTTAGATACTTCAGTAACAGGAATTCTAGAAAGAGAGAAAGGAAGATGATGGAGGAAACCAGGGAGCCAGGTGTTTTTCCGTACCTAACCAGAAGAAAGCACACTGATCTACATTCCACTAGCTATATAAGATATCTACAGCCTATTGGAACACCAGTCAATACGCAGAGTGAGCAGAAGATTACACACTAAATCTGGGGCTGACCACAAACTGGCAGCCCTATGGAATAGATCCCCTCCCTGGGCCATGGGTCTTTCAGGTCCTAAAAGCTATCTCTATGATATGTAATATATCCGGACACTTGGCAGGTGCCGAACCCTCATTTAGTTCTTTCTAAGCCCAGAGTCCAGGCAAATGTGGAAATCATCCATTTCAGGTTCTCCTCTTCTTAGGAGCTGCACCCAGAGTGCATTCTGCATGGATGTAGATATCTGTGTCGTGTTTGTTTTCCTCTTTATTGTCAAAAAATTAAGAGATTTCAGGGATCACCTACAGGCTGCTGTCGCTCTTACAAAAAATCTCAGATAAAACTGGATGATGATGCTTGATTGAGGCCAGTTCAGATTCACATCCAAAATTATGAAGTTTATCTGAAGTTTATTCCAGCTACCTGAAACTCTTGTGTGTCTAAATCGGGGCTGAAAATCAAGGAGAATATGCTTCCTTGGGAGATTTCTCTGGTATTCCCTACACCCGTTTGTGCTAGACATTATGTGACAGTGACCATCTTTTTGGTAAAAAGAACAGGAGTACTTGTGGCACCTTAGAGACTAACAAATTTATTTGAGCGTAAGCTTTCGTGGGCTACAGCCCACTTCATCAGATGCATAGAATGCATACAGACTAACACGGCTGCTACTCTGAAACTCATCTTTTTGGTACTCTCACTTCTGGTCCCGGTTACAGCCTGGAAGTACAGAAAAGGATGGAGATACAAAATGCATTTTTTAAACTTCAATGATTTTTGACTATATCCTTTACAGTAGAACCTCAGAGCTACAAACACCTGGAATGGAGGTTGTTCATAGCGCTGAAATGTTTGTAACTCCGAACATAACGTTATGGTTCTTTCAAAAGTTTACAACTGAACATTGACTTGATACAGCTTTGAAACTTTACTATGCAGAAGAAAAATTCTGCTTTCTCTATTTATTTTTAAAGTAGTTTATGTTTAACACAGCACTGCATAGTATTTTTGTGGGGTGGGGTGCGGGGTGGGAGGGGTGAGGGAGTTTGTGTGTACTCCCGGTTCCACATGAGGTGTGTGGTTGATTGGCCGGTTCATAATTCTGGTTTTAGTAACTCTGAGGTTCTGCTATAGTTAATTTCACAGTGTGGATGAAAGTTGAAGAGGAGAGGTGGTTACCAGGCTGCTCATCTCCACAAAATATTTAGTCTGACCATTACCAAGGCATCTATTTCTGTCTCTCTCTTGCTCTCATTTTTGTCTCTTGTGTCTATCTCTCAAGTATTTAATTGTAGAAAAGCCATTTATTGTACACAGGGATATTTTTCTCTGATTCCAGTAAAGCCTAGAGAATTATTGACATTTAAATTCTTCCTATAGTGGAGTCAAACTTGTAAACCAAGTTGGTCTCTTGTAGATCATAAGTGTCTTTCAGCTGTCTGCAATGGAAATTAAACTACTTTGGGACCAAACGTGACGACTGTAGTAGCTGAAGATAGTAGCACCTCACAGAAGGCACTCAGTACATGAGAGATCTGGATAGATGAACAAGGGGGGTATTCAAGTGGTCTTTAACCTACACAGGGCCGGCTCCAGGCACCAGCACAGGAAGCAGGTGCTTGGGGCGGCCAATGGAGAGGGCGGCACATCCGGGCCTTCGGTGGCAATTCAGCGGCGGGTCCCTCAGTCCCTCTAAGAGGGAAGGACCGGCTGCCAAATTGCCGCCGAGCAATGAAGCGGCACAGTAGAGCTGCCGCCAATCGCGGCTTTATCTTTTTTATTATTATTATTTTTTCTTCGCCGCTTGGGGTGGCAAAACAGCTGGAGCCGGCCCTGAACCTACAGTAGAATGAAGGTGCATATTCTGTATGTGTGCACATTTGGTTGCTGTGCTTGTATTTCATCATTTGATCCATGTGGGCTATTGATCTGCTGGGTTCATGACTGAGATCAGATAATTGGCCTTTGTTTCTTTGAGAGGGACAGTGCTAAGATTTGCACCCTAATTTTTGAGTTAAGAGGGAAAGGTGGGTAGGTTGTGGGATGCAATAAGGGATCTCCCCATATTACTTAGTTCAGCCGTTTTGCTCCAGCTTTCAACTTTGTTTTTCTAAAAGTGGCCTGCCCTGCAAAACCCAGGTCTCAATTAAGACTATTATCCTGGGATGACATTTCCTCAGTCTGTCGTCGGTTATTTTTTAATTCTCTAATTCGTTCTAATATGCGCAGTGCCTGCATATCCAGTCAGCCATGAAGGCTCTGCATTTCCAGGTTCCTTCCTCTCCATCCTCCCGAAGAAATTAAAGCAAGGAGGCTGTGGGACCACAAGTGCAGGAAATAGAATTAGGAGACATATTAATTGGGGCATCAAGTAGGATTTCGTTCCAGGCGGTTTCCTTCCGCGAGCCACTTTGATGCTTCCCCTTCGCAGCTCTGTTTCTCATTAAAAGTATCCCTTAATGGCAAATGCTGTTTATACATGTTGCAATTATGTCATGCTATAACCCCTATGCTGGCAGGCTTTGCTGACTAGCGAGGAGGGCAGGCGGAGGAGGTCAGTTCTGGGAGAGAGGGGGAAACATTGGTGTGGAGAAAGGGGGAGAAAACAGAGAGCGACTTGCGGCTTCTTTGTGCAATATGACAGTTGCTCTGTTATTCTAAACTTCCCTTGTGCATTCAGTTCAGCTGTACGTACCCTTGTTAGATCCCTGTGTTGGTTTTTATTCTTTCTGCAGCTCACTGGCTCTGCCAGCCAGTGCTTAAGTGGCTGGATCAAACCTGAAGAGTCCTGCTTTTCTGAAACCAAGCACATATCCCCTTTTACTTTAACGATTTTTTTTTTTGAGAATTTTTTTCTTCTTCATGCTCCCTCCCATTTTTTTCATTTGTCTTCACCCAGCAACCATGTCAACCCTTCAGTGAATCACACAGGATCTTCTTCAAGGCCTGAGATTTACCCCGGTCTTTTCAGAAATGCTACCTTGAGCAATGCAGCCGTAAGTGTTTCTGCCAGCACTAATTCGAGGCTGTGAGAATGGCTCATTTGTGGGAGGGTATTTGTTTTTCCATCAAGGCAGCCAAAAAAACCTCCAGCTTTCTCTCTCCCTCTGGAGGAGATCAGGAGTTCTCTGGATTCATTTTGTCCCTTAATCTCCAAGCTCATACAACCAGCTGAGGACAACCCTATCAATGAACTTTTGTTCTTGGTGTTTTTTGTTGTTGCTGTTCCCATTGTAAAATGGGTTTGCCCCACATACGGATCACAGAGGCAAACAATAACGATAATGATAAAAGAAAACGGCTAATGCATGTGGGACTGCAAGCCAAGCCACGTTAATACCTAAGCAAGTCCATAAGCCAATACAAATACCACAGCTGTGCTCTGGAAACTCTACTGGCCTCTCTAGCTACCAGGAGTCAACATTAAGCAACTGAAACTGACACTGAAAGCAGCAAGCGAAAACCTCAAAGTTATAAAAATCTGAGTGTAAAACAAATCAAACAGCAAAGAAACCACCCCAGCCCCTGCCTAATATCTGATGTAAAATGACGAGAGTCTAAATTGTCCAACCAGCCTAGAAAACCAAGGGAGCTGAAGATGACAAGGACTGACCAGAGGAATAAGAGGAAGCAGACAAGTGTAGGAGTCACAGAGGAGAAGTCTCTCTCTCTGTGCCTAGAGCCAGAGCTGCTGTGAAATGACTCATTTCCATTTTGCTTGGATGATATTTGCATGCAAAACCCATGCTTTCTCCATGAGCAGTCACGGGGGTATTCAGTTCATGTGTTTTCATCTGGGATGAAACCCACCTTCCAGGCCTAAAATTGTGACATTTCATGGATTTATCCCTCCAGAGGGTCATTCATCATTTTCAGAACATAGAGCTCCATCCTACTGTCCCCTTATAGTGAAATCAATGGGAGTGTTGCCATGGACTTCAAATTGAGCACGGGAATGTGCCCAAAGATAGGACCTGACCATGTGGGCTCTTATGCATTGGAACTGTCCCACAGAAGTTGACGGTCAAGTCCTG
This sequence comes from Emys orbicularis, assembly GCF_028017835.1. Classification (NCBI taxonomy): domain Eukaryota; kingdom Metazoa; phylum Chordata; order Testudines; family Emydidae; genus Emys; species Emys orbicularis. The sequence goes on along the minus strand of NC_088698.1, from coordinate 7,696,484 downwards.
AAACTTTTATGCAGTTTTTACTCGGCTCTTACTCAGGCGAAAATCTCAGTTGAAACTGAGTCAAGACTTCAGGATTAGACCCACTGACTTGACTGGAATTATAGGCCCTGCTGAGCACCTAGGAAGAGTAGCCAGGCTTCAAAGAAGTAGTGCTGTGGGCCTGCTCCCTAACACCCTGGGAAAATCTAGGAGCCATTGTGCCTCTCCCCTGGAGCTACCAGCCAGCATGGGGCCCCCAGCGCAGGGCTATGTGTGTCTGGCACAATCTTGCCCATTATGTAGCTTCAGAACAATGACCGAACAATTCTCATCCACTGTTGAATATGATTCGGTTGCATCTCTGGTGAGAAATGCTGTCCATGAGCATGCTTCATTCCTAGACAGACCTATCACTATAGGTCTTCTCAGCCTATTCTGAAATGAAGTCTCCTTTGTCAAGATCAACATGCTGGCCTCTTCAAGTGGTTTCTACTACTGACCTTGTGTCCACTGGGGCGTGAGGGCCCACTGGTGATGGCTCCAGCAAGGCGAACACAAGATAAGAGTTGGTTTCAGTTCACTGGGTTCCATGGCCTATTCAGTACGAGTTACACTTGCCCCTCTGTGCCTGCTCCACAGAAGATATGAGTCTGCTCTCTTAGCATAAGCTGTAGAGCCTCATGCTCTTAGCTCTACAGATCAGGGCTTCTCGTCCCCAGTGATGACCAAATGAAAACAGGGTTGGGTTAAACAGGTCCAGCAACATTGTACCCCACCCCACCCCTCAAGAATCTCAACTCTCATGGAGACTTTGGGGTTCAAGCAGGTCTCAAACGCAATAGAATAACAAAGCTTTCCCAGGGGACTGCTCTGTCAGACTCCCTATTGTCTGCACATCACTTCCTTCTCGCTCCCCATTAGACGGTGTTACACAAGGAACAGGCCTCCTTAATGGGGAAGCACCTTAGCATCCTTAGTTTATTTTTTATGGTTAGAGGCAGATTATTCTGTATCCACCTCTTTCCACACACCCACCCTCCCCGCCCCATTGCCACCTTCTAAAGCATTACATCACTATGCCCCTCAGGCAGAGATGGGAAAGCTAAAGGGAGTTCCTGCTGAAGTTTGTCAGGGCTGTGCCATGTGTCGGTCAGCAGAATTTGGGAGCAATTGACACATGCCCTTCCAACACCTGTGAGCTAAGGACTGCACTCATGATCCAAACCCAGATGCTTCTCATGGCAGAATGACACTTCCCGTAAACCTCTGGCATCAGCCGCACCCACAATCCCTTTCAACTTTATTTAGTGTCTTCAGATATGTGAAGTACTTCCTTAATGGTAATGCTTCTATGGGCCCTATGTACGTGTGCTAGGCATCCTGCCCTTCTTGGCATGGCACATATACAGAGCAGACAGGCCAACCCCGCCCAAAAACCGCAGACATTGGGCTTGTTTTCGGCTTAATTGGCTTGTGAGTTGCTTGTTGGCTAGTTTTTTGGCTTGTTGCTTCTTTCTTTTTGATCAGCTCCCGGCCAGCAGGGGCAAGGAGTGGAGAGAGTCAGGGTGCACAGCGGGCCCACCACAGTCCCAGACTGGGGGAATCTAGTCACCTAGAGTGTCGGGGTTCTTAGGGATTGGCTTGTTTTGAAATGGGATTAGCTTGTTTTTTGGCTTATTGTGAAAGTCGGGGTGCTTATTTACCGCGTGAAAGTTGGCAACTGTGATACAGAGATATGGCATGAATGCACGTTTCAGAGCGGTAGCCGTGTTAGTCTGTATCAGCAAAAACAACGAGGAGTCCTTGTGGCACCTTAGAGACTAACAAATTTATTTGGGCCTAAGCTTTTGTGGGCTAAAGCCCACTTCATGAATGCAGGCAGCATGCCACAGTTGAAGTTGGGTTGCTTAACACCTGCCTGTGCTATAAGCATCTCCCTTTTGAGTGGGTAATTCCAGATGGTTGCTACTCTACAGGGAGAATTAGGACACATGGGGAAAATTAATGTTTAAAGTAGAACTGGGTAAAATTTTTCAGAAAAACTTTTTTTTGGTGGGGGAAAAACAGATTAGGTCAGCTGAAACAATTTTCAAATGTGTGTCAAATTCACCTAATTAGATTTCAGAGGAGTGAGGGTTGGCTGAAATAAACAATTTTTCATTTAGAGTTTAATTTCAAGATTTTTTTAATTTAAAAAGTTTTTGAGGCTTCCGCCCCGCCCCCCACAAAAAATTGTTTCAGGTTGCACGAAAGAGCTTGGATTTTGTACAACCCAAAATGTTTTGAATTTTTGGGGAAACAAAGAGTTTGGGAACCAAAACATTTTGGGTCAACCCACAATCAGTTTCGCTCCTGAACCCAAAACTTGGTGACTTACACAGTTCTGAAACACCCCATGTTTCATGAGGGCGTCACATCTCCCTGGAGGAATCCAATTCAATAAAGAAGTTCATAACAGTGTGGACATTTGGACAGACAGATGGTGATGGAATTCAGAAACCTTGTGGCCTGCAAGACACTGTTGAGCAATGAGCAAGAATGGGCTTCACAGATAAAGGTCTTGCTCACATGCAAACTTGTGTAGGTTAAATTGGTGCAAACACCTATGTTCTTCAGTGCAGGATGGAAAAGGCCTCTGAACAGGTCTATTTTGGCACAGTTGCAAGGCTGCAAAATAGAGGGAAGAAATACAGACACAAGTAACTCTCCTAGACAGAGCTAGGACAACTACCTCTAGCACCGTTGTATGGATAGAAAAACAGTGATGTGCTGCCAGTATTTTACAAGGGCTCCTATCATTTCTCTCCTCTCCTTAAACGGAGGGGGGGTGGATGAAGGGGGTGGTCCATGTGCTCTTAGACAAAGGAGTGAGGCACCGGCAAATCGGTTCCTATGTCCTCACTTTTAAACACAACCATTTTCTCATAACCATAAGCCTGGAGAGTGAGTGTGCCACTTAGCAAGCAAACGAAAACATTAAGGGCACTTTGCTGGAAATGTTTATACTTTGTTCCTGAAAAAATACACAGAGTGCATTGATAGCATTGTGCAGAGTTCAACTTGTGCAATCAGAAAGTGTGTGTGTGTGTGTGTGTGTGTGTGTGTGTGTGTGTGTGTGTGTGTGTGTGTGTAGCTTGAAGAGGTATCCAATGATCTTCTTCCTCTGGAAAAGTTTTTGAAAACAACTGGCACCTGGTTAATTCCTAAGTATATATATATGTATATATATATTGCACTCCAGACATTTTCTTGTCCTCTGCATTAAGTCACCTCTAACAGGAATGGTTAAGCATAAGCCAAGGAGAGATGAATTCTAGTAGGGAGAGAGGAATCCCTTTAACCCTTGCTCTGGTTTGATGGTGGAGCCCATCACTGGGTCTGACTCTCATTTCTCAAACCAGATGCCAGAAATGATGCGGGTGTGTCCTTCTCCTTGTGCCTTCTACTAATTCCAGCCAGAGAGCGCAGTATGCTGCGGATGGGTTGTGCCATGTTAATGAAATCCCCACCATGGGCCACGATACTTTTCAAGAAACAATACAGAGCGCGCACGGTTTTCCCCAGAGCTCTGCCCATTCGCTGAGCTTTCGTGTAAAACAAATAAGGCCCAAAGCAATTGGAAAAGTAAATTGGTATCAAATTAGCAAGGTCGTGATCTGACTGTTCCCAACCAGAGCCGGGCAATTTTCTGCCTTTTATAAGCATGGCCCATGTGCTGCTTTTCTCCCTTTGTGCTCCCTTCTCATATACTTAAGTGCACACCCCCACTGCCAATAAACACAGATTTACGCTAGCCCTGTGGGATCGGAAACCTCCTCAAATGAAAGATATTTTTTTTTCATATGAAAATTCCTCTGCAATTTAGTCTGCTTATGAAAAAGTGGAAACTCCCAAAGTAAACACAAGCAACAAACAGCTTGGGTGGTCAAACATAATGAGTAATTGGAGGTGCAACTGTGAAATCAACCCCCCCTTAATTACAGAGACATTTGTAAAGGAGTACTGGCAGAGTCTGTCGGTCTTTCTCTTTGGTTATTGACAAGCAAAGTATCTTTTCCCCAGGGCTGAGTACAATAGTTGTAGTCATAACATTAGACTCCCTTCTTATTTTCCTACCTACAATTTTACCTTTAATTTAATTTGTTTGTTTTGGAAGGAATATAGGGCTGAGAGAGAGACTGTTGACTCTCCTGGCTAACTTAGTCCTGGGTGTCCCAGTCCCAGTAATGCCAAATTGTACCAACTTGGTGAATTTTGTGTGATTACTGATGGGTATATATCAAGAAAGACCTCCTTGATTGTGCCATTCTGTCAGCTCCTTGGCAGAATGGTCACTTGGAACTCCAGTTTCTAGCCATCCCACGATCCTAAACTAACTTCGTCATTAGATTATTTATTTTTTCTTTGAAGTGGCCAGTGCACCTGTTGGTTCAGTGAAGGCATCCAAATGGACAGTCCTAGTCTGTGTCTTCTCTCACCCCAGCGTTAATCAGTGCTGAGCTCAGTGGAATCAGACAAGTGCAAAACTGGAGTGAGAGAAGAACCAGGCCCTTTGTTTCAGGACCGGAGACCAGCAAGCTTACTCCATTTCTTAATTTAGTGACAACGGATTCTGGGTGTCCTATTACCAGAATGAGTACTACAAAGTTGGGTTAAATAGATACAAAATGCTGGCTAGTGTAGCATTTTGCATCCGACAGTGCAGCAGTGCTAGTGAGGCAATGTAGCAGTGGGTATTGTGTCCAAAGCTTGCACCCTATTAAGCACACTGGGCCAAGCTCATCCTGGTGAAACTCTAGTGAACTCAATAGAAAGGGGAGCCAATTCTGCAGAAGATTCAGAACGGGATTTTCTTTCTGCAGGAGGTCCAAGCTCAAAGAAAAAGGCCTTCTCATGCAGAAGATTGGCGTTCTCCGTAAATAAACTGTAGTATTAATAGGTTCAATTTTAATATAGGTTTCAGCACCAGGAAGGGTTTGGAATGGCCTCTTTCAGATGGTCAAACTCTATAAAAAACCCAGACCAAGTTAAGGGACTGTCATAATTGTTGGGAATAATGAATGTTCATGTTACATTTCTAACTTTTTAAAATGTGAGTGAACAGTTGTTGTTTTTTTGAAATGTGTATATACACATGTAAATTTCTTAAACTTTTTTTAACTGGTGGGACCCAACATTTTCCTAATAAACGTGGAATGGAGTCAATTTTCAGAAGACATCTCATGAAAGACCTGCCCAATGGAGTTGTCAGGAGCACTTTTCCCCCTCCATTCTCTGCAAATAGCTCATAACGTAGCCAATCCTTGACCACTACTGCAGGCCAAAAAATACAACTTTGTGGATTTCCCAATATTTGTAACTTCGTCAATCAGGGCTTATCTCCCTGATAAATAAAAGGGACACACACACACACACTCCCTATCTCAAGACAAACAGAGCCCTCGCCTTACCTCACAAAAGGTGAAGGCATGGGAAGTGTGCTGTCAACAATTTAAACAATGCAATTAAAATATATATTCATATCTCTCACTTGCACTGGTTTAAACCAGTATACCTTCACCGAAGCTACTTCTGATTTACACCTGCTTTAAGTGAGAGGAGAATCAGACCTGCTGTCTGAAAAGAAAATTAATTGCTGTCTTCTTGCATTGTGCATTAGTCAAACCAGAGGCAGGATACAGCCGTCTATTTAATAGAGCTATGCCTGTTTATACTAGCTGCAGAACTGGTAGCACTGGACAGCTTTGGGCAAGGACAGCAGGTTTGATGTGGCTTCTCATTCAGACAAATGGGCTCCAGCCCCCCCCCATCCCCCCTTTTTTTTCTTCCTCACTCCTATGCAAATAGCTGTATCTCCATCCCTTTAAGAAAATGTCAGGGCACTTTTGTCCCTTTGAGATGGGCTTTTTAATTGGTCTAATTTGATGATGTAACTTAGTGTCCTAGTGGCCATTGATTGATTTCAATTAACATTCCCAGGCTCCAGGCACTATAAATAACCGCTGTCTGGCCTGGCTGCTCCTCCACTGGCAGCTCAACCTTTCTCCTTTAGCTGCTGCTGAACTTGCTTCTTGGCTTGGCCTCAGGCTCAGTCTATAATTCTTTCCAAACTTCCCTGTATAAAATAATCATGTACATGAAGTAAAACAGGAGTCTCATATACACACTTAATAACTCTTGTGTACTGTACGAGTGGGAATTCCACTTTAGAACCCCCCGAGCTTTCAAATGGTTCTCATTTTCAGCGGGATTCCTCTTGTGAGATCTAAAACTTCATATTTTGTCCCAAGCTGCTGCTTCTCCTTCCTACCTCTTTTATTCTCCTCTAGATTCCCGGGGACAGACAGCTTCTTCGTCGTCGTCTGTGGTTTTAGCTATAAGGCGTCTTGGAGCTGACAGTCCCGCTGTTTAGCTCTTGAGCCAAATGTCAGGGTTCTTTTCCACAATCCCACATTTTCCAAATTAAACATGCAACTACTTCACAATTTAGAATGAAAGGCTGTGAGTCAAGATTTAAATTAAACTTATAAGATAAAGTTACAATAACTACATTCAATATTCTACATGTCTGTCTGCCTAGATATTTGTCTTTCAGTGAAAGAAAAAGAGAGGGTTACATGTTGCTGGACTCGTGTGCACATATATATGTGTGTGACAGATATAGCATCTGTACATAGCACATGCATATTGATGGTACCCTGACAGAAAATAGATAGATATAGATTCATAGTGGGGTTTTTTGTTTGTTTGTTTGTTTGTTTGTTTTTAAGGCCAGAAGGGACCATTAGATCATAGGTAGATAGGGTTAGAACTGGTTGGCAGGTTTTGAATTTTAAAATTTTGTCAACATTTTGAAATTCAGTGAAAAACAGGCTTTTTGACAATATTTTCATAAATTTGCTCCTCCCACCCATTTTTCAACCAACTGTAGAGCTGGGTTTAATTTTTCAAATTTTGACAATTGTGAATTTTAAACATTTTTTTGATTTACATACCAAAAAAATAAAAACATAATCAGGAAAAATGTTCATGATTCCCACCCCCTTTTCATTTGCTCATGCAGCTCAAGATATGACTATGGAGATCTTCAAAGCCCCACGGTCCAGATCCAATGTCCGTTTAAGTTAATGTGGAGACTCTCATTGACTTTCGATCAGGCCGCAAATGTGGGAGAGACACAATTTCACCTCCAGCAATCAAGAGAGTCACATTTCAAGATTCACCCTGATTTCCTTATGAAAGAGTAAAAGATCGTCCTTTTAGAGACACAGTGTGAAAACAAGGGGAAAAGTGCATCTTAGGCCATACCTACACTAGGAGCACTTTATCAGGGTAAGTATACCAGTATGTTATACTGCTACTTGTGTGGACACAGCTTACACCAGCAAAGCGGCACTTTTGCCAGCATAGTTTTGCACACACATGGAAAAAAACCCAAGCCAGACCACTAAAAGTGTAGTTTGACCAGCATAACTGAGTTTACATTAGGGGTTTTTGCTGGCACAGCTCTGTCAGTCAAGGATCACACCTCTTCACACCCCCGACCAACGTAGCTGTGCCAGCAGAAGTCAGTAGCATAGACCTGGCTTAACGCAAAGTAGTCAGCAAAGAAGGAAAAGTGATGAATGTTTTGACTTTGTTTTGTTGCCACCGGGCATAATTAGGTGTGGAGAGGTGAGCATGGCAGCTGGAAATGCAAGTGGTGTATGTTTGAGAAAGTGAGTATAGAAAGTGGAAGAGAAAGCGTGGTCAAAGGACAGAGCCCAGCGTGGCATGTTCGTCCTCCAGACACATGGGTTCTACCAGAAGTTCTAGAAGTAGTAATACAGCAGCGAGAGGCTATAAGAATGCAACCTATAGCTGCCAAACCATGCAGAAAGGCATGCACAGCTGTGATGTGTAGCACGGGCAGCTCACTGCATGGACAGCTCATAGGCACTTCTGCTGGCAGTCCATGCTGATCTTCAAGTCTGCATGAAAGCCCCTGGGAGATATGCTTATTGTCTCCCTTTCTACGACTTGGTGGGGAGGCGCTGCTGTGCCGTTGACTGGTGTGTTAGACTGGTGTGCTTGTTGTGACCTCTGTCCTCCATCACTGTGATGCGCCCCGTGTTCTGTGCCCAAGCCCATGTCTTCTGCAAGAGTTGTCATGGAGCTGCTCATCATCAGTACGGACAAAAATATCCTTCCTGGCAATGCCTGGTTTTTCACATCCCACGGATGGACTCTGGCTTTGGTGGGCATCCTTCCATTGTGTCAGTTGTTCTTCTCACTGTGACCCATGTCAGAGTGCTGGGCCTCCATTCCTGATGGGTGCTTGGCCATTCCCACTTCTTGGATATATATGCTGGTCTTTGGCTGTGACCAACATACACCCCCAATACTATTAGTCACCTCTTACTGTTCCCTGCTGGGTTTTCCCCCTTGATCCATAGAACTAACTAGCTGGGTTTGCTTGGGCTGGAGGGACAGAGTAGTTGTTGGCTGCAACCATAAACAAAGGAGCTTATCCCCGCAATGCTATCAGTGTTTCCCTCACCTTACACTCCCCTATAGTGGACTCATTCCTCTGTGAGCTGTGCATCAGCACAGACATCATTGTTTGAGGGAAAGGCCTGACCAACTATTGCCCTACATCTTGTGTAGTCAATTATACCAATACAAAGCAGCTGTAAAAGGCAAACACTCTGATCTGCATTGGTGCAAATGACTAGCAGGTACAGGGTGAATCAGGCCTCTCATCTGCAGTTCAGTGAATATTTCCCTTCCCTTTGCTGACTGCACTGAGGGTATCATGATCAAGACATCCAATTTCACTGTTGCAAGCCCTCCTGTCCCACCAATCTATGCACGTGTACAAACAAGAGACACTGTGAACAGGATAGCCTGAGACCAAAGGGTGAAATAAATGGAATAAATAGTGCAAGTGGGGATGTGGAAGATATGTGAGAGCTTTAAAGCTGTGTTTTTCTTTTAATTATTTTTATTTTAATGCTACAGGATGTCATTTATTTAGTTTGAAAAAAACCCCATGTTTTTACTACATTCTGGGCCTTTCAGAGTTCTCAGGCTTTCAGAGCCAACGCTGACTTCGGTGTCAATGAGCACTTAGGGACTTGGAGCCCTGAATTATTGGACTGTCAAATGTTGGTCCTGAGTCACCGGGAACCACCTTTTTCTTACCAAATTAATTTGTTTTACTCCAAGATAACCAGAGCAATCAGCTGCGAGTGGCAGGAAAAATTCAAATAATAGCACATTCTAGAAGCTCAAAGAAAGGCATTGGAAAGGGATGTTTTTCCCATATTCCTATTCTGCATGGTCACTGCCTGTCCTTCGAAGAGACCTGGAGGGTTTGGTTCAATGTGTTGTGCAGCTCTACACCATTACTAGTAAGTTACCAGTTTGAATCCAGCCTTTGTCAATGTCAAGCAAAAGTCATTGGGCCATATCCTGAGAGGTGCCGAGCACCTTTCTCATTGGGCCAAAGCCGGAGGCCTTTCAGACAAACTCCCATTAACTAGGACTTGGACGTCAGCATTTGGTCTGTTGGAAAATGAGAGTGCTCAGCAACTGTAGGCTTGGGACTCAGTCACTTTGGGACTCGGGGGCTGTATGAAGACCTGTCTACTTGCTTTGATTCACAGGGGTTTTCACTCCTTGAGTTTTGATTTGAATGTTTTGGGTTTGAATGAGATCAAAGCTTAAAGTGAAACTCAGCCTGAGCCTCTGAGTTCCACCAAGCTCTCTCCCTGCCACCTGATAAACTTGGCCCAGGTTCCCTCGAAACTCAGCCTAGGTTCTCCATGATGCTTGGCACGAGTCTTCTCAGAATTCATGCCAGGTTTGCTAAGAAATGCAGGAATCCCATCCACCTTGACCCAGCTGTGGGGCATGTAATGACGTTTTCCTGTCATTGGGGTTTCACTACAAAACTTTATGCATCTGGCAACTGTTGCGTGGCCTCTCTGAAATGAGCTGGTGGGTCTTGTCAGGTCAATTCCTTGTGGACAGGAGACCACAGATCACAAAAGCCATGCAGGCAGTTGGTACTCTTCTTGAAACCCCAGCAAGATCAAGGTTTTAAACATGCCATGAAGATGGAGAATGAAGTTCTCCCTCACCACTGGAGCTTGTCCCATTTGGTACTCTGACAAGGGCTGGTACACAATAAGAGAAGATTCAGTTGTCCCTGCCATTTGGATAGAGGTCTTGTTCTCCAAGGCTTCTGGTCCCACTGCTTTCATCAACACTGAATTCTTTTTTAAATAAAAGGAAAATGGTCAAACTGTTTTCCTCACCACTACACTTGGTAAAACATTTTCTCCGGAGCTGAGACCCTCTGTACAGATTTTCACCTGGCTGGGAGTAAAATTCCAGAATGGGGTTAATTATTTATTATTATAATTATTGTTGTTATAATAATGCCTAGAGACCCAACAAAGATTGGGCCCCATTGTGCTAAGTGCTGTACAAACACACACTAAGAGACAGTCCTCTGCCCTAACAGTCTAAATAGACCGGAAGTATTATTGTCCTCACTTTACAGATGGGAAAGTGAGACATGGAGGGATTAGTTGACTTACCCACACAAGGGAAATTGATGCCAAAGTAAGGAATTGAATGTAAAAGCTTGTCTACATTACCGGCTGGATCGACGGGCAGCGATCGATCCAGCAGGGGTCGATTTATCGCATCTAGTCTAGACACGATAAATCGACTGCTGAGCACTCTCCCGTCGACTCCGGTACTCCACCAGGGCGAGACTAGAGGCGGAGTCGACGGGGGAGCGTCAGCCATCGACTTACCACAGTGAAGACACCACGGTAAGTAGATCTAAGTACGTCGACTTCAGCTATGTTATTCACGTAGCTGAAGTTGTGTAACTTAGATCGATTTCTCCCCCCGCCCCCCAGTATAGACCAGGCCTAAGTCTCATGAGTTTGTTTAGTGCCTTAACCACATGCCCATCCTTCCTCTCTGAAGTGCAAGCTCCATTGTTGTTTCTTAGCTCTTTATATGGGTTGTAGATATTAATACATAGGCTCAGTCTTTTCAACAGGTGTCACTGGTATAAGCCATCCCTAAAAACAGAGTTCCTAAAAGAAACATTAACTAATGCTCAGCTATATTAGTAAGGCCTAGCAGGTCCCATTATAAAACTGTTCTCACATTAGTTCAGTTCTAGGCCTCTAGACTGCTTTAAATGTCATGCGACAAAGATAATTCTGTGAGTTGAATTACTGTCCACTAGCAGCTGAGCCGAGAACTTTCCTGGCTCCTCTCCTGAAAGGATGCACAACTTCTAAGTACAGCCCCGATGTGCTGAAGTGCAAGCAAATTTCCCTTAGCTGGGAAATAGCTTCTGCGGCAGAGGACGATGGAGCTGAGCTGTTATTGCTAACCTTGGGCTTAAGAGACCTTGATGTTAAAGGAAAAGTACTTCTCTCAGGTGCCTTAAATGATTCAGCAGAGATGGAGACCCTGGTCTCAGGGTCAGTCTCTGCCTCTACTCAGGGGCGTGACCTGTATGAAGCACTGAAAATCTTAACGAAAGAATCCTTCATTAAGTTCCCTCTCCCACCCACACAGTTCCAGTTCCTCACTCCACAATAAGGATGAGCAGAGGGCAAGAAAGAAAGCAATGTGGGAGTGAATAACATAGGGGGACAGGTAACAGTGTGCTAGAGAAATGTGGAGAGTGAGACAAGGTAGCCAATTCCTGGCTTCCTAAACATAACCCAAACCTTGCAATATTTTGGCCCAAAGCAGCCCAGTGCAGTGGGTGGGATCAGAATCTGAGCTCAGCACAGTCCTTCGTAGAGCTGTGGGGAGCCACTGCAGAATAGTCAAGTTAAGGCCCAAAGCAGGAACCTGAATCTGTTTCCCACGCCAGGTGAGTGTCCTAACTACTGAGGTGGGCGCACTGTCTCTCTCACACCGGTTTTGAGTGGAAGTTTCATCCTGGACCCGAGAAACCCATTTCAGTTCCCGATGAACAGGCATTTTCCAACCAAAAATTTGTTTTACTGAAAAATTCCCAACTTGCTCTCAGCCTTTGCTCCTGAAGCTGCTGGGGGTTGGCTTGGAGAGGGCTGCGTGGGTTCTAACATAAATGGCTTTCCTTTTAGCACTTGGACTTGGAGCCACTTGGGAAAGCTTTGCATGGGATACTGGCACATTCTGACCTTTCGTCCACTTGATGACAGGCCAAGGGGAAGGATTCATTGTTGTGGGTGGGGCCAGAGTTTGCATCAGGGTGGGGGCTGGGAGTTCTTGGCAAAAGTCATCATCATAACAGAAAGCTTGACTAGTTAATTTTCACAGTCCCCTGTGACACAGATAGGTGTCATTCGCTATTCTCAGGGTAGGCATGGGGGAGCAGGGACAGATGGGACTTGCCCAGTTCCACCCAATGAATCAGTGGCAAAACTAGGATTAGAACTCCAGAGGCTGGTTCCTAGACCCATGCTCATGCTACAGGGTCCAATTTTCCTCTGCCCCAGCTAAAAATGGGGCAACATTGTGAAACTGTATTAAAGTTGTTTGCACAATGATGGCCAGTTGGACAACTGGGTGCAGCCACACAGAGTCATGGCACCAGAAAACCATTCATTAGTTCCCTCACAAGCAGTGGCAAAATGCCAACCAGAAAACCTCCCTCCTCTGACATATTGGACCTCTTCCTGCCCGAGTCCAGCCCTCCTCAGGGCACTCACAGCACCAATGGATTGTCTCCTCGTGGCAGAGGGCAAATAGCTTTGCCGATTTTGTTGGGCCTTTTGGTAGGCCTCTGATGCCTTGGATCAGGCAGTTCTGTTCTCTCATCTACAGGACCTGGCAGCTGTGAAGAGAACTGGTTTAAGGCAGCTCCATTTGTTCTTTTTTTAGACAGGCCACTGAGGATGGTAAGGGGCAGCTACAGCTCTCTTCTCTCCTGAGGATTTTTGCTGTTGGAGTCTATCTTGACACCTCTTTTGCGGCCTGGCCCTCCGAGGTGCCGAGCACCCTCACTTCACATTGACTTTACTGGGAGTTGAAGGCACTTTACGTATAATCCCATTCCAACCCCTGCTGAAGTCAAGGAAAACTCCCATTTACTACAGTGGTCGCTGGCTATGAAAAGAGACCATGCAACAGGCCTCAATCTCATTGGTATACAGATGCTGCATGGGGTTTCTTCAGCTGATAGGCATTCATGGGTATGGTGTTCTCAGTGGAGAGTCCATGACTGAGGATAGTTTTCACTGAACAATAGACTGAGGCCTGGTCTCCCCAACTTTAGGGAGTGCTATTAGATACTGCTCTGTAATCAGGAGTTTCCCCAAATAACCATGTCATACAGCTCTCCTAGAAATCCCCTAGAAATGAGGGGGAAGAGAATTCTTCTATCCAGAGGATGTCTGTTTTGTCTTTAATTTTGCACGTTCTATGACAATGGGCACTTTAGAAAGACACATGGTCGCACGCAGTTTCACACCACTCTGGTTACACAGTTTGTTGTAGTCAATTGTGTCGGGTTTTCCCCCCACGGGAAGGCTAGTGGCTATCAATGTCTTGGGGTTTCTTTTTTGGTTTCGACAGGGTTATTGCTCGGATGGCCATTTCCTAGAGCGGTTGGGACTTACTGAAGGCTTGTCCTGGGAATGCATTGTGGTTATAGCTGGCAGTTGCTTGGTGTGGTTGTAACTGATGTAGATGTTTGCTGGCTGTAGTAGTTGTTTCAGCATGTGGTGTGTGTTGATGGCTTGTTTCCTGTGCTTCTTGCGTCTTCAGCATCTTTGTTGTCATGGTCATTGTGTGTCTTTTGGGTTCTGATTTTTGGTTATCATGTAACCTTGGAGACTGTTATTGCTCCTTGTCTCCTATTGTTGTGGTTTCTTGTTCACCATTATTTATTGCAATGAATAATATGTGGTGGTGTTTTTTCAGCCCGATCCTTTGCTCTGAGTTTTTGATGTTTGTACTATAGCAGCAGATTTCCTTGGTAAACCCTTAGAGCTCGGGAAAAGAACAGTCAAGTTTTCCCTCTTAGTCATTTGTGAAACTCAAACAAGATCTTGTTCAGCTCAACCACTAAAACTTGGAGATCAAACTGAAACTGAAATGCTCCCACAACACAGAAACTCACTCCTTCCTCCATTCCACTTCCCACCCTCCGCAATCCGCTTCTTCAGGCCGACTACAAATAGAAGGAAAATGTGCCCACCATTAACCGGGCTGCACATAGTTCCATTGAATGGGATTTGTTTGGGTGATAAGCCATCGTTAATGGCTCTGTAGCCACTCAACAACTTTTTATCCCCTAAAATGCAATCATAGAAATGTAGGACTGGAAGGGACCTCAAGAGGTCATCTAGTCCAGTCCCCTGCACTCAAGGTAGGACTATGAACATAACAAAAGAATGGCCCTACTGGGTCAGACCAAAGGTCCATCTAGCCCAGTATTCTGTGTTCCGACAGTGGCCAGTGCCAGGTGCCCCAGAGGGAATGAACAGAACAAGTAATCATCAAGTGATCCATCTCCTGTTGCTCATTCCCAGCTTCTGGCAAACAGAATGTAATAACTAGACCATGCCTGACACATGTTTATCTCTCCTGTTCTTAAAAACCTTCTATGATGGAGATTCCACAACCTCCCTAGGCAATTTGTTTCAGTGCATAACTACCCTGATAGGAAGTTTTTCCTAATGTCCAACCTAATGTCCTTGCTACAATTTAAGCCCATTGCTTCTTGTCCTGTCCTCAGAGGTTAAGAAGAACAAATTTTCACCCTTCTCTTTGTACTTGAAAACTGTTATCATGCCCTCCCCCCCCCCCCCCCCCCCGGTCTTTTCTTATCCAGACTAAACAAAGCCAATTTTTTCAAACCTAATTTTGCTTGGAGAATTCTTATTTTTCTTTGCCTTCTGTTCCCTTTGCTTCTTGAGTATAATTGTCACAACTGAAGAAAGGTTCTGGTCATACCTGAGAGGAGAGAGGGGAAAAGGAGGAGCACCTCAGTGCCACCTTTTTCCACGTTAAGTGAAACTGGCCTATTTTGGTGTTTGGCTAAAAGCCCCAAGAAGTTTGACTCTTCTCTTCTCTGCCTGTGGTGGGATAGTGTTGCATGTTTTATTAAAACCGTGGGATTTTTTCATTGTGGTGTTTTTTAAATAGCAAAAGTCATGAGGTGATCATGATGAAAAGCCTGGAATGAGAGTAACTAGAGCCATAGGGATTTTGTGGAAATTCCACCCCCTTTTCTCTCTCTTTTTATTTTGAAATTTTGCCAGAAAAAGTTTATAGAAAAATTGAAATTCAAAAAAATGTAGAGCCGCTCTAATAGTAATTGAAAAGTCAAATGTCAGGACGCTGTTGTGTCTCACTGTAGTGCCAATAACTGGAACCTTGCTTGTGCTATGTTAACAGTAAACAGATGTGAGGATACAAGATGCAATACTGAATCTAACCAATTTACCAGTCTGTTTGCTTTCAAAGGCCCTGTTCTGTCACCCTTACGTATACTGAGTAGCACCTTACTCCATAAGAGGCAACACTTGGGGGGGGAGGGATAGCTCAGTGGTTTGAGCATTGGTCTACTAAACCCAGGGTTGTGAGCTCAATCCTTGAGGGGGCCACTTAGGGATCTGGGGCAAAATCAGTACTTGGTCCTACTAGTGAAGGCAGGGGGCTGGACTCAATGACCTTTCAGAGTCCTTTCCAGTTCTATGAGATAGGTATATCTCCATATTTATTTATTAACACTAAAACCAATGGTAGATACTACCCAATGTGGGTAATAATAGCAGAAACTGGACTGAAATGTCTGTTACTACACTGGAGAAAGGAAGAAACTTCACCACCTCTGGAGAAATTCAACTTCACTTTAAGGGCCGGATTCTGATTTCCGCAACAAAACGACCTCAGAAATTCAACATTTATAAGTGTAAAGTAATGCACATTGGAAAAAATAATCCCAATTATACATATATAATGATGGGTTCTAAATTGGCGGTTACCACTTAAAGAAATCTTGGAGTGGATAGTTCTCTGAAAACTTCAGTTCAATGTGCAGCAGCAGTAAAAAAAAAAAGCTAACAATGTTAGGAACTGTTAGGAAAGGGATATATAATAAAACAGAAAATATCATAATGCCACTACATAAATCCATGGTACACCCACACCTAGAATACTGTGTCCAGTTCTGGTTTCCCCATCTCGAAAAGGATATAGCGGAAATCAAAAAAGTTCAGAGAAGGGCAACAAAGATGGTCAAGGGAATGGAGAGACTAAAAAGATTCAAGATGTTCAACTTAAAAAGAGATGACTAAAGGGAGATATGATAGGGATCCATAACATCATGAATGGTGTGGAAAAAATGAATCAAGAAGTCTTATTTATCTGTTCCCACAATACAAAAACCAGGGGTCACCCAATGGAGTTAATAGGCAACAGGTTTAGTACAAACAAGAGAAAGTACTTCTTCATACAATGCACAATTAACCTGTGGAACTCATTGTCATAGGAAGTTGTGATGGCCAAAAGTATGACTGGGTTCAAAAAAGAACTAGCTAAGTTAATGGAGGATAGGTCCCTCAATGGCTATTAGCCAAGATGGTCAAGGATGCAACTCCATGTTTGGAGTGACCATAAACCTCTGACTGCCAAAAAGCTGGGAGTGGAGGACAAGGGTGGATCACTCCAAAATTTCACTGTTCTGTACCCTCTCCCTGATGGTCTGATACTGGCCACTGTCAGAGAGAGGATACTGGGTGTGGTGATGAGGATGAACTTTTTCAACTTAACTCTTCATACTGGAAAAATGCCCAACCAGTGGAGGAAGAGCACATTGGTCCCTATCGTCAAGCATAAAGTAGATGTGCAAGAATGTAGTAATTACCAACCCATCAAGTTAGTGAGTCACACAGTGAAATGGCTGGAGAGAATTAGTGAGAAAAGACTTCGGGAGGAGCTAGAATATCAAGTAATTTGGGTTTGTGCCGGGAAGGTCAACAATGGATGCAGTGTTTGCAGTCCGAATATTGCAGGAAATGTACAGAGAGAAACTCAAGGAATTGCACTTAGTGTCTGTGGATTTAGAAAAGTCTTATGACAAAGTTCCCAGAGAATCATTATGATGGTCCCTGTGGTCACGCAATCTGCCGTAGGCATATGTTCAGACTATCATGGACATGTATGAGGGTAGTACCACTGCAGGAGCTGCAAATGCAGTGAGTCATTCACTGTGAGGGCAGATCTACATCAAGGATCAGCCTTAAACCCATTCCTGTTTGTGACTGTAATGGACCCCTTGATGCAGGAGATTAGGGAAGAGGCTCCATGGAGCATGCTTTTTGCTGGTGGCATGATACTCTTCTGAGAAGAGCAATATGAAATGGAAAGCTATCTAAAACTATGGAAGGCTACATCGGAAGAAAATGGCTTGGCTTATGAATCAGCTGATAAAAGCATAATACATGTGATGCTTCATTGAAAGGGACAACGAGAAGCCAGTAAAACTAGATGGTACAGAGTTAAAATCTGTGAACAATTTAAATACCTCCATTCAGTGTTGAGGCATGATGGGAATGTGGATGCAGATGTTAGAAGCCTCATGAAGAGCACTTGGTGTAAAGGGAGGAAGTTGATACAAATTTTCTGTGGTAAGAATATGTCAAGTAAACTAAAAAGCAAAATGTATAAAATCATGATTGGGCAAGCCAGGACATATGGTTCAGAATGCTGTCCAGGGAGGAAGAGAGAAGAACTACTACTTCACGCCACCAAAATGAGAATGCTCAGGTAGATTCTGGGTAAGATGAGAGCTGATAGGCTATGCAATGAAATGGTGCAACCCATAGTACAGGTAGCCCCCATCACGGAAAATATGAGGGAGTATTGACAGACATGGCTGGGCCACGTGGGACGACAAGAAGGGAGATATGTTGGCCAGGAGTACAAGAGCTAGTAGTCATGGGACAAAGACCCCAAAGTAGACCTAGAAAGAGGTGGTTCTAGATGCTAAAGGAAGAGCTGAAGAAGGTCCGTGTCAGCTTGGAGGATGCACTTGGCTCTTATTCTTTACCTCCAAGAGTTTGTGTCAACAACCCTGACAGACAGGACAAGGTGAAGAAGAAAAGTCATAGCGTAAGGTACTACTCAATGTCAGTAAGGGAGGCAGGATTTGGCCTTAAGCTACTTCTCGCTCTCTGAAGCCCAGAGGCTAACTTGGCAGCACTCAAGGTTCTCGGTAAATTTAGCACAACATTACCATCACGTCCACCCACCCGCATGCCATAATCCCCAAATGTCAAAAGTCATGGATATCATTATTATTAGTTTAACCATGACTCCCATGAAAACTGAGACAAATGTAGCCTTAAGCAGTTTAAGGTTTTTTTTTTGTTTTTTCTAAAAGGGAATTTTGTTTTATGTGAACATCAAGTTTTTCATTAATGTGGGCAAGCTTTGATTCAAGTGACCGCAAATTTGCAAAATGAGGCTGAACTTGAGAAGTGTGTGCATGCTGGAATAAAATGACCCACTGCTAAAGCATATGGAAAAGACCACAAAATGACCACAACATTTTGCCAAGCAAAAATCTGGACATTTCTCCCACGTTTTAAGGGAGGACGCCAAACTGCCAAAAAAGATGCTAGTCTAACATAATGATGTCCATTTTGTCCTGTTACTATTGCTGCTGCTGCTGCTGTAGGTGTTTAAAGCCCTTTACTTTGCCTGAATGATGTAAAGGAGCTATAGTGTAATTGAGAATCAATCCCTTTGTTTCTAGCTTGAGTTAATCCCTGCTGCTAATGGTCACTGTTTCCTTTCCTCTTTGCTGGCAGAATAGCCGAGATGAATAAAAGGCCATCTAGAGGGAGTGGAACGCTTCTGTAAAGAACAAGCTTTGTGTCTGATACACAGCTCTCAGCCTGCTGCCAAAGTCCAGCTGTGTGACGCAGGCCTTTACAATGTGAGACAGAGCTCCCCAAATGAGGAACACACACAAGGCTAATAGGCAGCTCCAGAGCAGAAGGGGGCAGCTGGAAATGAGCTGTGGGGGTAAACAGGGTTGGCTGAATTAGTTAACTGATCTCAACAGATGGGGAAGGATGGCGTTGGGGTTAAGCATGGGCTAGTGTGTCTAGAGACTTGTGGAAGGATCTGATCCCAAAGACCTGGGGCCAAATCCTGGTCCTGTGAATGTTGATCATTCTAGAGAGACACGGTGAGGGAGGTCGTCGCTTTTATTGGACCAACCTGCTGTCGGTGGAAGGCGTAAGCTGTTGAGCTACACGGCGCTCTTCTTCCAGTCTCAGGATGGGGATTTTGATGTTCATGCGACCCTTAGAACTTTGCTGGATTGCATAGGAGCAGATTGTGCCTCAGCCTAGTGGAAGTGCATATAGGGCCAGGAGGGCACCAGGAGCTCACTCCTCTTGTGTTTCCTTTACAAAGGCCAAGCACAGTAGTGCAGAGACTTCTCCTGACATCCACAGGGTGCAAATTTCCAAAGACCATTCCTAGAGGTGGGGAGGAGACTGAGCCATAGC
This sequence comes from Emys orbicularis, assembly GCF_028017835.1. Lineage (NCBI taxonomy): Eukaryota > Metazoa > Chordata > Testudines > Emydidae > Emys > Emys orbicularis. The sequence goes on along the minus strand of NC_088698.1, from coordinate 7,676,967 downwards.
CTTCCTTCCCCTCCAAATCTACCTGCAAAGTTGCCTGGTCACCAGAGGAGGGTGTTACACTAGATAACCCCGTGCACTGGGGAGCAGAGAGAAGGAATGGGTCTCCTGAGGTCCAATCCCTCCTGGAGCTCTCGATGGGGCTGATGTGTCTCCACCCTGTCCCATACAAGCCAGTGCATAAGAATGTGGCTACATAGCAAAAAAAAAAAAGACCCATGGCAGTGAGTCTCAGAGCCCATGTCATCTGACTTGGCCTCAAGCTATGGGGCTAACAATAGCAGTGTAGACATTAAGTGCTAGGGCTGGAGAGGGGGCTCTGAGACCCACTTCTCTCGCAGGGTTTGAGTCTGGGCTCCAGCCCAAGCCCCAACGTCTATACTGCTATAGCCCTTCCAGTGTGAGCCCCATGAGCCCAGGTCAGCTGACCTGAGCGCTCAGACTTGCAGCTGTGGGTATTTTTTTGCAGTATAGACATACCATGAAGGGCCCTGAATCCCTCTCACACATCTCCAGGCCAAATTCAATCCTGGCATAAGTCAACTCAATTCCACTGGCCACGCGGCAGGACTGAATGTGGCCTTTTTGCGTCTCTATCTGTAAAAGGGAAACGTTCTTCAGTGGATAGTGGGAGACTTCAGCCCAGCCCAGATCCTCAGAGCTATTAGGCACCGGACTCCCATTAATCAGGCACCTCCATATCTTTGGGGATCTGGGCGTCATTCCTTAATATTTGTAGAAACACCTCTGTGTGACCCTGGTCTGGACAGCACCCCAGCAATCACCCAGGAGATAATACCAGCACTTTGTAGGATGGAAATGCAATGAGTAACAGCCTCCTATGAGGAGCCTATTATGAGAGGTCCTTGCTGCTAATGCTTCCCGGGGAGGGAATTTACAGAACTGCTCTGACGGTAATCAGCTGGCAACAAATGTGCATTTCATTTGGTGACCATTTCATGGTGAAACTAAAACTTCCCTAAAACGTGGGGGACCGGGCAGCTCTGAGATACGGAGCCGTTCATCTTGCCATTGCCTTTTCGACTCCAGCTCAAGCCAATGCCAGCGGCTGAAAGTTGTTACCGTCTGATGGCTTATGGATAAGGAGTTGAGGGTCTCACTCCATTTCCTGGTAGCCAGGTAGCCGCATCCCAGGCACAACAAACACACCATAAAAACTGGATGCTCGCTAGCCACACTGGCAGCCTCAGTGGAAGGGCCAAGAGCTGGATGGGTCTCAGAGCAGGAACTATCCATTCACCTCGTGATGGGGCATTGGCCCCACATTCGCTCTGGAGGGGTTAATAAAAGCATGAAAGACCAATTAGCCACAGGCTGCACCTGGAGGGGAGCGAGGAGGCAATGAGGCTTAATTGAGGATGAAGCTCACCTGGACAGAAGCAGGTGGGGCTTCTATAAAGCCAGGGAACTGGCAACAGAAATAGGGGGGGGGGATACAAAGTAGGAGGGGGAGAGTTGGAACCTGTAATAGGCAGTGTAGGAAGCAGTAAGGGCTGGGAAAATAAAGACCCGAGCTGTTGGGTCAAGGGTCCCTGGATTGAAACTCAGTGTAGAGGGCAGGTCTGGGTTCTCCTGCAACCCACTGTAGGAGGGGCTTGCTGGGGCAGCCTATGTGGGGACTGCTGGGGACAATTTGGAAGGAGACTTTGATAATACCCCAGAAAGGGGGGGGAACTTCAGTGTGGCTGGTGAGGCTTAATTGAGGATGAAGCTCACCTGGACAGAAGCAGGTGGGGCTGGAGGTCTAAGCCCTGAAGAGGAAATCACTGCAGCTGTGGGGACATGAGAGAGTCCATGGAGTGAGTGAGCGGGACGACTGACTGAATATTGGCAGCCTCAGGCCATGTGGAGAGCTAACTCCCAGATGGGCCCTCAGGAGGCGACAGAGTGGTAAGAAAGTGCACCTTGTTACATGCCTCTAGACAGGGCCTTCATAGGGTAAGACCCTGGCACGTATAATGTGTGAGATGTTTGTAATGTAGAAAAGAGTTTGGGTCCAGGTTAAATCAGTTTGATGTGAAGCAGTTCTCCCATCCCTGCCAAAAAGGGACACACCTCACCCTCAGTTGCGATGCACCTCTTTTATGTTCTTTGTCAGGGACATAAAAAGGAAGAGAGCATGTATGACTTTTTCTTTGCAAACACAACACTAAATGTTGCAAGTTAAAATAAGCCATAGGCCATTTTGCAGATTTTGTTAAACATTTGTTTCCTTGGAAGTTCTAAATTGCACCCGTAAAGCACTTTACAAGCTTTAATCAATGAGTCCCTGCAGCACCTCTCTAACCCAGGGAAGTATTATCCCCATTTTACAGATGGGAAACTGAGGCACAGAAAGGCTAACACCCAGATTATTAAAGATATTTAGGTGGTGCTGTGCTCATCATTGCAATGCCTAACTGATTTAGGAACCTAAATCTCACTTTCAAAAGGAATTTAGGCACTTAGGAGCTAAAATCCCATTAACAGTCAATGGGGATTAAGCTCCCAAGTGCCTAATTCACCTTTGAAAATGAGATTTAGGCTCCTAAATCTGGGCCTAAATGATTTCCCCAAGGCTCCAGAAGGAGTCAGTGTCACCGGATTAAAACTCAGGCGCTCCAGGCTCCTATCCTTCTGATGAGACCAGTGTTAGACCAGACCACTCTTTGGCGTCAACTCTTTGTCTCCTCGGGACATCTGTCCAAATTTCTCCCTTGGTGAATTTGAGCAAGATTGGTCAAACTGGTCATATTTAGCACTAGAAATTCCACTTGTTGCTGCAGGTTCTAGCATTTGGCTATGAATTGTCTAGATGGCAGGAAGGTTTTGTGGTTAGAACATAAGACTGGGAGGCAAGGGGCCGAGGTTCTGATTCTGGTTCTGCCTTGGACTTGCTGTGTGGCCTTGAATAGGTTTCTCCCAGATAGATTTTTGCTTGGCCTTTGCATAGGTGGTGATGGTAGTAGGCAGATTCAGAGTCAGTCCCAAAGAGGAGAGCACATTGCACTGGGTGTGCTCCCTGGAGCTGACAATGCACAGAGGCATGATGCCTTCTGGAATGCCCCCTGCAGCGGAGTAGCTTTGTACCACCACTCCCCAGTGCAGAACTGTGCACGTCTGGCCCTTAACCTCCTCCTTCCAAAACCCAAACAGTGATGGCTGTGCCCAGGGGCTCTGCCCCACTCAGAAACTAACGTCGCAATAAAATAAACATCTCTTCATCCCAGTTTAACAGAGTTTCTCTCCCCTGTGAAGTGTGTGTGCCAGGCAGCCTCTCCAGCACCCTGGACTATATGGTCCACATTCTGGGAAGGGGTTCCAAGCAGCAGAAGCTGAAGTTCAGTGGAGAACCCCACCAGAGGAGAAGGCGTTCTGGGGATTTTGGTGAAACTGGTGAACAGCTGACAGGAGCAGGTTCTGCTTTGGCTGGTCCCCATAGAATCATAGAATATCAGGGTTGGAAGGGACCTCAGGAGGTTATGTAGTCCAACCTCCTGCTCAAAGCAGGACCAATCCCCAGACAGATTTTTACCCCAGTTCCCTAAATGTCCCACTCAAGGATTGAGCTCACAAACTTGGGTTTAGGAGGCCAAAGCTCAAACCACTGAGCTATCCCTGCCCCCCAATGGGATGGCTATGGAAGCTTTAAGAAGTGGCCCCACCAGGGCAGAATTTGCACTGGGACACGGAAGGGAGAGGAAAAGGAAATTTATCTATGATTAAAGATTCTGGGTTACTAGTAAGATACTGTTCTTCCCTTTGCCCTTGATAGCAATGCTTTGCTAGTCCCCAGTGAAGGCTAAACTGCTGCCTGGGAGAACATGCCCTTTGATCTCCCCCCAGTCATGGAGGGGGGTAAAGCCAGGACTTGCCTTTGTCCCCCATTGGGATTTCTAACCCTGTCGCAAACAATGGAGACCCAAGTCCTTGTTCTCAGGGAGGGCAGACCCCTGTGTGGTACCAGAGACCTACACAAGGGCCAAAGAAGTGATGGAGCAGGACCCCTTTCAGCCCGCAGGCCTTTCCACGGTTATGCAGAGCCAGGCACAGTCTGGCTCTTAGTAAGCAAATGATGTCAGCTTCCACTGGCGTTATTTTAAGCTGCTTGTATACATTACTTCTCTGTATGAATCTCTGGCCTGTTCTCCCCGCTCCTCTCAATCACACACACTGACTTTTTTTTTTTTTATTTGGTTAAAGCCAACATCTGTAGGTTTGTTCTTAACAAAAATAAAGCCATCCATCTCCTTTGGGATGCAGTTATGTCATGTGAGCTCAGGAAAGCTGGCGCAGGCAAGGTTTACAGTAGCTGTCGCAGCCCGCAGTGGGAAAGGCAGTTATCTATATGGGACGGTTTGCAGTTCTCAAGAATGCATCCTTCCCTCAGACTGAGGGGGTGGCTTTTGTTTATCCTTTGGCACACAATGAAATGATGGGAAAACATGCTTGGATGCACTGCTATAGTAAGGTGGGGCAGGGCAGCAGTTAAAAATGGAACAGCTCCTTTGATCCCTGGCCAATGCAGATGACTCCCAGGGTTTGGGTTTTAGAGTGGACGTCATGTTCTCTCTCTCCATCTCCGTGTACAGATCTAACCGTTCCCTCCTACCTAGCAAACAGAACAAAGCCTCAAAGACAATCGGCTTCCAGGAAAGAGTGGGTAGGCAACCGCCATCAGCAAAGAGCAACCATTTGGAAGGGCTGGGGGGTGCGATCGATTATACCACCCTCAGTGTTCGCTGCTGAGCGACCTCGTTCAAGCTGAAACTGGAATTGGTGGCTGGCAATCCCCAGGCAAACCAAGGCATTCCTCCCATCTGGCCAAGTGCAAGGATGAGCAAATCAATATTGCATGCCCCCTAGGATCTCAAAGCGCTTTAGAAAACATAGCCCACAGCTGAGCCGCTGTGTTGTTGCCTCAGGTAGCCATATTGTTCCAGGTGTCTCATCGCACAACTGCTTCTAATTATTATGACTTTTTTCTTATTAGTCTTTTTCTTCCCCCCGGAAAACTAATAAAATGGAAACTCCACAAACTAGGGCATAGGCTGGGACCTACCACAATGCATGTGGTATTAGGGCCCCAACGAGAGACACTGACTCCCACTCCGATTTCCCACAATTACCCCAGGTAGAAATAAAGACAAGTCTGGAGGGGAGAGGAGTGGGTGGTAAGTTTTACAGGCCTGCTCCTTCGCCCTGCTCCACCTCAGATATGGAGTGGGATGCTCACAGCAAGACTCTGACTCCATACAGCCAGCGTGTGAGTCTCCTCTGCTCAGTCGCTGGCAAGACTGACTTGTTTAGCGTGAACAGATGAAAGGTCATCTCTAAAAATCTGGCTAATGCCACCTGTCTTATAGACAGAGAGAGAAACATACATCGATTAGATCAATCGATCTGTGGCACCCTTCAGAATGAGGTTCAAGACAAGAATGCTTCCTGTTCCCTTGGGGGTAGATTCATAAAATGACTTATGTGCCTAAATCCTAGAGTCAGGCCCCACTGGGTTTCATAAAACCCCCGCTCAGCTGCGGTCAAACTCTATAACTTGCTCAATGTCTAAATTTTTGCAGTACATTTTCCTAGCTGCCTCTATTTCTGCCTCTGAGCATCCGGACACCTAAGCCTCAGAGCGAGGCAGAAAGCAGGGAAAGACAGACATTCCTTTGCCTAACTTGCCTGCTGGGCCTGATCCAGGAAGTATGTTCAGAGCAGAATGACCTTCCTTGTAACTTTCAGCCCAGCACTTATGAGGTACTCACCCAGGATGTGAGACCTCCCCACTCCAGTTCATCTGCCACCTCTCAGGTGGGTGGCCCAGTCACTGTGCTGTGTGATATTCTAATGTGGGGCTTCCTCGATCTCTCCCATTGACGTTGTTCCACACAGAATAAATAAGGAAGCGGCATTTGGCCAGAGAGAGAGAAAGAACAAGCATGAGAATGACGCTAGCTTCAAGGCTAGAGCACTCCCCTAGGAGGTGAAGACCCAGGAGCTAATCCCCCTGCTCCAATGAATATTTTACTTATTTAGCCACAGTGGAGCATCTTCAATGGGAGAGCCTGAGGGAGCATCCCATAGGCTAAAGGCTAGAGCACCCAGAGAGATGGCAGATCCCTCTTCAAGTCCCTTCTCCCCCTGGATCTCCTTGGCATCTCCCTACCTTAGGTGGCTCCCTACCTAGCCTGTTGGCTTTAGTGCATCCCATTCTGAGGCACCGGTCTCTCCCCATTCATTGTATAGGGAACCTAGGCTCCCAACTCTGGCTTTGTGAATCTCAGGGCTGGTCTACACTAAAAACCCCTATCGGCATAGCTACATCTCTCAGGAGTGTGAAAAGTCCAGAGCCATGAGCGCTGCCATGACGCCGACCTAGCCCCGGTGTAGACAGCGCTCGGTCAATGGAAGAATTCGTCCATCAACCTAGCTACTGCCTCTCTGGGAGGTGGAGCAAATACAGAGATGGAAGAACCTCTCCTAGCACTGTAGTGAGCGTCTACACTGAAGTGCTACAAGGGCGTAGCTGCAGCTTTGCCGCCTTAGCATTTTAAGTGTGGACATAAGCCAGGTCTACACTACAGAACTATATTGGTATAACTATGTCATTCAGGGATGTGAAAAATCCACACCCCCTGAGCGACATAGTTATACTGACCTAACTCCCCTGTGTAGACAGCGCTAAGTCAAAGGGAGGGCTTCTCCCGCTGACAGAGCTACCGCCTTTCAGGGAGGTGGATTAACTACACTGGCGGGAGAAGCTCTCCTGTCGGCGTAGGAGCACACTTCACTATGCCACTGTCGTGCGGTGTGTGCAGATCATAGCCTCAGTGATTTTCTAGGCACCTAAAAGTTAGGCGTGATGACACTCACAGGCGCCACACCTAAATGCCTCTGTGAATCTAGCCCTTTGACTCTGTGGTCTAGGTATATTGTTTCCCATTGATTTCAGTGGGATTTAAGCACACACTTCAAGTTAAGCGTGTGTGTAAGAGCTTTGATGGATCATAGCCTGCATAAGAAATACTTCACCCACCACTGAGACGCAGCTACTACCAAGATGGAACACAGCAGCTGTTTAGTAGCACACAGCAACATCAGCCAGCACTACGCAGTAAGCCAGGAAATGAAGAAGAATCCCTTGAAATGCAAGTTAGTTTCAAATTTGGTTCAGTGGTTGAATGTTAATGATTCATACTGCTGCTTAGATACCTGAGGATGCTCTGAGAAGAGTGAACAGTGCTGAGGAACATCTCAAGGGCCAAATTTTGTGGACAGCAGGATTTGAGCCAAAGTGCTTTAGCAACTAGAAGACGGCCTCAAAATGATTAAGCAGGCTTCTTTCTTTCTTGAACAGAACTCAGATAGCCTGGGTCCATTTCATCATTGTCCTGAGCACTTCTGCACCACCTAGGCTGCCCGAAATTGGCCATGATGCACTTGCAAGAAATACCTGGGGAAAATCTGCAGTGGATGGGGTTCTCCTAAGCACAGAGCAAGGTCTACTAGCTCTGTGCCATTTCTACAGCAGCCCTAGGTAAGATGGTATTCTGGGATGGGTCACAGATGTGGAGAAGAGCGGGCCAGAAAAGAGAGGGGGTGTGTGGCCAATGTGGATATAAGTCCTGATGATGATTCTGTGCACCAGCAGAACCCCACTGGGCCCACTGCAATAGGGCTGCAAGTTTGTGTAGCCCCTGAATGTCTCCTACATACCCCAGTGTGGGAGCTGCCATCTTGGTCAGCACACCAATGATTTAACCAGGAACCTACAGACCTAAATGCATGCGTCTTGACAGTTTGAGCTAAGAAGCCAGGCTCTGTAACAGACTCACATCCTCTGCAGATCAGACACACAGAGGGACACAACACACGCTAGCCCATGAGTTACACACACCTTCTGGACAGCAGCAGCTCAACCCAAGCAGTTCAAATCCTGGATAAATTCCCATTTCCATGATTACTACCATCTTGGCCCACACACCAGGGGTTTACTAGAGGCTCTCCAGAGCTAAAGGCATATCTCGCTCTAGCTACGTTGGTGCAGCATTTTAGAGCCTGATAGGGCAAGCCTCCCAACCGGGCCAACAGACTCAGGCTAGCGCTCTAAAAATAGCTAGGTAGACAGTGCTTTGACGCTGTAACTTGGGCTTGGAGCTGCAACCCCAAAGTACTGCTACACTGCTATCTTTAGTGTGCTAGCATGAGCCCCCTGGCCACAGTCCGTTGCCCTGGGCTGGAAGGCTCGCTTCCCCAGGCTCCAGAATGCTGTGTGGACATCCTCTACAGTTTGAGCGAGCAAAGCAAGCTCTGTAGCTGGAGCCTGTTACGGACACACATTCGCTGCGGCTCAGGCGCACAGAGGGATGCATATTACACAACTGATACAGGGGATGTATCTGGCCCATTACATTTTTTTAAAAAAAAGTGGTTTAATAGCATCTAGACTGAGAATTCAAGCACTCCGCCGGGAAGTTTGGCAATGTGAATAGATTGAGGCAGCATGAACTTGGCTATATGCTTTCCTTGTTACACATAAACCTTAACACTTTCCACTTTATGGCATTTAAGCTGTACCAAAAATGTGCCAACTGGCTGAGTTAACCGTGCAGTAGAAACCTTTATTTGTAGAACTGCCTGGCCTTTGAATACTTGATTTCTCAACCTTACCTTTATATTAACCATAGTTTTTGCATTCAGTTATCATTGTTATCCAAACAAGAGACAATTTTGCCCCCCCTAGTTTCCAACATATCAATTGTTGCCTCACGTCCAGGACATTGAATAGGGATAAGTTAGAAGGAATGGTTAGATACTTTATTTAAAAATCACATGAAGTGCTACCCTCATTAGCTAGTGTCAGGAGGTGTTACTGTCTGTTGACATAAAAGTATATCCAACCTGGCCCCATTGATGTCCATAACAAAACTCCCATTGATTTCCATGGTGCAATATGAGCCCTTGTGCCAATGCTACCAATGCTCCAACTTAGCAAGAATCTGACATAGGAATTTATAACTAATAGCCGACATCCTGACTCAGTGCTGAGCTGGTATAGATGTGCCCAACAGAGCTAGTTGACATTTTTTTTGACGGAACAGATATTCATCAAAAAATGTACTTTTATCAAAATGGTTCACGAGAATGTGTTGATTTCAATGAAAGTGTTGAGTGTGGGGAAACTACATGAATCTTTTTTTTTTTTTTTTTTTTTTTTACTTTCTTGCTTTGTTTGAATGTCCAAGTGTTGCATTTTGGTAAGCTAAACACATTTCATTTCAACTTTCTCATTTTGGTTCACCTTGTATATTGTATTTAATGTTATCCCATATATATTATAGTTCCTATTTGGTTAGGATATGATGTTTCCAAACAAAACATTTCCACATTATCTAAATGAAACGATTAAACATTCTTTCCAAATTGAAATTTCTCCAAATGTTTATTTCACAGGAAATGACAAGGTATCAATTTTTCATTCCAGTTCAGAATGAAAACCAATTTCAAAATATTAGAATTTCCCACAGAACAGAAATTCCAGTTTCTGACCAACTCTGGTACCCAAGAATAGACCGAGAGTTTAAAATCTTGGAAATGAGCCTGGAAAAAGCCTGCTATTGGTTAAGTGGGGGGAGGGATAGCTCAGTGGTTTGAGCATTGGCCTGCTAAACCCAGGGTTGTAAGTTCAATTCTTGAGGGGGCCATTTAGGGATCTGGGGCAAAAATCTGTCTGGGGATTGGTCCTGCTTTGAGCAGGAGGTTGGACTAGATGACCTCCTGACGTCCCTTCTAACCCTGATATTCTAAGGGAATTCTTAAAATAATTTTCTGCTGATTTTTGAACAGAGATACCTTCACACTGTAAAGAAGCACAACTTGCTCCATCTCTCTGGGATGTATAACCCCATTCTCTGCTTGGTAGATTTCCATCCTGGATAGTATTGTCTTTTCTTTGATTAGAACTGCTTGGCAGATAGAGTGGCTACAAGAACCTATTGCTACAGGCCTGTCTGCAATGATATTCCTTCTATACCTAGGAAGTTTTGCCTGGGGGAGAAAAAAATTAAAAATCCTCTTTCTCACTAATGAGAGGGACAAAGATAGACTCAAGAATGTGAAATGGAGGTATGTGGGCATTAAAAAGGTAGGGTCTGTTGTTCCAGGATGAATTGTCTTTGCTGTTTCCAGAGCCTTTGGAGAGTCCATAAACAATGCTCAAAGGGTGATTTTTCTCTCGTGTTCTGAGTTGCTTGTAGATTTCTAGAAGAAAGTGAGAAAACCCACTCAGATTTTCTCTTTTGTTTGATTAGATTTCATGGCAATGACGGTATCATTCCCTAGGAATCCAGGCTTGGCTTTCCCAGGCATTGGACCAGTTTTCCTTGCTGCATTTGGGTTTGTGATTTCACCATGTTTTTTCTTTGTGCTCACCTTTCCTGGGACAGCGTGGAGCTCACCTACCACCTGACGTATAGCCTCTTCTAACACCCCTTTAGTGCATTTACAGCATTGCTTAGAACAGAGGGTCTCACAACAATTTTTTTGGTGGCCTCAGAATGCAGCCACCATCTCTTGCTGGTGGCCGCTCTGACAATTTCCCCTAAAATACTTAATTAACTTTAGGAAAAACAAATAAATATGAACATATACACGTCCAAATCATTGCAATTTGTTTACGTAGGATTTTTTTCCCCAGACTCAATAATACACATAATGTACAGTTGTCTCTATTCTTTACTGGACCTAAACAGAATAGAAACACAAATAAGGTGCTTTATATGTTCTTGTCTTTGGCTTTCTTTTTTTCAAGATGTGCTAGTTTTCACAGCAGACTTACTCAGCCCCAGCAAGCCCTGGATGGGGAGGTGGATATGGAAGCAGCAGGGGCCTGGGGTACTGGAAGGGGGGGTAACCTTGAGGCCAGAACCCACCACCGTATGGCCAGGGAATGGAGCCTGAAGCCCTGGGGCTAGAGCCTGCCACCCAAGGGCTGAAGCCTGACCCCACAAGCCCTGGGAAGGTAGGGAACAAACTAGATGCCTGCTCCTCTAGCTTTTGTGTCTCCAAAGGTGGGCAGGGCCCAACCACTCCTGGTGGCCCTGGGGGAGGGGGGCCGCTGCTTTGCGCCTCCCCATCCCCGCCCAGGATGTTGTAGCCACAAGAAAAGTCCCTGGTGGCCACATTTGAGAAACGCTGGCTTAGAAAGTGCCTCTAATAAAGTCACAGGCCTTTGAATCTCAGCACATAGTTTGCCTCTCCAGCAAGTCTTATTTCTGTCTCACCATTGTGGTGTTGACAAAGAACAGCTGGGATTAATCTGCTTTCTTCTCTATTTTGTTTATAGTTGCATCTGATGGCTGAGGGCTATTAAGCATGTGAGGGCTGTAGTCTCTGGGTAGGCAGGATGGGTTTTGCCTATCCTATTCTGATTCAGATGAAGTATTACTGCGCTTTTAGCAGCAGAAACCCATTTTGTCAGTTTCCTGAAAAGCAAAAGAAAATAGGTTGATTTTATTTTTTTTTAACACCTTCTCCGGGAATGTCTCACCATTACCCTGAGAATGGCAGGTTTTGTCAAACTCCTGTGTCATCTGATCACAAGAACTGGTTTTTGCTTCAAAAAAGAAAGCCAAGTGGATTCATCTGAGGGTAAGTGATCCAGCAGCTGCCTGTGGATGTCTGGGCTGGGCAGTGCCAACTCTGGCATGTCTGGTTCAAGTGCTGGACTAGACCTGCCCTCAGTAAGAGCTGCCCCAGAAGCAAATTGTGACTGAGAGTCATAATTCTCTGTTTCCCACGTTTGCTCTCAGGAATCTGTTCCTTGTCTATACCAATATCCAATTGCTTCCCACTACCCACTAGCACAGCACTGTGGGGGAGGGATAGCTCAGTGGTTTGAGCATTGCCTTGCTAAACTTGGGGTTGTGAGCTCAATCCTTGAGGGGGCCACTTAGGGATCTGAGGCAAAAATCTGTCTGTGGATTGGTCCCACTTCAAGTAGGGGGTTGGACTAGATGACCTCCTGAGGTCCCTTCCAACCTTGAGATTCTATGATGGGGAAAGTTAAGGCTCCATCTACACTCTTCTTCTTCCCCACCAACTTGAGAAGGAGGGAGATCAGCAACTCATGACGTGGCTAGACCACCAAGAGAAGTGTAGAGATGCCTTACTTCCCATACCATCCTCACCCTTTGCTTATTCTGAGTATTGCTAACTTGATCACAACAGACTGTGCGCCCCAGTGCACAGGTCTGAGACCACATTGTAGATTCCTCTCTTCTAGGAATTCTCTCAATGAATCCCTGACATTTAGGGCCATATTCTGATGTCACACTAAATCCTAGTACCTGACTGCACAAGTAATGCCATTGAATGCCAAAGAGATCGCTCAGGGGGGATATGATAAAGGTCTATAAAATCATGAATATGGAGAAAATGAATAGGGCTGTTATTTATCCCTTCACATGTCACAAGAACCAGGGGTCACCCAATGAAATTAATAGGCAGCAGGTTTAAAACAGGCCTAAGGAAGTACTTCTTCATTCAGTACAGGCAACCTATGAAACTCATTGCAAGGGGATGTTGTGAAGGCCAAAAGTATCATTGGGTTCAAAAAGATTTAGATAGATTCATAGATGATAGGTTCATCAATGGCGATTAGCCAAGATGGTCAGGAATGCCACCGCGTGTGCTGGGTGTCCCTAGGTCTCTGACTGCCAGAAGCTGGGACTGGATGACAGGGGATGGATCACTTGAGAATTGCCCTGTTCTGTTCATTCCCTCTGAAGCATCTGACACTGGTCATTGTTGGAAGACAGGATACTGGACTAGATGGACCATTGGTCTGACCCACTATGGCCGTTCTTATTAATCCAGTGGGACCAATTGTGGAGCTGTGTCCTTTTAACAGAATAATGGGCTTCAACCAGATACACTGACAAAATTGAAAACACATCTCTGAAACCCAAATCTATGCAACATTCACCTGGCTTTGTTATGAAACCAAAATTGAGAGCATGTTTCTTACAGGTTTGAGAACCAACGGAGCCAACCTGGGCCCAGATTTGAATTCACTGGGTCAAATTTTGAGCTAATTTGGTACTTTTTTTTTAGATTGACGTATGACAAAGTTCTACAGAATAGAAAATGATCACCATTCTATAGTTCCTTGTAAACAAGCTGAAGAGTTCAATAAGGAATTATATCCTGTATTGAATTCTATAGGAGCTTTTAAAAAATATGACAGACAGGATCTCATTCTCTATGAAATGTAATAGATTTTTGGAGCAAAGTGTATGATGATTATTTGTGGTAGCCTGAGGCCCAAAGCAAGTCCGGTCTCCTTTGTGTTGCCTAGTGCTGTATGAGTTCAGACCATTGGACAGACATTGACATTACTCCCCTATGAGGTAGGTGGGCAAATTTTATCCCCATCATTTTGTTGCTGATTGAGAAAACTGAGGCAGAAATATGGAAATATTTGCTCAAGTTAGTGGGAGAGCCAGAACTAAAATTCACCACCACTGTAGTCCCAACCCTATACTCATTCCTCCAGGCCATCTATGGCTTAGCGCCTGATCCCCTCTAATACTAATACCCAGCTCTTATATAACACTTTTCTGGTAAATCGCAAAGTACTTTACAAAGTAGGGTAGTGTCATGATCCCCATTCTTTACAGTTCAGGAAACTGAGGCACAGTGAAGTGACTTGCCCAGCAGGCCAGTGGTAGAGATGGAAATAGAACCCAGCTCTCCTGAGTCCCAGTCCAGTGCTCTGTCCACTTTAGGGAGGGGAACCAGGCCAATCATTTTTCCTGAATATGCCAGTTTAAATTTGGCCCCAAACCCCAACTAACATAGCTCATATATGGGTTTGCCAGTGGCTGAAGATGCTCAGTGGCTCCCTGTTCGTATGTTCCCACATCTGCCAAAAGTCCCAGAGGCAACCAGGGCAGCAGGGTACAGGAGAGAAGATTGTGCCCGGGTCACTGTCTGTGGAGCGGTATTGGAGAAACGAAGCATGGCACTCAGCGTCTCTGCCTACAGCAGTCCCTCTGCCTGGTATGGGAACAAGACTGTTTAGTTTCTGGTTATCCCCCAGCTGTACACTGTCTAGGGGAAGTAAGGGAGAGCGATCTGTTCCCCTCCCACATGTAGCAGGCTGCAGCCAGAGAAGGCTCTTGTGCTCTCCCATCACCATGAGAGTTGGTAGAGGAGGAGAGGGTCCAGGGCAGCAGTCAATCAAAAAGCCTCCCCTCTCCTCCCTCATTATAAACCAGCACAAATTTGAATTCAGCCCCACGTTAGGCCCCGCCCCCCACCCCCAGTAGTGCTGATAAAGAAGGGAACTGATGCTCTTCCACATGTGATGCCTTTGCAGCCATAATACACGGCACTACATCGAGTGGGGCAGCTGGGACCAGTTCTCCTTCGCAGGCCTCAGACACCGCCCCAGCCAGGGTTTCACTGCCATTCTTTTGGATGTGATCAGAGAAAAGAAACACCAGGAAGCTGCAGCGAGCCCCTGCTGCATCTGTATGAAATTACACTGCGGAGCGGGGCCGGGGGGAATGAACAACAGCCACATCTCCTCCTTTGGACAGGACACAATTGATGCTAATCTAGTTAGTTTTTACTAGATTTGGTCCTTGGCAATCTGGTCTGTATAAAATAATGTGACCGAACCCAGCCAGCTTGCAGCGACACCACAAAACATCTCTCTGTCTCACCAGAAGACAGCCCATGCATTCTCTGAGTCAGGAGTTTACAGCTAAGTCAGATTTTCTGCAAAGGGCTAAATGGGTCAGATTGAACTTTGTGGCTCATAGAATTTCTGTTCTGCTTGTGTGATCTCCCACAAAGACTCCAAAAGGAAGCCCTGAACTCTCTTTCTCTCCTCAGTCTCTGCCTCTCTCTCTCCCAAGGTGCTTTTGCTCCCTACCGTTAAAGTGAAATTAAGATAATGAGTCAAAGAGGAGAGAGGGGTGGGGAGGGGAAGGGGAGGGGAAAATAAAAGAAAATACAAAGAAGAGATATTCTTCTGACAGATAATTAGGGAGATTGGTTTACCAGCCAGGGACTAAATGCTGGCTTCCCGGCTGAAAGAGTCCCCAGTGTCCCATTGTGTCACTTTAATTTCTCAGGGGTCCCTTAAGCAGGTGCCCTCTGACAGGTAGTCAATAGAGGACTTCTGGCTAAGCACCAGCAGCTCATTGGAGAGGTCAAAGCTGGAGGTCAAAGACCAAGGCTTGAGAGGTTGTCGGGTCAGGAGCCATCATGGTGACAGATGAACCTAAACATGTTCCCGTCTCTGTCGCTCTCCCTTGTAAAGAAGCGAAGCCGGCATCTCTGGAGATCGGCCCCCTTTTACAATGAAAGGTTCCTGTTCGTGTCCTGCCTGCACCTCTCAACTGGTCTTCATTAGCTGAAGTATACCGGTTGGTCACCGCCCGCCGTCTCACACTAAGAGGGTGCTGTCTCCATACCTCTCAACTGTTCCTCATTAGGTAGAACAGGCCCCTATTGTCCTGCATGAAGACTCCTTTGTTTCTTACATACAGCCCGGCTGGAAAAGCAGAAACTGATACAAAACAATGCAGCACTATTTATAGGGAGCCTGACATCGAAGAGGGAGCAATGTTTCTCACAGCTCTCACTGCTCGAGTGCGAGAGAGTGTGTGTGTGAAAGAGAGGGAGAATACATATATACAGATGTTATAGATCTTTTTATTACACACACACACACACACACACACACACACACTGTTTGTATCTAGTTCTCTCTCTAGCTAGCCCCATATGCACTCCTCCAGCTATCTGTCTATATCTATCTATCCTCCTTACATCTCTCTCTCTCCCCCTCCCAGTTCCCATATACACCCCATCTCTTTATCTCCCTATACATCCCTTTATCTATCTGTCTGTCTATATCTATCTATTTGCCTATCTCTGTTCATCTATCTATCTATCTAATCATGCAGAGATGGATACACTCTCGCCGGCCTAGGAAGGTGTAATTTACACTGCCTACCTACCACACCGCCTGGCAGACATACCTGAAGGGAGGTCTCGTGTTGTTGGTGCCACTGGCCCCTTCCTTGGATTATCCACTGGGAGCAAGCAGTTTTCATTCTTCCTTCCTAGGTTCTGGGAGGATTCGGACCACCCCCAGCTGTCTTTGCTATGCCTCCTGCCCTGCCAGCACTGTCCATGTTTTGGGCAGTGCTAGCTTCACTGGTGGATGGGGACGTTGTGGCCACTTTGCACTGCTTCCACCTGTCCCCAGTTGACTTCCGGCCTTGGCTGAAGTTACGCTGACCAATGCTTGTGTGGACTCTTGTCTGAGTTGAGTCTGGGGTCTTGGTTGGTGGGTGGGTGGGTGCAGTGCTGCTGCAAACTGGCATCCTGACAGACGTGTCTATTGGGTTGTAAATCATACACAAATAAATAAAAAAGTCTACATGAATGGCTGGCTCCTCTGCCAGGAAACTGCTTCTTACTTTCCAGGAATGTCCATCTGTCCCACAGCCAAGTAGCAGCTGTGAGATCACTGGATTCAGTCAAAAGCTTTGGAGGTTGGACTGAAACCCAGGTTTCTGATCCTTCTAGTCCAAAAGAATCAGGTTTGGTTTAAATAGCGCTTTGAACCCCAAGACAGTGGCAGCTGTAAAGCCTGGTTTTCAGAAATTCTGGACACCAAAACGTCACTTGAAATCAATCAGTACATCAATGAAGTGATGCCCACATGGACCGAGGAATATAGGAATAGGCACTATTGGAACATCCTGGCCTACAGTGGTTTTGGTACATCCATAAACAGGCACTCCTATTTCACATATGCGCTAAGCAACCCTCACACAATGTAACCTTCTGGGTGGCTGTATCAAGCCCTAAAATTGCACCCATATGGTCCTATGGAAGTGCAAAATGCAGCATCCATAATGCCCTTTGGGTTGCGGACTTTCTCGCTCCGATGTAATTTCTAAGCCTACTCGAGTTATAGAAAGCAACTGACATCAACGCATAATGCCAATGGAAGACTAATGATACATATAGAGCTGGCTGTGTCTGGCACACAGATGTTTCAGCAGGCAGCCAGACACATCGAGGGGAAGCCCTGACAATTCTTTTGCAGCAAGATGGGAACACTCATTGATTGGCTGTAGTGACAATATTATGTCCATAGACTCAGTCCTTGGACCTGGTCTGTTACATTCACAGATTTACCCTCATGTGCAGCTTTGCTGACAGATGTTTCTACGCTTTGTTGCAGCTGGTGTGGCAGGCTAGTTTCACTACCATCACATGGGTCTGACTAGCACCACTAGTCCTTTAGGCCTCCTTAGAATAGCTAGGACAACAGCTCTGTAGCATGGTTTTGAGCAATTTAGTGCAGCGGAAGGGGAGTAATTGGGTCTTTGGTGTCATCCCCTCTCTGCTGCTCAGCCTGGCAGGTGGCATCTCATTGGTTTGGATGGGTGCCCTTTGTCTGTAGCTCTTTGAATGTGAAAATAATATGCCAGCGTGGAATTTCTAGACATCCACCAGGCTACATTTTTATTGCACATGTAACTGAAAGCCCTGAATGGATCTGTCCTGAAGAGTAAGGCAGAAAGTTTGGCAGAAGGGTGGGGATATTTTTGAGGGTTTAGCACAGCATGATGCTCCATGTGGGTTTTTAGGTGGACAGGGGATTAAATTTAACCTTTTTTTTCCCTCATTGATTTTTAAAAAGGGTACATTTTTATTGCCAGCCTTTGTAGCCATCTGATCTTATTGCTGATCTCCTTATTCTGTCTTCACCCTTCCCTCGTTTGCTACTGTCGCTCATTGCATCTTGTCTTCAGTTAGATGTTACACTCTTCAAGGCAAGAAGTGTGTCTTTGTGCAGCACCAAGTCTCAGATCCTGATCATGAAACATCAGAGGCCAGATTCTCACTGGGTGCAAAGCTCCTTTCAAGTCAATGATGTACATCAGCTGAGTATCTAGACCCAGGTGTGTCAAATTAGGCACACAAAACCTGAAGCACCCAAATTCAATGGCCACTGTTGACCTTTATCATTTCGCTATGTTTAAACTTTTGTGCTCTAGTAATTTCATTAGTCCTTGGTGTGTTTGAGGTCTTGAACCCAGGCCTAGGAGTGCGTAGGTCGGTGTTGCAGCACAGCTTCCACCCTACATCTAGGGAATCCTACTGTGCTGAGAAGCCAGTAGAACTAGAGTCTAAGACAAAGCCCCCAAACACGGAAACTCTGATTGGAGGATGGCCTGGCTTTACTGATTGGTCCAACCACACTATTTAAGCCACAAGGAGGGCCAGGAACTTGTCTGAGTAGCGAGGTGATTTCTTGTGGCTGCACCCAACCCTGTTCCTGCTGTGCACCTACTCTGTGGTTCCTGCCCTTGCACCTCACTTCCAACCATCATTTACCAGGCCTGGCTCTGACTATGGCTTGACCCTTAACTTTGGCATTTGGTAGCTGACTGACCCTCAGGTTTGATTCCTGACTCTGGTTTGACCCCTGGCTCTCATAATTGGCAGTTGACTCTGAGGCTGATCCTTGGCTTTGTTCCCCAACCTGGATGCCTGCTCTATCCACCAGACAGGATGCCTGCTCTGACCACTAGGCCAGCCTGCATATATTCTGGTCCATAAATCTTCCCCTTCTTGAAAAGCAGGTGAGTGGATTCAAATAAAATCAAAAGAACAATTCTGCTCTTTAAACGTTGTTTAATCTTCCATTGCTCCAGCTGTCAGAAGAGAGATGGGCCTGAACCAAGTACGCTGCTATTTTTAGAGCACTAACTCAGTCAGGGCTAGCCCAAGTATGTCTACCTGGGCTGGAAGCTATCCCTTCCAGCTCCAGTGGAGCCACAGCCTTAGAAACAAATAAGCTAAAATGGGCCCCAAACAGATCTTTTCTTTTGCTTGTCCCATCTCTGAATTTTGGTGGCTCAGGTAAAATAGAGTTACCTCTGGATTTGGAATTGAGTTTGCAAGGCTGAAACCCAGCTATATGGAGAACAGTTTGGATGCAAGGAGAAGATGTGGTATCAAAACTGCTTCTAGGTAGAACAGCTACATTAGTTTGCTAACTATACTTTTTTAATACCCAGCACTTTATATTTTCAAAGCTCTATAAAAATATTTAGTATTAATACTAATTTTGTAGTACTAACTAGTTCTTGTTATGATATTAACCACACGCCTTAGGGTAGGTTGTCTTCTTCATTTTACAAATCAGTTAAGTGAGGCACAGAGACACTTACTGATTTGCCCAAGACCATACAGTGAATCAGTCGCTGTGAACATAAGAATGGCTGTACTAGGTCAGACCAATGGTCCATCTGCCCAGTGTCCCGTCTTCTGACGGTGGCCAGTGCTAGATGCTTCAATGGGAATGAACAGAACAGGGCAATTTATCGAGTGATCCATCTACTGTCCTCCAGTTCCAGATCCTGGCAGTTGGAAAACACCAGGCTTCTGGTAAACAAAAATGTTGATAACCATGTCAGTAATATTTCTATAGTGTATTAACTAAAAATGTTGTCATTCCAGTGCAAACAATTTTGTTAAAATAATTTTAATACTTTTTCATGACAATTTTTTTTTCAAAGACAGACATTTTTTTGGGGGGGGGGCATTTTTTGTCTAGGGTGATACTCTCTCCTTCAAGAATGTCTAGAGCCCATTTGGAGTCAACGGGAGTCTGTGGATGTTAGCTCAGACCGCTCATCCAATCTCCTGATGTTTAGGAAGCCTAGTGAATTTTTTATTTTATTTTATTTTTTTTGGCGAAAGGTCAGAGATTTTGGCATCCTTAGCCGGCACTAGACAGAAGTGGGGTTTTTTTGGTTTCAATTCACAGCTTCAAGTGAGTGATAACCTTGGCACACCTAGAACTTGCCTATCATTTGACTGTCCCACCAGTGCCATTCTGGTATCAGAAATTTGACCTATGAAGGAAGCACGAGCAGCACTGTGTGTTATGCTGGAAACATGGAAGGGGACTGATTGTTACCCATGACCAGCATACAGTACAAAGTGGCGGATGGAACTGAGCTGCCATAATCTTTCAGGCCTATTGGATGATGTAGGAAGTGGATGTCAACACGCGGTTTAATTTTAGATCTAGCCCATCTTTTTTTTGGAACATTGGATTTATTTTTACAGAGGAGGCAATGATGCATAGATAGCAAACAAGATGGTGCCTAGCCCTGCCATATGTGGTTCCCATAGTCCGTCTTCCGCTGCTCCCTCCCTTCCCTATGCTGATTGGGTGCTGGCTCCAAGGGTTCTATTTTAATGCTGTTTGATGATAATAATCGCTCTTGCAGGATGAATGGTTGAACAAAGACAGGAAGCGTCCCCCTGATTAGATAGACAGGGCAGCCATCAGAGAGAAAAAACAAATGACAAAAATGACAAATGAGGGTCCCGTGAATTCTGCCATCCTTTGGGGGGGGAAAGGGAAAAAATAAATGGAAAGGATAATAATTCATGGATTTAGCAAACCAAGATTTGGAAGTCTTGAAGCATCATCTCAACCCCAAAACAAAGGCAGGCAGGAGAAGAAAGCAAGTCAGTCAGAACCAGCAAAGGACAAAGCCACCAGCACTATCAGTTTCATCAAGTGTAGATCATACCAGTCACGTAGAAATTCATTGTGGCCTTTCCTACTGTTATATTCTATTAATGCAATTATGTAAAATGAGCCCCAGCCATAAAGTTTGGATCTGGGTTCAAATGCTGATTAATATAAGAGCTTTCACCAAATTTCAAGGCGTTCAGATTGGATTGGGTTTTGGGTCAACCCCTTGTTTGGAAAAGAGGCCAGTCACAATGTTTTGGTTTGGTTTTATTTATAAACAGACCCATTCTTTTATCACAAATCTTATAAAACTTGTTTTAGAACTTAAATAGAGATAATCGTGTATATGCTACATTTATCAACTGGCTTATGGAAATCCCTAAAGCCATACTGAGGAGACCTGTTACTACTCATTTTCTTCAGCTTTGTGGTTTTGTTCACATACTGTGGTTGATGCTCTCCTAGCCGTCCTTTCTGTTTTGGCAGTGTTGGTTGAAGTCTTTCATCTCATGTTTAGGTCCAAAGTTCTGTTTTACTTACATTTATTGGATGCCAGATCAGAACGACTTCTAAATACAGAAGTGCTGGGTAAAGCTAGTGTTTTGTTTTTTTGAGAAAAATTTCAAAGAAACCAAAAATCTTTCGTTCTCCCCCGCCCCCAACCCCCAGAATTTTTGGGCATTGCATCAAAACCCAAAAAACCTTAGTGTTTGGTTTTAGAAAAACAAATTTTGGAGGAGGGTTTCAGATTTTGTTTCTTTTATTGACACAATTTCAGTGACCACCATATTGTCTTGGGAAAAAAAATTCCATCTAAATTGTTTCAAACAACTCTGAGGCTGAGATCCAGAGTATTGAATTTGAGGCTGTCCAGAGTTGCTATGCATTGAGGAGCACAGCTTTCCTGACTCCTACCACTGGATTTAAACCACTCCTGTAGGCAAAATGGAATCAGATGTTGGTTTAATCTAGAGATAGAAATACATCTGTTAGAGACCCCTAACATTCATAGACAAGGGGGCACCCAATCCATTGCTCAAGGCTATTATTTTAATAGATATATTCTAGCTGGTCAAAAATTTGAACTTCAAAATGTCAGCAGAATTTCAAATTTTGAAATTAAAAAAGAAAATGGGTACAGGTATGTGGAAAAATTTCCAGCAATGTCCTTGGATTTTTTTCCTACCTATCTCTAATACAGGGGTCGGCAACGTTTGGCACGCGGCTCACCAGGGTAAGCACCCTGGCGGACCGGGCCAGTTTATTTACCTGCTGACGCGGCAGGTTCGGCTGATTCGCCGTCCCGGGCCAATGGGGGCGGCGTGAAGCGGCGTGGGTGAGGAATGTGCTGGCCGCGGCTTCCCGCCGCCCCCATTGGCCTGGGATGGCAAACCGCGGCCAGTGGGGGCCGCGATCGGCCGAACCTGCCGCGTCAGCAGGTAAATAAACTGGCCCGGCCTGCCAGGGTGCTTACCTGCTCTAATATATATGTAAAATAAATGACCTTATTTCTGGGGTCAGACAATCCCTGGTCAACTTCCCAGTCATCCCCTTTTATGCCCCTATCCAAGTGCTACCACATCCTCTGAAGGGTCTTCTTTTGCTTTCCAACATGCTTCGTCTTCAGCCCCATCTTCTGCGTGTCCCAGATAAGCTACTACTGAAGTAACATGCTGCTTTTGTTTTTTCTTTTTTTAAAAGGATAATTTGGCCTAAACAGATACGGCTTTGGGGCCTAGATCACTCTTCCAGAGCACAGCTAATAATTTTGGCCTTAAATAGGTTCTGTAATGTCTGTGTGTGTGTCTGTGTGTGTCTGTGTGTGTGTGTAACTGTTTCCATGTTTTTGACAGATGGCTGTGAGGCACGCCAAGCCAAGCCAACATCCTGTTGAACAAACAACGATGAAGAGCGAAGAAGGAGAATGGGGTATGAGAGAGAATGCAGGATGCCATTTATGCTTTTCTTTGTGCAAGTGTTGTGTCGTGTGTGTGTGTGTGTGTGTGTGTGTGTGCATACACCCCTCATCTTGGAGCTAGGTGAAAATCTTCTTTGTACAGGATTTCTGTCCTTCAAATACGATACTTTACACCACTCTATAGACTCCAGGCCTGCTTCTCTTCTTACTTCTGAGATCATTTGGGAGT
Source organism: Emys orbicularis (assembly GCF_028017835.1). Lineage (NCBI taxonomy): Eukaryota > Metazoa > Chordata > Testudines > Emydidae > Emys > Emys orbicularis. Next base: position 7,654,227 of record NC_088698.1, on the reverse strand, counting down.
AACAATGCTGAAGTCAATGGAGTTACTGGTGGAGAAACTTGTATCCCTTCAGGCTCCGGCCAAGGTTTAAGCCTCATTGTGCTGGCATTGTCATGGCAAATCCCAAAGGAACTTAACTTCCTTGCAGATCGAGCACCACCTGGATCCATCTCTAACTAGGTCCTTAAGGTGGTCTGGCTGGATATTCAGTTTGTCTATCATTGGTGACCTTATTGCACCTCCAAAGCATTTGGGGACCACGTGATTGCCAGCCACGTAGCAGCATTCCTTCCTAAACATGCTTCGTAATTCGTTGGTCTTCCATTTTATAATCCCTGCCCCAACATGCAATCTAAATAGACCCCCGCTGGAGGGGAAAACAGCAGTGAAGTGACTTGCCCAAGATCACACAGCAAATCAGTGGCAGAGCTGGGATTCATTTGTATTGTAAGCTCTTTGGGCCAGGGATTGTCTTTTTTGTTCTGTGTATGTACAGCACCTAGCACCCTGGGGTCCTGGTCCATAACTAGGTATCTTAGGTGCTAGCACAGTACAAATAAAAGTCAGCAGAAGCCAGATCTCCTGACTTTGTCCATTGCCCTAGTCACAAGCTCTCACTTATTGCTAACCATGTCTATACTGTGAAATAACTCTGGGGTAATCTCTTGACGTTAGATCCTCACCCCTCGTATTTCCCAGATGTGACCAGCAGTATTTTAAGACACACTGAAAAGCGAAGAGCAGAATCTTCTTTCAGGGAGCACAGACAGCTCTGCTTCTGTAGGGACAGTCTCCCCAGCAGGTCCAAGAGGTTTGGAGAAGCTTCCAAACTTGCTTTTAGCCGCATGGAATCATAGAATCGTAGGACTGGAAGGGACCTGGAGAGGTGATCTAGTCCAGTCCCCTACTGATTGTAGCAAAGAACACACTAGATTCACAGGCACCAGGAACACCTACCCAGAATTAGCAAGGGTTGCCTGTTCTACAAGAAGATAAGTTGCAGCATGGTCTAATGGATAGAGCACTGCATGGGGACTCAGGAGCTCTGGCTTCTATTTCCAACTCTGCCAGTGGTCTGCTGGGTGACCTTGGGCAAGTCACTTCACCCAGGGGTGGCACTTCCACTAGGTGACCCTAGGCGGTTGCCTAGGGCTGCAGGATTTGGGGGGCGGCATTTTGCCGCCCTCGGCGGAAATTCGGCGGCGGGGGGTCCTTCCGCTCCGGGTCTTCGGCGGAAATTCGGCGGCAGGTCCTTCACTCGCTCCAGGACCCGCCGCCAAAGTGCCCCGAAGACGCGGAGCGGAAGGACCCCCCCTGCCGAAGACCCCAGGCCCCCTGAATGCTCAGAGGAGGAGCACTGCCACCTAGGGTGGCAAAAACCCTGGCGCCGCTACTGACTTCACCTCTTGGAGCTTCGGTTTCCCCATCTGTAAAATGGGGATAATGACACCGACCTCCTTTGGGAAAGGACTTCAAGAGATACACATGAAAAGTGCTGCATAATACCTAGCTCTTACCCTTATTATAAGGAAACAGTGCCTCCTAACATCTGTATAAGCTTGTCAGCTGTTTGGATGCTCCCAAGATGACTGCTACCCCAACATAGTCTCAGCCATCAGAGACCCTCAGTGGCATATAAATCCACGGGTATTGTTACGTCTCCTTTAGGACGGGGTCCCCTTCTAGCTAAGCCAGCATGTTGGGAGCGAGTGAGGAAAAGAGACAAAGAAAGAAAATATGGATCATTATTAATGAGTGTTCCTATCCCCCTTGCGATGTATCGTGCCCCTCTAAAACACAGAAAATTGTGATGCGGGCTAAGAACAGTCACAGAGGTGAGCGGAGTTTCAGGAACACCTTCATGCCTAGCCCTGCAGAGCACCAGTGGGATTTCTAAAAGTGCTTCACACGGGCCTAACTCTGCGCCCACTGAAGTCAACTGGATGGACTTAGGGTAGGTCTTACACGGCAAGCCGGCGGGTGACTGCAGCTCAGGGAGACGTCCGTGCTCGCTGGCTAAAAGTAGCAGTGGAGATGTGATGGCATGAGCTCCTACAATAACCAGGTCCCCAGGATCCCCGGTGTGCTTGTCTAGCCTGCACAGCCACAGCGACACGGCTGTACTTAGACATGGTAGCACAGGTAAGTCTACCTGAGCTGCAGTCAGACCTCCGATCGCAGTGTCGACCGACTGTTAGATGGAAGCAGAGTCAGGAGTACACTGACTTTTTACAAACAATCCCACGCTGTGTGTCTTTCTCTTTTTTTATTTTATTGTTTGTTAATCCATCTGTGTATTGATCTGTCTGCTAGCCCATAGTTATTCTATTAGCCTCTGTATCTGCCTCTCTCTTCCCCTTTACAGTCCGCTATCTATATCTACCATATGCAAATTTAGACCTCTCTTGTATTTTGCTGCTTTTTTTCCTCTTGATATTTTAGCTCTGTCTGGTCAGATATAGGCAAGACCGTGGCTGATCTGAATAGATTCACCCTGTTCAGGATTTGTCTGATGTAGAAAGGAACAGATTATACTCCTGTGTCTGCTGGAGGAGGCCTTTGTGGTCAGGTCTACACTACAGACCTATATAGGTATAACATCATCATTCAGGGGTGTGAAAAATTCACACCTCTGAGCAACATAATTATACATAGACAGGGCTATGTTGGCAGAAAAGCTTCTCCTGTTGACCTAGCTACTGCTTCTTGGGGAGGTTGATTATCTGTGCTGATTGGAGAGCTCCTGTCGGCGTAGAGCATCGTCATTCAAGCGCTGCTTCGTTTTAAGTGTAGACTTGGCCTCAGTCTCTCACCAAGCTGCTCCAGGGCCCAGTCAAATTGGGTGTGGCAATAGCTGAGAATGGAGCTGCTAATTTCGATAACGCTCTCCTCCGGCACTTGCCTCCTATTAAATTCACCATCACGGTCCCCCCTGTGATGTGGTAAGGGAGCTGTCGACACTGGTATCTCCGACATTAAAGCTTCTGTCACTGGAAAGTCTGGATTTAGCAATCCAGGAACAAAGGTTCAAAGTGTACACTGAACCTTTTTTTTTTTTTTTTTTTTAAAAAGGTGTAATAAGAATGGAAATCCCCAAAAGTTGTAGCATGAACCTTTTGCCCTGAAACTTTCCTAAGTCGGCAGCTGGTCCTTGATTATTAATGTCAGTTTCTGGTTTTAAGTTGGAGTGATTCATGCACTATTACTATTTATTCAGGCTTGGATCAGAGGGGCAGAGAAATGGGGGGGGGGGGAGTTCACCCTGTATTGGACTGGCAGATCTGAGGTCATCCATAGTGCTACCATATTAACAAATAGATGTTTGGCTTCCAGAGTTTTCTTTCAGGGAAACAGCTAATAAAGCTAGTTGCCTGTATGGTTATTCATGCCAAGATACATTCCAGTATCTGATTATTTTACTTGTCTTAAGTAAAGAGAGGGGGGAGGGATAGCTCAGTGGTTTGAGCATTGGCCTGCTAAACCTGGGGTTGAGTTCAATCCTTGAGGGGGTCACTTAGGGATCTGGGGCAAAATCAGTACTTGGTCCTGCTAGTGAAGGCAGGGGGCTGGACTTGATGACCTTTCAGGGTCCCTTCCAGTTCTATGAGAAAGGTATATCTCCATATATTGTGGGAAGAGTGGGAGAGGCATTGATTTCCTTCCCCCTCTCTTTCCCCCTCCCCATGGGGGTTGACCTGGTTGGAAGGGTCATGGCTTATGGTGGGTGAACAGGTTTGGATAGGATTTAAAACTGACCCAAATTATTACTTAACTTCAAACTCTACAGGAAGAAAATTTTCCTGAGCCTGGGTTTAAAGGTCTGCGTTTTTGTTTTGGGCACTTCTGCACTCCCAGCTTCTGGGTAGGAAAAGAAACAAAATATAACAGGAATTATTGCAACATATTTGGCCTGATCAGAAGCAGGAAGTACCAGAAAACCAACCTGCCAACCATTTGTCACATGCAGTGTTGTAGCTGTGTCAGTCCCAGGATATTAGAGACACAATATACCTTACCCACATTCTCTCGAACTATTTGTCACAACATTCTCAGCTAGAGCAGGTCAGGAGTTGAAAATTCTGCTTCAGGTGAAATTCTGACATCTTGAAAATATAATTCCAAATTGGAACTAAAAGTCAACACTTGAAATTCCCACAAACTACAAATTCAATCTGGGACCATCAAAACACTTCATTTCAACTTTATCATCTATTAAATATTTATATAGCATCATATTATATGGCTATCGTATGATATTAAAACAGAAGTCAAAACAAAATTAATCAGAATGAGGAAGTTGAAATGAAATGGCTTGACTTTCCCATTGAATTTTCAATCAAAATCAACACATTCCTCCAAAATATTTTGACGTTTGACAAACCTACTTTTCTGCAGAAAACTGGGTTTTTTTGGTCAAACTTTTCAACCAGCTTCATTTCCAGCCTGAGGCCTGTTTCTTATTCACATGAGACGTTTTCGCTCACATGAACAGTGCTATCAAATTCAGTGGAACTGCTCGCGTGAGGAAGGACTACTCAAATCAGAAAAAGTTGCAGGTTAGGATTCGGGCTCCATTTTTCCACTATGTAATGCTGATTTCATTGGTGTCTCCTAACTTACACCAGCGATATCTGGCTCTAAGTCTCCATAGTCAAAGGTCCTAATTCCGGTCTTTCACTGTTTTGTACACATTAATTTCTTCTTGATTTATACTGGTGTAAGTGAGAGGAGAAATAGGACCAAAGGGTTTTGGGTAGCTTATGGTGGCTTACTGGACACAAATGTGAATGGAAAATTAGAAGAGTTCTTTATCCAGCATTTTGTTATCCTCATGATCATCGCAGTTCCAGATTCCATAAAAATCACAAAATATATTTGAAAATAAAGTGCCTTATTACCACTGAGGTTGCCAATCCTTCTGCCAGCAAGGACTGTCTGGCTGAAGTACAACTTGTGACTTGTGGAGATCAGTGTTAGTTGGGATATTCAGACCCTAACATTTGGTTTGGCCTATTATAAAAAGAGACAACTGTCAAAATTTGGATCTACAATTCGGTCCGGATTTTATAAACCTATCAAGTTTGGGGGCTCTATAATGGTGGCTTTTGGTCTTGGTACTTCTCTAGTCCATCCACTTTAAATGTTCTTTTAGCTGAGTTTGTGAATGTTCCCTGTTAAAGAATGATCAGACCAAGGAAAAGTTCCAAGGATTGTATGAAGGCAAAAAGTCTAAAAGCTTCTGAAAGGCAAAAGGAATCCATCACGCTGCTTATCTCATTTAACGGCTGGAGTTTGAACTAAGATTTTCTCCTATAGCCCAGTTTCTTTTTCTGATGGTTCCTGCAGGGGGGGAAAAATATTAACGCTGGATCATAGTTCAGGATGTAATGTTCACAATGTCAAGATTCACCCAGGACAAGAAAAACATGACCGTGATCTCAATCTCGGACTGACTCCAGAAGGTTGGATATTGGCGCAAACTGTGGTACTGCTTGTTTTTGTTGGTCTGTCATGCAAAATCTCAAGTCTACAAAAGGCAAATGCATTCAATGTACAAGAGACTGCCTGAGCATGCGATACAAACTGTAACCATTCTGACAAACGGCCCAAATGGACACAATAACGTTGAGTGGACCAGAAAACCACAAATGACCTGCAATAATTTCTCAGCCAGGCAGCAGAGGCAGTTGATCAAGGTGCAGAATTCACAGGGACACAGAACACATCAGTCTTGGCACTTTGGAACTCTGTCAAAAGCTTTGTGGTCGACACACCTCCAGACCTTTGTAAAATGATTGGAAAGGGGATCTCTGTGTATGCACTAGAAGAATGGAAGGACTCTTCAGGGTTAATCAATTGTCCTTAATTTCTTAAGGGTGGGGGCCCCAACCCAAAAAATATCTAAAATGGAAACAAATATTTAATAAAAATATTTGTGGAAAAAATCAAGAGAAATTTGTTCCTTCCTGGAAACTATGGAACAAAAATTACTTCATGAAAATGTGTTCCCCGTTTTTTGGGGACCAGGTCTAATGTGCACAGCTGCCATTGACTTTCATTTAGAATTGGATGCTCACACCAGAGAGCAAAAACGTGACCAAAAAGGTGGCCTTTCCAGTGGACCATCTTAATTACACCTGTAAAAGTGGGCATATCTATTCTGTACATACACATGCAGAAGTAGGAGAATAATGGGGGTGGAGGGAATGTTATGCATTGAATGATTTATTCAACACATCACTAAATTAATTGAACAAATTATTCCACAAATTATGTAACTAGCTCTACACAACCTATGTGCTTGCAAAATTTCATGTGGAAGGTGGTGTTTGCATGCACCATACCCATTTAGCATGCACAACTGCAGGCTCTGTGCATGTGGACTGGATGTGAAGGCAACTACAGAGGCACTATGAAAATGACACACTGGTGCTTTGTGGTTTGTTTGTGTTTGTTTTTAACGTTGACCGTGGATTCAGAGCAGATGCCTTCCCAGACTCCAGAAGCATCACAGATGGAGCTGGGCAGAGGATTTTGAAATCTGATTTTGTTCCGATTCAGAATGGAAAAACCAAAAACTTCAATTCTCCGCAAAAGGGAAATCCCCAAAGTATTTCAGTTTGGAAACCAATGATATTTTGTTTTGACTTTTTTGAAATATTTGAGGGTCCCTAAGCAGCTCCCCCAGGAGGGAGTGGGGAGCCCTTGGGTCTGCTGAAGAGACAGGAGCCTGAAAACTCAGGGAGACCCAAGCTGCTGAGAAGCTGCAGCTCAAATCCCAGGCATCTGGTGGACTGTTGAGGATCCAGGAGCCGGGAGGCTGGTAGTCTGGCCTCCCCAGTAGTCCACCAGGAAGGCTGCTAACGAGCTAGACAGGTGAGCTGTCAGACAGGGGTCTGTCAGAAACCTCCCTCACACCTTCTCCTGCCTCCTGTCCCCAGTTTCTATTGAAATTTAGTTGAAATTGACAAGTGTGGAACGCTTTGATTTTTGATGAATCAGCAAATTCTGACCAAAACCATTCAAAATTTTCCCAGCCACCTCTAATCACAAATGGACACACATCTTTACGCCATAGCATTGATGTCAACTGAACCTTTAACACAGAGATCCTGCGAACGTGGTGGGTCAGATTCCCAGGTGGCCTAAATCAAATAAGTCAGTGGAGCTATGTCTATTTACACGAGCCCACTAGAATATCTACTAGAATATCCACACTCTCACCATTTCAGAAGTTATTTTTCCTCCCTTGGTATCCTGCTGTTAATTGATTTATCTCGTTAGACTGACCTCACACTTTGGTAAAGCAACCCCCTTCCTTTCATGTATTTATACCTGCTCCTGTATTTTTTCACTTCATGCATCCGATGAAGTGGGTTCTAGTCCACGAAAGCTTATGCCCAAATAAATTTGTTGGTCTCTAAGGTGCCACAAGGACTCCTCTTTGTTTGAACTGACACTAAGTCCAAAGGGAACTTTAGAAGTAATTGGGGCTGCCCCACAAAAGGGGAAGACTGAGCTATGAATGCAAGTCCTATGCACTGACCCCATTCTCCACCCTTGTCATCCATCACTTTGCACTGGTCTTTTATTCTACCAGTATGTCAATCACCATTTCAATTAGCTAGTGGGAGGAGAGAGTGAGGATGATAGCACCTGATAATCCGTTTGATTGAGGATGAATCTCGCTGAAGAGGGCATCTGAGGTTAAAGAACTCAGGATTCTGGGTACATGCATAAATCAGCAGACTTGAGGTTTTCATTATGCACCTTCTAGTGCATGAAGTGATATGACTCACTGGATCATAAACAAGATCAAATAGCTTTGTTGCTAATAATTCTTTCCTTGACCCATTCTCTGGCATAGTAGGTTTGTGAACAGAGTTTTAATCAGCAACAGAGGGTCCTGTGGCACCTTTAAGACTAACAGAAGTACTGGAGCATAAGCTTTAATGGCATCCCTTGCACATAACATCATACTTGTATACTCCCTTGGCTGCCTATATGCGCTTGGCTTTAACTGCTGAGAAGTTTATGGGAACTAATGTACTTTCACATCTACGTACTTTTTTTTTAGTTGTTGCCTTTTTTAAGACAGTGACCCTCTCCAGTTATTCCGCCTCCCCCGCTCTCCTGGTCTCACATGTATGGCATTTGAACCATACCAAAAGAATTGCATGGTGCTGGTCTCCGATTTCCTAATCCATCTCTCCCTGGATGATAAATTGTCCTGTAATATTCTGCTGGGGTCATGTGCTTGATCTTCAATGTGTCGTTAATGCCTAATGAGCTCATGGCGCCATTTATTGTTTTATGGGTAAGTCATGATTATTCATTAACTAAAGCAGCAACACATGAATGTTCCGGGGTTTGATTCAGGAAACATGGGGGGGAAGGGGAAGGACATGGCAAGGACCCACTAACTCAGCAGTTGTTGAGGGTAATAGGAATGGTGTGTGGTGGGGAGGGAGGCAGTGACAGGCTCTGTACTGGCTTCTGATCCAGTGCTGAGGTTGTCTTGCTGGGGAGAGGGCACTTTTGTGGCTAAGGACATGAGAGACCTCGTTCGATTCCCAGCTCAACCACGGACTCCCTGTGTGAGTTTCAATGAATTGTTTCATCTACCCTGTACTTTGGGGGGGAAGCTATTTCACTACCTCATAGCAAGGGCGTTGGCTCAAATCCAGTAATGATTGTATGGTGCCCAGCCACTGTGGTGATGAGGATCCTGGGCAGAGATCCCATCCTACAGCAGTCGGGGGGTGATGGAGATGCAGGTCTTGCATGCTGCATGACCATTGTTACTGGTATGGGGCTCGTTGGTGCTTGGTTACACCTAAGTGAGAGACAAACTGAACTGGCCATAAAGAAGAAGGAATGGATGAGTAAGATTTGAGGGGCACGGACGGCAAACAGGAAAGGCATTTCAACCAGATGAAATATGCACAGAGGAAAAATAAATTCCTACTTTCTACCTACCCACACCTTCTTGGAATGGGCTGGAGCAGAAAATAGAGATGGAACTGGCAGGTGGGGGAGGGAGGAAGGGCTATAAATGCTGAATTACATTAACAGGTTTCAGAGTAGCAGCCGTGTTAATCTGTATCCACAAAAAGAACAGGAGTCCTTGTGGCACCTTAGAGACTAACAAATTTATTTCAGCATAAGCTTTCATGGGCTACAGCCCACTTCATCGGATGCATAGAATGGAACATATAGTAAGGATGGATATATCTATATCTATATATATACATACAGAGAAGAGGCTAACTAAGAGAAACTTTTGTAGTGATAATCAAGATGGCCCATTACAGACAGTTTGACAAGAAGGTGTGAGGATACTTAATATGGGGAAATAGATTCAATGTGTGTAATAGCTCAGCCATTCCCAGTCTCTATTCGAACCTAAATTGATGGTACCTAGTTTGCATATTAATTCAAGTTCAACAGTTTCTCGTTGGAGTCTGTTTTTTGAAGCTTTTCCATTGCAAAATTGCCACCTTTAAGTCTGTTACTGAGTGACCAGAGAGGTTGAAGTGTTCTCCTACTGGTTTTTGAATGTTATAATTCCTGATGTCAGATTTGTGTCCATTTATTCTTTTGCGTAGACTGTCCGGTTTGGCCAATGTACACGGCAGAGGGGCATTGCTGGCACATGATGGCATATATCACTTGGGCAGATGCGCAGGTGAACAAGCCCCTGATGGCGTGGCTGATGTGATTAGATCCTATGATGGTGTCACTTGAATAGATATGTGGACAGAGTTGGCATCGGGCTTTGTTGCAAGGATAGGTTCCTGGGTTAGTGTTTGTGGTGTGTGGTTTCTGGTGAGTATTTGCTTTAGGTTGGGGGGCTGTCTGTAAGCGAGGACAGGTTTGTCTCCCAAGATCTGTGAGAGTGAGGGATCATCTTTCAGGATAGGTTGTAGATCCTTGATGATGCGCTGAAGAGGTTTTAGTTGGGGGCTGTATGTGATGGCCAGTGGCGTTCTGTTATTTTCTTTGTTGGGCCTGTCCTGTAGTAGGTGGCTTCTGGGTACTCTTCTGGCTCTGTCAATCTGTTTTTTCACTTCCCCAGGTGGGTATTGTAGTTTTAAGAATGCTTGATAGAGATCTTGTAGGTGCTTGTCTCTGTTTGAGGGATTGGAGCAAATGCGGTTGTATCTTAGAGCTTGGATGCTATTGTAGACTACATGCTGGAGGATTCATCAAAGAAAGAGTGCCAAAGCCCTGTGGGACTGATGCTTCTAGGAGGTGTTAGTGAGCCAGAGGCAAGTGTTAAGACAAAGCAATGGAATCTGTAACCATGAATATATCGAAAAAGGGCCCTGTCTACATTAGCACTATGGCTTGCTGTTTGATCTGTAATGCAGATATGGCCAATGAGCTAGACAAGGATGTACAGGAAGGAAATTCTGCAAATGACAAACATGAGATCCATATCTGGACGTATGACGATGACTTCACTCTGAAAATGTGACTGTCTATACCTGAATCTGGGGTCCTTTTTGATCTCTTTCCCCAGCTAATGTACAGGATCTAACAGAAGGCTACTGGGGGCTTGTCTAAACAGTTTTTGTACTGCTATAATTATATTGGTTTAGAAAATCTACCAATATAGGCATGTTTGTATTGTTATAACTGCATCCATCTGAGGGATTGTACTGCTGTAGCTGTATCAGCTTCTAAACAAATATAATTATAGGCATATAAAACCTGGTGATTCCCATCACTTGCAGTCTTTAAATCAAGATGGGATGTCTTTCTTTGAGATGCTTATAAATCCACTAGAAGTTATGGGCCTGATGTACCAGTTACTAGATGAGATTCTATGGCCTGTCTTAGATTATCAGAATGGTCCCTTCTGGCCTTAAATTATATGAATCTAAAGAGTGTATAGACCCACGTTTAGTCACCATCTGGTGTCCGAGGCAGGGGTTTTCGAAGGTGTGAAAGGGAGTTAGCTGCCCCAAATACCAGTAAAATTCAATTGGAACTGGGTACCTAACTCCCTTCAACACCTTTTGAAAATCCCAGCTTCAGTTATTAACGCTATCTTTTAACTCATCCCTGATCTTGTCCACTACCACCCCAGGAATTGATTTGGTTCAGAGAAGGCAAAATTCTCCAGCATATAGTCTACACTTGTTCTGAATACCAAATTCCTACTGTTTCCTACCAATGGGAGTATCTCACATAGAATGGGTGAGGAACAGTCAAAAGAGATCTATAGGGCAGAGGATCCGAATTTTGTACAACTCTTGGAATTTATGAAAAAGGGATTAGGTCTGGATATAGAACATCCACAGTAACAGTGGATAGGAAAAAAATGCATCAGGGATATAAACCTTCATGCTTCGGGGCAGAAACCATGAGGAAGAAATTCCCCTGTTGGACGTTTATTTCAAATTTGTACATTCTAGGGATTCTTACTGATATTTAGCTCTTTTCATCCACTGAACTCAAAGCACATGACAAAGGAGGTAGGTACTATTATCCCAATTTTTTCAGATGGGGAAACTGAGGCACAGAGAGGACATGTGACTTGCCCAAGGTCACTCACCCTGTGGTATAACCAGGGATAGAGCCCAGGTCTCTAGCCCAGGATTCCTGAGTCCAAATTTGGTGCATCTACCTCTGCAGCATCCGACGCTGGCCACTTTCAGAAGCAGGATACTGGGCTCCGTGGACCTCTGGTCTGGTACAGGCATTCCTAGGCCGCCCATTCATATGGGCGTACCTGAGCAAAATGGATTTCCTATATTACAATGGCACCGCTCTTTTTATTCCTGCCAGGAATTGCTTGGGAATATGACAGCCCCATTTTATCCCATTCCAATATTATTTCTACACCACCAGCAGCACTCAGCTCTTCCATTCCCTCACCCTGCTCCCTTTGCCCAGGACAGGAAAGCAGACTCCACAGACAGAAAGGAGGGGAGGGAGGAAGAAGCCCATTACAAAGTTATTAGCCTCGTCTCGCATATCCTGCGGAGTGAGAGTGACTGCCAAGCCCACTTTGCCTTAAAATGTTTAACAGATTTGCCCACGTCTAATTTCTGCCGTTGTGTTTACAGAAGGTAGACGGGCAGGGGGAAGGTTCGGAGAAGAGGGGCAAGTAGTTGCCAACACTCCATCAAAGAGCGGCATTCCTCCGTGTGGTTTCAAAATGCTTCCCCTTTCCCCAGCCGTCCTGTAATCACTCTCCAGCGTTCACCAGAGCAATGTTTACATCCAACGCCATTACCGGCAGGGGAGATGGGAGAAATTAAGGCCTCCTGGGCTCCATTAGCTCCCTTCCTTTGCCCCCTTTCATCAAACACCTCCAATGGCTGAAGGAGTAAAAGCCTTTAATGGGATTCTGAAGATATTTAAAATCCAGGTGGCTTGTTTAAGAAAGGGAAAAATACCACTGGTGCAGCCCTTCCCTTTTCCTGCATGTCCTCAGCCCCTTTCCCTTAACCCTGCCTGCCAAGCAGAGCTGTAGCACTGAAATTTGACTTGGATGGCTAGCGAGACCACACAACTCTCACAGGCTGGAATTAATTTCCTACATACAGCTGAAGAATCCCATGCACACATAAACACACCAAGTCCTTTCGTTTCCGTTTGATTTCCTTTGCATTTCCTTCCCCAGATAAAGTTGATCAGCAGCAGAAATAGCTGTAATGTTGCTCCAGATACAGCCAAGGCAGGAGGCATTAAATCGTCATGCGAATGAAAATGGGTGGTCGCGGTTAGAGGAGGCAGCCAGATAAAAATGTGTAAAATGGAAAATGGTTTTTTCCAGTGGAACAGTTTTCTCATTGGAAAAATGCTGATTCAGCAAAATTGAAATGCTTCATGGGTATGTATTGATTTCGTCACAATTTTAGTGAGGAAATTTTACCTAACATTTCATTTTCATAAGGTCAAAATAGTGTCATTTTGACTTAAAATGTATAGTCAAACCAATAAAGTTGAAACAATATTTTGATGTCTTCAAAATGAAACATTTCAAGAAGGATGAAACAAAAAAAATTTTGGAATATTTTTTTTTCTGAAAAATTCAGTTTCTTTTTGTCCCAATTAAGGATGAAAACAAATTTTGAAAACTCAGAAAATTCCGTTTTCAAACCAGCTTTTATTATTATGATAACTTCAATCTAGGTTTAGAATGATTATGCTAATAGAAGTACCAGGACAAAAAGCACCTGACTCTAAATAATTTTTTCTAAGTTTCCCCTTTCAACTATTATTATAACTTAATTAAGGAAACAATTGCTGAAAGCCAAGAGAGCATTCCTTGATGCAAGATTAATAAGTGCAAAAAGCTTCCATTACAGATATACCTGTCCCGGTCACACCCCGGTAGTTTTACTCTTCGTTTGGCAGCTCTTTAGGTAAATTTGTAGGGGAGGGGAAGGATTTGGAAAAGAACAGTAATATCTGGTCTAGATTAACAAAATGAATCCATGCAAGGACCATATCTCCTTTATTTGCTGTTGCAAATTTCGATGAACAGTACGGTAACTAGAATGTCAGAACAGCCATGGCTATTGTTAGCACTGGGCAATCCACCTCAGATGTTGTAATAACTAAAACCCATGGGAGGGAAAGGGGCTCGGCACTTCTGAAAATCATTCTCTGACGTTAGGTACTCAAATATGGACTTACGGGACAAACGTCAGGAACTCCTGTTAGGAAAAGTCTGCCTCAGCGCCATGCACGTGGTGACTTCTAGAACTAGCCCTCATGTAGCTCTTTACCTCTTCAGAATGCTTTGCAAACATTAATCAGTCCTCACGACAGTCTTGTGGGGCACATGCCTATTTCCATTTTACAGGTGAGGAGACAGAGTGAGAAGGTCAATGACTTGGCCAGGCCACACAATGAATCGGTGGCAGAGCCAAGATCAGAACTCAGGCGTTCCTGTCTCGTGGACCTATGCTCAAGCTATTACTCAGGCCAGAGGGCCTCAAAAAGTATCTGGGCTCCATGAACGAAGCCCAAGCCCTTGGTTCTGTCTATAAGGCAGTGAATTTGAAGAACGCATTCTAGCTGGTGCGTCATGGACGGAACAAAATGCTTTCCTGGTCTTGCAGTAATGTGGTGCTTAGAATCATAGAATATTAGGGTTGGAAGAGACCTCAGGAGGTCATCTAGTCCAACCCCCTGCTCAAAGCAGGACCAACACCAACTAAATCATCCCAGCCAGGGCTTTGTCAAGCCAGGCCTTAAAAACCTCTAAGGAAGGAGATTCCACCACCTCCTTAGGTAACCCATTCCAGTGCTTCACCACCCTCCTAGTGAAATATGCTGCCATTCACTGTCTGTTATTTCCTGTGGGATCAATGACTTCCATCCCGATCAGCTGCTTACAGCTAAGAATTTAAAACCACATGTCGTGTGTGTCAACAGTGCAATGCCATGCCTGGCATACACAGGAAAATGCCAATGCATGGGGTCTGATAGACAGTCCCCAAGCCCTGAAGGAATATTCCCTCTTCCCTGCCATATTCTCACGGCTGGACAAAGGCAAACCAGCTCTATTTGCCATCCCCAAGGGAGGTAGAGGAGTTGAGTGCCTATAGCTGATGTGCCCCATTCCATTGTAACATCCCAACTTCGGCACCCTCTGATCTGTGGTATCTTACGAGTTTGCACATGATTAAGGGCCCCCAGTGTATTGGGAATGAGGCCCATGGGTCTGCAGTGTCAAGTGAACCATAATGTATTAGATCCCAGCTCTGCCCCCACGGGTGTTTAGTCTCAACAAACCCAACTAATTCAGATTTAACTTCACTCTTAATATGCTACATTGCTGAGTCTTCTAATTAATGCCACATGTTGCAGTCAGCTGTCACACTGCATAAATGTTTACAAAGCTATTAACGTACTGTATTTGTAAACCAGCCCAGCTCCTCTCTGGAAATCATGTGGTCTGCATTTTCCCCTCAAAGATGGAAAAGTTTGAGCAATAATGAATACATTATTTTGCCGCTACAGGAGGGAGGCACTTCCCAAGTATTCAATGCAAGCTGCCTGGGGATGCAGCAACTGAAACTGATTGATCTCTGCGCTTGATTGGAGGTAACCAGTGTCACTGGAACATCCAGACACCTCCTGACCAGCAGTGAAGTTTATAGCAAGCTGGCCATGAGGCAGTGCAGGAGGAAGGGGTTGATGGCACTGTTAGGATGGCAGGTTGGCTGCATGGGATACTGATCCAGAGGACGAGTGGGTGAAGAGCAAGGCCAGGAGTTTGGGAAAGAAGCCCACAACACAGGCAGAAGCATGTGTGTTGGGGGAAGAGACTATCCCTGAGGAAACCAGGGGAGTAGAGGATCAGAGACACTGGTCCTAAAGCTCTAATGGCATAAAGGGGGGGGGAGAAGTGATAGGGGAGCCCTATGGGCTGAGAGACAGTCTTGTCTAGTGGATAGTGCACTGGGCTGGATGTCAAGAGGCCCAGGTGCTATTCCTGTCTCTACCACTGAAATGCTGTGACTTTGTGCAAGTCACTTCAAAACTCTGTGCCTCTGTTTCCCCTCCCACCTTTTGTCTGTCTTGTTTAATCAGATTTTAAGCTGTCAGGGACAGGGACTGTCTTTTACTATGTGTGTTCAGCACCAAACACAGTGGGTGCCCTGATCTCTGTTAGGGCATCTAGGCACTTCTGGGATAGCAGTAAATAAAAATGTTACCTCTCTGAGTGGCTGCATATTGTCTTGTACATTGGTTTCCCATTAGAGGTAAAAATCAGTGAAGTGGAGCCTGGGTATTTTCCTAGTATAATTTGTTTTATTTACACAATATACACCAGTCCTTGGACAGAGGAGGTCACAAATGGCATGCAGGTAATCCCCTCTTTCAAGAATCTCAGCCCAGACATGCATGACCAGTTTCCAAGAAGCAACTCTGCCCCAAGAAATAACTAGTGAGAAACAAGGCTGAGAGCAAACTCACTGTTTGCAACAGCGCCCCCCCCCCCCCAATCTCCATCGCAAAATTAACTATAGTAGGACATTTCTTCAAAGATTGTGCACGGCTCCCATGCTATGAAAAAGAACTTGTTAGAATATGGGTAACAGTGCTGTCTAGGACCTCCCACCACAACAATTATAGATGAGGTAGAGAGGAATAGCAGCAGAGAAATGGACTGGTGAAAGACAGAATGAACTCCAAAAACAGAATGAAGGTGCCGATCCTAAAGCATATTACTAAGGAATCCAGCCATGGCAGATCCCCCATTGAAGAGGCTATAAAAGCAGACCTTTCTATTTCTTAGGTCCTAAGATGCAGATTTGAATGCTTTTTCATTATTATTATTCCATTCTTCTCTGATTTTAGGAAACCAACGTCTTAGGGTGTCTTTCTTTAAAACAAATGTTTTGCTTCATGGACTCCCAAAACCTTGTGTGTTCTCTTCTTCTAGTCTCCTGCAGAGCCAAAGGGAGATGCCCAAGGACTAGCCTAAGACTTGGGAGACCTGAATTCAAGTCCCTGCTTTGCCACAAACTATGTGTCATCTTAAGCAAGTCACATAAGACCATAAGAGCTGCCATACTGGGTCAGACTAGCCCAGTCTGGGCCTTCTAGCCCAGCATCCTGGCTTTGACAGCTTCAGGGGCAGTGTACAGAACAGGGCCGTTGGAGTGATCCACCCTGTCTTCCCTTTCTGGCAGTCAGAGGTTTAGGGTCACCCCAAACATGGAGTCGCATCCTTCGCCATCTTGGCTAATAGCCATCGATGGACCAATCCTCCATGAACTTATCAAGTTCGTTTTTGAATGCAGTCAGACTGTTGGCCATCACAACATTTCATGGCAATGAGTTCCACAAGTTAATTATGAGTTTGTTTTTCCTCGTTTGTATTAAACCGGATGCCTATTATTTTCATTGTTTTTGTAGCATAGGAAAGGGTAAATAAAATGGCTAGTCACTTTTCTGACTCTATTCATGATTTTACAGATCTCTAACATCCCCTCCATGAAGTTTCTTTTCTAAGTTGAACAGACTTATCTTATTAGTCTCTTCTTGGATGGACGCTGTTCCACCTCCTGATCATCTTTGTCCTTCTCTGAACCTTTTCTAGTTCCACTGTGTCCTTTTTACAATGGGCAACCAGAACTGGAGACCATATTCAAGGTGCGGGCATACCATGGATAGTGGTAATGTGAATATAATCTCTTCTATCTCTTTCCTAACCGTTCCCAATAGTCTGTTAGCCTTTGTGACCACAGCTGAATGTTGAGCTGAAGTTTTCAGACAACTATCTGCAGTGACTCCACAATCTTTCTTGTGTGGTAACAGCTCATTTAGAACCCATTATATATGTGGTGTTTGGGATTATTTTTTTCCAATGTGCATCACTTAGCACTTACTGTTGAATTTCATCTGCCATGTTGCTGCCCAGTTCCGTGAGATTCCGTCTGGAACTCTGCACAGTCAGCTTTGGACTTACCTATCTTGAATAATTTTGTATCCGCTACAAACTTAATTGTTCCCTCCCTTCTCCAGACCGTTAATGAATATGTTGCCTCAGTTCCCTGTTTGTAAAATGGGAATGAACACACTTCCCTACCTTGCAGTGGGATTCAGAATAAAAGCATTAAAGATTGTGAGGGGTTTCAGATACTGTGCTCATGGGGGGGCATATACAGTAGTAGCTAAGACAGATGGAACCTGGCCACAGCAGTAGGAAAGATGTGTGATATTGGGACTGTGCCTTCAAAGGCTGAGCAGTGGGGTGCTGTGTAGCTCTTGTTCCTGTTATGCGCAGCAAGTGGGAACCAGACGCAGAATACAGCAGAGCTCTTGGAAGTGCCTTATGCACACAGTGATCACTGAACGCCACCTTCGCCACCCAATCCTTCACTGGAGGCACTTGCCCCCTCTATGGGAGGAGGCTGGTATGGGTGTTAGGCCTTTCCAGCAGACAGAATACTCATATCTTCCAACATTTCCAGTGGCTAAAGCAGAAAGGGTGTTGCCCCGGGGGATGGGAGGCCCAGGCAGGGGTCAGGTGCTTCCCTGGGGAAAGGGGAGGCCTGGGTGGGTGAGTTGCAGAGCAAGCCTGCCCTGTAGTGGTGGCTCCTGTCTTGTGGGGCTGGCTGTGGGGGACGGGAACAAATTTGAATGAACGGTGCTGGAACCCTGTGCACCAGGGGCTAGATCGCAACACCCGTCAAGAGGAGTCGAGCCCCGCCAGCCCTGTGGGACAAGAATTGTTTCAACCAGGACAGAGGGTTTGGGGGATCAAAGTGGGACAGTCTTGCAAAATCCAGGCCTGGTGAGAGGTATGGAAGCTAGCTGTGTTGAAGTCTGACAGACGGGTGGTTTTGTGGTGCAGACTTTCTGTCAACTCAGGGAATGAACATAAAATGACAGCTGGGATTTGGACTAGCCAAAAAGCTGAAATTGCACTTGAGCATACCAGGGAAGAACATGTTTTCCCTCTTAGCTCTAGTAGCTGTAATAATAATAAACATTTCTACGGGGCTATGTTCAAGGAGCTTTGCAAATAACAAATGTATCCCCACAATGCCCCTGTGAAGTCGGTAAGGGTTAGTTATAGAGCTAGTCACATTTTCTAACACTTCAGAAACATTTCAAAATGAAAGACAAAGCTGACATTTTCTCTCTTTGACCAGCTATTGAGCAGGTTAACGTCTTTCAAGTGTTGACGTTATTAGGTCTTGTCTTCATTTTACACATTGGTAAACAGACAAAGCAGTACTTGCCCAGTGTCATATAGAGAATGAGATGGGATTAGAACTCAAACTCTTAGTGCCCAGGGCTGAGATCAGGAATCTGTCCCACACAGATCAAGAATGCCACCTCACAGCCTTATTGTGTTTGTCATATTCAACAAACATCACTCCTAGAACTTGGAGATTTTGATTTGTGAACAGATATTGCAAGGCAAAATAACGGTATCCCAGTTACATATGTCTTTGTCCAGCTGTTCCCTTCTCATCCATGGTGGGAATTACATAGATCCCTCATTTGTTATTTCTCCAAGACCTAGGGCCAACCCTGCTTTGGGGGAATCGGCTAGATAATAGAGTCTTCCCTTGTGACGTTCTCTTCTGCTTTCCTCACAACGGTTAGAGGAACTGTTTATTGCAATGTCTGGCATTCGCTGCACTGTTCCCATTAGTAATGTGCTCCACAGGCCATGGGTTATCTTGGTGAAACCCCAATGCCTTGTCAACACTGAAATCATCATCATCAAATAATAGTAGCTTAACAAATAACCATCATGAATAATTGCATTAATGGAAACTAATTAAATCAAATGAGAGGCTGTGTGAGGTCAGGCAATTCCAGGTGCGTACAGATGGCTGTCAGAAGAAGACCGAGTTCTCTTGTCCCACAGTGGAAAAGGTTTGAACCCATACTTCTAGCCTCCCCCACTCCCCTTAGTTTGAGTCCCACCTGCCCCATCAGACATGCATGCAAATACTGGGTCTGGGTGGTCTCTCTCCCACTGTGCTCCCAGAGTTCTCTCTTGCTCAGACAGCGAGGGTTGTTTCCTCATCTCTTACCCCAATCCCCTCTGTTCTACAAGGCGACTAAGGTACCTACATGCTTCCAAACCTGTCTCTCCCTCTCTCACATTCATCCAGGGTCCTCTTCCACTATGTGTCTCTAATGCCGCAGGCTAGTTTGCCTCGCACACTGGCTGGGGAAGTGTGCCCATAATGTTAAACTTCCCTCATTAGGTGGAACATTCCTCTGTTTAACCTCTTTAACCTACAGCATTCCCATTGGGAGGGTCCTGTCTCCATGCTTCTCAACTGGCCTTAATTAGATTGGGCATTCCTTCCTCCACTGTATATTTACAATTTAGGAAAAGGAAAAAACATAACCCCCATGTAAGGATTTTCCTTCCTCTAGTTTGTTTGCTCGGTGGACAGTGGGAGGTGGAAACTTACAAAGCCCAGCGGAATTAAACGTGGCCTCGGATTGCTTGGGAAGGGAATATGAGGGAGTTTATAGAATTCCTTAGGAGGCACTCATTTCATATCTTGATGAATTTTTGCAACAGCCCCGTCTTTCTCTCCCCTGGTGTGTGTGCGCGCAGGCTGTTCTCTGCCTTTTGCTCTTATTCTGCCATCAGCCTCTTAATAATATTATTGTTGATGGCTTTTCATTCCCGATGCCAAACCTGATTTGGTGATCACAGGACTGAGGACTTCAGTTTGAGCGCTGCAGACAGCAAACTGGAGTCCTAAGTGACTGGAGCCCCCAGACAATCTAATTGTTATTGACATTTGTGTCTGATTGTTCATCAAGGGAGATTTGACTTGCAGGCCAAATCATTCTATTACTGGGGTTCCTTTCAGCCTCTCCTCTAACAAAAAATGCACTCAGTAGCAGAAGAATCAATTGCAATATCTATATACATCTATCTATCTATCAATCCTGTGTGTGTGTGTGTGTGTGTGTGTGTGTGTGTGTGTGTGTGTGTGTGTGTGTGTGTGTGGGATGGGCAGGGAGGAAATCGGACACATTCCATTTGCAATGGAAGTGTGAGCAAAAGAACGCTGCTCTGCAGTATTACATTACAGAAAAAAACCTAATTACAAATGTACCATTTTTTATGTTGGTGGAAGGAGGAGGCTAATATTATTACGGTTGTTTCACCTGTCAAATCTTTCCCCTTAGTGTCCTCAAGGCCCTGGGATAACATCCAGATTTGTCCTGAATGGCCCCTCTGTTCCCGCTCAGGAGCATTGACTGGTGGATCATGAAGCGAGTTGCATAAGAAAGAGCCTTGATACATCCCCCTCCCCCCTGCGATCGGTTTGGATTTCCCTCCCCCCTCTTTAATGCCTCATTCATCCCCCATTCGGTTTGCACTGTCACCTCATGCAAAGCAGCCGGGTTTGGTACGTTTCTCTCTTGTTGACTGCTATAGGTAGCTGGTGATGTCAGCCCCCCCGGAAGCAGGATCAGGAAGGGATTGAACAGGACTATGTAATGGGACTGCCTGTGATAGCAGGCGACCTGACTTGAGGACCTACGAGATCTCTTCCGGTCCTGTGTTCTTATCGGCTAGCCTGAGTGCGCTGCTGGTGGAGGAAGGAGGCTGGTTCTATTGAGGTCATGGATCAGATGCTGCTGCTGGGGTGATGGCAAACAGAGAGAGAAGGGGGATATTCTGTAATGAATTTGAAATTGATGGAGCTGAGGATCTGGCTGAGAGGCTCAGGTGTCTGGCTGATGAACCTGAGAATTACCTGGCTGCATTTCGAGGGTATTCAGAGGGGTTAGCCCATTACGTTTTCCAACAGCGGCAGGGTTAATCTTCTCCTGCACGCTTCTCTTTGAAGGTCGTCAAAGGCTGGGGCAGAAGGCCTAGCCTTGCCGAAATTAACAGGTACCGGTAATTTGGGGAAGAAGGGGGTAGAAGTTACACAATAGGGCTCATTCATGATCACTCAAGTTATAGCTGTTGCCATGGCAACAGCAGAAATGTCAGCGCTCAAAAGCTTCTCACCAAAAGTTGCTATCCCGGTGCACTGGACAGAACTAGACTGGAGGGGAGTTGAAGGAAGGGAGCACCAAACACACGTGCTGTATAAAAGATTCTGATGGCTAGACTCAGTGGGCCAAACCCATCTTGGAGTAACACTATAGGTTCCAAGGCCAAAAGGGACCGTTGTGATCATCTAGTCTGACGTCCCGTATAACACCAGAGAACTTCCCCAAAATGATTCCCGGAGCCAGGGGCGGCTCTGTTTTTTGCCTCCCCAAGCACGGCAGGCAGGTGGCTTTTGGCAGCGTGCCTGCGCGCGGTCCGCTGGTCATGCGGATTCGGCGGCATGCCTGCGGGAGGTCCGCCGGTGCCGTGCCATCGGCGTCCCCGCCACCGAATTGCCGCCGAAGCCGCGAGACCGGCGGACCTCCCGCAGGCATGCCGCCGAAAGCCGCCTACCTGCCGCCCTCACAGTGACCGGCAGGCCGCCCCAGGCACGCGCTTGGTGCGTTGGTGCCTGGAGCCGTCCCTGCCCGGAGCAGATCTCTTAGAAAGAGATCTGATCTTAATTTAAAAATTGCCAATGACGGAAAATCCACCATTACCCTTAGTAAATTGTTCCAGTGGTTAATTACTCACTGATAAGTAAATCGGACAGGAAATAAGGGATACATTTTTATTTCCAGTCAAGTCAAGGGATGAATCTGTCCTCGAATGTCCTGCATTAGATCATTAATAGGCATGGGAGTGCTATACACTTCTGAAATCAAATGCAAATCTGAGCTCCCCCACTGCTGATGAGTGTTTGGATCCTGTGATTGGGCATACAGAGATTAGACAAATAGTAGGGTTTTTTTACTCCATTCTAGAGACAAGCTCAGGTTTTTACCTCTGGAATCCAGATCTATTTAAACTTCCCTACAGTTCAGTGGAGCTGCTCAGAATTGAACCCTGGACTTCAATATGGAGCCTTGTTAAATGATGGCCTTAGTCCAGCACTAATGTAGTGCATTCTCCCTAAGGAAAGAGATGGGAGTTGCCAGCTGAAGGGCGAAAGGAAAGGAAAGGTCTGAGAGTGCCAAAACTGGGTGGAGGCGCACACACAAACAAGTGCCAGTCCCTCTAACCAGTCTCTGCTGCAAGAGCCTCCTCTTCTGCAGCCTCTACCGTGTGAACCAGAGCTGCTTGCCACAGTCCAGTTCATCTCTTTTGAGTTGTAAACTGAAAACACACCTTTGCACCCACACCTGTAATGAGGCGAATTCAAGATTTGCCAGGGAACACATCTGTCCTCTAATTTTCTCGTTTAACTTTGTAACCTGTATTTAGTTTTGTAAAGCATTTTGCATGAAAGAGACCGTAAATCAAGTTGACTGTCCTGTATGGATTGGATTGGTGGATATCCATCATAAAACAGTCTTTTGGAACCAGACAAATATTGGCTAGAATGGTAATGCCTGTGCATGCTTTTGCCTGGGTTAGCACTCAGGGCCGGAACCTCAGCGCCAGCCATAGTTCCATTAAAGTCAATGAAGCTGCGTTCATTTATACCAGTTGAAGATCTGGTCCGTCCTGATAGGTTTGTGTGAGCAACTCTAAGTGTCCAGCCAGCCTCTGCCTTTTGGAAGGAGCCCTGTCAAGGTTTTGATAAGACCTGGGACAATGGAAAGCGAAGGAATGTGATAGTGTCTCACTTTTGACAGGTGCTCACACTGTCCAAGCGAAGCAGTGATGGAGACAAGCCTAAAAGGTTTCCAGTGTGCTAACCTGAATCATTTAAACAGCAGAGACTAGGAGACAAAGCGTGGCATTGTAGGCAGGGGCATTGGAATAAGAAGACCCTTGGGAGCCCTGCCACTTCTCTCTAATCTGATCAGAGATCAACATTCTTTCAATTCCTTCCAGGTCACTCTGAATTCCTAGGCTTTCTCAGCCAGGTAGAGACCTTCCCCTTTGATATTAAAACCCCACAGACTATGTCTAGCTGCCTGGAATACAATGTAATAAAACTAAATGATGCAAAACTTACCCGACCTAATATACATAAGGAAATGGTTGCATGTCGCTTCTCCCACCTCTAATACTACTGTTAATATAATTCATGAATAATAGTTTGCATTCATATGGCTTTATACCTTCACATCACTTGGCACAGTAATGATGCACAAGTATACTGTTATATTTTTCAAAACATGATATACACTGTCAGATTATCACACCCATTCACCAGGATCTATACTGTCTGCTAGTTTGTTCCAGGTGCTATTTAAAGTGTTAGTTTTATCCTTTCACTCTTGGGGGCTAGATTGTGATTTTTCCTACTGGACCTGAGTAAGGGACAGGACAGCACAAAGCAGAAGCAGTTCTGAAAGTTTTCTCCTTCCCCCATTTGCTGTAGGAAGAAAAATCTGCTACTGGCCCATATCAGTAGTAAATGACTACTCCATCCTATGTCCTGTGTGTGCTGGGAGCTAGCTCACATGAGAGCTCCTAATAATGGACCGGGCCAAGTCCCTTGAATTCAAACACCCCTGAATTTTGCTGTCTGAAATCTAACCAGCTCTGGATCCATATATTGCAGCTGGCTGGAGCCATCTCCAGTATTGCCTTTAACAACCTGCCTCAATCATCATTTTCCGAGAGTCTGTCACATTGACCTGAATAGCACGCAAGACAGAGGAGGTTCCTCACTATGCATGCAGGCAGAGGGCTGCCAGTATCCTGTGGGATCGTGTAGGAGTCCCGAAATGTAGGGTCATACGTGCTCCCGGTCAGTGTACCTTTCTCAGTGTACCTTTCCGGCATCAGTCTTGCGATTCATTCTAAAGAAAATTGCAGAGCCATTGCTTCCTTTAGAAAGATCTATTTGAATTCCCTTCTGATGTGGGGTGGCCAAATGCACCCTAATCTCTCTTTGCTCTCTAGTTTCTAACTGCATTTGGTTTTCTTTTTCACTTCTTAAACATTCCTAGAACAGTCCTGTGCACTAATACATAGCTGCCACATTCTACCCTAGAACTGACTGCATCCCAGCAACATGCTATTTCAACCTGGCCCAAACTTCCTCCATCTGCAGCAACCTATTCAAAGCCAGCCCAAAATTCCCATAGGGTGCAGGTACACAGGGTGTGTAGAGGTCCTGCACCTGTCCGCTCAATTGGCCTGATCCAGAACCCATTGAAAACTGTAGGAGTTTTTTTCCACTGACGACAGCTATGTTTGGGGAATACGTGATAATGGGCTTGGCAGCCTGGCAAAGAAAGGCAGAACACGATCCAATGGCTGGAAGTTGAAGCTAAACAAATTCAGCCTGGAAATAAGGTGGAAATTTTTAACAGTGAGAGTCATTAACCATTGGAGCCATTTACCAAGGGTTGTGGTGGATTCTCCATCGCTGGCCATTTTAAAATCAAGACTGGATGTTGTTCTAAAAGCTCTGCTCTAGGAATTATGCTGGGGAAGCCTGTATTGTACAGAGGTCAGACTAGATGGTCACAATGGTCCCTTCGGGCCTTGGAATCTATGAACTTGAGCTCAGGCCTCATATGAGCCTCCCCTTTCCACAGACCTCTCCTGTGGCGCTTAAGGGATACACAGGGCACTTTGGCCCAGATCCTCAAAGACATTTAGGTGCCCAACTCCCATTGATTTCAATGGGAATTAGGTGCCTAAGTATCCTTGAGGATCTGGGATTTCGTGCTTGGGTGAATCTGTGCTTTTAAGTGAGGGTCTCACTATATGAAGAACCACAGTTTGTATCTTCTTATGCACCAAAACTGGCAATTTCTGCTTTGGTATAGACGTTTACTCTGAGTTCATTATAGGTGAGCTCCAAAATGGAAATCGATGGCTTTGCACAGCTCTTCTTTACCACTGAGCACTTAACTGAGAAATAAGACACCTGGGGAGAGGAGGAGAAAGAGTCTCAGGAGGTCTGATTACAATGGTTGCAATATTGCTTATGAGGAGGCCCCAAAATAGGATTTTTTTTTCAAGGTGTTTAATTTATTGTGTTTATTCTGAATTGTTCTTGATCCTCTAAATTAATCCTGATTTTGGTGGTCCTGGCCCAGATGCACAAATGTGGTTAGGCTCCTGACTTCTAATGGGTTCTTTGTGGATCTAAGCCCCTCTGTCCCTTTTTCCATTTTTCTTCTTCTTTCTCTTTCTGTGGCTTTGCATACATATTTTCTCTCCTTACTTAGATAATGGTTTGGCTCTCAAGAGGGGTGATCGTTTTGAGGAGGTATAGTTAAGAGACTGCGACCGAAAGTGGAGTTGACTTATTCGGGTCTTTATTGCATTGCAGGAATGTAATTATGCATGTCCATAAATACACATGATGTTGTGAAAAATACAAATTCCAGTGACCCAATAGGGATCCTGATAGTTGGGCTATAGTTTTTAGCTTAAATCTAGACTCCATCTCAAGATAGCAGTCACCATATGAGCAGCTACTTGGATTACTTTTTAATAAAGCTGGCTGAAATTTTTCAGATGTTGAAATTAAGCAAAAAGGAAAATAATTGGACATTTTTGTGTCTGTTGCCCCACCCCTCACCCTTTTCTTGGACATCTACAGAACTGGGGGAAATCCTTCTAATTTTGACAATTTCAAATTTAAAAAAAAAATTGGGGGATTATTTTTAAAGTCAGGACTCTTTTTCCCTCTTTTTTGACCAGCTGTGCTTCAGACTAGCTCACCTGCAGGCAAACGAAACAGCAAGACTTCTGAGGGCTTGAATGTCTCAAAGATTTGTAATGGGATACATCACTTTCACCTCTAAATCACTGATTCTTAGCCCTGCCCTCGTATTAATGACTGAATTCTCTTACCATCTGTTTGATGGTCTGAGGCGCATTCTTCATACTGAGCATTATGATGGGAAGTCCCAGGAGTGATTAGGCATTGAGGCTAAAGTCTTGCTCTGACCTCCTAGAACTAGGTTATTTTGTTTTTTTGGATTGATGCATAGTAGCAGGCTGCTATGGGGAAGTTTTGAACTATCACTATACCTGCTCTGTGGCTCAACAGGTACCCTCGAGCACTCAGTGGGTACTTTATGCACCAGCTGCATAGAATTTCCAACAATAAGCCAGTATTTAAGCACTTAATCCTAAGTATCTCCCTGAAATCTCTACTCCCCCAAGTCTGACAGCTGTGTTCACATCAGGTGTATTGAACACTAAAATATCCCTCAGTGTGTTGGGATGCCCGGATGCTTCTTCTGGTTACCTTTATGTTTTAACTCCTGCTGGGATGGCAGCTAATGGTGTTGCTAGCTGAGCTGTGTGAAGCACTTCCATATATTTCTCCTCTGTGACTGATCTCTCCGTCTCTACTCCTCTGCCGATACCGTGTGTGTCCGTGCGCGCAGGAGGTGGGAGGGTCTGAGATCCAAAAGCTACATTTCACTTAGTAATTAATTAGTGATTCTTGACCCCAGGCCATTTCAGCCCCCTGACAATAACAAGATTGCTGCCTTGTGTATAAACTGGACCCTTGCTGAAATCCTTTACAATAGAGACACAAGCAGCCTGGCGGTGGGTTTGTGGGGGTGATGAGTTATAACCTTTCTCACACTTTGGACTTGTCTTCATGGCAGATTTAACTTTAAACCCTTACTCAGGTGTTGCCCTTAACCCTTCTCCTGTCCACACACAACCCCTCACCCAAGTATGTTGGTGGTTTCAACCAAGGCTAGCAGGACATGCAGGCTAAAACCTTAGTGAGACTTTCACTCAGGCTGGTGAGCCACCCACACTGTAGTGAGGACACAGGCTAAATCACACTAGTGCGGATAGTCCTCCAATGCCTTCCCAGAATTCCCCGTGTGTGCCCGGAAGGACAGACAGAATCTCCCACAATTCCTTAGGAAGGAATCCTACAGCAGCTCCTAGTGACACACGCACACAGGGGAGCACAGCACCAATGAGGACACGGTAAACCAGGTGGGACTTTGCAGTTGACTGGTCAGACCTAAGCTAGGCTAACCTAGTGCTTAGACCTGGGTGCCGATCACCCAAATTAACTCTGCAGTGAAGATGTAACTTGTAAGGCCACAGCTAGTGATTTATATAGTCAGAGACTTGCTTTTACACCTGAAAGATTTTTGATCATTTGAAGCCTTCGAAAATAAACTAATCTGGTAATGGAGGCACTTCAGTTGGACTGCCTCATCCAAAGACATTCACAGAGGTGTGATCAGCCATGGCCAAGGATTGTGTCAAGAAGGAACTCAATTACCAGGCACTCAGATAAGATTCTAAAGCCAGAAGGGACCATTGTGATCATTTAGTCTGACATCCTGTATGCAGGGCCGGCTCCAGGCACCAGGCAACCAAGCTGGTGCTTGGGGCGGCACCTGGAGGGGGGCGGCGCGGCGGTCGGGCTGCCGGGGAGAGCGGGGCCACAGCCGGGCTCGCCGCCCACCCCCCGGCGCTCTGGCCGCCCTCCCCCCGGCAGGGGCTCGCCGCCCTCTCGCTGCCCTGCCCCCGGCGCTCTGGCCGCCGGGGGGAGAGCCGAGCCCCCGCCGGGGCTCGCCGCCCTCGCCCCGGGGCTCCGGCCGCCCTCCCCCCGGCGGGAGAGCGGAGCCCCCGCCGGGGCTCGCCGCCTCCCCCCCCCCGCGGGGGGGGGGGGGGGGAGGCTTTTTTGCCTGGGGCGGCAAAAAAGCCAGAGCCGGCCCTGCCTGTATGGCACAGGCCAGAGAACTGCCCCAATTCCTAGAGCAGATCTGTTAGAAAAACACCGTCTTGATCTCTCACAGTTAAAAATGTACACCTTATTTCCAACCTGAATTTGTCTAGCTCCAACTTCCAGTCATTGGATCATGTTAGACCTTTCTCTGATTGAAGAGACCATAACTAAATATTTGTTCCCCACGTAGTTACTTGTAGATTGTAATCAAGTTACCCCTTAACTGTCTCTTTGTTAAGCTAAATAGACTCAAGGAGCTCAATCTATCACTATAAGACATGTTTCCTTATACTTTAATCAGTCTTGTGGCTCTTCTCTGAACCCTTTCCAATTTATCAACATCCTTCTTGAATTGTGGGCACCAGAACTGGACACAGCGTTCCAACAGCGATTGCACCAGAGCCAAACATAGATATAAAACAACCTCTCTACTCCTACTTGCGACTCTTCTGTTTATGCATCCCAGGATCTCAAAAATTCTTTTGGCCACAGTGTCACACAGAGAACTCATGCTCAGCTGATTATCCACCGTGACCCCTAACTTTTTTCAGAGTCACTTCTTCCCAGGATAGAGTCCCTGGTCCTGTAATATGGCCTATATTCTTTGTTCCCAGATGTGTATATTTACATTTAGTTGTATTCAAATATATAGTGTTTGCTTGTGCCCAGTTCACCAAACAATCTAGATCACTCTGAATGATGGTAAGGGGCTTTAGTGCAAGAACATGGCTCTAAACACTAAAGATCCTGGAGTTGCTGAGGTCTTGTGCCTCAGGAGAAGAAAGATGGTGGTGGTGGTAAGGCACTAGAATGGGATTGAGGGAACCTGGATTAATTTCCCAGATCAACGCCAGACTTCCTGTGTGATCTGGGGCAAATCACATACAGCCTAGTCCAAAGCCTATTGAAGTCAATGCAAAGTTGCCTTTAATGGGCTTAGGATCAGGCCCTTAAATAGAAATAACCCCAAGAATAGAAGTGGGACTGAGTGTATATTGCTGCTGGAATCTTCATTGTTGCATTTCCTGACTTCTTGCGATTTTTCACGGGGCAAACAGAATGTTCCACTAATGCAGCTTTTTGTAATAGTGAAGAGAAATATGTTAATGCAGGGCCAAGACTGCATAGCCACGCATATTAAGTCAGGAAACCTAAAAGTAAGGCTAGATGCTCAAATCTGGCCCCTGCCTACATGCATCACTTACTCTCCAGCAGTACGATCATACACACTTTCCACCCCAGTGCAATCCAATCCAATCCTACTGTAAGTAAAGTACAATACAATGCAATACATCATTACTATATAGTAAGGTACAATGCATGCCATACAGTACAACACAATGCAGTGAGTGCAGTGCCATGCGATACAATACTATATAAAGGCATGTGACATGACTTGATATTATGATACAAACCCTTAACAAATGTAATAAGACATTTATTTTGTTTTAAGCTGCCCACGCTGCAAAGCTTTCAGGGAACATATATTCTCTTGCCGTGGTTTTTCCTTTGTCATGTTTAGGAAGTTTTTTGCATGTCATAACATTTTGTCTGTTTTGCTGAAACCTTTCTATGTAAAATGAGTGTCGGCACAAACAGAGTGACATGTTGATACAGGTTGGCAACTGAATTAAAACGTTAACACATTTGCATACAGTTTATGATGTGGCCCAATTCTGAGAAGCAGAGGAAATTGGGAGGTCTGAATCTGACTTTCTTATCTGCCATTTCTGCTTCTCTCCCTCATTCTTAACTTCTACTCTCTGAATGCTAAAGGAGAGTTGTCTGGATTTTTCCATTCAGGTTGAAACAACAGGTCCTTCTTGTAGATTTCATGCATTGTTTTCACAATCTGTGCTTTTTCCCTTTCTTTCCCCCACTCTATCTGGTTATTTTTCTTAGCCTTCTCTTTATCTCCTTGTTTACATTTTAAAAAGCTTCTGACCGAGCATTTGTCACAGTTTTTAAAAATGCCATTTTGCTGTTGTGACAGTAATCCCATGGAAGCTCAATGTTTTGTCAGTGCAATAATAATATAATAATAATACCCCCTAGCTCTTGTGTAGCTCTTTCCATCAGTAGATCTCAGTGATTTACAAAGGAGGCGAGCACCATTATTCCTGTTTTACAGATGGGGAAACTGAGGCACGGATTGGTGCCATGACTTGCCCAAGGTCACTCAGCAGAGCAATGGAAGAGTCAGGAATAGGAACCTGGTCTCCTGACATTCAGTCCAGTGCTGTATCCACTGTCCCAGGCTACTGTAGGGCTTTTACTAGTGCTGGACTGTTGGCAGAGATATAGCGGTTTGAGCTGTGCAAACCGGTTCAGTATTGAAGCACATGGTTCCTCATGAGCACAAAACTACGCACACTGCTTCACTGTTGAAGGGTTGCTCATGGCTACTGTGCCTTCCAAGAGTTCTACAGTATTCACTGGCTAAGAAACAAATATTACAGGGTAAGTTCTGAGCCTCCTTTTAGTGTCAGCTATCCTGCCAGAAATCTAAGGCGGGATAGTTGAAGTCCTGATGTGAAAAACCCAAGATAGAGCTGGATGAAAGGAATACATGAACAGAGCAGAGCAAAGAACCAAGCCACAAAATTCAGATTACAAATCCTCCTAAAATTGAGAGCTGCCCAGATACAAGGTTTAGGCTTGGTGCCTATCTTTAATAAGGACACTTCTCTTTTTCTTATGTAACTCCTCTGTCATGCTTAATACTACAGGGACACAAGCACGGCCACTTCAGATCTTGGGTTTCCTACATCTAAATGTTGGCTGGAGTTTGCTAAACTTGACACAGGGGTGTCATCTGAGCTGGGAGATTCAGGAATTCCAATGACTTGCTATGTGCATATCATGAAAGGACTTTTCAGACGTGACCTCCAAAGACACTAATAAGCAATCCCAGAGCCAGGCTTTCTAATATCCTTAAACTTGTTGGCTTCCCGCTTATACCCATGTTTGAATGGGAAATGGATGCTGTTGCTAAATTACCAGACTCGCCTTCTCTCTATGTGTTCCGAGTGAGCCGTTATATTGGGCTAAGAGGAATGGTAAAGTTGTCAGCTGTGGTTTTCAAGGGACTCAAAAGAAGTTAGACAGGTCCCTTAGAGTCCTGGGGGGAGGGAGGGGGAATAAATCTCTGCTGTATTTTCTAGCTTAACGAATGCGATGTGGAGGGAAAGCACACTTGAAGCCATGCGGTCTAGTAGTTAAAGCATAAGACAGGAAGTCAACAGCATTGAGTTCTGTTCCATGTTTTTGCCACTAACCACTGAGCCAAATTGTGATGGCCTTGCCTTGAGTCGTATCTTACTATATGAGTACTGAAATCAATAGCAGTGTGACTACCCCTGGAGTAAGATACTACTCAGTCTGAGTAAGGATATCAGAATCTGGCCCTATTGATTTAGATAAAGTTACTGTGACCCAGATCCTCAAAGCTATTTAGGTGCCCAACTCCCATTTGAAATGGAGGGGGGGGGTTAGGCGCCTAAATAACCTTTGACAATCTGAGCCTTTATTTCTTTGCCTCGGTTTCCCTCTTTTGTAAAATCTATCCCATGGTGGTTTTGTGAGGCTCCGTTCACTAATGCTTCAAAATCGTAGGATGGCAGGTGATTATAGTCGTGCCAACTGTTATGGTGCTTATGCTTGAAATGTGGTGAAAATCTAACAAAAAGAGACCGTTTTCATTCTGTCCACCCTCTTTTTGGAACAGAACAAAACTCCTCCAGTTTTGTAGCATTTCGAATGTTCTTCAAATAGTCACATATCCAGTAGTTTACATGTGCTATGTGGCTTTCTGAAATGTACAACTAGTTAATAACTGCAGTCTGATGAAAACAATAGAGCTCCAAGGAGGCCTAGAACACCAGCAGCCTTCCTGGGTCCCATGCGAGCTCTACAACTCGCTTGCCCAAGCCGCATCTGGAGCTGTAGGGTGGGTGAGAAGGCCGTTCTCACTGCCAGACCTTGCCCTCCTCCTCTGGCTTTGGGAATGTAGCAGGATGGAGCTCGGAGCTTCTGAGCCCCACAGATTGCTAGGCCAACCGTGGCTCTAAGAAACCTGAGAGACAGACGCACTCGTACATCAGGGTCTCTGTTGACAACGTGCCAAGCAGGAGAGGGGAGCTGGAGTGGTTTGTCATGTCAACATAACCCCGAGATAGCTTTGCGTAGCTTTATTTACAGTTTCCCTGTGCTGTTTCATATGCTGGTAGGACTCTAACGAGAAAAACATGTTTGTGGAAATCCTACACAAAATGTCCGTCCCCATCCCGCCCCCTCCCCAGCCAGAACTTTCATGAGTGCTTGTTTTGTCAGGTTCGGGGTGGGGGTGGGGAGCACTACCACGAGTGCGCACAACCCTGCAAAACCATCAACATATTTTTTTAGAAAAATTTACAGTTTGACTTCAAAGTGGGTGTTGAACAATAGCCGAGCGGGTGAGGGTGTAGGGCAAGGGTGGCAGGGTTCTGACCTCAAAGGGAATTCACCCAGGACATTTTTTCCCCTATAGTTAGCATTATATCACTTTTGTGTTGCATTCCTTGTGGCTGGTATGCTATAAAGGTGTCTGCGGTGCTGAGGGAGGTGCAAAAGGCAGTTGAGTTGCTCTGGTTTTGCTCATCCTATGGATGGTGTGGCAGGGTCAGAGTTCAGGTTGTTTGTCCGATGTTATAACCATGTCTTCCCATTGCTTTCTAACTTCTGTTAATTTGGCCCAAAGCAGGAATTCCCGCTTTGGGTTTCTAGGTTTTGTGGCCCTGACTCAGAGGAAGGATGGCCTTGTGGTGCTGGTCTAGTGCTCAGCACATCTGGATATTCCATGCCTGGCTCTACCTTAATAACATAATCGCTCTTTGCCTCAGTTTCCCCATCTGTAAAATTGGAATCATTAGACTTCTTTTGTCCTCCCCATGTCCTGCCCCTCTGCCCATGCAGAAGAACTGCCCTCCATACACATCACAGAAAGGGCAAGATTTGCCCCTGATAAAGAGCCCAATTCTGCTCTCAGTTACGCTAGCCGAAAGGCAGTGTCCCACCACCACTTTCGATGGGGGTTTGCTCTGGCTTTACACTTGTGTAGCCGAGAGCAGGATCTGGCTCTGAATCTCTGGTCCTTCCTCCTGTTCCAATCGCAGCAACCATCAAGGAAGCGAATGGCCGAATTCTGAAATCATTTACAGGCCAATTAGAACAGGAGCCCCAAACTGCTGCAAGGGCTGTTTTGATTTTTTTATTATTATTATTATTATTTTTAAACAGCCATTATAAAGAGGGGAAGTTGAGACTGGGCTGGTAAGACTGAAGGAGCAGGGAGTGAATTGGCTGTCAGAGGTCAGCCTCCCTATAGCCCTTTGATCAAAGGCTGCTCTCAGCAGCGTGAGTTTATAGGCAGCCAAGACAAACAATGAACAACTTTATCTCTCTGCAGGAAAAAAAAAAAAAAAAAGAAACCTAAGTTCCAGGAAACTATTTCTGGACTAGACAAATTTTAGTTGATCTCTCTCTCCCTCCGTCTCTCATAATGAAGTGCTATTTCTAGATTAACGATAACAGTAAGACAGCAAAGGGAAAGACCAAACGAACACAATGCGCCATGTTCTCAGCTGGTCTAAATTGGCGTCGCTCCATTAAAGTCCAAGGAGCACCACCGATTTACACCAGCTGAGCATCTGGCCCTGACAATCCTCATTGTAAAAGCAACAGGGGAGCTCGGAATTGGATCATGGCCAGTTTGATACATTTTCCTAAGGTGCTGCCTGCTTTGTTTGCAGCTGGAATGTTGCCTCTTCTCTCGTCCCAGCTGTGGCCTCGCGCGGCAGCTGGTCAGAGCACAGCTGGCCAGTTTCAAACATGCCGATTCCAGTGCTTTTTCCCCACTGACTAGAGTGTGCACAGTGAGGAAAAGAGGAAAAATCCTCTCCCAATCTGGATCCCAGAGATAACTTACACAGTTCAGAGCTTTTTCCTTCCTAGCGGTTGGATGAGTGACCAACCTACTTTAGGGTTCTGGGCTCTAATGGACAATGTGGTCATTTAGCTGGGAGAAAAGTCAAGTCACTAGATTCCAATCTTTCTCCTCCAACCCCCATAATGGATATGGGCCTGGGTGTTTGCAATCTGAGACAGCAGGTGGATCCAAACACATGGGGGATCACAAGGAAACAATGAAGCTATGTCTATACTACAGACCACTGGCAGTGACATGTAGGGTATGTGTAGCTGCTCTGGAGGAAAACGGGGAAAGGGAGCTGCTCAAGACTTTCCCTGCCCGCTGTCTCCCCACTGCCAGAGCCTTTCCCTGCGACAGGGAGGTAGTGGAACCCTCCATTGCAAAAAATAGCAGCAGAGAGATGGGGAGGCACTGTTTGAGCGTGTAAAGAGCAGTGTAGGTTACATACCCTAAGGGTTTGTATGTGTCTTTACATGCCTAAGCAGCACTTCACCTTCCACACTGTTGTTTATACCTGTGCTAGGCAGGCTTGCAGCGTCACGCCACCGTAAGGCGTATGAGTGAAGACGTACCTTGTGTGGGTCAACATGATGGGCGGTGGTCCCAACACACCAGCTGCCTAACCATTGAGTTTCTTGTAGGCATCATGGAGGAAGAACGTTTGAAGGAGGGAAATGTCTAATGGTGCCTACCTCTTATATAAGGCTTTGCATCGGTAGATCTCAAACTGCTTTACAGAGGTCAGTATCTGTATCCCCATTTTACAGGGATTTGGAAACTGAGGCACAGAGCGGGGGAGTGACTTGTCCACAGTCACCCAACAGGCTGGTAACAGAGTCAGAGCTAGAACCTGGGTCCCTTGACTCGCCGTTCACTAGACCACGCTGTCTCTGCAATGAAGGGGTTTTGATAGTCAGGAATCGATTACAAAACCCCAGGGGTCATGCAGCCAAGTCAACAGAAGCTATGCCAATTTACACCAGATGAGGATCTGGTCCAGTGCTTTAACCCCATCTGGAAAGAGAGACAGACATTCGTAAATGAATCAGCCTGTCTCTATGCAAAAGCATGAGTGGCGAGTACCAAGGAAAAACAGAGGGGCTTGCTGTGTATTTTTCTATGCCAGGAGTGTTTTCACCCGCTAGCAGACAGTGGCAGCAGCTGGTGAAGGAGACAGAACTAAATAGCAGGAGCTAGACTTTCTGCTCTGCTACTTTTCTGTTTCTATCTTCCCTCTTCTTCCCCGATCTCCATCCTTCCACTGAACCACACGGTGAGCTCTCCGGTGTACAGTGAGTGTCAGCTTTTTATTTTTTTTTTATTTTTAATTTGACCTAATGTTTTGGCACTGGCTGGGTTGACCCAGACATGTTAAACAAGCAAACATGGGGCTGATGCGTCCAGGACTTTATTTTAAACCCACAAGCCACTCATCCCAGTGCCTTCCCATATGTAATGTTAGCTTTTAGGCTCCATGCTTTTCAGGTGTAGAATCCATTATTAATTTTTCTGGGAGCTTCAAAGACACCTAAGGAAGATAGGTGCCCACTTCCTATTATATTTCAATGTGATTTATGTGTCTAATTCCCATAGGCTCCTTTGAAAATCCCAGCCAAAATGCATCTCACTTACATAGCACCTTTAGTACAAAGGTCTGAGTGCTCTGGAGATGTCAAGGGATGGATTCTGATCTCACTTACATTGTGTGAAGCTAAAGAAACTCCAGTCAAGTCAATAGGCCTGATTCTCCAGTACGTGTCGTCTTTTATCCTGTTTAAACCTGGCCAGATTCTAGCTCACACTCTGGATGCTTTGCACAGCTCCAAGAGGTCATCAAGTCCAGCCCCCTGCCCTGAGGCAGGACCAAGTCAACCTAGACCATCCCTGACAGATGTTTGTCCGACTTGTTCTTAAAATCCTCCAATGGCAGGGATTCCACACCCTCTTGGGATCTTATTACATTGCTTAACTACCCTTCTGGTTAGAATGGCTTTCCTAATAGCGAACCTAAATCCCCCTTGCTGAAGATTGAGCCCATTATTTCTTGGCCTACCTTCAGTGGCCATGGAGAAAAATAAGGGGAATCCCTGAATGATGTACCTTTCCAGTCCGCAGCATAAAGTATTTGACTAGGAAAAGGGGACATAGCAGGGTTGCTTGTGCCTTCTGATAGGATACTGGGTAGATGGACCATTGGTCTGACCCTATATGGCCATTTTTAAATATTGTGCACATAATAGGCTAGAGACGTGTGTTGTGCTGGGTGTGAACGTTGTTTTACCATATGCTTTCCTTGCTTTTCAGTGTTCATGTTGCACGAGAAAATAAACTTGATAACACTTAATTCTAACTTAATACAGATTTTTGTGTAGGGTAAACATATTGCCCATTTGCAAAATATGGATGTACAGTAAGGTTCAGATGTTCATCAATCCCAAAGTTAATTAGTATTTTTGTCCAGATTAGAATTGGTCAAAAAGCTATTTTCATCTAAAAAAATGTTCAGCCTTTGTTCATAAAAAAAACAAAAACCCAGGGTTTTTTTTAGTTTTCAGCAGACAAAAAAAATACTGCTTGTTTGGGAGTTTTTTGGTTGTTGAAAATCAAAAAAGGGGGTTGATTTTTTTTTTTTCTTAAAGAAAACTTGGAATATAAAATGAAAATAAATTTTCTCAGAATTTTCAAAAAACAAACTGAAAAGTTTTTGACAGACTCCACTTCCAACCCATCTCAGTGAGTAAATGCACATCAACACGCCCAACAAAACAATGCTCAGCCTCCGGTTTTGCTGGATTTATTCAAATGTCATAAACTATCCCACTGCAATTTCTGTTGTTAGAAATGTGTTTTTCATTTCACATGTTTTGCTGTTTAGGATCTCATAAATTCCTCGCTTGATAAGAGACACTTCTGTGCTTTCTCCGTAGGTGCACTCAGCTTCTGTCACTGCCTTTGTGCTCTATTTAGGCATTTATTATTTTGCTCATTGGATTTTTTTTATTTACAAAATGCTTAAAAATACCCAGCCCCCGCACCCCTTCACTGTCAAGAACCACGAGAGAGAGAGAGAGAGAGAGAGAGAGAGAAATATGTAGAGCTCATTTATTTGTAAGTAACTGTAACTAACGGCTTGATCAGCTAATGTAGTGGAAAATATGCAAACTGCTCGGAGGAGAGTGGATGTTAAAAATGTAATTTACCCATTATTGAGACGTCTCTTTCAACTCTAATGACAGGATGCATAACAAACATGTCAAAAACTTTGTTGCTTCTCCAAGCAAAACCAAATAATTGAGTTTCTACTCAGTGACAGTTCTGCCCTTCCTGCGCTCAGTTCCTTGTCTGTTTTACTGCATCTCTTTTCACGCATTTTTGTTGTAAACAAGTTGTTTTTATTGTTGTTTTTTCTGAAGGGCTGGAGAGTGGTGGGGGGAGTTTCTGGGTAGTTGAGTCTCATTTACTTCATTCCCTGATTGGGACAGACAATAAGCCACCTTTGTGCTCCCCAGGTCAGATCCTCAGCGGGTGTACATTGGCATTACTCCATTGACTTCAATGTGTCTTGCACCACCTGAGGATCTGTCCCCCATATTCTGAAGGGGCCTGCCCAGCCCTTGGTCTAGGTTAGGGTAGCCCCAGGGCAGCTCTAATTTATGTATGTGGCCTGGGAAGCAGACTATCCATTGTGCCAGTCACCACCTCCTGCCAGCAATCTACCCATAATGCCAAGGGCTGGAAATAGAGCCAGTGTAGTGCCCTTATACCAACTCTAAACTACAAAAGAGTATTAATGGGCCATAGGTCCATCATTATCTATCTTCTAGGTGGTTATCTGGCCCCTATTACTGGAGTATCTGTGTGCCTCACAATACCCCTGGGGGATAGGGCAGTGCTGTTATCTCCATTGTACAGATGGGAAACTGAGGCACAGAGAAATTAAATAATTTGCCTTAGGTCACACAGCGAGTCTGTGGTGAAGCAGAGAATTGGACCGAGGTTTCCCAAGTCCCAGGTTAGCATCTCTAGCCATTGGATCATCCTTCCTTTCTGTTTACATCCAGCTTATGGCCTGAGCAGCACAAAGAGTCCCTTAATGTAAATGGGAATCAGGCCCCTTATGCTGAGCCAATACCTGACAAGGAAGGCAATCAGGGCTGTCTGGGGGGGAGGGGAGGGCAAGTGGGGCAATTTGCCCCAGGCCCTGGGCCCCGCAGGGGCCCCCATGAGAATATAGTATTCTATAGTATTGCAACTTTTTTTATGGAAGGGGCCCCCGAAATTGCTTTGCCCCAGGCCCCCTGAATCCTCTGGGCAGCCCTGAAGGCAATGCACAGATCTGAGTGACTCCATTTAGTGCCTCGTCTGATCAGTCAACAGGGGGCACTCTAGAGCACTAGGAGATGCTCCCCCGTCCCAGGTGCTTCCAAAGAACTCCCTGCTCTTCCTGGCCCAAGGATCAAGAAACCACAGTCAGGGCCTGAATTCAGATTCTCCTCTTGTTGGAGTGAGTTCAAACCACCAAGCCAGCCTGCAACTCTTCTTTCTGTCGGAGTTGGGAAGATTGTTTTATTTAGTGTAACATTACAACAAACCATTCCACCCACTGGTGAGACCTCTGGAAAACTAGCTGCCCAGAGCTCAGAAGCTTGCAGCCTTCCACACTAACGCATAGGCCCAGCTGGCTTGAGATTAAAGAGAAACTCTAAAAAGCATTTGAAATCTCCCCACAGAGCTGGCAGAAAACTCCAGCCTTTGTTGACGTAGGAGTCTTGGAGCTGCTGAGAACCATAAGGTCATATTCAGAACTGAATCCTGCCAGCAGCGTTTTGTTCGGAGAATAAATGTATCACCCCGCCCCCAAGCCATTCAGATCTAGATGGGTAGGGTGAGAGAATTACAGGTCCCAGCCAATTGACTGTGATAGAAAGGTTACCAGCAAAACTGTCCTTTCTGACTGGCATTTCAGTTCTCTTATATACTGAGGAGACCTCTTCTTTTCCGTTTGAATCCCAATGCCATATTCCCCACTTGCTCCATGTGGGGAACTTCCAACTGATGTCAGTTCTGCATGCAAAGTAAGCTCAGAATATGCCAGGGCTCTGCAGCACAGATTGGAGAGGAGGTGTGTATGGCCTGGTCCACACTACCCCCCCCCCACTTCGGACTAAGGTACGCAAATTCAGTTACCTTAATAACGTAGCAGAATTCGAAGTACCTTAGTCCGAACTTACTGCGGGTCCAGACGCGGCAGGCAGGCTCCCCCGTCGATGCCGCGTACTCCTCTCGCTGAGCTGGAGTACCGGCGTCAACGGCGAGCACTTCCGGGGTCGATCCGGGATCGATTTATCGTGTCTAGACAAGACGTGATAAATCGATCCCAGAACATCGATTGCCTGCCGTCGGACCCGGAGTTAAGTGTAGATGTACCCTATGTCAAGAGAAGATTCACAGATCCATAGATTTTTAAGATGGCCCCAGAGGGTCAAGAATGGGGTACTGTGTGGATTGATGACCAAGAAACGTTGTCTGAAAGGAACAATGGAGATGGGAGACCCTGAAAAACTGCATTTCATTCTTAATGTTTCTTCCTCAAGTGTCTAAGAACCTGAGAGGGGGACCCCTCCAGATCTGAGCTGGGCTGGAAATGGTTTTCCCATCCTTGACATTTTGAAAAGTTTTCCCATCAAAAGTCAATATCTCAAACACTTTCATGAACTGAAATATCTGGGAAAATTTCAGTTTGCATCAACTGAAACATTTTGTTTAGATCATTTCAAAACATTTAGTTTGGAGAGAACGTGGGGAAAAAATTAGGAGTGTCCATGGGCCATTTGTTGTTTGACAATGAATAGAGAGGGGAAATTGAGAATGGATTCTATTTCCATATCACCTGTGTGACTCACATGCAAAGGTAACGCTGTTGCTTAATGCATATTAATAATTATTTTTCCTAAATGGAAAATGTTGGGATGGGAAAGGGAAAGACCTGTAGGCTAGATTCTCAGTTGATGTATCTTGGCATAGCTCCACTGAAGTTGATGAAGCTAGCGTGATTTATGCCTGCTGAAGATGATGTCCTACATTCAGAACAGACCACATGTGCATTACTGCTCTGAGCATTCAATAATCCTAGCCCTGTGCATTAAACTGAGATCTTCATCTGAGGATCTCAAAGGACTTTACAAATCTTAATTAAGATCTGCAGCAGCCTAATGAGGCTTCATTAGATTTACTATTATTTTGCAGATAGGAAAACTGAGTCACAGAGAGTATGCAAATTGCTCAGCATCATAAAGCAAATTAGTGGCAGGGCCAGGATGAGTAGCACAATCTCCTGACCGCCAGCCCTATGCACTAATCACTTTGCCGTGTTGCCTTTCTCCCCTTCACAACCCAGTGAGCCCCTTCAAAGGGACATGCAGAGGGGAAGGTAGAAGATTGTCACAGAGCTGATGCTTTCCCCCACTTTCCACATCTCAGTCAGATCTGTAGGCACAAGTTCCCCATTGCTCATGGAAATGGAGGAGAGAATGGAAGCTTAAGATAATCAAAGACCACCTGAGACCCACAGGAAAATAATCAGAAATATTTTTTTTTAGACACCATTCTGCTTAGATGGATTTTCTTTCTTTCCATTTTAGAGGGAAAGAATTTTTTTAAAAATTTTCTAATTTTTTATTTCTTTGCTGTTTATGCCCCAACTGAGAGCCTAGTCTTTGGTGATGTCACAGATCATTATGATCATGTCACAGTGGTTATAATCTCAGCTCTGGAAGGTAGGGATGACCTGAGACAAACAAAATTCCTGGGCCTGATTCTCATGTACATTAAGCGCCTTTCTACCACCCTGGCAGCATAAAGGGGCATTAAAGTAAGTACAAATGTACATTACACCCACTTCCTAGAGGGGTGCAAAAAGGCCTTGGTATAAATGGGAATCAGTGCCTCAGTGTTCATGCACAAGTTCCTTGGTGGAAGAAAAATATATACAATATTTGTACTTGCAGAATTGCTTTTCAGTGGCATCGTATCTTTAATCAACTGGAATCTGTTTCTATCAATGCCTCATTCCTGAAAACAAAAGTAGAAAGAGGAGAATTAAGAACTGGCAGACTTGACTTTAAAAGGCTTTATATATATATATATATATAATCAAGAGGCGAAGAGAACAAAAGGGATAACGGGAGCCCGACAAACAGTTTGCATGCCATTAAACCTGCCTTTCAACCACTGCCGCGCCGCCCCTCTCCCCCCCCCCCACACACAAACGGTAATTATTGTTTAAGGGTGGGGGGGGGTGTTTTGATTGTGAACATGTGTGAATGGCAGTTTCAGCCACATAAAACTGATGCCCACAATAAGTATATTTGTGTAGCAATTAATGTGAGATCACAGGCTTGGCTTTTGCTAAACAGTAATGTCAGCATGGGGTATATTATGTGTGTGTCAAAAATCCAGTTCCCAAATGTGGAATACATTGGGATTGCTGCAATTAAGCGTTTTGTCATTGAAAGGCAAAACTGCCTTCACCTCAGCTAAGGATTGCATCTAAAACAGTTTCCAAAAATTTCCTTTCCTTGGCAGCTCTTTAAGGAAACTTTATGCAACAGGAATTTCAAGACACTTGTAATTAGATCATTCAAAAAACCCATGCATGGGGCATTTTTATTTTGTGTCTCAAGTAAGAGACAGCTGATTTAAATCTCTCTTTGTGTAGCAGGGCTTATCTCTCAGGTTTGCTGGGTTGATATATCTTTTCCATTAGGTTTCTGTTAGGGGTTTGTAGTAATACTTCTGTGAATCCAATACTTTTTGGGGAAGTTTATTACAGCAGCTGTTAAGGCAGAGCTGAGGCATCCAAAAAGTGCAGGAATATGCATTTACCACACTTACAACTCCAACAGGTTTAGTTACCAAGTACTGCTGCATTTTTTTTCTTTCATATTCCTTGTGGTCTTATTAAGTATGTGGATTTGAGTAAAACTGTGGTCCCCGATACTATATTTCTGAATGTGTTTTTCAGTGAAGCTGAAGTGTAGTGAGGCAAAGTTTTTGGCAAGCCTGGAGTTGGCTGAGGGGTGTGTGTGTGTGTGTGTGTGAGAGAGAGAGAGAGAGAGAGAGATTTTCATTCATTATGCTCTCCCTCCACACACAAAGCTATCTACAGACCTATCAGGCTTTCATCACCCAAATGTGATCCAACGGTGTTCAAAAGTGAAACACATCATAAATCTGTAGGTCTGGCCCGAACCTGGAAAGTTTTAAAAAGAAGTGTAGGGGTAGGGGTGAGGAAATAGAGAGAGAGGGAAGGGTTGATCAACACACTGTAGCTTGCAGATGAAGCACCTTTCTATGGCTTCATGTATCACAGTCATATTTTATCTCAGTATTAGGTGGGACAATTCCCAACTCCCCCCCCCCCCCTCCGAGGGAGTTAAGAACAGATGTGTCCCACGTTATAAATGTTGACCAGCTGAGAAGAATGCCTGGATAGGGGGTTTTTTTTAGTGATTTTCTTTAATGGTTTCCCCAGTGGCGACGTGAATATCACTTTAGAATGAGGAGTGCACAAGTCAATCTTTGTTTCGCTTTCCATGTTGCTGCTCGCTTCAAGTTGTTTTCTACTGATTCTTAGCCAAGCTTGTTTGAATTGGGAGAACATTGTGAAAGACAAATAAATAATAGTCCCCCCCCACACACACACTTTTTTGGATCAGATGAAACAGACACACTAACACATTTATTTTGATTTAAAATAAATAGGGATCGATTCTGTTACCTTGACTCATGCTGAATAGCACCTTGTTCCATAAGCAATCTCACTGGAGTCAAGGGATTAGAGACTCCGTTGATGTAAATTAGCAGCCCTTTATTTGCTTCAGTAGAGCTTTGCTAATTTACACCGGCGAGGAGCAGGCCCAGAGAGATTACTTGCACAGTGAGGAACAACTGCTCCTGAGCAGGAAGGCTAGCAACATCTGGCCCATGGTCGTGTTCATTTTAGACCTTCTCTTTGCCATTTGTGGATCTGCTTCTCCTCTCTAGTGTAAATCAGGAGTAACCCCATAAAAACGGTTGTATGTTAGAGGACAATCAGGCATCCTATAGGTCCAGTGTGGGGCAGATTTTTGTTTTAGGCACAGCCGTGAGTAAAGAGTGCCATCTCTGGGAAGCACTGCTTCCTCCAAAGAGGTAGTAATTTGCTGCTGACTTATACCAGGGGCAAACTATAATGCCCACTCCCTCCTCCCTGCTAGCTCTGCTTGATTGACCAGAGAATAGAGGCATTGGGCAAAGGTTCCATTCATTCCCTGTACCTCCCTGCCCACGTACTGCAGGTAAAAGGGGGGCAGACATGCGGCATCCACCTATTCCTGCATTCCTAGAGCCAATATCTCAGTTGTCCATGTAGAGGTTAAAGGAGGGGTCCTTACTCCCTTAAGCAGGCATGCAATCCATGTCAATCTAGCCCTGGGTGATTATCCTGGGTCATTGCATAATGCAGTGTGTGCCACTTGTTTGGATTTAATGTAGCGGGCGAAT
Organism: Emys orbicularis; assembly: GCF_028017835.1. Taxonomy (NCBI): domain Eukaryota; kingdom Metazoa; phylum Chordata; order Testudines; family Emydidae; genus Emys; species Emys orbicularis. The sequence goes on along the minus strand of NC_088698.1, from coordinate 7,610,571 downwards.
GAACCAGATAGTTTGTCTCATAAGGGTTGTAAATTTCAAATTTCAATCAAAAAAATGGGGGGGAGTGGGCATGACAACTTTTTTCTCTTCTATGGACTCTACATTGTATCCCTTTTACTCTTTGTGAAATGTGCTCAAGAAGATCACGACATTCCCTCATGTATTTGTTAGTGAGGATCGTTTGCAGCTTTCTCCATTGCTTTAATTCCATGCTCAAATCGATTGTGATGTGTTTGCTGTGAAGTAAGTAGCTGACATTAGACTTTCCTGTTATGTTGCTTGGTTACCTAGATCATGTGGCATTGTTCCTGATCTCTGATTGGATGATAACTGACCAACACTGCATAAAATGCAAATTTTGAATATTTCAACCAACTGTACCATGTGAAATTCTCTTTTGGGGAATATTCTTGCTGGTCAAATTCAAGCTCCCATGTGTTTGTGGAGAGGAAACATGAAAGCTCACAAACTGGCCTTTGAACCTGAATGAATATTCATGGAAATTTCCCCCTCTTCTCTCTGCTCTGTGCATGGTAGGCCAAATCCTGAAGTCCTTATGCAGGCCAAGATTATGCCTTGCAGCTCCATGGCTCCACAAGGTAATAAGGATACTGTGGTTGAGTCCCATCTTTTTCCAGGTGCAGCAGAGCACAATCGTAGCTCTTGTACTCCAACGAATGCAAGGACTGTGGCTTCCATGCATTCCTTACGGAGGCAATGGTTCGAGGAGATTGACACAAGAGGGGAGCTACCATTACGCCAATTCCGGAGGAAGGGGAGCTGTGCAGAGCATTGCTTACCAAAGCCAAGGAGTGGAGATGGAGCTACCCTCTACTTTTTAGCTTAGGAGGGGGACCTGCACATCTGCCCTTGTGCCCCTTTCCTTTAACTTCTCTTCCGAAGAGCAAAATGCCCCAAAGGCAGACGCAGCCAAGGCCCTGCCCCAGGTCCCATGCACTGGGCTAGGGTAAGTATAGATGCATGTATTTTCAGGCCAGAAGGGACTATTACAGTCATCTAGTCTGAGCTCCGGCCTACCACAGGCCAGCAAACCTCACCCAGTAATTTCTGCTCACATTCATTGTATCGGTGTAGCTGCCTGCCATGAATGTAGCAATGGATACACTCACCCTGCAGGAGGATAGGGCTGGGTTCTGTCCTCCCTGAACTGCCTGGGTGTGGTCGAACTCTGCACTGCTCCCAACACAGGGCTGCCCTGAGCAGCACGTTTGTGCCTTCTTAATCCTTACCGAGACACAACCCCCAGGCCCGGATCCCCAAAGGTATTTAGGCACCTAAACCTCATTGCAGTCCATGGGAATTAGGCACCTAGTACCTTTGAGGATCTGGTACCCACTGAATAAAGTTTCGCTTTAGACGAGAGTGTGAGAGAACTGAGTCAGGGCCTAAAGATTTGGCTCCGTAACTTATTGCTGGATTGCGCGCATGCACATGCATATTTAGCAGCAATCCCTAACGAATTTTCCTGAAAATGAATGAGGCTTTCTTTCCCACATGCAAACCAGGCTGATCTTCCCCCAGAAGCAGCAGCGCTGCACCCCAAGTGAACTTTTGAACTTTACCCTTAAGCTCCAGCAAATTCGTTATTTTTTGACACGCCGTACATGAATTGTTGCCCATATGAAAAACAGATAGACGTCTCCACTCCCTCCTTTGCAATGTCTCTAGGCAGAGCTCTCTGTCCTCCTGCACCAAGCAAAGCGCTCAGGGCCTCCTTTCAGGGGAGCTGGCGAAGGCAGAGATAGTCCTTTGACAGTACAATGGATGAGTGTCATCCACAGTGAAACCAGCCTGCCATCTGCTACGCTCCTTGATCGAGTTACAGGAATGTATTTTTCTTGAGCCTGATTCTGCCTATTTCTCTACGTGAACATCAGGCTTCCCTTTGCTCACCTTGAATTCAATCAGGCAGAGGTATTAATGAGTGGGCATTGTGTATATTTTCACCTTTCTATTTGTGGCCAAACCAACTTAGTTCTTTCTTTTGGATGGGCTGTGTTCTGATCCAGCATTCCAAATTGTTCCAAGCAATTACAAAGTAGTTACTGAGTTCACCTTCCCAGCAAGCGTCCTAAAACTCAGAACTGGCTCCCAGACCCAAACTTTCCCCAAGTTCAGAGGCATTCAGATATTGTCTTTTGATCCAGCCCAGTAGAGAGACAGGGCCTTGTTCTGCTCACACCTGCCCTGGAGTAACGCAGACAAACTCTGTTACGGTTCACAGATCTGCACCTTTTAAAAGCAACATGAGAAGAGAATCAGACTCACGGGCTTACCATGAAGTTCAGATCCAAACTTCTGGCTCATTTGGAGCCATGGCTTTCACTCAGGACAATAGCTAATATTTTTCTCTTGGTTTCCCCCCCCCTCCCCCCCCCCCCCGAACCTTACCTCATATGAGATTTATTGTGAAATCTTCATTCTTTGACTGCCACAGTCCTTGTCTACACACACATTTGTACTGGTTTAGTTGAACCAGTTTAGATTAGCCAGTGTAAATTCCTGTGTGGAAATGCTTATTTCAGATAGCTTAAATCAGTTAGGAATCTAAAAACCTGAAATAAGGCACTCTGGGAACAAAACAAAGAAGTGTCCATACAAGGGCAGGCACCAGTTTAACTAAATCCGTTTTAAACCAGCACAACTTTCTTGTGTAGACAAGTCTTAGTCTTTGTTTAAACCAAAACAAGAGGGTCCACGCAGCCTTTTGCATCAGCAGAACTGAAACAGTTTAAAAGCACACCTTAAATAAAACCAGTGCAACTCTGAGGATAGACAAGCCCTGAGGTAGACCATTTCCAATGTAAATGTTGGCAGGGGATGGGTATATCTGATATATTTATACCTTCTCCACACAACCCGCTCCCCTGTGTGAAGTTGGTTTACATTAGGCCTGAAGAAAGGTGTCAGATTGACAGTTTAAGGGACTGACACTCGATCGTATAGACAGCACCAGTGCAAGCAAGGAATGTTCCCTTGCCGGCACACCTTGGCCCTGATCTGGATGGATCACCTCCAAGGGAGTTTGGTCTCCATCGCCTGTTGGCTCTCTGCAGAGACTGCTGACAAGGGTATCAGCTAGTGCCGATGGTGGGGGCAGTGGGTTTCATTATGGGCCGGCCTGTCTGAGGAAGTTCGCTGAGACCTAACTCATTTGCGCCCCACCCCTGTGTCCGAGTGCTGCCCAATGTGGTGTTCGAGATTCAGTAGATTGGCCCTTTGCAATATCCAGTCGTCATATTGTATTGGGGAAACTTGGTGAGCTAAATCCAGCCAAGGAACCAATCAATTTAGGATCTAAGAGCTAAGCCTATGGAATTGATTCTTTGTGTGTTGTTTTAGCTTAGTTTCCTATTTCTTTTCTTTCCTTTTTCATATGTTGCATGTTCTCTCCCCCCACCCCCACTTTATCCCTCAACTTCCTTAACCATTTGGGGGGGGGGGTGAAGGTGTGTGTGTGTGTGTGTGTGAGAGAGAGAGAGAGAGAGAGAGAGAGAGAGAGAGAATAATTCCATGTCTTGTAGTTGGTGGTGATGCTGGAGAGGGAGGTGTAGGGGGGCACCTATGCAGCTCAGTTAGGGGTCCAATTGTCCCCTCATTCCTCCCTGTAATTATACCAATTGTCTATCATTCCCATAAGCTGCACGTTTATCCATAGAGGCTAGAAACCTCTTCCCCCACCCACCTGCCATCTCCGGCGATGAGTGGGGCGAGCGCCCCACAGCAGACTCCCGCAGAGCAGCCGGATGTAGGGAAACGAAAGAAGGCAAGTGCTGAATTAAACTGGGGATTTGAACTTTTAAGTCTCCACCGGCTAAGCGTAACTTTTTGCTTTGGATTTGACTGATCCAGTAGCGATAAGCTACACTGTGTATGCCCGTTTGTCTTTATGCAGAGGTTCTGGGAATGTCAAGCCAATTTTATTCTGAGCCTCAATTCATTTAGCATTTGCAGAGTGAACTATTCCAAGAATGTGCAAGAATCCATCCCTAAAAAGGCAGATGGAGAAGAGAGGGTGGATGGGGGAGGAAGAGGGAGCTTTACAGTAAAACAGCATATCCTCTTGCAGTTTACAGCAGCCGTCCCCCCTCCCTCCAATCCAAATACCCCTGCATGACCTGAGAAGTTTTCTAATAAAATATAGATGTAACTTTATCTAAAGTAAGTGTTGCAAATGTACACTGGATAACATGTAATTAATAACAGAAAATAAAATTTCCCCTGTTATTAAAGCAAGGCCCCTCTTGGCCTTTCACCCTCATATAAATGTCTCTGGTTTTATGATAGCAATGGACAAAATTAGAGAGAGAGCGTGTGTGTGTGGCAGGCGAAAGGCTCACCTAACCCTTGCTGGAATTGGTTTATATAGAGTTCAGCCCCCAGATGAACTTAATCAGTGTATGAAACTGATCTGGTTCCTTTGAGTAAAGGTTCTGTCTATATATCTTAATGTAACTATATCTATTTCCACAGACAGACCGGGAGAAAGGGGGCGAGCATTTCTGTTTGGAGTCCCTAATGTATTTCCGAGCTCGGAGAGATGCTGGAGGAATGGATCAATATTTCGGTGTACATGCAGCACGCAAGTGGGAAACAAAGAGCAGTTGAGCTGCACTGTAAGGGGTCAGGGTTTGTGTTGCAATGATGGTTCCTCTTTGGAAAGCGTTTTCCTGCTTCAGCATTTGCAGACAGTTTTGCTTCCCACCAGTGTGCTATGATTGCTGCCAAAAATACAGAAAGGGAAGAAAAGGGAGCAGGTTTGGGACCTCGTGTGTTATCAGCGAGGACTATTTTTTTTAGCCCATACTGTTTGTAACTATCTCCCCTCCCCCGCCCCAATATGCTCGTTATAAGTAATGCTATCTAGCTCTAAAGGTCACCGGGTTCTGTCTGATGTATAGGCTTCCCTTCTGATTCATTATGTTTGATGCACAGCTTTTCCTGGAGTCAACTCAGCCAAACCTTTGGGTTAATGGAAGCCACACCGTCTCCTTAATCCAGGAGTTTTGAATTCTTGTGTTTGTGTTGGACGTTGAAGCTGAGGCGCTGTGGAAAAGCCTGGTCTTTTAGGGTCAGAGAAGTTCCTTTTGATCATCATCAGCAGTGATGTGAACCAGAGGTCACACATTTTCCACCAATCCTCCAGATCTACCAGACAGCCGCAACCGTGTCTGCTTGTTCCCCCCGCTGAAGTCATGCAATGCTTCCCGTTCCACCTCCCACGGGCCGAGGGAACCTTACGTTCCCCTTCTGCCACTGGCTTTCCAAGGACTCTGGACCATGAGGGACCGTGTCTTGTCATCACATTAAATCATCTGAATACAGTCCCCCTCCCAGCCACACCCCCCCACCCTCCCACTGAAAGGCACCATATTCCCCACTCATCTCAGCAGTTAGTATCTTCCCATCAGCATGATTTTTTGCCCCTGTTGGTGATTTCCTGAAGGCACTAAAAGAAGCAGAAATATTAGAATCCTTTAGGATTTAGAGCAAACATCTTCCTTACCTTTAAGGATGGTGGGACAAGATTCACCTTAAATACATCGATACTGAAGCCTGGCAATTCCAGTCCACCATCACGCATCCCACCACTACCTTTTCTTTTCTCCCCCACTCTTTCTCGCATACCTTTTTTTCTATAATATGCATACGTCTGACCCATTTCCCTAACTAGTACGTATGAAGGGGTAAATATGTGGCACATGCATTATTATGAAACAAGCGATGAGAATGTCGTGTCCTTCTAGATTCCTCCTCATTTTAGCATTCAGCCTTGTTCATCCTCATCACATGACCTGTTCTAAATATCACGTAATGCACAATAATACCACACCCCACATTTTGATGACATGCCCTGAATTTGCATTTTTGCAGCAATCACTTTCTGGTTTAACAGCAAAGACACCCAAAGCTCTAATAGCTGGGAACCTGCTCTCTGTATGGGGCTAAGTGACAGTGAAAACATTCATCTTGTGATAAGGGCATTTGTGGATGTTGTTGTTAGAAACAAATCTGCTCAGATAGGGTCAGAATGGGGCTGGCTGGCACATGACACATACGTGTGCAATGAAGGGAGAGAGGAAAGGAACTTTTCCTCCTTTGTGTCCATCCTGCAGGGCTGGGCCACTCAGAGCTACCACCTCGGCAAAGGGGTCAAAAGGGCTGGGCCTTGCCCCTCCCTCTAATTCCTAGAGAGGAAGATGGTCCAGTGGTTAGAGCACTAGCCTGAACTATGGGAGACCTGCGTTCAATTTCTGATCTGCCACAAATCTCGTGTGTGACCCTGGGCAAAACATTTAGTCTCTGGGCCTCAATTCCTCGCTGCAGACTGGAGATAGCAGCACTGCCCTGCCTCACAAGAGTGTGCCAATTTACACGACCTGAGGATCTGCCCCCTTATAGAGAATCTAGAGAAAATTACCTTGGGAATGACATTTGGAGGGCTCTTCAACATCTAGTAGTCAAGAAGGACTTGAGGACCTAAGAGTCATACAGTCAGAGGGGAAGATCCTCAGGCGGTGTGAACTTGGCATAAGTCCATGAATGGATCTGGAGCCGAGGATCTTTCCCAAAATGTCCATATTGCTTACACGGGGTCTAATCCTCTTCCTATTTACAATGATTCTGCCATAACTCCATGGACTTCACATGAATTCATTACTCCTGGTTTACACTGGTTCAAGTGAGAAGAGAATTAGGTTCTATGATGTTTTGTTGCATTTCTGTGTTCTCACTAGCTTGCTGCCTGAAAGCAACAGGTCTAAATTTAGTCCTAGTATCGATCCATTGACATCCTAGGGTTGTTTCCGTTTACACCAGGGTTGACTTTACCCTGAGATCATGTGTGTTTGAAGAGTTCATCTGCTGCTTTTAGGGTGAGTGCACAGTGTGTGGCAGTGTGTGGCAGGGTCTACAGAATCAGGATTGCAGTACGGTGCTAAAAATAGCCGTGTAGAGGTTGCCGCTTGGGCTCTAAAAGCCAGCTCCCCTTCCTACTGTCCTGCCATGTATCTGCCACCTGAAACCATCACAACTGGCCACTGTAGAAATGTTTATGGCATCAGACAGGATGATGGTTTCAAGTGGAGAAAATCAGCAGGAGCAGATCTCTTAAGAAACAAGAATGTTATGATTATGTACATGTTAGGAAATTAAGAACAAAGGAAGAAATATGCACAAACTGTATGAAACAGATGCAGAAATGTTTCTGAATAATGTTTCCATGAAACATCAACACATTCAGAAGGCCCTGATCCAGCAAAAATGTACATACATGCTTAACGTTAAGTATGGAAGTAATGCCACTGAAGTCTACTCATGTGCTTAATGTTAAGGATGTGAGCGTTTGCAAGATCAGGGCTGAAGTTTGTACAATAGACAGTCCTTGTACAAGCACAGCTTCTCAAGGAATAGGAACTTTAACTGGCATGAAAATTAATATACCAAAGTTATTAAAATCATTTATCCTTCTATCAAGTAAGAGGATAAAAATAGAGTTGATAGAAATATAGACATTTCTGTTTGTCCAGTTTTGCTGTGAAATGACTTCATTTTTTATCAAAACTGCATGAATTGTATTTTTGCAAAATGACTTTTCAGGGTGATCCAGCTGTGAAATTCTGCAAAATTCAGGGGAACCACCCTCAAATGACCTGGTAAAAGTAACTGCTTCAAAGTTTTCGAAGTTAACTTTTGGGTGTGGAAAGAAGTTGTTTCGGAGATGAAACTCGGGAGGGACCATGACCTGCTGTCAGAGCATGTTCACTCCCACCTTCCATTGCTAAAACAACTTCCTTCCACGCCCAAAATTTAAGGAATGAACATAACGAAATGTAATGAAATATAATGAAACCGAGAAGAGAAATTAAAGCAAAGTTGGTCCACATTACAGTTCCAATGAAGTCAAGCAATCTGGTTAAGAACATGGTCATCCTGTTTGACTGATTTCTATAATAAAGAAGATGCATGTGGTAATAAGCAAAGATTTCTGTTACAGATGATATTTGTTTGCTTATTTGGTGGTGCTAATATAAATATCAGTGACAGGGATTGGTACTCCTGGGTCCATTTCAAGTTGCACCATAGGAGGGGTTAAGTCAGCCATATTTATAGTTATCCAAACTGGAATTTAGCCAGGTCACTAGGGCTAACATTGCTGTTCTTGGGGAAAGTGCCATAGAATCTTTCATGATCATATGTGGTCATGACCTCAGTTTTACATCTCATCCAAAAGGCATCACCTCACATAGCAGTGACCCCAATGCAATATGGTAACTGGATATTGAAAAGGGCCTATCTACTGAATCATTTGGGGTTAGTTTAAACTGATTCCTAACTGATTTAAACTAACCCAAATGAAGCAATGTCGAAAATAAAATAAGTGTCCACATAGTCCTTTGTACTGTCCTAATTAAATTAATTTAATAGCACACCTTTAGTCACAGTGGTGCAACTTTCTTGTGCAGGCAAAGTTTTAATACCAAATTCTCTTGTACAGTTTTCCTAAAAGTGTGATCTTGGAATTTCTCTGTTAAAATAATTGTGCTAATATTAATTTTTAGCAGCAGATTTAGAGGGCTAACTCACATAACTATCTCAATGTATGAGGTCTAAGCATGCACATCTTTGTTGCATCCTGTTGTTAGCCTCTGTAATTACAGACTAATATTTAATAATACTTAGCCCTGCCATGAGTGCAGGGGACTGGACTAGATGATCTCTCAAGATCCCTTCCAGTCTTACAATTCTATGACTAAGGAAGAAAGGGAGAATGCTGTCAGGATTGGATTTGGGATTTTTGTACTTTCCATTTACTTAAATTCCTGAAGGTTCACCAGGGAAAAACTGCAATTGATTTATGTTTAGGTATAGAACCAAAAACAATAGACACAATAGTGAAGTACTTCATAAGGTTTCATCTTGCAAAATAGCAATCAGAAATGCTACTCACTGATTTCACAGGCCTGTGATTCTGACGGGTCACTCCTTGATCCCTGGTGAATATAGATGGTTTGTATGCCCATGTTCACAACATAACAGGGCCTGCATGCTTTTCTTTCATTATTATTTCAGTTACAACCAGGATGCGTGATCCCAGCTGGTAGATAAGAATCAAACATGTACAAATATGGCTCCTCTTTCTCAACATATGGAAGCCTGAATCTTAGAAGTAGTGTGTGTGTCTCTCTCTCTTTCTCTCCCTCCATAGGTCTAGACTAGATTTGTGGCCTGTTTTGACTCTACTTAATTGATTGATAATTGCCTAGCGTGTGCTAGCTAAACCTGACCTAAACTCAACTCCTAGTGTGGATGCAGGGTAGCTCCTTGTGGCTTCATTTATCTGGCCTTGACACCTTCAGTTAAGAAATAGCTGGCCCCTTCTGCCTGTTAAGGTTCTTGTACAATCAAATACTGGCCTGGCTATAAACACTCTGGTTCATTTTGGAAATAGCTGTTGTTTTCTGAACTCAGATGTCAAGAAAAGCCTGCTCTTCAGACCTCTGGGAAGGTAAATTTCACATTGCATGAGGCTTCGTGCAGAGTTACACTTTTAAGAGATGTTTCACTCTTGGAGCTAAACTCTTTTCGCTCTATTCCATGCTCAGCTGCTGTTCCCAAAAGGCAACTACCAAGATATGTCAAAACACTATACTGGGGGGAAAACTCCTCCGAGGAAGGGAAAGGAGTAACAGTGTGAAATCACCGCAGAACCAGCTTGAGCAAATTGAGTTTGTCTAAAACGCATTCAGCCTTTAAGGTTTAATAGAAGATGAAAGACTTAATGCATCACATGCGCTGGAGTAAATGGATACTTTCCCTTTAAAAGGCCCTGTTGATGTTATGTGATGGGGAACAACAGTTGTTATGATTCTGAAACTCTGCTTGAACCCAATTCATCAATGCTGAGCTGATTTGAATCCTGTGCCATGCTTGGTCACCTTCTCTGATATTCTATCCTTACCCCTGTGTAAACTGAGGCATGATTGATGTCAGCGATACACCCAATTTTCAAGGGAAGGCAAAGCCAAGTCAGTAGGCCGGAGAAACAAATTAAATCAAAAGTGTGTGGGGGGGGGGGAGGAGATCGGTTTTAGAAAAGAAGTTGGGGGGCGTGTGGAGCTATACCCTGGGTGCTTGGGTCTGGGCACAGATCCGAGCGAGGCCAGAGAAGGATCCCGGGTGTGTGTAAGGGTAAAGGAGACGGAGGAGCGAGTTTCAGAGGGAAAGTTTAGCGTGAGATGCCTTAGTCGAAGCCCGCAGTGCAAAATCTATCCCGCGGCACCGTCGCAGCCTTGAGTTGCTAATGTAAAACTAATCTCCCCGCCGTCCTCCGGTTACAGCCAGCCGTGGTTCCCGTCTGCCTTTCCTCGGAGAACAGGCTCTGGAGGGGGGCGAGAGCCCCGCTACCTCCAGGAACTGCGAGGACTGTTTCAGACGGGAGCTAACCTTTCACACACGCGTTATCTGCCCGACTCTTCCCTGTTCGCTTCGCAATGGATCCCCACCGGTGCCTTGCCTCCTCCGCGCTGCAGAGCGCCGGACAAGGGGTAGCCGTTTGGATCTCGCCTCGTCTTTCCTCTGGATTTCCCCAAGGCGGGCGGGGGGGCGGGCTTGGCCTGCGTGTTTCGGGACAGACACAGCCCTGGAAAGCAGGATCGCCTCCCATTTGAGACAGGGCTCGTACTTGCCCCCCCCCCCCTTCAGATATTCCGTAGCAGAGTGGGACAGATAGATTTGAATGGGGGCTGGGGGGACTGACACTGCCAGTCAACACGTGTGACATTTGGCTCCCATGTAGATTTGAGATGCGCGCTTTGGGATCCCATTCGCCTCTCTCCCAAACACCCCCATTGGAAGAACACCCCGCCATTACATTCCCCGCTCCGCTAGGGAGAGATTTGTTGAAGACCGCTTGATACTGAAAAGTTTTCCCGTCAGGTTTCTGAGATACTTGCTAGCTCATGATCCTGTCCCCTCGGGGGTCGGTGGCTCTGACTTCACTAGGGGAAGGATTGGGCCCTTCATTTTTTGCCCTATCAACTGGTGGTTAAGAGGAGGGGGGCGAACTTTCCCAGGGTCTAACCCTGTATTCGCTCCCCATTGCGGTACCCTCGGCTCAGCTCCTTTCCCTACGCGCACACCTGTGTGCTCATAAGAACATGTGGTCGAAAGCCCATGAAACCCGCGGCTTCGCATCTGGTTCTAATGCTTGACTCAGTAGTTTTATGTCTGCCCCGCTGTATCCTATAAACTGTACTGTTACATTACAGGCAGCGGAGTCCGGGTCGCCTCTGAGCTCCCCCGGCAGGCTCGCAAAACTTGCTGTGGGAAAGAAACTTGCCCGAGCCCCTGCGGTCTTAGCAGAGACGCTCCGCTTTTCGGAGCGCGCTGCCCCAGGCGTGCTCCATTTTGATGCTCTAGAGGGGCGAGGGGCTGCCAGGATCCTCCAAGATGCGGTGGTCTTCTGCTACCGCGAAGGGACGGTAGATTTCTTTCCTCCACGGGGCTCCATTCAGCTGCCATTCATCTGATGCCGTTTGCTGTAGAGATCGCCAGCCCTGAACGGAGGAGATGGAATGGGAGCTGGGGAGACTCATTTACCATGAGATGCGTTGGGCGCAGGGGTGGGTTGTATCGCGCTCAGGACAACAGCCTGCGAAGGGTCCCATCGAGCGAGATGTTTGCCTGCGATTAAGAAGGCAACTAACAAACCCCCAAACTGGCCCTTTCTTTTGCAGACTTCAAACTCTGTGTCCAACTGCTCCGCGTTGGCAAGGCTTTGGGAATTTCGGTTGGTAACGATGCAGTGTTAGTGACCCAATCAATTCGCAAAAGAGAGCTTTCCCGGGTTTAGGGGTCTGGGGGCAGGAGGGAGGGATCATAGATTTTATTTAACCTAATTTGGTTACCATTTAACACAGCATTGCTTCATCTCTGTAATAGCTCTCAGAGTGTCTGCGGGGGGAAAGCCTTCCGGAAGTTGCGTTCTGTCAAGATTATTTTTCATTACTGTAATTTTTTTTACAGTTAAAAAGAAATAAATACTGTTAATCCGGTTCAGTGAGGGGGCACAAAGCCTTTAACTATATATTATTTTACTCATTAAATTTCCTTTGCGGGAGGAAAAAAATCGTGTAATATAATTAATTGCATGTTTATAATATACCTTTGATCGCTTTCTTCTTTTTTTTTTCAAGCAAAGAAAGTCACTGCTGCTGACTATTAACTAATTGTCTTGACAGTTTTTTTTCAGTGGGAATGATTTGGGAGATTAAACACCGTAAATAGAAAAGGCTGAAGGAGGATCTTTTGATATCTCGCAAATCTATTTGTCCACTTTCCGGAAGAGTCCGGGGATCGGGGAATAGAGTTGCTTGTGAACAAAAAAAGAGATGTAGATGTTTGCCTACCAGGTTTGTGGACACTGAATCGCATCAGATTTGAATGTCCTGTTTCCATCCCTTCCCCACTCCCCCAAATAAAATCAAAATAAAACCAGGGAAGTATCAGCACGTCTTATATATAGACTTGGATACTTTGCATTCTTCCTCGCTTCTTACCAAAATAACCCCCCTGTTAACAGCATTAACTCTTCCTATGCCTAGGTCAGGTGAAGGGGAAAACCTATAACTGTATGAATGGGGTTTTCGGTAGAGAAGGTCTCATGGAGATCGCGTTGTGCTGAGCGTGTATGGAAGCGGGGGCACTTGGCGTTTCACAGGGCAGTTCTGCCAGGCGTGGGGAATAATGCAAAACAAGCCTGTGGGGGCTGCTCGCGGCTTTCAACATAGCTGGGGGGGGGAGGGGGGGACGACTCCAGAACAAAATACAACATAGCAACACCGAGCCCGTGTCTGTGCAGTCCCAGGGTTTGGAGCCGGGCTGCAGAGCAAGTGGGGCTAGTTCCCTCTTTCTTGGAGGTGTCGTTACAAGCTTCATAGTCTGGAATGACTTCAGGGCGCCTGAAATGGACCAGCGGGTCCGTGGATGGCCCAGTGACGTGCGCGCGCGAGGTCCCCCCCTCTCTCCCCAGGGGGTTAGGATGCACCAGGCAGGCGTGGGGGTGTTGCAATGGCTCAAGACCCCTTGGGGATCACTCTGGACACTGCCCTCCCGCAGGCTTGAGGAAGGAAAATAACCAGCTCCAACCCCCTCCCCCGCGCCGAAATGAATTGACATCGATTTTGTTGCCTGCCCAGTCTCCTACGAATCACATTTGCTGACCCCCCTCCTTAATTTTTCTTTCCCCCCCCCCCCTTCTGCTCCCGCCGCCTTGCGAGCCTGCACATTGTCACTCAACGGCAGAGTCCGTTCCAATCTAGGCTCCTTTGTGTTCTGTCAACTCTCTGCCTAATTGTGTTCCCCAGTGGATTTGCTTTGATGGATTTACTTCCTTTTATAATTTCCAAGTTATGGATCCTGGTTTTGCCTTTCCAACACTTAATGTGGAAAAAGTGCCCCCTTCTCCCCTGCACTAAAGCTGCGTGTTGCCTGGCTTTCCAACGGGGGCTGCTAGGAAGTTGGCAGTTTTCTTTTTACCTTGGCCTTGTTGTTTTCCCTTCACAGTTCCTCCTCCCCTCCCCCGCCCCCCAGCCAGCCAACCCCCGCCTCCGCGCCTTCCAACAACTGGTTAAATTTTCACACGGCCATAAATCACCATGTGTTCCAAAGGCAGGTACGGTATAAAATACATCGCAGCATTCCGAGCCAAATGAAACACGAGGAACTTGGTGAATTAAAGGGTAGATTTTATCCTCCTTATACACAAACATCCTCTATAAAGAGTCTTGACGGGGATAAAATCACGATAAAGAATCCTGTATTATATATGCCTGGGGGGAGATTGGGATAAGAAGCAAGGGGGAGGGAGCCGGGGAAGAAATACGGGGTCTTGGACTGGGGCTGGGTGAGCAAGGATTCTGGGAATGGGATGTTCCCTCTGGCTCTCTTTCTACGACATCTCTATACATTCTACATATGCTTGGTATGCCAAACATACTGCAATATAAATTTCACAATGCATGTATCCATCTCTTTGTAGTTCTGTCTATATCTGGCCACCTCTGCACTGTATATATGTGTGTATGCTAGATGCACATAGTGCTTATGTGGATTGGATCAAGATGCTTGGGGACTGAGACTTGGAGCTGGAGAGGGGGCAAAAGATTGGGACTGACTGGGCAAGGAGACTGGCAGCTGGGGGAGATATGGGGACAGGGCGGGACTGGAAGTCAGTTGGGGGGAATGAAGTTCGACAAAGAGACTGGGCCAAGGAGATGGGGGGGAGATCAGGATTAGGAGTGGGGAAGGAGACTGAGATTGGATGATTAGTGGGTGGGGGTTATAGGAAACTGGACTTTGTCTGAGCCAGGAGCCTAGAAGAAGAAGCTTCCAGGGGAAGCTGGGATGAGGAGTCCAGGGAGGGATACTGAGATTGGGAGCTGGGGTGGGGAGAAAAACTGGATGTCAGACTGGGAGATTGGGACTGGCTGAGCAAGGAGACTGGGGATGGAGTGAGGAGCCCAGAGGTACAGAAGTACCTGGAACTGGGTAGTCAAGGAGACTGGGACCAGGATGAGGCACTGGGGATTGGAATAAAGACAGGATGGGGACAAGTTACAGAGGATGGGGCAGAAAGCTCTGTGCCCACTAGAACACACTCCGCTCCAGATCCTGGAATGGAACTCGGTTCCACCATTCTTCTGCTGTCACCAAATAGCTGTGAAACCCACTGGCAAAGTGGGGGTCTCATCATGCCCCTCTAGTGCTGGGCCACATAGAGGATGACAATTTACTGTTGCTATCAGCTAATCAATTAGCTCCAGTGGGAGAAGTATTTGTGGGGGCGCTCAAGGTTCCAACCCTTATGATGACCCATGTGGGTGTCAATGTGATGCCACATGATGAAATTTCAGCTTGCTTGTAAAAAGCCTGTTAAATCACACCAAAAGAAAGCTAACGTTGTGAAATCAAGCACTCAAAAGTTAAGGAATACCAGAATGAGGATTGCCTGTGCAATCATAACTTTGCACCACTGTGTGTATGTATTATGATACCATATTTAATTACAGGACCACATACTGCTTTTTCCATAGGACCCCTGACTCATTCAGTGCACAGAATGGCCCACACTGTGGAGATGAATCAGAATAGCCTAGGGAAGAAGCGTGTTATCTGTTGGGCCCCTGCCTCCTTCCTTGCAGAAGTTGGAAAGTGTGTCGTAAATGAAGTAGGGAATTGCAGGAAGAGAAAGGATGATCTCACGGTTAAGGCAGTTGAATGCTGTCCTGGAGAACTGGATTCTAGCCCTGCCTCTGCCACAAAGTGCCTGTATGATGCTAAGCAAGTCACTTAAACCAAACTTTTCATGTGTTGCCACTAATTGTGGGTTTCTCATGTATAAATACCCAACCTGAGACCTTGATTTGCAGAAGTGCTGAGCACTCACAGCAGCAACTGAAGTCAATGGGGAGCTGAGCGTTGAAGTGCTATATAATGTGAAGCACTCTGAAAAATCAGGCCGTAGGCATTGTAAATTGGGCACCCCAAATTAGTGGACACTATTGACCTTAGTGTCTCTGTGCCGCCGTTCCCATCTGTAAAATGGAACAATAGCACCCCCCCATTCACAGGGGTGATGTGAAAATAGATTCATAAAAGTTTATGAAGCAATCAGATATAATGATGAGCATCATACAAAAGCCAATGAGGATTACTATTAATAATAAAAATAATTACAGTACATAGGGCCACTCATGGAACATTAAGAAGAAAAGAAATTATTGAATAGCTGCTTATTAAGTGAGTACCATCCATCTCTCTGGGGGGTTTGTGGAGGGAAAATAGTATGGGATCATGTCATTAAAGCCTGTATTATAATGCATATGCACAGTGGAGGAGGAACAGATTCTGGCATTTCCTAACTTGTGAGTTGCTTGACTTTGCAACCTTAATGTTTTTAACTTAGTTGTGTGTGTGCATATTAAATATATATAAAATCACTGTAAGTATATAGAATACATAGCAATTTTTTTCAATAATAAGTAGTGATTTGGAATGCCTACCTTAAGATATCTGAAAGAGGCCTGATTTTCAGAAAGTGCTGAGCGCGCACCTCTGAAAATCAGGTGTCTTAGGTTGAGCACTCTGAAATTAAGTCATTGGTCACCCCTGAAAATTTTGGGGAGAGAGGCAGAGAGAGGCAATCTATACATGTTCGACCAGATAAATTGATACATTATTATTTATTTGTACAGCCACATGCTCACTGTTGTCTCTGTGATGAACTCACCTGGATTTGAGTGAACTGAGAAACAAGACTTGTTTACTGCCATTACTTTGTAGAAAACTGTTGTGCAACAGATGTTTGCAATCCAATGCTCTTTCATGAGACTAAGAAGCATTGTATGCTCAGAGACCTATGCTTGTGGAAGGTGTATATTCACATATATGCCTGAGTGGATCCACATCCAGATCAGTGTTTGTATTGCATGTACATATGTGTGTGTATCTGTATAATTGTGAGGTTGTGTGTCTTGGAGTTTGCATGTGTGTTTTTGTGTGTCTGGCTGTGTGTGTAGGTTGGAGTTCATCTGTGTCTCTGTCTTTGAGTCCATAATTACCCCCTGTTAGATTTTTCTATTTCATCAGACTAGGCCAGACTAATGTAGTCCTTTTCCTGTCCAGTTCCTACCATCATTAAATTTCACTTTATTCTGACCAACAGTTACATTTCTGAATGGATGGGAGGGCCAGTATGTGAGCAAGCCAGAGCCAAACACCTAATGCAAATATACAGTTATAAAGTTGGGGTAGGACTTTAGGTTCATTTTAGGAATTGAGGAGATAAATTCCTCTCCCAATCACACCAAGCTAAGTCCAAAGTGATCCAATGAATTACATGGATTTACACTTGTGGAAAGAATTGAGCCCTTAAATTTCAACTGAGATAGTTACCAACTCACTTATGCTTTGCATGGTTGTTTTTGTCCTGGATTTGTATGCTGAGTGGCTATATTATGACCAGTGCTGAAGGAAAGACAGGCCAGCCGAGACAGTTCAATGGTGACAATCACTTTTCTAGTTTCACCCTGATGCTCTTCCTCATCTTGTACTTGTAATCCCGCCTTCCTTTGCAGAGGATAGAAAGTCCATTTGAAAGCAAGGAGAGTTTTATGAGGCCTGGAGCAAATGTACCTTGGGAGCAGGGCCGGCTCTAGGATTTTTGCCGCCCAAAGCAAAAACAATTTTGGCCGCCCCCCCCCCCCCGTTTTTTAATTACCCCACCCCTGGCCCCGCCTCAACTCCGCCCCTTCCCTGCCTCTTCCCCCCAGGCTCTCAAGCCTAGGAGGGAGGGAGGGGGAGATTCCGAGTGGCCGCGGCGCGGGCGCCGCTTCTCCCCCTCCCTCCCAGGCTCTCAAACCTGGGAGGGAGGGGGAGCAGCGGCGTGCGAAATGGCTGTTTCGCGCACCCCGGCTGCTCGGGATCTCCCCCTCCCTCCCAGGTTTGAGAGCCTGGGAGGGATGGGGAGACCCCGAGCAGCCGCAGCGCGCGAAACAGCTGATTCGCGCGCCGCTGCTCCCCCTCCCTCCCAGGCTTTAGAGCCTGGGAGGGAGGGCGAGTAGCGGCGCGCGAGCGGCAGCAGCAGCGGAGGTGAGCCAGGGCGGCCGGGGCACATTTTTAGGGGCGGCATTCTGGCGCCGGCCATGCCGCCCCTAAAAATGTGCCGCCCCAAGCACCAGCTTGTTTTGCTGGTGCCTAGAGCCGGCCCTGCTTGGGAGGCATTCATTGTGCATGGCCTGTTACCATTTGAAAGTGCAGGAGCATAGGAAAGTCTCCTTTGAGTCTTCTACGGACAAAACTACTGTATGGGGGATTGAGATTTCCTCACAAAACCAGGGAATTCGTATGCACAGGACAGACAAATACTTCATAAATTCCTGGGGCTGTGTTCTGCTTTTACTTATACCTGGGAAATGAATGGGTTTGTATGAGTATAATATGGCTCCTGGGCTTTTAAATTTGCCCTACTGGCCTGATCCTGCCCCTGGGGAAAATCAATGGCAAAGCCTCCTTTTTGACTCCACCGGTGCAGGATCAAGTCACCAAGGATCCCAGTCCTTCAGCCAATCAAGCCCACTGTCTTGAGGGAAAGGGAATTCTTCCTCAGAAGGGTTAATGCCTAGCAAAGCCTTTGGAAACTCTTTTTTGGAGGCCATTGGCTCCTCCTCCTGCAAGAGAAGTTATTTTATCTGTATGTGTGTGGAGTGGGGGGATGCTGTAGCGTGTGCCCACTTGTTAGCTGTCTCCTCTTATCTGCTTCTTGGAGATAGGCTCCCTTTCAGACCAGCCATGACCTTCTCCATTAGTTAAACTAATAACTTTTGCAGGCTTTCCCTCACACCCCCCCCCCCATGTTGCCTGTATTATATAATGTTCCCCACATCTTCCCTGGCAACTGTCTCTCTGGATTCCCCATCTAGCAAATCTCCAGCAATCCAGGAAATCTGGATTTTTTGGGAGGGGGGGAGGTTGACTGAAGGGTAAAAGGGGTACAAATTGGCTCCCCAGAAATGCAGAAATTTGGTTGTTGGATGCACCAAGCCAGCTGCAGAAATGCACCAAGCCAGCTGCATTTCTAAAATGATATTAACATAATCACAGCAATATGAGGAAAGGCCCAGGACAAAAGCAAAAGCTTCCAAAGATTCAATCAGAGTCTGTGTTGGGTTACGGATCCTTGTTTGTGATGCAGGGTCGTATTCAGTGGCCCACCCCCTATTTCCAGCTTACCTATAGCATGTTAGAATGCATTGGGGGGACGGATAGCTCAGTGGTTTGAGCATTGGCCTGCTAAACCTAGGGTTGTGAGTTCAATCCATGAGGGAGCCATTTAGGGAACTGGGGTAAAAATCTATCTGGGGATTGGTCCTGCTTTGAGCAGGAGGTTGGACTAGATGACCACCTGAGGTCCTTTCCAACCCTGAGATGCTATGATTCATGATTGTCCATATTAAATATGTTGAAAGGAGGTACATTTTAAAAAAATATCCTGGAGGCTGAAGCCTTTCAAAGTAAAGAATCAAAGAAAATTGTTCAAGTGAAGGAGAAGATTGGTATTTCCTGGGGGCAGGTATATAGATCAAACTAACTACAACCCAAAACCAAAACTGGCAGAGAACAAATAGTTTTGGGAGGAAATGAAAGGATCACTGAATGTTTTAAAATGAATGGAGGATGTCCATTTCCCAAGTAGTTCTTCAAATGCATGGAAAGGGTTCTTCTCAGGGGATTAGAATTGGACTTTTAGTTCTGAAAAAGAGAAAAAAATTTACAACTTTAGCTGCTATCAACAAATCTCCTTCCACAATATGTAGATCCTTAACAATAAAACCTCCCAAGGAGGAATAGTAGCCTAAAGTCTATTCCTCAGTAAGAAAGGTAATGAACAGGAAAGGCAGAGAAGCAAAATAAATCTGTTTTTCGTTTTCTATGACTTGCAACAAGTTCCTCTCTACTGTACATCTGAATTTGGCCCTGTCTCGTTAGCACTGTTGAGAGGATGAGGAGCTTCAAAGTGCAGTTGGTAGCAGGACTAATATAGCGGTATGATTAAAACTGCATGCACTAGAAGGGTCGAACTTTGAACTTTGCATGAGACTTGGCTAGCTAGACAAATAATGTAGCCACTATTAAAGGGTATATAGGAATCTGGCTCGACAGCCAGGCGGATTTGGAGCTGCGTTCAAAGATTCCAGGGACTGAAAGCAGTTGGCAAATTTGTTTCTGTTTTTTCCCCTCCAGCCCCTAAAAAGTCCATCCAGTTTCTTTATCTGAATAGAAGACCATTTTACATAAGGAAAAGGAAAAGCCTTCAGATTACTAACCCTCCCAAACCACCAGAATAGCAACATTTCCTCTTCTCTCTCCTTGGTTATGAGCAAGGCTTCAACAATGGCGAACCCACTAATAATCTTGTGGAAAGAGAAAGAGGTCACTTTAGGGAGAAAAAGGTTATTGAGGCGTTAAATAAATCAAAACACTTTGTTCCCCAAACATCTCCCCCGTGCAGCAGCAACAGCAGGAGTCGGACCTAACGCTCTTGTCATTTTGAAAACAACCCTGTTAATCAGGGAAGAGGGATTAATCCACAGGACACTTTAAAGAAAAGCTGGGGCATTAACCCTGTGCCCTAGTACAATTCCCCCAAGAAGCATCTGGTACTTATATCACAACATGGGGATTAGCTTTCTCCAGGCAAGTGTACAGGATCAAAGGGGCGGTTCTGTGATATACATAGATCTCTCAAGATCTTCCACTGTCCAGTCTGTGTGTATATGTCGTGTACACCTACGTACAGCATGTATGTGTGTGTATGTATCTATGTGTGTGTGTGTATATGTCGGTAAATCTTTATTTAGCTAGGTAGCAGAGCCAGGCTCGATAGATGGATAGATAGGCTTGATTTAGGTATAGAGATATACAGGAGAGAGAGAGATTGTATTTAGATAGATATGTACATGATAGATAGGTAGATGGGGAGAAAAGGACTTTAGGTAACAGGACTGAGCGGTAGGTTTGAAGGTAGAGAGATGCCACCAGAAAGATACAGTATCCCTAAATATGGAGGGAAAGAGTCTATGGAGTCAGCCACACGCAAAGCACAAACTTGATCTTGATTTCACTAGGAGGGCGGTGAAGCACTGGAATGCGTTACCTAGGGAGGTGGTTGAGTCTCCTTCCTTGGAGGTTTTTAAGGCCCGGCTTGACAAAGCCCTGGCTGGGATGATTTAGTTGGGAATTGGTCCTGCTTTGAGCAGGGGGTTGGACTAGATGACCTCCTGAGGTCCCTTCCAACCCTGATATTCTATGATTCTATGATCTCTGGGTGGGAAAATGTGCCGCCCATTATCTCCTCCTCTCCCAAGAAATCCCCTGGCAGCCTCGCTAGAGAAGCACTGAAAGCACCACGTTCCAGAAGGCGAAGCAAAGCAGTGGTGACTTTGTTTCTTTGGGGTTCCTTTGCTGTCCCCCGTGGGTCTCTGAGAACTCCCAATGAATGCGGCTCGGCTCTTCCTCCACCCCTGGAACTGTCCAAGGAGAGAGGCCATGCAGGGCCGGAAGCAAAGTGGCCCCATGTCTTCAAATCCCGCTTCTGAAAAGCGTCTCGTTCGGTTTGCTTTTCAAGGGCAAACGTCAAACCGCGGCTCTTTGGGATCAATCACTCTCCGCTCCCGCACTCATTAAAATCCTACTTTCCAGCCTGAACTCATCAGCTCCTTTGCCTCTCTCTGATTCATTCTCGAATAGTTCTTATGTTGGGGGGGGGGGGTTTCAGACGTCTATTTCCTACGGAGCTCCGGGCATGACGACAGCCCCACTGGTGGGCAATAGACCCTGCTGGGCTCAGAGGCACAAAATGCATCTTCACCTTAATTCCAAGCTTCACCTTAACTCCCAGTTAGAAAACTCCCGGGATCCTTGGTGGGACTTTTCAACCACGCGGCACAGAAAACTCTGCAGAAGGGCAGCCAAGTAGCCTTCCCGAGCACTGATTGCCCCTGCCCCTGCCTTACCCATCCTGGGCTATTTAGACTTTAGGCCTCACAGTGTTTCCTTGGCTAGATCGTAAAAAGATTTACAAGACACAGTTAACCCGGCAATAAAAACAATTAACGTTAATGGCACCTCGGGTTTTTTTTTCTTTTCTTTTCTTCGCGGAGTTAAGTCGCCCGTGTGCAGTATGCGGGATCTCCCCGCTACCCCGTGGAAATAGCTTCTCTAGGCTCCAGTCGGGACGGATAATGGCTTTGGGTGGGAAACAGGGGCTGGGCTTTCTTTCATCACCACCACCGCAGCATTCGGCAAGCTCGCTTCGGGCCCCCCGAAGACCGTCGCTTGAGGGGTGAAGGGCTCTGTGCTGGAAAGGATGGGGGGGAGAATCTAAGCGAGAAGCGGAGAGGTCAAATGGGGATCGGGGAGAAAGAGACAGAGAGAGCGGTGCGGTGAGGGAAAGAGAAACTGAGTCAGGAAGAGAGAGAACAGGGAGGAGATATTGGGGCGGAGAGAGAGAGAGAGACCTCCCTGGTGTTAGAATCATAGAATCTCAGGGTTGGAAGGGACCGCAGCAGGTCATCTAGTCCCACCCCCTGCTCAAAGCAGGACCAATTCCCAACTAAATCATCCCAGCCAGGGCTTTGTCCAGCCGGGCCTTAAAAACCTCTAAGGATGGAGATTCCACCACCTACGTAGGTAACCCATCCCAGTGCTTCACCACCCTCCTAGTGAAAGTATTAAAAGATGCATGAAGCCCCATCTCTCGCCCCTACCTGCACTCCTGTCCAGACCCACCTGCTGGCAGCCTCAGGTGCCAGACTGGGGGGGGGGGCGCCATTGGACCCAGAGTTTCAAATTTTTTCCCAAGTGAGGGGGGAAGGAGAACGTCATTTGAGCTCCCCGCCTCAGGTGCCAAAATGTTGTGGGCCAGCCCTGCCTGCTGGTGCCCGAACGGTCGCCTGCCTGAACAAACCCCTCTGGCTGGAGTAGCAATAGTAATTACACCAGTCAACCGGCAGGACACATGAGCCGACCCCTGGCATCTCCGGGGGCTGCTTTTCTTTTCGGAGCTCTGCCTGTAATGCAGAGAAATCTGGATCCTTCCCCACCCACAGCAGCATCACCCCCAAATCCCCAGCAGAGCCCACCTTTGGCTCTTTGGCTTTCTAGGGGGGCGGCCCTGTCCCCCCTGACCTCCCTCCTCCAAGGAGCCTGCTCTTTTGTGCTCTAGCCCCTCTTGCATTTCTCAACTACTCACATCGGTGGCCCAATGTTAGCAGCAAACCAAACACAGACAAATTGCTCCCCAGGTCATTCACTCCCTCGCCCCGACCCCAACACACACTCCAGTGAGGAGCCGCGTCTATCCCTCAGAAGAGGGATAAGAGCATCTTTAGGTTGAGTTTCTGAAAAGCTCAGCCCTGGCTACAAATTACTTGGCTGATTATGGGAGATCTGCCCTGCGCCATGTTCCACACAAGAGTCCCCAGAGCTACTGATGAGTCTTTATCCCCTTTCCCACTTCTTTTTCTCTCTTCTCCCTCTTGCTTTTTCTTAGCAGAGGTATTAAGGAACTTCCTTAGCCCCGGGATTTGTCCAACAGGTGAGCAGGGCCGGCTCCAGGTACCAGCGAAGGAAGCAGGTGCCTGGGGTGGCCAATAGAAAGGGGCGGCACTCCATCCCGTATTGGGGCGGCACGTCCGGGTCTTCGGCGGCAATTCGGCGGCGGTTCCCTCATTCTGTCTCTTCCTCTTCAGCGGCACTTCGGCGGGAACTCAACCATTTTGTTGTTGTTGGTTTTTTTCGCCGCTTGGGGCGGCAAAAAAGCTGGAGCTGGCCCTGCACATGAGGCAGGGGATGGAAGTTTGCTCTCTGCTGTTTCTGTCCTAGGATGGTGATGCTTTCCTCTCTAACACTGAGTGAGTGGCCTGCACGATATCTATCTTAGAAATTATAGAGACAAGGTCAGTGAGGTCATATTTTTATTGGGCCAACTTCTGTTGGTGAAAGAGACCAGCTTTCAAGCTACACAGAGCTTGTCTCTTTCACCACCAGAAGTTGGTCCAATAAAATAAATTTCTTCACCTACCTTGTATCTGTAATATCTTGGGAACAACAGGGCTACAACTGCAAACATATACTAGAAATTGTGAAGTGCTTTGACAGCTGCTGATGGAAAGTGCTCTAAAAGAGCTAGGTGGTATTATTATTATTATTTATTATTATCACGATCTATGGTGCCCAGGCTATATTGTATTGTATAATGAGGCTCTATTGTAATTGTTTCCTTTCACTAAGATATGGTCATTAGTTTACAAGCAAATTACAGTCATTTCCCAGTTGTCATTAAGGCTTCTTTTAAAAAGCGCTTCTTCCTTTTAGTTCTTGTTCACATACAGATCCATTCCACATGATTCCTTGGTTTCTCCTGGGGTATGCTGAACTGCTCCAACTTTTCCTAATTGTCAGTTTCTTGTATCTTTTTCACTACAGCTGTTATTTATTAAACAAGCTGCAGGATTAATTTTTATGGCAAGTATACTTTTATATGCACTGTACATACAAAATAATTGTCTTATGCCCTCTGGTTAAAGAAAAGAAACGTGTGCAATACAACACAGCACAAACTTTCAGTTCAAACGGCTTCAAGTTTGGGCCTCTCTAGGTTTCTCTGGTCAAGATTACAGTGAGAAAATGATCTGATCTCTCAGCTGTTGAAGGCATTGGGAGGTGCACAAAGGGATCTGTTTGTCAGTCAAGACTGATTTGGGAAGAATCAGCAGACACTGAAAGCTGTGTGTGTACCAGAGAGAGAGAGGTGCCCATCGTACTGTGCGTGTGTATGCGATCCTGTGTCAAGACACTATTAGTAGCACCCTGGTCACTGATGTCATTGCAGCATGAAGAAGGCTACAGGGTCAGCTATGAGCAATTAACCACTTTCTGTTGGGGGATTGTGAGCACCTGGGGGGTAATCACTGGGTTAAGGATGTAATTGGGAGGATATAAATGGAAGAAGCAGACAGTAAGGGAAAGCTCGGTAGGAAAACTTGCAGGGTGAGGGGTGGAGGCAAGAAGGCTACGGGGAAACCACGTCTTGCTCTAAGTCTGCAGTATTCTGTTATACTTTGCAAGAAAGGAATAAATACATAGGTGATGAATAGGGTAACAACCTGGTGTGTGTTTGTGACTGAGGCCAGGCAGTAAAGTACCTTGGGTAGTGACAGAGGCACCCTGTGGCATAGTAATGTGTGTGTGATCCTTGTGATACTCTGCAAACATGTCTACATGCAAACTAGAATCAAAATTTGCTTAATCCAAACTAAAGGTTTAGTTAAAGTGGTGCAAACCCCTGTGTGGACATGTTTATTTTAGTTTAAACTAGGTTTATTTCAGTTGAATTTAACTTGATCAGGAACAGGTTTAAGAGAACCCAAATGAGCCTCTCTTAAACCATAATAAGAGTGTCCACACAGAGGGTTGCTCCAGTTTAACTAAATTGATTTCAAACTCAATTTCAGTTAAGAGGGTGCAACTTTCTCTCAGAGGCAAGGCGCTGTCAGCACACTAAGGTTGTACTGCTTTAATCATGCTGGTATTGTAGTGTGGATGCAGTTATATCAATATTAAGGTACTTATAAAAGAATAGCTTATTCCTGTATGAGAAGGAGAATAAGCTATGCTGATGTAGCATTTTTATAGCGATATAACTGTGGCCACACTAGGAATTGTTTGGGTATAACTTCATCAGTAAAAAAAAAAAAATCAAAAAATCACACCCCTAACTGAGACAATAAATGCATAGGCCAGGCCCTGGTTATTTCCATTACAGTTTGACTGAAGAAAAACGTGTGTGTGTATGGCTGTCTATCTGTACTATAGTGGCATAACTATAGACACAGCCTATGCCAATGGAAAGCGTTTTCTGTTTGTGTAGGAACATCATCTTCCCCGAGTGACAGTAGCTAGGTACACAGAAGCTTTCTTCCATCATATAACTGTGTCTACACTGGGAGCTAGCTAGAAGAGTGTGGACTTTTCACACCGTGCCTGACATAGCTATGTTGGTTTAAATTTTAAGTGTAGACCAGGCCTGAGAGAGAGAGAGATCTCCCCATGGTGCTGTGTGTGTGTGAAATGTGTACTGTCCTTTCTCTACCAAGTCATAGGGTACACCATGAAATCTTTGTTTCTCTTTCAATGTCAAAAAGGATTTCCTCCCCCTTCAAATAAGGGAATTAATTTCCAAGAAAGTAGAAATGTCAATGGCAGAAATAAATCAAAATTGGACAGAGGATGAGCATTATCCAAAGTGGAGCAATTTAGTAAGATTGTTCCCCTCCCCCCAACCCAATGAAAATTAAATTATTAGCCCAGTAGTATAAATGATAGGGCAGTAGCAGTTGGAATCACTGTTTGGGATGAGTTCATTAGAAAGATGGCTTTAAAAAATAAAGGAGGATTTAAAAAAAATGATATTCTACTGTACTGATCATTGAATGGACTTTCACATATCAGTGATGGAATAATAAATACATTTCTACCAATGATAGATATATAAATAGCCAGACCTTTTCTTTCTTGGGTTAAAGCTGGAGAAAATCTCTATTAATATTCAAACATCAGAATAGATTGTATGTAAAACATCACCTGGAAATATAGTATTTGTTATCAGTGAGCTCACCAGTTACAAACAGTAAAAGTGTTGGCAAACTGAAATGAATCATAAAGCACATTCCAATTAGATCTGAAATTTACATACTGAAATCTAGTTGTTTTGTTTTTTGAGCAGTGAGAGGCTCTAACCAAGATAAAGTGTTCTGCTTAAAAATCAACAACTCCAGGATTTTACAAATTGAGATAATATTCTTGGTTAAAAGCTTTACTGAAGGGGGAAAAAAACTGTTCACAAAAATAAATCTTTTTTTGCAGAAATCTAGATCATATCACACCGAGTGTGTAAATACCGTTATAAATGGCATGTATATTTTGAAAGACTTTATGGCCTTCATTTTACGTCTAAGACACAACCCGCAGTGCTAGGTCTAGAGCAGGGGTAGGCAACCTATGGCACGCGTGCCGAAGGCGGCACGTGAGCTGATTTTCAGTGGCACTCACACTGCCTGGGTTCTGGCCACCGGTCCGGGGGGCTCTGCATTTTAATTTAGTTTTAAATGAAGCTTCTTAAACATTTTAAAAACCTTATTTACTTTACAGACAACAATAGTTTAGTTATATATTATAGACTTATAGAAAGAGACCTTCTAAAAATGTTAAAATGTATTACTGGCACGCAAAACCTTAAATTAGAGTGAATAAATGAAGACTCGGCACACCACTTCTGAAAGGTGGCCGACCCCTGGTCTAGAGGCTATGGTGTCTTAGAACTTTTCAAGACAGGGAAATTGACCAGCAGATATATAGTGGTATAATTATACCACTATAACTATGCTAATATAACTCCCTGTCAAGCTGTCCAGCGGTGGCTCAAGAGCATGAGTACCAACCTCATGGGAGGATTGTTAGGAAACAGGGCACAAACTCCAAATCGGTTGTGAGTGCTATCCTTAGATTTCACCCATCAACCATCAAATGTAAACTCCTCATTATAACAGCCAAAACATGGAGTCACAGACAGTTCCCTTGGGTGCTCTGATCTCTCTCGCCACCGCGTGAGCCTACCTTTGTGATGGATTGTCCCTTACACCCAAAATCACAGCACTATTCAGGTTACTCCTAGTCCCAAAGGACCAGTCACTTACCCCAGGTCAATTGTTCTTTAGATCTCACACCAAAGACAATGCTTGTAGCCAATCCTGTAATAAACTAGCTAAAGATGTATTATCCTGGAAAAGGAAACAAGAGAGTTATTTACAAGATTAAAAAAAGTAAACATACATACACACAAATGAGTTCCAATCATAAATTTCAAAATAAAACTATAATAAGCAAGCTCTATATGTCCTTTAGGGCTAACCCAGACAAAGCACTGGGGATCTTTTGTTTATGCTTGGTAATCCTTGCCTCTCAGAGTCCCGGTAGCATAAAGGCACACTTCCTCCTTGCCAGAATTTTCACCTGAATGTTTTTATAAAGTTTTGCCTCCACCTATTTGTATCACCTGAACCGATTTTCAGACACCAGCTAACAACCACTGATTTTCTTCCTGCCTTCATGTTAGGGCTGGTTAGAAATTTTCTGTTGCAGTGGGTTTGCCAACAACCACTTGGGGTTTCGATTCAGCAAAATGGTTTGTAGTAAGGTCTGCTTTCCACACTAAACGTTGCCTTTGGGGAAGCCCCCCGTATTTTTGCATTTTGGCTGGATTTTTTTAAATCTTCTGACAAAAAGTTAAAATTTCCCACGGAGAACGGCGACATAGTTTCATTATTATTTTTGTTTCATTTTCCCATGATAAAAAAAGAAACGCTTCTCTGGCAGCTCTGATTAACTGTATGTTTGTTTCCTGTTTGCCTTCTGTGTGAAGATTATTCATACATTGGGACACTGAGGTCACAGTACAAGTTTACAATTATGGGCCAGATCCTCAGCTGGTGTCAACTGGTCGGTAGCTCCATTGAAATCCGTGAAGCAATGCTGATTTACACCAGCCAAGAATCAGTGCGGTGCAGAATACAGAATGTTCCTTGTCCCTGCCCTGAGGAATTTGCAGTCTCAGTAGTGTAGAGAGCCAGAACCTTAACCGGCATAAATCAACGTACTCCACCGAAACGACTAGAGCTTGGCCCATTTACACCAGCTGAGGTTATGGCCCATGTGGCAGTTCTGCTCCTCCTCCCCACTGCTCTCCAGCATGGACCATGGGTTTAAGCCACAATCTTGCACTAACTATACTGGACCTGCCTCTGATCTTACGCCCACTACTTTTGCACCAGTGTAACCCCTTTTCCACTGAGTTATTTCTGATTTGCACCAGTGTAAGTGAGATCAGAAGTGGAGCCATTGTTTGCTTAAGGATAATGGATGAGAACTTCAGCTGGTGGAATTCAGCATAGATCCTTTGAAGCCCATGCAGCTAGGCCAGTTTACCCCAAGTAAAGATCTGGCCCCATAGCAGGTGGGCAATTCTGCTGCCTTTGGAAAGCAGCAGGCAGACGTCCGTGAACGTTCTCAGGTTCTCACTCACACTAACCTCACCCTCCCTGAAGCTCTGCTACAGGTCTTCTGAACTGCTTGGTCCATGGACAGCCTGAGAGATGCAGGAAACATCCTGAGGGACGCTTACTGAACTCGGGCTATGTCTATGCAGCTGCGCCACTGTAGCGCTTCTGGTGAAGCGGCTCTAAGCCAACGGGAGAGAGCTCTGCTGTCAGGTTCATCACTCCTGCCTCCGTGAGAGGCGGTAGCTGTGTTGTCGGGAGAAGCTCGCCAGCGCTTAGGTCGGTATAACTAATGTCACTTAGGGGTGGGAATAATTCCCACCCCTGAGCGATGTAAACTATACTTCAGTCAATTCTAGTGTAGACGTAGCCTCAGACTACAGCCTGGGGCTGCTAGGCTAGCTTCCTTCCCCCAGCTCCCGGGTCATGGAGCATCACCTCTCAGCACGATCGCCATGGAGAAGGCTGTGATTTCAGGGTGCACGGGAGCTGTGCCGACTTCTGAGTGGTGCAGAACTCAGCTTTGTAGAGGTCCCTTGGCCAATCAGCTCCAGCACAACCCCTTCCTCTTGTGAAGCTGAACTCTGTGCCACAGTCCCTGTGCAGCCCCGTGGTACTATTTTTCGGAGATTTTCCAAGTCAAGTCCAATGCAAGACTGAGATTGAGCTAAACCGAGTGACTTTAGGATCTTTGCCCACATTACAGTAATAAGATTTTGCAAACAACAACAAAACACATGCCTTGAGCTTACAATGTGTGTGAAATGTGTTGATTCCATACACACCGGCTCCTCTTGGTGTTTGAGTAAGCACTTGTACTGGTAGATTGCAACGTCTTGGGTGAGGTGTTTAATAAAGGGGCAAGTACTGCAGTATTATTACTTATTTATTTGTTACCGTAGCGCCTCGGAGCCCTAGTCATGGACACACACACCCCGTTGTGCTAGGTGCTGTACAAACACAGAATAGAAAGACAGTCTCTGCCCCAAGGTAGTCAACAGATGGATAGAGACAGAGTGGGGAGTACAAGGAAACAATGAGACAGTGTTGATCAGCATGCTAGGTAGTGGTCTCAGCACAACAGCCGCATAACCTTTATCAAGTTTTATGTAGGCCTCTGTCTTCATCCCACACTGCAATGGGTTTTGTTTGGAAATTACCCAAATGCATCTGCTCTCACTAGCAGCTCCCGCTTCCTGCTCCAGGAGTCCCACATTATGTTTGGACCGGCCAAGATTATGTGGTACTTATGGGTGCGCGCGCACACACACACACACACAAGCATGGGAAGCAGTCAATATCCGTGCAGTCAATATCTGTGCAATAGTTTCCTTGACCAGGACTCAGTGCTTTCAAGGGCCAAATGCTTTTGAGTCCCACCGAAATCTGTTGAGTTGAGGCAGGGCAGCATCTTGCAATGTTGTGCCCTCAGTGTGTATAGATTCCATCGATTCCTGTTTATTTATGTGTAGACTGATCATTGGTCTTGACTAGAGGCTGTTTGAAATGTACACTAAAAATTAGGGGTCTGATTTGCCGCTATGTTTCTCCAGTTATACACAGCTGTAACTCCTGTGAAATTAACGGATTTACTTTGGTGTAAAACTGGAGTAATGGAGATGTGAATCAGGCCCCAGGTCTCTCAAAGAGTAGCACAATGCTAGTAATGCAGGTGATCCATCAGGCCCAAGGTAACACAGTCAGTGTCAGTTCCTCAAAGGCTTCCTCTCATCTTTCTGCTGGGTCAGATGCCCTTCTTCAGTGTGAGATGCAAACACAACAGAAAGAACTTAACCCAGGAGTTTGTCAGCCTTTAACTCCAATTACATCACACTGACTTCAACCAAAGGAAGAGGAATGGTTTGGAAAGTGGGGAAGCCACAAGAATTAACAGTGTCAACTCCTGGCCTGTCTTCAATAAACTGCAATGGACTGAAGCCACAGCCGCTGTGGATCTGCTTCGGAAACACAAAACCAGGTTAATGTGAAAGGGTCTCTTTGTTGAGTTTGGTGTGTGTGTGTATGGGGGCGGGGGAGGAAGAGGCATTCAGCTGAAGGAAAGCCAGATCTGGAGATAAAGGGTATTCCTGGTAATGACGGTTTAACAATAAGCGGAGGTGGGGCTGAACGCCACCAGAGAAAAGGAAATCTCATCATTACCCCTTCTCTTTGAACACTGCTCCTGCTTTTGTGAAAAATGCCATGAGATCTTTAATGTCCACAAATGGTCAGGATTTGGGGTTTGCCTTATCTTAAATATGGTCTCCTCAGAACCATAGCATCTCCTAGCATGTTGGGGAATTGGGTTAGTACTCACTCAGGGCGGATTGTTACCAGATACGTTCCCATCAGCACTTCCTCCAGAACATAGCTGTTCTCTGAAGGAAGGTCTCCCATCCAAGTATTTGGCAAGGCCCAACCCTACTTAATATCTGAGGCCTTTATTTGATGTTTTGACTGCTGCTGCCCATCTTCAATGAAGTGCTGCCTCCTTCTTTTTCTTAAGAAGTTACCATGGCTTTATGACTCATCCAGCTACATTAGTTCTCTAGAAGTCTCCTTCCAGTGTATGCTAACGTGCATTTGTCTATGCTGAATAATTTGATCTGCTAGTAAGTTGCCCCATTATGTAGTTTTCTTAGGTCCCTCTGGAGTTCATCACAATTCTCCCTAGTCTTGACTTACCTAAGTAAGTCATCAGCAAAATATTTCACTTAATTACTCAAACATTTCTTCCAGATCAATGTTTCTCAACCGGTAGGTTGCAACCACCGGGGTGGGGAAGAGGTCAGGGAAGTGTGAGTCATTGAAAATTTCATCATAGTCTAAAGCAAAGAAAATCTCACTCCTCCAGTCTCCACCCACCTTTACCCTTCCAGGTCATGTGTTTCCCGTCAATTTCTCAACACACCCACAGATATAACTCTGCATAATTTATCATCATCATTGATATTGTTTACTCATACTTCCATAGTAAATGTAAGGGGGCCGTAACAATTTTTTACTTTAAATAAGGGGTCGCCCACCTGAAAACTTTGAGAAACACTGTACTAGATCATACTTCCCGTCCTTTGTAAACCACCACCCACGCTATATGGGCCTGGTCCTACTCACATTGATGTCAATAGCGAACTTATTTCTATTTCAATGGGCGCTGGTTTAGGTATCATCATTATAATATTAATTATTGTTATAATTTATTATTCCCCAACCCTAATTGCAGAAGCATCCCCCTGTTAAGCACTTTCCAAAAACTTGGGGATACGTCTCGCAAATTATTTCCATACTGGCCATTTGCCATTTATTTCCTACACTCTGTTTTCTGTCTCACCAAGTTTTTAATCTATGACAGCACTTTATCTCCCAACCCCATGATTGTAAAATTTCCTTCAGAGACTCTAGTGAAGGACTTTATCAAAAGCCCTTTGAACCTCTCCATAAATTATATCCTCTGGTTCTCCTTCTCCTGCCATTTTATTAACTCTTTCAAAGAATTCATATGGATAAGGGAGGCATGATTTACCCACATTCTTTTGTCCCTACTATATTATGCTCATCAAGGTTCATTTAGTACACTATTATAAAATTACCTTCTATTTTTTCTGTTAGTGAAGCATGTTTCACCAGTCTGAGATCACCCTTAGCCAATTTTCTAAGGGGGGGTACAACAATCCACTGATATTGTACCTGTAGTTAAAGACAAATGTGAGGGACCAGATCCTTAGCTAATGGAAATCAGTATAGCTTTGTTGACTTCCATGCAATTATGCTGATTTATGTAAGCGAGGATCTGGCCCCATTAATTTTTGTGGATAGCAGTTATTTCATCCTTTAAAACCTTTGGAACTCTCAAAAGAAATGTAATATGAGCCTGGTGTTTTGCTGCAATTGCAGCTTTTACGTTGTTCCATAGCCTCTAAGTCTTGCAGTTTTTCACTTTCATTACTCGTAAAGAGTAATCCTGGGATAGATATTTAGCCTCATCCTCTAACGTTCTGAGCAGGAGCGTCATTTCAGAAAAATTCAAGGGGGAGGCCAAGTTCTGTCAGTATATGGAATATTATGTGTTTATATTGTATCCTGCAAAGTTGGGGGTGGGGAGGGAGGCTTAGGGAGTTCAAAAAGTGGAGTATATAGAGTTATGAAAAGTCAAGGGTTGGGGACAACCTCACTCCATAGCAAACGACACCCCACATTCCTAATAGAGCTAGTCAGTAATTTTTCAGCAGAAAGTATTTCACTGGAAATTGCTGATTCATTGAAACCAACATTTTCTATGGGAAAGGGCTGGTTTTGTGGCACTTCTTCTTTACTCAAAACAATTTTGGGAAAAAAGTTTCAAAATGGTTCAAATGTTTTGTTAAATGTTTTCTGAGCAAATTTTGTTTTCAAAATGATTTTTTCATTTTTGAAATATTAATAATTTTTTGAAAAATTAAAAATGGTCAAAATGGAAGCAAAGTTATTTGAAGTAATCAAAATGGCTGTTTTGATATACTTCAGCTTTTTTTTTTCTTCAGATTTTTCGTTCACAGAAAATTTTTTGTCCCAATTTGGGACAGAAAACTGTTTCCTACCCAGCTCTATTTATGACCAAATCAAAGAAATGGTAGCATGGCCCAGTAGTTCGAGCATTGAACTGAGTCTCATGAGAGCTGCGTTCTATTCCTGGCTCAGTCACTGACCTGTTGTGTGCCCTTGGCAAGTCACTTCTGCTCTCCGTGCCTCAGTTTCCCCTACCACAATTTTTGTCTTGTCTATTTAGATTGTAATATCTTTGGGGGCTGGAATTGTCTCTTGCTATCTGTTGGTACAGTGCCTAGCACACTGAGGCCCCATAATAGCAATCATAATATGTCTTCTCTGAAATTTCTTCCTTTTATATTTGATTCTCCCCTTATACCTTTGTGATCTAGTAGATTTTTCCCTGTGGTTCTTGCTTCTAATATAGTTAAATATCTTCTCATTTTTTGCCTAATGCAACAATATTGTCTCAAGGAAAATCCAGATATTGAGCATCCTATAAAATCAACTAGGAATATTTCACTTCAACCCCTAATAGACTGCATGCATAACCCCTCTCTGGTAGGTGATATTGGATGATCTATGTTTACTTACTTCCACATTTGTTCCGAGCAATGTTTCTATAGTGAAAAGTTAAAACGTGGCCCAAATGAGCACCAGGACTCCTGTTCTCTGTACCCGTCACTGCCACAGGGTCTTCCCCTGGTCCTGATTTTCAGTGGTGCTGAGTACCTGCAGATCCCATTGACCTTCGCTGCTCAGCACCCTGAATGAGGCTCAGGTCGAGCACACAGAAAATGAGGCCCCAAAAGGAGTGGTTCTGACAAATGGGGATTTGACTTTGTTGTGCCTCAGTTTAGTCAAGTATAATGGGCACGACGATCCTTGTCTACCTCACTAGACGCCCTGAGTCAAAATTCCTCTAGGCTTCCAAGCCCCCTCCAAGGCACTCAAATGAAAGGCGCCCTATACAGTAATTGCTACGTGTTGATTTTGCATGACACCATGTGATAGGAAACAGTCTGCAAGGCACGGCTAGAAAAGAAAGTTAATTTTATGGTGAAAATCCTTTCTGCGGAAAGCGAAAGATTTACTGCTAAAATGCCAAAATCAGCTGACGCCTTTTACAGCCGTTACAAATGGATTTGAGACAACGCTACATTGCAGTTAATTCCAACCACCGAGGAACAGTAGAATGCTCACAAAGCTGTGACTGTCAGCACTGTTAGCCTGGTTTGTAATGTAGTAGATTCTGGGTACGTCTACACTGCAATAAAACACTTGTGGCTAGCCTGTGTTAGCTGACCCAGGGCTATAAAATTGCAGTGTGGACATTCAGGCGGGAGCCGGAGCTCTGACACCCTCTGCAAGGGTCCCAGACTCAGCCTCCAGTCTGAGCCCGAACAATTACAATGGAATTTTACAGTCCGAGCCCTGTGAGCCTAAGTTGGCTGACTTGGGCCAGCCAAGAGTGTTATATTGTAGTGTAGACATACCCGAAAAGGCCAGATCTCCAGTTGGTGTAAGTCATGGCTCCATTGACTTCAGTTGAGCTCCAGTGATTTACGGCAGCTGAGGTTCCGGCCCATCTTCTAACATGGAGACAGAAAAGACATCGCATCTGTGAGAGGACCATTTTCTGGCCTTATTGAGGGCTCCGTTGTGGATTTACCACAAACCCCCAGTAAGGGGCAGCATGTAGTTGCACTGGCCTGTGAGAAGAGCAGGCTCCAAATTGTGATTGAGTCACAATTGCTGCCCTGGTTCCTCCCTTGTTCTGGAAGGAAATAATCTGTGCCAGCCCTTCACCTAGTGTGGATTACTTCCCCTTCCATGCTGGCTCAGTTACACTGGTTGGCATGCTGGGTGGAAGGGGGAGGGGGTGCGGCAAAGTCAATGCTCCACCCACTGCCCTGTCCCCACCCACCTGCACTGGAAAGGAAGTAATGGCCCCATGGAGAAATCGATCCTACCCTGTGCTGCAGGTAGCCCACAGAGAGGAATAAGGAGCTGTCTTATGCCACTCACTCCCCTGTGGAGGTACCTAGAATGAGCCATAATTTCACCCATCGCAATGAAAAGCTGCAATTCTCCCTTTTCTCTCTCTCTGCCTCACTCCCCATTTAGCAGCATCACTCATGACCCTTTCACATCGAAGAAGATGTCACCGCCGGATGATAGACGACAAGACACATGCATGATTGCTAAGGGCCTATTAAAAAATGAGACACCTTTGAATTCACTGAGTAATAACAGGCATGGAGTATGCTTTATTAGTCTCTCTCACGCTCTTTTTTTCCCTTTTTTTTTATGAAGAAGTGATGGATGTTCCTGTGGAAAGATATAACACGCCCTCCCGAATGAGATGCTCTTACATCTCCCATCAAAATTCCTAGGTCAAAGGAAAGGCTTTAATTTCACTGTTAACACTCAGCCAAGTGAAATATGTGCTAGGTGTGAAAGACACCTGTTCTCAGTGCAAAACTGCGGAGAAATTTGAAAAAAGACGTGAAAGGCTACCCGGCAATTTGGCTGTCACTCGTTTTCTCAGGAAACTTCCGAGTGATGTGTGTGGATGTGCATGTGCATGTGCGCCTGTGTTTATTTCATACATACATATGCCCCAAGGAAAACTAGCCCTTGTAGTGAAAGATACAAAGAATCAATTTAAAATCCCATCTTTTATTACTTTGCTGAGTGCTAATCTCCAAGCCTTTTGCTAGTATGTGTTTACCTGAAGCCTGCCCAGCTTGTTGGGAGTCTTTTCATTGACCTCAGTAGGTCTCACTGATCTACTCAGATTGGTCCATTGTACCTATATCACAGGCTCTCAGTAGAATAGCAGATTTTAATACAATATAAAAACAGTCAAACAGGCTTACACCCATCCATCATACCAGGAGAAACACACAGACACCCGACAGTATCCCCCCCAATCCTAATAACATCTCCCAACCCAGCTTCCTCCCTGCTCTTAAACATCTTGGAGTCATCGTGGCTAGTTCTCTGAAGACGTCCACGCAGTGTGCAGCGGCAGTCAAAAAAGCAAACAGGATGTTAGGAATCATTAAAAAAGGGATAGAGAATAAGATGGAGAATATCTTATGGCCCTTATATAAATCCATGGTATGCCCACATCTTGAATACTGCGTACAGACGTGGTCTCCACATTTCAAAAAAGATATACTGGCATTAGAAAAGGTTCAGAGAAGGGCAACTAAAATGATTAGGGGGTTGGAACAGGTCCCATATGAGGAGAGATTAAAGAGGCTAGGACTTTTCAGCTTGGAAAAGAGGAGACTAAGGGGGGATATGATAGAGGTATATAAAATTATGAGTGGTGTGGAGAAAGTGAATAAGGAAAAGTTATTTATTTGTTCCCATAATATAAGAACTAGAGGCTACCAAATGAAATTAATGGGCAGCAGGTTTAAAACAAATAAAAGACGTTCTTCTTCTCACAGCGCACAGTCAACCTGTGGAACTCCTTGCCTGAGGAGGTTGTGAAGGCTAGGACTATAACAGGGTTTAAAAGAGAACTAGATAAATTCATGGAGGTTAAGTCCATTAATGGCCAGGATGGGTAAGGAATGGTGTGTGTCCCTAGCCTCTGTTTGTCAGAGGGTGGAGATGAATGGTAGGAGAGAGATCACTTGATCATTACCTGTTAGGTTCACTCCCTCTGGGACACCTGGCATTGGTCACTGTCGGTAGACAGGATACTGGGCTGGATGGACCTTTGGTCTGACCCAGTATGGCCGTTCTTATGTTCTTATCCCACCCCACCTTCAGGATGTGTCTTGGGAGGACAAATGGGTCTTACAGTATGCCCTGAATGGAACCAAATCTGGGTGTTGGTAAACCAAGGAGAACAGTGAGTTGTTTAGCTAAGGGCCTCTCACTGAGCAAAGGTTGCTGTCAGCACCTTCCTCTTTATACCAGAAAGGAGCTGTTCGCTCAGAAGCTTCAGGTGATCTCAGTGCACAAGAAGAGAATTGACCTCAGATAGCCAGGATGCAAGCCTTGTAGGTCTTTAAAAGTCAAAAGCAAGGCCTTTAATGTAGCCTGGAAGATGATATGCAGTGTAGGGCACTGGGATAATGTGCCTTGTGCATGAAACTCTGCTTAACATGCGGGCTGTCTCATTCAGCACCAACTGCAGCTTCCCCCCTGCATCAGTCTAATCTCTTATTGTATGGAATGTGTATTCATCCATCTCATTAACAATCCGTGGGCAATGTATGTAGCCTGGCAAAGACACATTTTAACATAGTATTTCAGAATGCTCTCTTTCCCTGGAGCCTTTACAGCTACCTCCCTTAAAATGTGTTTAATGAATAGAGTATTTATTGTATGCAAATTCAATCCCAACTGCTGATCCAAAGCTTGCATTTTGCTGATTATAAAACAGATGCTTATCTGCTACACTGCAGCTCACTTCCAATAAGTGTGTTAGCAGCAGTCTCTGGGCATTTATTTAATCAAAGGTGTTCACTGTGTCTAACCCAGGCCCTGAGCATGTTGCAAAACTTATATCAAACAAATCTAACAAAATATGAGAGCTGTGTAGGCCCATGGATTGGAAAATAAAAACCACAGGCCTGCTACAGTATATTCCCAATGCAACTAGCAATCTGGTGCAACATCTTCCAGCCCATCACTCAAACACCCCAATTCATTCATCCCAAACAACCTGCATCTCCAGGAAAACTGAGAGGTGAAATTCACTTCTGTGTGGATGGCCAGCAAAAGGTTGGCCTAAGGTCTTTACCTCACTTACATCCAGGGCCGGCTCCAGCATTTCTGCTGCCCCAAGCAAAAAAAAAAAAAAAAAAAAAAAAGCCGCGATCGGCGGTGGCAGTTCAGCGGCAGGTCCTTCGCTCCTAGAGGGAGTGAGGGACCTGCCGCCCCCGAATTGCCGCAGGTGCCGCCCCTCTCCTTTGGCTGCCCCAAGCACCTGCTTGTTAAGCTAGTGCCTGGAGCCGGCCCTGCTTACATCCCTAGGTTAGATAGAGGCCTTTTGCTCATTCTCTGCACAGGCCAATTCCATCCTGGAAGAAGGGCCTAACCCTTAATTAATACACAATAATTGTGTAAATCTAAATTAACCACATAGTTATTTACTTTTAAGGTGCTACAGAAAAATCCTTTTTTAGCCACTCTGGCCTACTCCTAAGGCCATTTTGGCATCTAAATAAGGGCCTGATTTTCAGAGGTGCTGAGCACCCAGAAGCTCCCAGTCATTTCAGTGGGAGCTGCAGCTGTTCAGAACCTCTGACAATCAGGACAATTATTTAGGTGCCTAAATACAGAATTAGACCCAGATGAGGGTCTAAGCCTTAGAGCCTACATTTAGATACTTTGGTCACCTTCCACCACTAAAAGGTATCTGGATGATTTCAGGTCCCTTCCTGAGGGGCTGTTTCCCTCCCTCCCAAGACATTTTTGTATGAAGTTGCCAACTGTTGAAACTTGCCTTCTCTCTAGACCTTCATGCATCTGCTGACCCTCACCAACCCTCTTCATCTGAATGGCTGGAGAGGGCCTGGGTGTGTTGGAAGCACTGGCTGAGTGACCCTGGCTCCACACTCAAGGACTGGCCTGAGGTCAGTTTTCAGCAGGCACCAGAAGCTGGCAACAGGTCCTTGGAAGAAGGGAACGTGGTCTTCCTCCTCTCCACTGCTGAAGATGGAGCTTCTGCCAGGCTGGATTCCTGAGGCATCTGGATAGTGTCTGTCAGCAAGGTGTGATATTAAAGGGATGGGGAAGCAGAGGGGGTTCTCTCCCTTTCAGAGCGGGTGGCGAACTGGGCTGTAGGGGCCAGCAAGCCAGACAGATTCTTCTGACTGCCTCCACACAGGTGTAGCTAGAAGGCTGTATGTGCATCAAGGGTGCTGTCTGAGAGCCCGTCATTAGCAAGGAAGCACAGCCC
Source organism: Emys orbicularis (assembly GCF_028017835.1). Classification (NCBI taxonomy): domain Eukaryota; kingdom Metazoa; phylum Chordata; order Testudines; family Emydidae; genus Emys; species Emys orbicularis. The sequence continues at coordinate 7,571,418 of NC_088698.1, read as the reverse complement.
AGGCCCTTGGAGGGGTCACTGGTGATATTTGTCTCCCTGTTAAGAAGGGCGCAGGGAGGGGGTGAGGCTGAGGTGTCTGTATGTATATCAGTTGAAGTGATCTCTTTCCATTTCGTGTTGTGCTTGTTAACAAAGTTAACCTGCTGGCTTTCCCCAGACTGCCTGGCACCAGTGGTCATTTCTGTAGGCTATAAGACTTGTCAATTTAAGCTGTACGGACAGGTGTAAATCTGTCCTGGCATTCCACCCTCCCAGCGCCTCCGCACCTGAGGAGTTCTCCTTTATTACAGAGAGCAAGCAAATAAACCCAACAATCGTTTTGCCCTTCAAACGAACCCCCCACCGCCAGTTAACAACCCGCCCCCCCCCCGGTGTATTGGTTTTTATAGCGTGCCTTAAAGTAAACCCCCCTCAGCTGTTTGTTAAAGCAAAGCAAATAAGGGCAATTCCAGCTCACACACAAATCCACTTGTTTGCTGCAGACGGCGTTTAAGAAGGCAGCAGCAGAACAGTGAGGGAACGGAGGAGACATGCCTGGTGTGTTCGGAATAGACTCATTATCGGGGTGGGAGACAGACAGACAGACAGACAGACAGCCCAGCAGCAGAGCCTGTAGAAAAACTCTGATGGTTTTAAAGTGATTCCCCCCCCCCCCCCAATGAAACAATTCGACACATTTTGGGGGGAAACAACTGCCAGGGGGTCTCTTTGTAGGGGGGAAATGGAAATTGTGGTGGGGGGAAATGCACTTTGAAAAATGTGAAATACGTTGCTAAAATGCATTTAAAAAATGGAGCTTTTGGGTAATAAAACTGCATTTAGCTTAATTTTTTTGCCAAGAAGTCAATTTTTTTGCCGGGGAAAAAAAAATGCAATTTTTTTCTATCAAAACGTTGGAAAATCGTTGAAAAAACTTATTTCTGAAATTTCAAAAAGTGCAGCGTTTGACCAGATGCGTCCATCTGCCTGAGATTCTCTTGGTTTTCTCACTTTCCATTTGACCCCCTAGTACCCGCAGACTGCACCCTTACCCCTTAGAGGAGTTCTTCGTAAACTTGAGAGGGATTTTTGTTTTTAGCAGTTATCTCAAGAAGCAGTTGCTCCTTCATCAATCCAAAGGTCCCCATGTTTTTCATTAAGAGACTGGGGAGAGTTTCCTAGCAAGAATTGCTTTAATCTTGACTGAGTTCTGAAAGCTACAGGTTTTCAATTCTTCTAGGCCACCTTTGATTTATTTATTTTTTTAACTCAATATTATGAATCCTACCTACAAGCTTAAATCCTTCCTGGCCAGATCTTCCCCAAAGTAACCATTCTGTGGATGTAGCAAACCCTAATTAATTATAACTTATCTCATAACTTGTCAGCATCAGATGTTTGATCCTGTTTAGAAACCATATTCCCAGGCGACCAAGTACTCTGGGAATAGGTTGATGGTGCTGAATAGTGATTTAATGGACGCATTAATGCTGAGACAGATAACTATATAGGCATGTTAAGTAATACATCAGGAATACTTCCCGAGAAGCAACTTTACAACTCACTACAGACCTGCTAACTGATCTTATCCCCTTTACTTCGAGCTACAGAGATGGACATTGTGAATTTCCCTAGTCTCACATCGCTTGATTCTTTTTCTTTCTATACGTATTCTTGTTTGTTCGCTCTCTGTGTTCTTTGCTTTCTGTCTTGTCTTTTTGGACCAGCTGAGAGTATCTCCCCACACACCACATGTTCTCCTTTGTGGTCTGCAGAAAATGTGAGGGATCTTGTATGCCTAACTAAAAATGTTTTAAGGGGGGGAGGAGAGGGACATTGCTTATTAACAGGTTGTTTTGATTTTTTTAAGCAAACCGAAGTATTGGCTTCCGTTGGGTAACTGGGCTGGCGTAGGGGGAGTTACGGAATAAAATGGGTAAGAGAGACTCGCCCCGTCTGTATGTTTCTAGGTCTAATCTCTAAAACGCAGCCGGCAGGTGGGCTCCATTGGTATTTTGAAAGGCTGCGCCCCATTTCGAACGGGACTGCTCTGTCTCCGTGCGGTTCCTGCCTCGAGGCGTGTGGATGTTACAACAAAAGGAATGTGGCGAAGTGACAGTCCTGCGCAGCAGTTTCTCCTCTCAAGTCTCCAAGGGCCGTCGGTTCACGTCCAAACAGCGGGGCTTCGCGGCACCCCTCTGGGGCAGAAGAACCTTTGGGGCTGGGAGGGGAGAGGAGAAGCGGGGCGGAATTTGCTACGTTTCCAAAAGTTTCCTTCGAGCGATCGGCCTGACCTTGCCCCTGGGCATAAGGTGGAGGGAGGGCTGAGGCGGGGGGAGCGACAGACGACTCGATACCCTGCGGTTAAAACGGCTACGTCCTGCGGCAGTGGGGTGTGTCCTGGCTTTGCGAAGTAGCCCGCTCAGAAGTGAGACGACACTTGCACCTGGTGGCAAAACACGGTCGCGGGTGGGTGGGGTGGTAGCCGTGTGTGTGTGGGGGGGGTTGTGGGTGTTTTTGTTTTTTTACACACCTTCGAGGCTGGACGGATCTTTTGACGTGGGAAGCAAAAAAACACCCGCTGTTCACGTGCCCGACAAAACAGGGCTCGGGTGGATGGGGAGAAGGGACACGCGCTACGTGGGGAGGGGGTTGCTTGGGGAGAGCCCTGTCATGCGTGGTCAGAAGTTCGCAGCAATCTGGCGAACTTGAGGGGTGTCCGCTCAAGGGGGAGTCACGGCAGCGCCCTGAGCCACCAAGGCATGGTGCTACTTAAAGGCAGCCAGGCGGGTAAAAGACACATTAGTTAGGGCTGCAAAGGAGAGGCGTTCACTTTGCGGCGTTCACTCATGAGTCCCCTTCGACTGGGGCCAGCCCCTGTGTTTGGTGAACACCAGGGGCAAGGGCTGCGCCTCTCGAATGAAAGATCCCCGGCAGCTGCTTGTCTGGGTCTCCCCCCGTCCTACAATCCTGTTCTAATATGGGTGGGTTGAATCTCTCATCATCCAGGAATAGCTGCCCAAGTCTACTTGGAGAACTGGGTCCCCTGTCATACACCAACAGCTGATCCTACAATGGGATTTGGCTGGCAGGATCTTACAATAATATAATATCCTACCGCTATACTAATAGCTGAGTGATCGGATCTCTCTCGCTCTCTTTCCAGCAGCCATCAGAAACTATAAACCCCATAAAATCTGCCACTAACTTTTTAGGAAACTCTATTTAATCAGACGCCGCAAAAGACCTTCCCCCCCACCCCCAGCTGTCTTCAATGAGCTATGATCCATCTTGCGCAGGACCCTGCACATCTACGTGAAGATGCAGCCATGTTCCACCTCCCTGCCGTCGTGCCGTGGCGTTCCAAGCCGCAGACACGGGCTGGCTCCTTTCAGATCGCGTCCACTCGAGTGGCTAATTGCGACCTTGGAAACAATCACTTCCCTGAGAAACGGGTCGGGGGAGCTCCTGGAAATTCATGGACATCTAAATACACAATTTCTCCGGCTCCTTCGGCCGGGCCGACACAGGCAGGCACATGGGTGCAAACATACCCACGTGCTATGTATCTGTCTCTCTAGATGGACAAAGAAATTTACAGTTCGTGCAATTTCCTTCCAGATAAGACCCAGGCGAGTACCTCATTACAAATTGTTTTTACAGATGGCTAAGCCCCCAAAAGGAATTTTGTTTTTAATTACAGGTCGGAGAGCGAGATGAGGTTGGGAGCTTTTAATTTTTTTTCACGGTTACCTATTTTTTTTTCTCTCTAAACCACTGATCAGTTTAGGTGATTGATTTGATTCTTTCTTTCCCCATTTTTCAGACAAAGATCCCCACAGCAGAATCACAAACTCTTATTCTGAGGAACAAAATCGGAGGGGCTAGAAAAACTCTGCATGAGAATACACCTCCGTGGGTTCTCTCCAGAGAGTGAAAGCCAGCTGCCCTTAACCCTGCAGGGAAAACTCAACGTGCAGTCACTGGGAGTTGAGCAGGAAAAGGGGCTGCAGAATTTGGCCCACGGAAGTTCAAATGTGAGCTCTTGATTTGCTCTTTGGCTGCTGGATTCTTGAAAGGGGGCATGTACCTTTTTGTGGCCCGAGTGGAGTTTCAGGGTGCTCCTTTTGTCTTGACAATATAGACCGAGGCCGCCTTAAAAGTAGGACATCAGCCTACTCTTCCTTTCCCGGGACTGGAAAGGCACCAAATAAACAAACAGTAGCCTATTTTGAAAAAAGGGAGCCCCCTACTTTGCAAATAAGGGGATCAGGTCAGCTGGGAACCTTTTAAAACAAACAAACAAACAAACAAACAAAACCACAAGCCCACTTCGAAGGTTGATTTGACTAGTCAGGAGACCTGAAGGGTTGCTCGTTATTAGCATTTATTACCTGGCTTTTACTCCAGGAAAGCTCCTATTTACCTGGGGGCTTGCCTGAGTAAAAATGCACTTCTAATTTGGGGTCTGACCCTAAATCCACTGTAGTCACTGCCAAGACCCCCATCTACTTCAGCGGCTTTTAGATTCATAGACCCCCAAGGCCAGAAGGGACCACTGTGACTTCCTACATAATGGAGGCGGTAGAACTTCCCCGACATCATTCCCGGAGCAGATAGTTTAGGGGAACAAAACATCTGATGTTGATTTCAAAAGATGGGTTCTTTCCCTGCCTGCCATTGATTTCGAAAGGTTTCACGCAGAGTTTTAACGGAACCTTGCCACCCTTTGCTGGGGGAGGGGGGGGAGAGAAAAGGTGTTGTGGTTTGCAGGACACCGCGTTGTTAGCAGCATGGCCCGGTGCGGTTGTGTGCGCCACGGCGGATTAAGTGGTGTCCCCGAAAGATGGGCTCAGACATGAGATAATGAGGCTCTGTGGCAGTGCAGGGTCCGCTTTAAGTTTTCCCATGGACTAGAGCTGTCGCCAGTTCACAAAACTAGCGTGTAAGGCAGCCGCACGCTACTCACATCCAATTTGTCCGGCACAAAAGCTGATCCCCAAATCCCCACTAACAACCCGGTACCCGGAGACAATTCCTATAATGTTTAGTTTGATTCATTTCGGGACTAATTAACTGGAATCCCACCTCCCTCCTTTTTACAGTGCCCAATTAATCTGCAATGTATGTCAAAGGGCTGGAGCCCACCTTAGACTAGTGAACCCTTGTTAGGATGTGTAGCCCCCTCTATACTGATCTTATTAGGAACCCCCCCACACACCCACACACTTCTGCTGCTCCGTGCAAATAGTTGTGGGTTGGGGGTTTATGCGCGGAGAGTTTCGCTTTCCAAATTGTAATAGGATTTCTCCAGCTCCCCCTCCCCGCACCCTCTTTGCAGTTCACGACAAGACATGGCTTTTAGGAGGTTTAAGATGAGCGCAGAAGGAACGCAAGGGAGATGAAGTTCTCTGGGCAGAGGAAGCCAGCCCCTTTGTGCATCTCTGGATTTGCTGTAAAACGTTCCACATTTAAAAACAATGGGGGGGGGGGAGGGTGCAGGGGGGAAGGAACCCGAAGCGACTTAAAAAGAGAAACGCTTTGAGCTGGCTGGCTGGTGGATGCGTTATTACCTTTGATTCTTCCGATTATAGCGATTTATCAACGTGTAGGTGCATGAACGCGCAGTGACAGGGTATTTTATGAGACTTCTCTACTAAGCGGTGTATCACTTTATTTCTGTATTAGCTTGGGGTGGGGAGGTAGATTTTAAGCAATCGGAGGGAGGGAATATAAAAGGAATTTATTAGCTTTCAGCCCATCCGAGGAATAAGCATTGATTTTATTGACCTAATTATGCACCAAATGACCTCGGCCATCGATCACATAAAATTAAGGGTTTTTTTTTTTAAATAAAAAAGAAAGAGTTGGGGAAGGAGGTGGCAGATAAAGGGTCTTTTTTAAATATACTTGCAAAAGCAGGAGGAACAAATAAAGCCGATAATGTATTTTTAAAGCCTTTACAATGGAAATGTAATACAATTCTCCCAGGCAGGAGATGGAAAAATTGCGCTGGCCGTCTTTTGTAAACGAAAGCTTTCATGCTGCATTCAGATCCGGTCAGTTGGGCTAAAATATCATTAAACAAATGGACACCAGTTTATTTTTACTCCCGTCCGCCCCCCAGCTGCATTGGGTCGCCGGCGAAGAAGGAGTAGCTGAAATGTAACAGGCGAACCACAAGGCAGAGTTTGTTTGATTGTAGCGATTTTTCTTAATAAGGTTCTAACAGACTCAAAGCTAATCAAGAATCAAACATTCTCTCCCTTCATTCCCGCTAGCCTCTAGAGGTTTTCTATAGGATCTAATTAGTCTCGATATTGCAAGCGGAATGATTTTACTAAGTATACACCTGAAAACACCTGTCCTAGGTAAAGGTCTGTTCTTGTCATCCCTTGATTTCATCTGCAGTTGGAAATCACTGGTTTTTTTTTTTTTTAACTGATCCTGATAACTGGAGAGATTTCAGGACCTGGGATTTGACTGAACTGTCTGAAAAATAAGCACAGGAAGGGACTTCAGTTTTTGTTTGATTATTGTTGTTGGTTGTTCGAGGTCATTGTAACGTTTTTGTTGCTACACACACACACACACACACACACACACACACACACACACACACACAGAGGAACTATTCGTGTGTATTTGACAGCACACTTCTCCTCCTTTGTACCACTTTAAAAGAATAAGCGGGTCTCCTGTCTCCTTGTCCAATTCGGCCATCAAAGCAAGAAAGAGATCGGCCTTTTAGATCAATTCTTTTATCAATAATCCTCAGTCTCTTTTCACTCCCAGCCACTTCTTTGAGTTGGGCCAGTAGGTGCCTCTTATCACAAAAGGTATGATCCCATATGCGATGTTAAACTTTTTAGAAACCATTCTTGCCCAACTCTGCTGCTAACTTCAAGTCTTTGGCTCTGCTCTGGCTTCCCGATCTTCCCCCGACACACCCAGCCCCCTAGCCCTAACTCTGAAATACGTTGAATAATTAGTTTGCCCGAAGCTGCCAGGGGAGTGGGGGGGAAAGATGCCATCCAGCATCGCGCGCACGGTTTCGGGACATTAACGCCTAACTGTCACTTCTAATAGACAGTTTATGGTAATTCCTTAAGATGAGCGGTGCCCCTAGAGTGGCCTTTGCCCAATTGGAGCAAGCAGCGTGCATACGAATTAGCAAACCCCCCCCCCCCCCAATTCTGCCAAGAGCCAGTTAATTATAAATCTTTTCTCTCCCTAGCCTAACAATTGTTACCGAGAAGGAACTGTTCAGGTAAGGAAAACACTTTTTCTTCTTGGAGAGAGACATACGGTGAGGGCCACTGGGGCGCCATCAAGTGGCCAGAGATATGCAATCCCAGGGGATCAATTGGCCCTGCAAGCCCTCCAGAGAATAAGCAGAGCTGCTGTAGTCACTGGAGGTGGTGAAGCAAGAGGTTAAACATAGGGAAGCCCCTCGCACAGGGTATTCTGGCTGCACAGAGCTTCTAGGTTCACCCAGCGTTCATTCACTCCCCCTCATTAAGATAGGGCTTTATGCAGAACATCTGTAAGGGAAGGCAAAATAAATGACACCACTTTTACACCACTTCCTACTTAACTTTTCTTTTATGTGGCTTCTCTGGATTTTCCGTCTCTTTGTACTATTTGGATCTTGTTTAGATGTTTGGACATGTTCTACTCTTCCCACTTCAGTTCTTGGTGGGGCTTTTTCCAATCTGTAAACACAATGTTTCTCGACGTGCGGTGCTCAGAACAGAGCTTCTCCGCTGTGTGTGAATGGTACAAACACAAGTACACACACTTTGTACACCAGATGCAATCCAGAACCTGTTACACAGGAAGAAGATGAGACACGTGCATTTTGCATCGAATGTTGCTACACTCCGTATAATCGCTAAAATCCCATTTTGTACCTGAAATTAAAAGGATTTTTTTTTTGCCTTGGGATTGACACTTGTCCTAATGGCATTTAAATAAAACACCTATTGATAATTTATTAGCCCATTTTCAATTATTTATAAATGTAACCTTAATATCTAGCAGTGACCTACATGTCTGATGTGTTACACACATGTCTAGCCTTGGCTATAATGATAATGTCATTCCTGTAAGAATGAGGTAACACATAGATAATCTCTAGGCACATTCTTTGCTTTTCAGTACTATGGAAAAAGTATTTTACCTTTCCTTATCTGGAAGTTCACATCCAAAGCTCCGTTTCCATCCTGTATATTTTCTCTCCATATCTTCAGTGTATTTGGGATCATTTATTACCCATATGCCTTTGGGAGTCTTTCAAAGAGGCGTGCGAACATCACGAAGTTTCTTTTCCCCATGTGATGAACAGAATGGAAAGGGTTCACGACTTGCAACAGGTCAGGGAACCCCAGAACACTGAGTGGAGCTGTAATTCCTGGCTAGAGCATAGGCGTGGACCAGATGCAGTGTGTATCGATCATGCTCGCTGATGGTCTGTAATGCTGAACTATAGATTTGGAGCCATATGAACTCAGAAACATTCCGACGTGCTAACTCAGCATACAAATCTCCAGTGCGATTAGATTTCATAAAGAATTTAGGCAATGCTATTTGTGTGAGGGTGGCTACAGCATCATGTTTTACTTGCCCAATTAAAAAACAACAACAACAACAACAACCTAAGTCCTAAATCGGTAACTTTCCCCCTTCAGATCATTACAGTCACAGGTTTGTACAAAGTAGTGAGCACATGCAAGCTTGACTCCTTTAAGAAAACACTAGTTACACCTGCAATGGAAAGATGACTGTATTCTGCTCTTTAATTGTAAACTCCTGACTCATCTGTGTTTAATAAATTTTCACAACACCCCTGCTGCAAAAACTCCGTGGCAGGAACCGACTCTGCTTATTCCACTGAACCTTAACAGAACAGTAATTACTCCAGGCACACTAATGGTCTGCAACTTGCTGAAGGAAGAGAGACACGGGTGGGGTGCTGGGGCGTTTTTAGGCTAACTGGCTACTTTTAAATAATTTTTATCAGCTGAAAAGCAAGGAGCAGGAGCAAGAGCAAATGTAAAACATGTCCTTTCTGCCGCCAGAAAGAAATTAGAGAGCCGTTTAAAATGGTGAATTAAAGGTGGTTTTTTAACTATATAGATTTTTGGACTCTTTCCACCCCCTCCCCCCCCACTCCCCTCTGTAACCAATATTCCTCTTTTCCCTCCTAATTACTTTGCAGTTTTCCACACTTGTATACATTTTGGCCAATTCTTTCAAAATGTGTTCCAAGGAAACACATATATTAAAACAACAACAACAACCCTGCCCATCAGCCATCTAAAAAGAGGGAGATCCTTTTCAATTCCCAGGATACAAATTTAAACTCCTCTCTTTGCTTATCCATTGAATGGGTTGTGGCGGAGGTTGCCTTGGTGATTTTTTTTGTTTTGTTTTTTCAACCACCACCAAAGCTTAGCTGTGATCAAGTCGAATTGTTCTTTAAGATTGGGGGTTTCGGATTGATTTTAGACAAAAGGGGTACCAATATCAAGGAAAGGTTTAACAGACTCCAAGGAGAGACAGAAACAGCCAAGATCATTTTCTGTGATTCCGTATAAAACGTACTCCTATGAAAATGAATGGTACACACCTTTGGCGGCAGCTGCTCTGGCCAGATTATGAAACTGGATGAATTTGTCCCATTCCAGCCGCGAAAGAGCAGGGCTGGAATGGGCAAAGCGCGCAGTAAAAGCGGTGGGAACTGTCTGTACAAAACCTCAACTCCCTGGAGTGGCTGTCACGCAGCATGTCGTCGTGATAATGTCCTGACGTAACAAATCCTACAGAAACCCCACTGATTTCTGTAGGGATGTTCTATATTTATATGACACTACCGGTTTGAGCCGTATGTGGCTGGGATGCGTGACTTTTACATCGCGGGGAAGTCCGTGCTATCAAAGAAGTTTCACGCTTCCCAGTGATGGGATGGGGAACAATACAAATGTAGCTCCTGAGATTTAAAGCAGCTAAATCCGAATTAAAGTCGTAGTGTAGACCAGGCCTGTGTCTTTATCTTAAATCTTCCCCGATGCTACTCCACTGAATGAGAGTAAGGTGGTGGAGACCTGGCACATTGTACCATGCGGCTTCCCATGAACTTTGCCTTTAACATGCAAATTGCTGATGTGCTGTCAAAGGGGAACAGAATTCATCACTAAACTTTCTAAAGTGAAGATCTGATCAATTCTTGGATTCCCCCCCCTAAAGAGATGTGTAGGATTTACAAATTAGAAGTCTGGGTTTTTTTCTCCATCTCTTGCCAATATATATTCATAGTTTAATGTTTTGGGGGGTATATAACTGAAAGTAGAATTGAAAATGATATGCTTTCTGTTCTCCCCCTGGTTCAAATAAACTATCCCCATAATTGTACCTAAAGAAAGAGTTCAGAGCAGAATAATTCCTACTTACTAACTATGAGCACTTTACATTATCAATATTAGAACGGAGTATGACAAGTAGAGCGCATATGTCCCATTTATTTATTTTTGAGGGGGGGAGCAGCTCAAGTAGTTTAGTGGAAATTGATCAAAGTTTTTTGTTTTGTTTTTAATAATGTGCCGTTTATGTACATCTTATACGGGCAATCTAAATACATTTTTAATGATTTGAGGGGGAAACTCTCCTTTGATACTGGGACTCTGGAAGTCATATGCTTAATTAAAGACAGCTCTCGGTCTCTGAATCTATCTGTCCTACACCAGGCTTTCTGGTTTGTGTAGCGATACTGTAAATCTTAGATCTTCAATTACAGGAGTGCTTTGAAAACATATACAGCTTAAAAGGCTGCCTTGAAAAAAGAACAACCGCTCGGTTTCCTATTAGTAAAGAACGTACGGCTTTTAAAAGGCAGAGATACTCTAAGTACCGAGATTCTTTTTTAAAAAGTTCAGGGGGGTTAACTGCTACTACCAAATAGATTAAGGAGCATTACAAGGAACGGGAAACAACTATCCCTTCCCTCCCGTGACTTGCTTCTTCTGAATTACTTATTGATAGATCTCAGTGCGATCCAACTGTTGATTTAATCCGAGAGAACCAGGTGTAGATATGATGGAATCAAGACAGAAAGGAAGTTGCCATACTTAGGCGGGGGGATTATGGTTCTCTGAATGAAGCTACCTAATTCTCTGGCAATGAAGGCGTCTGTATTTTACCAGGCACTATTCTAGGCCTTGCATTGTGGTGTGGTAGCGGCGCCTCCCCCCCTCTCCAAGCGCCTTCCAGTCCTCAGGACAGGTTTGCAAACGGGTTCCCCCTTTCCTGGCATGCAGCTCTGTTGGTTTATTCTGTTTGGGGAAGTAAATCGCTCGTATTTGGTAACACACCCAGCGAGGAGAAAGGGACTTGCCCGCAGCTTCGTCTTCCCTTTCATTTATCTCCTGCCCTCAGTGCATGCTTTTTGTCTCTTTAATTGAAACCCAGTAAGGAAAATAGTAATGGATACCCGGCTTAAATTGAGAAAACGTGTCCGCTGCTATATGGCGAGTGTTAGTTCAGCAGATTTGAAGAAGCCAGTTCTTCTTCGGCCTGTCATTTCCCTATTGACTGTAGCCCCTATTAGATTTGCCATGCTCTTCTGCTACAGATGTCCCTCTCCCACCTCCCCTCCGGGGGGGGGGGAAACCTCGGTAGCAATCGATTGCCTGGTGGCTTCATGGCATCTTGAAGCAAATGCTTAAAAACAAAAGCAAGATGTATCAGTTCAGCTGCCAAAGGATCAGCTCCCCCGCTTGGTTTTACTCTTGCAGGCTGCGCAGCTGCTGAGACAGAGACTGACTCTCTGGGATGCATAAGACTATTTGGAAGCGCTGGTTTGTCCGTTTCATTCTGACAGTCACTAAACATCGCTCCCCTCTGCAGCACCCTTCTCCACACTGCGGCAGAGTGCTCCACATCCGAACACACAGGCATTCGCGAGCACTTACCTTCATCTGTACCAAAAAATCGAGGAAGGGGGTTGTGGGAGAGATGGGAAAGAGTCTTCAGGGCCGTGTCTGGCTAAAAAGAACGCGTTTGATGGTCAAAGCAGATAAAAATCAGCGTCTTTACTGTGTAGTCTCGAGTGCCTTGTTATACAGGGTATACAAGAAAAGTGTGTGTGCATAGCGGGGGGGTTATGTAGCATCTTGCATACTAGCGGGTTCCTGTCACAGGAACCCTCCATTCTCTTCATTGTGTGTGTGTGTGTGTTAAAGTAATTGAATAAAACATTCACACACACACACACACACACACACACACACACACACACACACACACACACACAAGCAGGCATTGAAAAGACAGATCTGCTCGAAAATAGGAACGGACAATTAGCTCAACTTCCTGAGAAGACAACTGTGTGTGTGTCTTTTCTTTTAACCTAATCCACAGCGTTAGCTATTCGTAGTTTCTACCTCATCGCCGCTGGTGAAAGAAAAATGATCATTAGAAAGGGGTGAGCGCGTTCACTTAGACTGTGCCAGCAACATATTGGCAAAAACTGGGGAGTAAAAAAACCAACCCCACCAAACAAATCAGTACGGATTGCTTGTGTGCCGTATGGTGCTTTATGGAGAGCCTAAACCAACTGGCGCCAAAGCGTGTCTATAGGCTAAACATCATGTTGTGCAGCCCCTAGCTAGACAACTTTGACTATCTCTACTTCTGTACACACCCAACACACACATCTGACTGTTGCACTAAATTGCCCTGATCAATCATTCAAAGCCCCGTCAAAGGACATGTAAATGTAAGTTACAGGAAAGCTACATCGCTTTTTATGTTTTTTATACCGGGCCAAATGGAAAGCACCTTGACTAAATCAAGGTTGCTCAGGGCCTGGGATGCTGGCTTGAAGGGTGAAACGGGTCCCAGCTCTTGTACGCAACCAGGGAGAGGGCCTGGGAGGAAGGAAGCTATAAAACAGACAAAGACAATGTAGATGATTTCTTTTAGTACATTTGTGAAGGTCGTGTAATTGAAAGGAGCCTGATCAGACCCGGGGCCACCCATCACTCAGAAGTGAGGTGCTCTCCTTGTACCATAAGCCCTCGGTGCTGCTCCACTATCCCGTGAATCCGGTCAAAGAGCTGTCCTGTCCTTCAGTAGGAATGTTAACTAATCGCATTCCCTCCGCTGCTGGAGAAGGGTTTGACAAATCGCTGTATTCAATGGACATGCTCTAGTCCTAATCTGAGTCACTGAGCAGCCTTCCCTTTTATTGCATGTTACGTTTGGATTTTAGCCGCGGCTGGCTGGGCCTAATCGGACTCCCTTTCAACTCGGTAAATGATAAAGTTCAAGCAAACTCTCCAGCACCTCCAGGAACGTAAGGGGTGGTGCCTTGAGGGTCTCTTGGTCGGTTTCAAGTGGAAGCCTTTAGCTAGTGCTTTTCTTGCAAGTGTGACATTCTAAGCAGATAAGACAATTCTGCCAACCAAACAGTAACCCGCTAAAAGCCCCAGAGCGCCATTCCGGGACCTAGGTGCTTACAGACCGGCTCCTAAAACCCATATTTAGGCATCTTCCATCGAAGCGGCTGGGGTTTTAAAGGTGCTGGGTTTTGGGGGGTCTAACTTTAGGCAATCCCGGCTGGAAAGTTTTGGCTTAAAGTGAGTGTTAAATTGGGCTAGTCTCACTAAAATAAGGTCTTGATAGGAGCGAGAGAGCGCGAGCAATTCCCCCTCCCCCGTAAAAGTTTATTTAGTCCGAGCATATTGACTAACCCCCCTAAGGAACCTACTTAATTAGGACCGAGCCCTTCAATGAGAAGCGAGGATGCGGTTGTGTCAACACCGCTTCCTATTTAGTGACACCTTCTGCTGGAGTGAAAGGGCCGGCGAATGGGGGTGAAAGTTTAAGTAGGAATGAGCGTGTAATCGTGGCTCGCCAGACCTCACACGTGCGAGGGAGAATATTTACAGCAAACGTGTCAAAGCAAACTCGCCCACTCCGTTTTATTTCAGATAAACAGCGCTCGGCCACCAGGGCTCCGGCTCCTTCAAAGCGCCTCAGACATGAGCAAGGGCCCCGGGGGCGAGGAGGAGGGGGTGGAACGAAAGGCAGCAGCGCCATGCACATGGGCACACACAGATATTTTCACACACAAACACATGCCCAGGTGCACAGACACACACACCCTTCTCGCCCCTCCGATGCACAAACACACAAGCGCAGCTTCATGCACACCTACAGGTGCTCGCGCGGTGAACGCATGCAGAGATGCCCACAAATAAACATCTAAAGAAAAGATGCGCAATGCACAGACAGACTCACATCCACTTAGAAATACACACATATCCAAACACAGACCCCCACACCCAAAGGGACCTACACAGGCATAGGGCGGCATAATACACACGGGGCACATAGTGCACACAGACATCTAAACAGATACACATGCGTGTATACATCGTGCATCCGCACATATGCAAATACACACGCATGGGGGACACTGTACACATGATGCAAATATACATGCACGCAGGCAGCCAAACACATACAGATATGCGCATACATAATGCACACGTATATGGAGCAATGATATATATATATACACGCACACAGACACAGAGACACACACACACACATATATATATGTGCTTGTGTGTGTATATATATACACACACAAGCACAAACACAAATACCCGTATATATCGTGCCCACAGGCACAGTGCGCGCGCAAACACAGTGCGCACACAACTCTACATCTACCTAGTGCGAGCGAGCGCGCGCACACAGTGCACGTACACAGGCACACGTGCACACTCCCATACAGAATCTAGGCTCACAACTATACTACACGGTGCCCACGGAGCGCACAATAACTGGCGCACACACGCAGGTAGACTTAGAATGGGCTATTCGCCTTGAAAGGGGACGCCGAACAAGGGTCCCCAAGGCCAAAGCTAAGGGCTAGGCCTGCATGCCGCAGCCTCTTCAGCGTGTATGGCAAGAGAAGAAGGAAAAGCCTGACGCGAGCAGAGCTAAGGCAAAGTTCTCGTGAATGAAACCGTCGGGGAGCCGAGGGGCTTGTGGACGTTTGATCGGCTCAGGGTCAGAGGGGACAGGGAAGGTACCACCGGGTTATTTATTTATTTATTTTATTGCGGCCTTCGCTATCGCAGCCGTTGTGTTAAAAGATTAGAGGGGGCCCTGGCCTAACCACTCCTCCAAGAGACAGAAAACATCTCAATGCCTCTTTGAAGAGCAAGATAGCGTCTAACATGCTTCGTTCCCGGGCTTCAAACGAGGCAGGGAAAAGCCAGCCTTATCTCGCCACGTTATCTGCTCTGCTTCTGATCAGCCCAGGTTCCCAACCTTTCTGGCCCTGCTCCCCTCCCTTGGCCTGGCGCACCGCCCTTTGCTTTTGTGCTGGTGCTCGACCCTGTCGCTTTCCTTGCAAGAAAGGGGGCTAACAAGTAGCTGGAAGCGCTGGCCAATATTTAACTAAGATGGCTGGCCATCAGGTCCCTTTTGTTTACTTGCAAATTA
Organism: Emys orbicularis; assembly: GCF_028017835.1. Taxonomy (NCBI): domain Eukaryota; kingdom Metazoa; phylum Chordata; order Testudines; family Emydidae; genus Emys; species Emys orbicularis. The sequence goes on along the minus strand of NC_088698.1, from coordinate 7,555,920 downwards.
ATCATCCAGCGCGCAGTCGGCGCCAGTGTAGATTTATCACACACAGGAGGGGGAATGAGGCGGCCGAGGAGAGACAAAGGGAGTTCGCACCTTCCTGCTTTTGATCCTAGATTAGTGCAGCATCCCTTCATAATAGAAGTCTCCGGGGGGCTTCGTCTGGGAGGTCACTCATAATTGGCGGAAGTTTGTACACCATTAGCAAGACGTTGCGATTGGAAATCATAATCCACAAACATTTTCCGTGCCTAGTAAATGGGGGGGGGGGGGCGGGCAATTTGCAGAGGGAGGGTCTGCGTGGAAATATAATGATATATAAATGAATAAAAATATAAATGAACTTCTTTCTTTCTGCCGCTACGTTTGGTTTCCCTAGCAGGGGTGGTGGATTTATAAGCGACGTTACTCCAAGGGGGTTAAGTCTGCAGTCCTGCACCGAAACTTTTAAAAACCCAGCCCAAGCCCACAATTATCTCCTGTGTGTATGTGCAGATCATTCTTTGGGTGTGTGTAGGATGTGCTTATTTCTCTGCATGCACACACGGAGATGTATATACAAATACACACACCCCTATATCGATATATATACACACACAGATAGATGTGTGTATCTATACACACTTCAGATACACCACCAGACAACGTCGTGCAAACACTGGAGCACTCGTGGGGGTTGCTTTTAAAGAACTCCTGGATTTCTGGAAACTTTGAATGCACCAGTTTTGCAGAGCAGAGATTTGCTTATTTTGATGGTTCTATTAATTATTTTATTAGCCTCATCCTCATTGTGATGGCCAGGAGAGGGGATGAATGACACGGAATCACGGATTTCTAGCAGGGGCCGGAGGAAGGATCTGCAATCGCTTTCTCTCTCTTTCTCTGTCTGCCATAACTAGCTGAGAACGATAACCAAGGGGATTAGCTGGCCCATAGAATCACTGGAGGGTCCAAGCGTTTGGGTTCGCGAAAAATGCGACTCTCTTCCCCTCCTCCCCCCCATCCACCCGCATCGCCTTTGAAGGCCTGGTCCCTGCCCCCCTCCTCTGCCCCCGCCTGAGACTGAAGGGGAGATATTTTGGTGAATGCAAAGTGATCCTAGACGCTGGTTACTACAGGGATTTCACCAGGCTGGCGCCAAGCGCTCTTAACCATGTGCGTCAAAAATGCAACGTTAGAAGAGCTAATCACTTTAGATGTTCCGCTGCTATCTACATGCATTTAGGCCACAATGCCACTGCCAGCTCGCTCTCGCTCTCTGGTTTGCTCCCAGCATATAGTTCCCTTTCTTTAAGCGGAGTGTGTGTGTGTGTGTGTGTGTAGGGGGGGGGGGCTCCAAAAAATGTGACATTCTCCACCCCAGCTTGTACATCTGTCTGATTTCTCTGGCTGCTCATTTCCTCCCTCCCACCCCCACTAGCTCCATCCCCCCCTCCCCACAGACACACTCCAAACTCCACATATTTTCTGCTCTGTCTCTCTCTCACACGAGCCCCATCCACAAGATATGACTTGCATGTACGCCTTGTCCTTCCCAAAGGAACATACACTGCCAATGCAAAGCCAGCGCAGCTCGGATCTCCCTAAAGCAGGGGTGGAAGGATACAGGAGAGGTATGTTATCTAGGGCCCGATCCTGCATTCCTTAACAACCCCTTGAAGTCAGCAGGGGTTTGGGGTACTCCAGGGAAGGCCTGATTGTGCTTTATTTCAAGGCTCGCCGTCTCCAGCCCCCACCAAATTCCCACCCCCCAAGAGCACGGAGAATAGCACTGCACTTCCCGTCTTCTCCCTGCGCACCCATCTGGAGGAGGAGGGGTGGGAAGGCGCTGGGCTGAGGAGTAACCCATTCGGCGCCAGCATGAACTGCTAGCACAATCCACTGCTTAACAAAACTACCCCTCGCCCCCCCCCCCCCATCCCGCAGTCTCCCCTAGAAGCCACTGGGGCAAGGACCCAGCCACATCAGAGGCCGGAGAGCAAGATTTCACGGTTTGCTTTAGAAGATTCCTGTGCAGATAAAACTCGGGTGAAGAAAAGAGCAGGGAGCGGGAGACTGCATGTCGTAAAGGCGATCCCTGAGTCCGATATCCTCCTCCCCCCGCTGCAAGACTTGGCGATAGAGGGATAAAAAGATTTAGAACAAGAGCCAGGCCTTGAGACACTTTCGCCTTCAGAGTGAGCCTCTTTCGAGGTGGCGTTAGCCCAGACCTCAGGCCAGGAGGGGAGCCCCCTGTTCCTTCCACACACGTGTAACAGCGATTGCCTCTGGAGACCTGGCATCTATCGCACGCGTCTGTAACGTACCCTGCATTAGACTGGATCCGAACATAGCACGTAGAATAGTCGATCTCACTGGGTCTGACTCTGGTACCGGGCAGCTGCCACCTCATGTGTCTCTGGCCTATAGCCACCCCCTGTATCTGGCCTGTAGACTCGAGTCCAGTGTGTGTACAAGGGAGAAGCTAGCACACGGCGGAGAGTAACGTGTTGAAATGGGAGGTATCCCCTGCAATTCTAACGCGGGCCTGGGGCCAACAATCCCCGGCCCCTGGAGACGCGGGTCATTAGGGCCCGTTCACCAGCAGCCGCAAATCGCGCACCTCCTGGTGCCGCTCCCAGGGCAGCATTAGCGCGGCTCCAAGCCCCCCCCCCTCTCCCCCCGACCCTTTAGCGCCTGCCCTGGCTATTGTCCTGCGAGGCGGCGAGGCAATGCAAACCCCGCTGTGCCAGGCGGCTGCTAAATCGAAAATGAAAATGCCCAGCGCGGGCCAGCCCTAGATCTGGCCAACGGGAAGGAGGTACGGAGCCCTGCTCTGTTCCAGGGACAGCAGAGCAGTTCCCAGCCCCCCCCCCCCCCCTTCTCTAGGGCTGGAGCAGCTCGAGCCGGGGTAGGGGGGCGATTTCGTCTCGGAGAAGCCACCTAGAGGCGGTTCTCTCGCTCTCTCCCCAGTGGCTCGCTGCGCCCTCCCCTCTGATCATGTTGACATATTCACACGCCATGGAGTAGTAGTGATGCTTTGCTGCAGCGTTACAGTTTCCGACACCTTCTTTTTATAACTCGGCTCTGTCCCCCTCCACCCGACCTGTCAAAACCACGCCTATGGAGCCACACAATTGGTCCGAAAGCGTCAAAGAGCCAATCAACTAGGCTCCAGGTCCCCTGCGACCCATAACACATCCATACAATCTGGTGCAAGGGAAGCAGAGCTCACAGGGAATTCTTGGAGCTGAAAGTCGCTCTCTCTCTCTCCCCTCTGCTGGAGTGTGTCGGAGCGGAGACCAGGGTGTAATTCCAGATAAAAAAGGCAGGGAGAGAGAGAGAGAAGGGAAGGGGGAAAGGAAAGGAAAGAAGAAGAAGAGATTCTTATTGGAATCAGGGCTCCATCCGAAGGCTCTGCGGGGAAGGGGGGGGGAACGGAAGCGAGATTTCACTGCAAATTTTGTAGCTGCTGCTTGCTAGAAGGGTGATCAAGCCAGGGGTCCTTTTCTGTTTTGTGGGGAGTTTTGTTTGTTTTTCTATCCCCCCTTCCCTTCCCAGGCTCTGTTCTGCAGCCTAGCTGTGCAAGGGAGGAAAGGGACCCCCCCCCCCACCGCAACAAGAAACTAAACCACAGCAAGAAAACCCGCCTTCGACCCTTCAACCTCTGCAACCGACGGAGAGGAAAATAAAACCTACACAGGCTCCAGGAGCTCCCGTGTCCACAGCGGCGACATCCTTGGATTTTCTTCTTCTTCTTCTACTACATCCTTTGAAATTGAATGCAAGAACTTCCACTCAGGAAAAAAAATTAAGACTAATCAGCCGCCGCCACCAGGAGAAGCTGTCCTGAGTGATTATGGCTCCTGACTGGGCCACTTGCAGTGTGTAGTTTTTCTGTTTCATGTACTCTGTGTCTGTAGATCTCGCCCCCCCCCACACACACCCTGTTTGGGGTGATTTTCCCCCCCATGATGTACTGTTAGACACCACTCCAGGGCTCCTCCAGCAGTAGGAAGATTCGGGGGGAGTGGATGAGTATACCGATGAGAGATCCAGTAATCCCTGGGACAAGCATGGCTTATCATCCCTTTTTACCTCACCGGGCACCGGACTTTGCCATGAGCGCAGTACTGGGACACCAACCTCCCTTCTTCCCGGCGCTTGCTTTGCCTCCCAATGGAGCGGCTGCCCTCTCCCTTCCCGGGGCTCTGGCCAAACCGATTATGGATCAATTAGTCGGGGCGGCTGAGACTGGCATTCCCTTTTCTTCCCTGGGTCACCAGGCGGCAGCTCATCTGAGGCCTCTCAAAACCCTGGAGCCAGAGGAAGAGGTGGAAGATGACCCCAAAGTGCATCTGGAAGCCAAAGAACTTTGGGAACAATTCCACAAAAGGGGCACAGAAATGGTGATCACTAAATCAGGAAGGTAGGTTGGTGTGTTTGGCTCTTTCTTCCCCTCCACCCCACAATGCAGTGCCAAAGAAAGTCAGCGACTTCCTCCAGAAAACTTGTTTCTTCTGGAATTATGAAAACTTTCAGCCAGCTGAAGTGACAGAGCTGCAGGGCCCTATTCAGCTTCTGAATCACCAATAGTCGATGTTGATTTTGTGTGTGTGAATATGTGTGTATATACACACGTGTGTGAGAGAAAACAGCTCACTGTTACCTTGTGGAATATTAGAAGAGAAACAAATAATTTTGGTTAGGATTTTAACTGGCTTGATTTCTGCTTTACTGCATGTTGTCCTTTATAAACGGGAAAAGGGGCATAATTCTGCTCTTGAAGTAAATACAGCAGTGTTAGATGAAATTACTTATCTTTTTCAGTTGCTTCCTTATGAGTCTGTGTTTCTACTGTGGTCTATGCAAGCTTTGGCGCTGACTAATGGTATTTGGAAATACATAAACTGATAAAAAAGAAAAAAATAATCTTAAACACACAGCAGAGTTATAGGTTTCTGTCCTAGAGAAGGTTTTGCGAGCAATTTTGGTATCCTAGAATATATACATTGATGTGTCTCTATCTATCTATCTATCTATCTATCTATCTATCTATCTATCTATCTATCTATCTATCTTCATTTATGAGTGCACACACAGACGTATATTAAATATGAATGTGGGTATGTTATATGTGTGAGTACTATATAATGTGTATACTAATAACACACGCATATGCGTTATATATATATATATACATACATATATACACAATTAATCGTACTTAATTGTATTTTATTATAAACACTTCTAATTCATATGTAATCTGCAAGAGCAAATAATTCTTAACGAACCATTCCTGAGAAGTAATCCTATAATGCGTATAATAGTAAGATTTAATTTATAGGGTTTTTTTTAATTACATTACTTGTAGATTGTATAGCCACAAAAGAACTGAGAGCGGGAGAAAATTGTCCCTATAGACACTACCGCCTCCCCCCTTTTTTCTGTGGCCAAACTTTTGCATGAAAGATTGAAGAGTATTAGATACTTCTTATTTGTTGCAAAGTCATGTGTTTCCTTTTAAGTGAAGATTGCTGAATGCCAACCACTCGGTATAATAAACAACAAATTTGTGGTATCCTGTTGCAGTTTAGAACTGGACATGGGAGCATAGGGGAATGTGGTTTGCAAGGAGCCCTGCTCAGATATGTTCTCCTGCATGGAGACATTATTGGATTCTGAATTTCACACTTATGTAGAACATTGTGGCTCTCTTCCGGCCCCAGCAGAAAGCTTGTTTCGCCCCCACAGCTAAGGGAATGACTCCTAAAAATGCAGAACATTTACACATTAACCAATGGCTTCCCATGTTCCTTTGTGTAGCACTCAGGGAAATAAAATCAAATAAATACAAATCGCTGCAAGATCCAAATGCTATGTCAGGCTTTGAAGTTTGGGAGTGGAGGGCGGGGAATGTGTGGCGATTATAGGGAAATATACCCATCCTCAACACATGCTTTTTTGAGGAAGAATTTTCTCTTGAAACCTCTAATCGATTGAAAAAAAAAAACCACACACACTTTCGGGGGTGGTGGTGGTAAATCGTGTTTATTTCAGAGCCTTTTGCTATTGAGACATGACATTACTGGTTGAAATGGCACCGGGATATAGGCGTTTATAGTGGGGGGGGGGGTTCTTTTTTGTTTGTATGTTTTTTTTTATCTTGTCTTTTTTCTGTCTGCCTGTTACTCTCTATATCCCTAGGAGAATGTTTCCTCCATTTAAAGTGAGATGCACGGGGCTGGATAAAAAGGCCAAGTACATTTTATTGATGGATATTGTGGCGGCTGATGATTGTAGATATAAATTCCATAATTCCCGGTGGATGGTAGCCGGCAAAGCTGACCCTGAAATGCCAAAGAGAATGTACATCCACCCGGACAGTCCGGCTACAGGAGAACAATGGATGTCCAAAGTCGTCACTTTCCACAAACTTAAACTGACTAACAATATTTCTGACAAGCATGGATTTGTAAGTTCCTTTTCCTTTTGATTCTTCTCTTACTTCTTCTTTCATGCCTTCCCTCCCACCCCCACATAATACAATTTGCAACAGAACCAGCCACTGAGTTTGCAAAGAGGGTGAAGCGTACATAATCGAACAGATCTGGAATATTGCAGGAGGGGGTTTCAAAGAGGGGGGGGGAGAAAAAAGATTAAAAAGAAAGAAGCAGCTTTTGCATTGATTTTAACTCGATAAAGAATAGATTTGTGGAAATAATAATTTTTAAAAAAACCCCTCCTCTGTAACACCCACGTGTCCAGCTTATAATGTAACTTATTTATTTCCCTTTTGATTAATATACTAATTTCAATCTTGGTACATCGAGAAACTCATTGGAGGCAACATTGGCTTTAAAATAGAGATGATCACATTTTTACTGTGGGAAATTATATGAGGATGTGTATAAAGGGTTTAAATGCCCGGGAATGCAAACATTTAAATATATATGAATCAAGATACTATAATGCAAGTCAGAGAGAAAATAAACAGACACAAAAATGAGAGGTCAAGGGGCCCATTCATTTCTACCCACTCCATTACATTTACTGGGTGTGCAGTGATAAAAACTAACTTAATAATTAAATCAAACAAATAGGCTGATAAGTGCTAAAAGAAGTTAAATGATCTTCTCTCTCTCCTTGGGAAGACTGCATAGGAGCAGGGGAGTTGGGGAATCTCTAATGTTGTGAAGATTGCATTTGCTGTCTGTGATTTGATTAGATGATACATTTTTGCTCTTCGCAGAAGGCCTTAAGTGGATTGGGGCCGCCAATTAGTTACAACTAAGGCCCCTGATTGTTTTTTAAATTAAAATACATTTTGTCCTTATCGCAAACGATTCTCCCCCTCCCCCATCGGCTGCCAAAATGCTGGTCGATTTCAAAATGCATAGAGAGATGTATATTAATTGAAAACTGAGGAGTGCAGCTGTCAACGTGTGGGGACTGTAAGGTGTGCGTTGGGAAAGGAGAGGGAACAAATTCATCCTCACAACCGATCACTCTTGTAAGTCCGGTTGTTGTTGTTTTTGTATCTGATTGTGTCCCTCCTCCCCCCGCGATTGCAGACAATTTTAAACTCCATGCACAAATACCAACCGAGGTTCCATATTGTCCGAGCCAATGACATACTGAAGCTGCCCTACAGTACGTTCAGAACCTATGTATTCCCCGAAACTGAATTCATCGCGGTGACCGCATACCAGAATGATAAGGTAAGGCGAGTCCTTTTACGTGCTCTGGCTTTTAATACAGCTTTTCTGGTGCATTGTTGCTTGGAAAATCAGGAAGTCTGCCCGCATTTTTTGCAGTGCAAACAAGGCTCCTAATATCGCGCGTCCAATTTGCCTTGGAAATGTTATTTCAAACGGGAGGGTTTACACTGAGTGTGCACGTGAGGGAGGGTATCTGTGTTTTCGGTGTGGATTAAATACGAGTAACAGGGTCGGTGTGTGTGTGTGTGTGGGGGGGGATGACTTTCAATCCGATCGGTGTTTAGAAAGACAGGCCAGAGCGGGTGCTGTCGTTTGCATTGCCTTTGGCCTTTGCACCAGTTTACCTCCTTTAACAACACTGGGGATAAGGCTGGAAAGCACCTTTGCTTTCTATTATTATTTCTGTCCGGCAGTGTTTTTATTACTGTTATTATTGATTCGGGGGTGGGGGGGATAGGTTCTGATCAGGGAAGCTCTCTAGCAGAGTTTAGCTTTAAGGGCTGAACGAGCCAGTGTGGACAAAAGTTGTAGCGCGCCAGACTTCTGCTTTCCAGGCTGCCAGTGGATCGGTTGCACCCAAGGAGTTGTATGTGGCAGATTGGTGAATGCTGAATTTAGGACAACGGAGACAGGGCTCGGGAACCAAAGAACCAAAACTGGCGGTTTTTTATCCCCCCCCCCCCCCCCACACACACGTTATAACTTCTTTTGTTAAACTAGAAAGTGCTGGATTCAAAGCACCTGGCTGAGTTGCTGCAGTTTTGCGATCTGTACATCCTTGTGTGCCCCCCCTCTTTTATCCCACGAGATGAATATTTTAAAAGTTGGAGGGAAATTCCTCACCCCCTAATTATTCTATTTTAAAGAGCGATTTGTCATTTGGGGGCGGGGGGCAGTTTACACTGGTTCCGCAAGCGTGCTTTTTTGTAAAGAAATCGAAGGGAAATGTATGCAGGCGAGATGAGGCTGAATTTTGCACTGGGACTTGCTAGCAGCGGTGCTCGCTTGGAGCCGTCAGCGGAGCCTGACTTCGTTGCAGAATAGAACTAAATGTACTTGTCTCATTGCCATGAAAGTGTGTGTAAAGCCTATTGTAATGGAGGCAAAGTGCCCCTCGCCTCCTGCTCTATCTTGGCGATCTTGCCCGAGAGGTCAGAACGCACATTCCACGACTCACCTAGCCAGACCTTTGTTAGTTTCGTGCAATCGATAAGTGCTGGGTTTAACTTTATAGACCGAGGAGATACCACGCAGAGTTCAGGGAATCCAAACAGAAGGCATAAGTTATGCTTTAGGGAGCTGCTTTGCTCTCTAAGCGGAGGTTGTTGGGTTTGCAATAAATAAATGAAATACCCGTCCCTCTTACCCGATTTTGTAAATGAAACCCTTGGTGCATTTTTCTAGTGTAAACTCCGCGCCTCGTATTTACAGGCACGCCGCAAACTTGGAGGGGGGCTTAAATCTGCCCAGTGTCTCTTTAAGATCTCCCGGGCCCCACCGATTCTTTAAACAGGCTTTAAAAATGTAAAGCGGATAAGCGAAAACAAATGTTTTCAAGGGTAAACCCAGTGCTTTTTAATCTAAAAAATCTTGATGCATTACAAGGCGTTTTCAATAAAATCAGCTCTATATTCGCCTCCCCCCAACACACGCTGTGCAATATAACTATATAAAGTACTTTATTATATAGCAAGGGGGTGGCTCTGATTCGTTTGCGGTTTAATTATAGCATTTAAAGAGTTTAAACTGAGGCATAACTTTAATGGATCGCAGTGCACTTACTTTAGTTACATTCGTTCCAGCGCGGTATTAGCAACCCTGGGCATTTTCAGTGGAGAGCCATTCTATGCGATTGACTTGACTAAGCCAGTCTGTGTAACTGGGGAGACAAACGTGTCTTTAGAACTGTGCAAAGCCAGAGTATTCAAACGTATAGATCCACCAAGTCATCTGCTTGCCCCTGCCAACGCAAAAATCTTTGCCCCTCCGCTTATTGATTTATGCGCTGTGTCTCTTGAAGAGGAAACCTCCTGCTGTATGTATTGCAGGGGAGGGAGGAGATTTTGAAAATATAGGTGGCTTACTTTGTGGCCTCTCCCCACCTTTTTTCTTTCTTTAGATAACCCAATTAAAAATTGACAACAATCCCTTTGCCAAAGGTTTTCGCGACACCGGGAATGGAAGGAGGGAGAAAAGGTAAGTCTGAAAAGTTGTCCTGTCCTGTTCTTTCTATTTTGCCAACTTTAGAACATGTCCAGAGGTCAAGATAACTTCCAGCTTGCTCCAAACTAGTCCCTTCCCCCCGCCAGATTGAATAAGGAGAGTTTGTTTCATAAAGCAAAACAGATTGCGGGTGATTCGATTGTGTTTTTACCTTTATTTTCTATATTGCATTGCATTGGATTGATATGAGAAGTGGCATTGGTATCTTAAGAAAATGACATACGGGCAAGGATAGAAATCTCTCTTAAAAGAGAAGGATATTAAAGCATGTGTTTGCAGCTGGCTTTGAAAAATAGGAGGAATGAAGTATAGATTTGAGAGCCCACGGTTAAATACATGCCATAGTATACATTGGTATCTTCCTAGGGGTGTTAAAAACCCCTGTCTATACTGAAGAGAAAATATAATACATCTCTTTTATAGAGATGGCACTCTGATTATAAAATTGTCTAGGACATTTTTTTATTTCTATAAAGTAGGAGTAGTTAGTATTTTATATAGAAGCACACAAAGCATTTTTATTGTGGCAAAAGACTTGTTTTAATGCCCTAACAGAGAGGCTTTTTATTTAACTGGGGAGGTGGTATTTTATCAATTTCCGATCAATTTTCAAGATGAAAAATATTGGTTCTTTAACCCTCCCTCCCGTCCCCGTCCCCCCAGCAGAGTGTGAAAACAAAACCCACACTGAAGCCACAAGACGGAAATTATTTCTAATTTCTCTCTAAATATAAATAGATTTCACTCCGGGTTAATTGCTGGTGAAAAGATTACATAAAGTACCTAGCAAAATAACCACTTCCTAGCAATCTTAGCAACCATTAAGATGCCTGATATCCCAGGAACATCCTAACATTTTAAAAGCTAATCGCTTGGGAATTATTTTTTTCCTCCTCATTTATTTAATACTCTGCCCTAGCTAAGTACTGATGCTAACAGCTTCCAAGAATCTCTTCTCATTAGCAGACAATCCGGAGCGTTTTAATTCTGCCTGCAAAAAAATGTATTCCTCCGTAATAAATGTGACCCAATCCCCACCAAACACACGGGGGGGAAAATCTGAAATTTACAAAGTCATTATTAATGCAAAGATTCCGTGGCCCCCATCATGCTGCACGGCCAGAAGGGGGTGGCGGGGTGCAGACGGGCAGTTGTGCTAGTTAGCAGGTTAACTGAAGTCCTGGGTGAGCGAAAAAGCCCCCTGAAGAGGTTCTGCTCCCTCGCTGTCTCCCCAGAAAGCAGCTGACCTTGCAGTCCATGAGAGCTTATGACGAGAGGCAGAAAAAGGAGAACGGCACCTCCGATGAGTCCTCTAGCGAGCAGACCGCCTTTAAGTGCTTCGCTCAGTCCTCGTCCCCCGCCGTGTCTGCGGTGGGCACATCCAACCTGAAAGGTGAGGCTCGTTCCCCGCACGCACCTTCGAGATCCCTACGCCAGAGACCGTCTCTGGGTTGTTGTTGTTTTTCCTTTTGGCGTGAAGGAGAAGTTTCGCTCCTGGCCAGACTTCTGGCTACAGCGAAGCAGATGATTTTGAACATACATCCGCTAAAGGCTCTTTAGATATACAGACCCACTTCTCTTCCCCACCCCTCCCTCGCTTTTTTTCTTCTGCTGCTGTGCTTTGAATCTCTCTCTCTCTTTTTTCCCCCCTTCCCCCTCCCAGTGGTTCAGAAAGGAGCCAGCCCTGAGTCAAGGGAGCAAAGGCAGACCACGGGGCAAAAGTTCAAAACTGGAGCCAGGCCATTAATATTCATGTTTCAATCTGTTATTAAAGGCAGGCTCTTTCCCCAGCCCCCCTTTATAAAATCCTACTTTCTTGCAGAAAAATCACGGTGGATTTATTTTTCTTCCCCTTTTCTCGGCGGTGGTTTTGAAATCTTCCGTGGGCTTTCTGGTTTGTTGGCCAAGACATTGGATTTCTTTTTCAACCCCCCCCCCCTCCCTATTTTGTTTTATTTATTTTGTGGTTTAAAGTCGTGCAGAGGTGGAGGTGGGAGAGGATCTGAAAAACAGACTCGTTCTTAACACCTGGAGGTTGCACTTAGGTTAGGAGATAAAATACCCAGGAATCTTATGCAGGGCCAGGAGGGGTGGGGGTGGGGGATAGGAGGGAAGGAGAGTTTGTTCAAAGCCTGCAGCGGGTTTCCTGTCTTTAAACAGGGGGGGGGGGGGAGGAGTCTGAAAGCTGCAGAAAGTGATTTAGAAACAAACAAAAATCCCATAACGTTATTTTTAACCCCCCCTGTTTAATTACATTTGAATAGGAAAACGAGGATTTTGCTTGGTATACACACACAATGCGCGCCACGACCTGCTCCGAGTTCCAATACAGATTTATGTGGCAGCTAATTCGGATTTACCCCGGTGTAAGTGAGAGGAAGGCTTCTGGCCCGAGGCACGTTCAGTTTGGGGTAGTTTGCCATACGCACGTGTCTGTTGTTCCTCTGCTGATTGGAGTGGAAGGATTCGCTCTGTTTTGAGCTCAGGCTTGCACGGAATATTCCCCCAGCCCTAGGACAGGGGAGCGCCCAGAGAGGTGCTCTCGGGCAGGGCCAGGACCTTGCAATAGCGCCTGCTCCTTTGCCTTTCAGACCTGTGCCCCAGCGAGGCGGAGAGCGACGCCGAGAGCAAAGATGAGCAGCAGCTGCCGGAGGCCAGCGACTCTGGCAAGATCAGCACCACCACGGCGGCGGCGGAAGACCCCCGGGAGAAGGGCGGCAGCCCGGCCAAAGCGCCCTTCTTCTCCACCGACTCGGCGGGCGGCAAGAGCAGGGAAGGCCCCAGCCGAACTGAGAAAGCCCCCCCTGACTCCCGGCACAGCCCAGCCACCATTTCCTCCAGCACCAGAGGCCTGGGCAGCGAGGAGCTCAAAAGCCCCCTCAGGGACGCCCCGAAGGTGGATGAGTCGCGGCTGCTGAGCAAGGACCCCTTCGCCCCGCTCACGGTTCAGACGGACAGCCCGGCGCATCTGAGCCAGGGCCCCCTGCAGAACCTCGGCTTCCCCCACGGCTTGGCCGGCCAGCAGTTCTTCAACCCCCTGGGCAGCGGGCACCCGCTCCTCCTGCACCCTAGTCAGTTCGCCATGGGGGGAGCCTTCTCCAGCATGGCCGCCGGCATGGGCCCCTTGCTGGCCACCGTGTCCGGGGCATCGGCCGGGGTCAGCGGACTGGAAAGCACGGTGATGGCCACAGCGGCGGCTCAAGGACTTTCTGGGGCGTCGGCAGCTGCGCTACCGTTTCATCTCCAACAGCACGTCCTGGCCTCTCAGGTATCCCCCAGGCCTGCCCTTCCTAACCCTGGCACTCTCAGGGTGCTGCTGGGCTAGGGTTCCTTTCCCTCCCCTGCTCTGCCTTTCCCTGAGCACCCAAGGGGTCTGAGTCGCATTTCGTTTACACTGGGTTCTGACTTCTGATTTACACCCCTGCAACTAAGAACAGAGTCAGAACCACCTCCCCCCCACCCCGGTAGGGAGCGGTTTTACAAAATTGCAACGGGTTGAAAGCACCAGGTTGTATAAAAATTAACCTAGGATAGAAAAAAAAGGTTGGGGGGTCTTTGTCTCTTTTTTTAGTCTTTCATTTTAATTTCCTCCTGGGAAACTTGTGTGCAGTGTGTTTGATCTAGATCTGGTTCCCTTCCAAGCTCTATGGCTTCCTTACTTCCAGTAATCCTTACTAACCTCAAGTTTGATGTGTTTGTTTTAAAGAAGCGCAGTGAATTTGGTGATCTGAAGGGTGGGGGGAATCGGTGCTATTTGAAATTCATCAGTCAGCGATGAAAGAGACTGTAGGGCTCTCGAAAGTAAAATAAAAAGATGGTTGGGTAGAAAAAAAAGAGGGGGGGATCTCCACTAATTTCCATTAGGGATCTCGGTGCCTAAACTTCAGCACTCGCATTCCTGTGTAAATGGCCTGATTTTCAGAGGCCTTGGGCCCAGTGGTTTGAATGGGTGATCAGCACCTTTTGTGGAAAGCCTGGGAGGTGTTTCCAAATGAATTGAAGTGACTCCACTTTGGGGCTTGCAAATGGCAGCCTGGCTGTGCCCTTGCCCAGGCCTGATCTGCTGTGGGTGTAAATTCTCACACTCCCGGCTGCTCTGCCTTTGACATGCAGGTCTGCGTGTGTGTCTCCTGTTCCATAAAACAGACCCCAAAGCCCCCCAGCCAGGGAGGTGATTTGTGGCCAGCTGAGGGAGCGGTGTGTTTTCTCTCCGGCTCTCTGGGCTGCATGGGAACATGGACCAAGGGTGAAAAACCACTGACAGTTTCTCTCCCCCCTCCCCCCAACCCCTTTTGCTTCTGTTTTTCTTTTCGCAGGGCCTGGCCATGTCTCCCTTCGGAAGCCTCTTTCCGTACCCCTACACCTACATGGCAGCTGCAGCCGCCGCCTCCTCCGCAGCCAGCAGCTCGGTGCACCGGCACCCTTTCCTCAGCGCGGTCCGCCCTCGATTGAGGTACAGCCCCTACTCCATCCCCGTGCCCCTGCCGGACAGCAGCAGCCTGCTGACCACTGCCCTGCCCACCGGGGCCAGCAGCACAGGGGAGGGCAAATCGAGCAACCTGGCAGCTAGCCCCGCTTCAGTAGCGTTGGACTCTGGCTCGGAACTCAACAGCAGGTCCTCAACTCTCTCCTCGGGCTCCGTGTCCCTGTCGCCCAAACTCTGTTCTGAAAAGGAAGCGACCAGCGAACTGCAGAACATCCAGCGTCTAGTGAGTGGACTTGAATCCAAGCAAGACAGATCCAGGAGTGGGTCTCCTTAGTATTGTCCCCTCTCCACTGCACCCCCTTCCACTCTAGGGACGGGAGGGGGGAAGAGTGGGTTAACAGGGGGGTTCCCCTTTATTGTCTCATTTCAAATCACTCTCGCAGTGCACTTTGTTTGAAGGAAACCACATGGTCCAGCCCAGCTTTCTGCGGACTGCGCTAGCTTATCAGCAAAACGTATCTTGAAAGGGGCGAAGGAGAAGGGGTGGGGGCCTGGAGGTGGAAGAGCTGGTTTGAAAGCTGCTATCAGAGATCATGCTGGTCACAGCAATGACATGTAGGCCAGAGAGGTGGTTGTGTGGGTGGTGTTTATTTCTTTTCTTCAATGTGTAAAGCAAGCAAACAAACATATGGATTAAAAATAAAGTAAGACAAGTGATTTTTTTTTCTAAAAAATGTGTAAGTAACTTGCATATCAGTTCTTTCAATATTGTTTTTTGGGCTGGGTTATTAAATATAGCTCTTGTTAGTCTATATTAAGGGAAGCTGTGTCTTTTGACATATTATTGTGATGTCTCAAAGCCACCTTATGGCTTTTTGCATGTTCCATAGTAGTCCGCTTTTGGGGGTTTTTTGTTTTATTTTTGGATGCTTGTTAAAAATCCCAGGGATAAAAATTAAAAAACAAATAAAAAATATGATCCTTACCCCTTTCTTCCCACCCTTCCCCTTTGTAGCAACAAAAATAAAAAATGTAGCTGGAAAGGGAAAAAATATTTTATCTAAACCTCTGTAGCTTGACTGTAGGTTTATTACAGCTTTCCCTCTTTTACTGTATATGCAATAACAAGGTTTAAACATAATGAGAAGAAAAAAGTGGACACTATTATTAAAACAAAGTATTTATGTAATTATTTGATAACTTGTAAATAAGTGGAATATGAATACTCAAAATTAAACTTTAATTTATTGACAGTGTACATATCTCTGTAAATATGACTGCAGCTGGTTTTTTCTGTTTTGTTTTAGTCATTTTCCAGTTCATACTTCCTTTAAAAATACACCTAAAACCAACAAACCAACCAAATATACCCCAATGATAAGTGATCACTTTTATTTTGGTTCACCACCATGCAAAAACTTAACTGATTTTTTAAAAAAAAGAGCTGAATGCAAAAGAAAAAGAAGAAAAAAAAAATCAATGAACTTAAAAAAGAATGAAAGAAATGTGCCATTGTAGTGGTTAACCCTTGTTTTTCAGTGTTAAAAGTGCTACACCCAGTATAAAATTTCCAAAAAAAAAAAAATTAATAAAATGACAACACACTTCTCCAGTGACTTGAAAGGGGGAAAAAAGAGAGAGAGAGAGAGATGAAGAATCTAGGTTTTTCTTTACTTTTTAAAAGATATTATTTTCCAATTCCCTTGGTGTGTCAAAATCACAATGGATTTTTACTACTGTTATGCTTATTGTTGTCTTTGTTTGAGTGGGTGCATATTTTAATGGCTTGAAAGTCAGATGCTCAGAGCTGGTTAAAAGAAAAATGAAGGTATACTTTGTGTTATATAATTGTCAAGAAGTTCTTGGATTTTCTGTAATCCCCTCCCCCCTTTTAAAAGTCACTGAAGTTTCAATAAATTTTTATTGAAATGTCTTTGGGCTTTTTGTGAAATGCCTTAATAGAAACTTTCCTAAAACTTGAACTGGAGGGAGAAGAGAGGGGTTTATAAAATACTGCCTTTTCTGTCTCTCTCTTCCTTGCTCTATATCAAAACTAAGATCTTCCATGTGAAATGAGTTGAGAAGGATCTCGTTTAAATCAAGCAGTAAAGAGAAGGATGACTTGCAATGTTCCTGGGAAAATACCAAACTGTTTAATAATACACTTTTTTTTCTTCTTTTTCTTTTTAAAAAGTGGATTCATATGCAACTCAGTCAAGTTTTTTTAATGGAAAAATATTAAGTGACATTTGAAAAGTTAATGAGAATGGCTCAGCTTTGCTTTTATCCATCATAAATTAATAAAGCAAAAGTGAAGAATTAGAGAATAGATCTGTTAAAATTTAATGCAAAGGTCTCCTCAAAAGTTTGCAGGTAAAGTGCTTATAATGTGGTGTGGTATTACTATTTTATTTCTTTCCGTCTGTTTTTCGGAGTAGGATAATTCTAAATTTGCCCTGAAAACACATTTTTCTTCCTCCAACTTGTCCTGTTTTTATGGTTGTAATAATAATAATAAAGACATATAAAACGGCTGTAGCAGGAAAACAAATTCAGTATTTAATAATTGGGTTTAGATTCTAGTTACCTACCCCCACCAGGCCTTGGAGGTTATAAGAATAGAAATAAAGAAAATTGGCACCAGCTCTCTGTACATTTGCCAACTCCTTGATCACATTCTCAAGCAGTATATATATATTTTTCCTTGTTAAAAAGATTTTTTTAACAGTTAGTGGCCCATATATTGGAAAGTGATTCATCTCCAGCCAGTAATAAATATTATAAGGATCCATTTCCAGGCTGTATCCTGTTTTATTCTCCCTCCTCCGCCCTGCAAGGCCTCTGAATTGAGTGGTTTGTAGATAAACAGAGGTCCAGTTGGTGAAAGTGGATATATACACAGCAATCTTCTACAAACCTATTAAAATCCCTTTGCAATGGGCACTTGGACGCTTCCCTTAAGGAGAACTACTGCTGAAAACGTCGTGCAAAAGAAAGGGGTTAGTCACACTTTGGGGTTCATTTGATCCGATCTTCGGTTCATGGGGAGTTTTGGAGAGAAAAGGGACATTCCCTCTTAAAATTGAACCCCAATAAAACATTTTTGCTTCTTTATAGTACAGGAAAGACATCAAAATGTTAGAGGCCAACTGTTGACTTTTCTGTACTTTCCCCTGTACTTAGTAGAGGAAAGAAAGTTGACAGGAGTTTTAGGAACATATAGCTGTATGCAGACACAAAGCCATTAACAGAAGCACACACTGCACAAGCACTGTATAGACATCCTACATATTGCACACAGGTTCACATACATATTGCACTTACACACACAAACACACAAATTCCTAGCAGAGCTGTCTCCAGTTGATCATTCACTGGAGGCAGTTTTCTAATATTTGAGAGCTGAGTGGATGGGCTTGTTTTAAACCACTGCGTGCTAAATTTGGATGGCTCAATCGGCACCCACTGACGTTATTAAGGGACAGGAGCGAGCGCTTTTTTTCTTTGGGTCTCTTGCAAGCCCGTTGTGAGGACTAGTAAGAAATGTCATTTCAATGATGCACCATTTAGCTAATAAACCCCCGCTCGAAAGGCGTCAGTTTCGGCCCAAATATTTCTAGGGAGAAAGGCTGTTGGCTGGGAATGACTAGAGACCCAGAAGCTGTATGTTACCCGCACAGCTACTGCTGAAGAAATTTAAAGCAGCGTCTATCACCATTCGAGCTAGATGTTCAGGGCTATTAACGAGCTGCTCCTGACGTGTGCAATAATTGATGCATAAAAAGTGTATTGGAAAAGCCATCCTTTTCGCCTCGTGTGAACGTCTCGCTTAAGCCGAGGTGTAGGGCTAGAGGAGTATGTGTGTAAAAGAACTTGACTTATCCGTCACTTTTCTGTGCTACACAGAAGCGGTGTAAGAGTAATTTTACTTTGGGGCTCGTGGATTTTTGTTGCTTCTTTTTGTGATGCCTGCTTGCACTGAGCAATTGAGAAATATTTTCAGGGCGAGGGTTTGGGGCGAAGAGTGAGAGTCGCTGTTGATGTCTGGTGTAAAGCAATTGTACTTGTCCGACCCCTTCCCCGCTGCCTCTGGGCTCATTGATTTGCAGATCGCCCCAAATGTCTCAATGGGATATCTAACTAGCCCTTAGCAAAATGGCTGAGTCCCGCTGATGGCCCCACGAACGCTGGGGGGAATCTTCAAACCTCACACCTGGAGATCAGAAGTAAGGGCAACTTTCCCTTGCCTGTTTGCTCTTTTCCTATTCGGACAAGCGAAGACCCAGGCCCCACAAGGGAAGAGTTATGCACCACAGGTGTAATTCTGACTTGCAAATGGCTTTATCTCGTGTGTATCTTATTTGTATATAGTAACGTTAATGAGTAACCATTGTGGCGCTTGTGGATAGAGGTAAACGGCGCGCAATCTTTCTGGATTATCCTGTCTATTACTCACCTGGCGCCTGAGTTGATATCCCCAATGGTTTTATGGGATTGCTGGCTTGTGCAAGGCGACCTGGCTGGCGCTAGGGGAGCATTTAGCAGGGGAGGAGCGCCACCTATATGATCGCAAGGCGATAGGAGATAGCAGGAGCTCATCTGACTTCAAGGAAGCAATCAGGCTTTTGCTAACCGGGGGTTAGTTTCCTTCTCGTGCCAGGAAGACCGCAGTTAAACCGCAGGTAGCTAGATGCAGCAGCCTTTGTACCGAGCCGTGTGGAACTGGGTGTTGGAACCCGAGGCACGGGGCGGTGAAGTGATTTGGACGCCTACCGGGACTGCTTTCCCCGTCGTAGTCAGTGGGAGTTTTGCTTGATGGAGGGCAAAGTCTATGGGAAAGGCGGCCACGGGTCTGCCTCCCAGCCCCGGGCTTTGAGCTGCCAGCCCACGTGTGACGCGAAGAAGAACCCCAAGGAGTTGTGTGTGTGCGCGCGCGCGCAATGGGAGGAAACCACCCAGGGCTCCGCAGAGACGCAACTGTTTGCGATTTCTAGCCAGAGCGCGCTTTAAAATGAGCAGCCGGCTCTGACAGCGTCACTCGGGTTTTTCTCCTGGTGAACAATTTGTCATTCTTAGTCTAGAGAGGGTCAGAATTAAAGGTCTTGGTGAACCAGAGAGCCCCAAAAGATCACCTGCCCTACACTCCTCCACCACGTGATTCTTTCTTTCTTTCTTTCCCCCGACCCCCCAAAAGGAAAGTTAGCGGTCATGTCCCCCTTGAATTCACACCCCTTACGTTGTCCTGCTCCAGGCGACACCAGCTGTTCTGATTTTTCCACCAAACAGCACATACGTCAGCCAGTCTTCTCACTCTCTCTCTCTCTTTTTTTGTTGTTGTTGTTGTCTTCAAGCTGCACGCGCAGTTCTTGCGGTCCCTGCCTGATCGGTTCAGCCCACAAGATAATATTAGTTAATTATTTATCGATTACAAGTGACAATTTATTACACCCAAGCGGTTTTTATTTTTTTTTTTTGGTCTACAGATCCTATTAGAACCCTCCTCCCCCACGCCCCTTCAATGGAGCGGTTCCCTCCTGCTTGGAATCCACACTCTGTGCCGGCTTGTGCAACTAGTTGTGTTATTGGCCTTTGCAGCTTCCAGTAATAGGCAGCAGCTTCCAACCCACCAGCTGATATTCCATGTCCTGGCGCCCCTTGATCGCTTTTTAAAAACGCATGGATACTCCCCCTCCTCCATGCTAATACAGGCTTTTTCCTGCTAGAAATGGAATCTTCAGCCGTAATTTCATTTGTTCATTTGCCCCCTTGAACGATCAGAATACAACAGGATACATGTCGCCTGAGGGGATCAAAGGGAGCTCCATATTCTGTGCAAGGAAGGAAAACGTTTCCTTCATTACCGATTGTTCTGAAATGTCTTAAAAAGCAACGACCAAATGCAATTTGTCCCTCTTCCACCTCCTCCCTCAATTTACTGCACCCTGGGCTGTAGCATTTCACGAGCTGTGCTACAGGGAAGTGACTAATAACACAGACACAAGTTTCGTGCAGCTTTGAAAAGTAATTATTTTCCATCTCAGAAACCAGGAGGATTAGTGCGCTTTCTGTACCGGAGCTGAAGACGCTGTTGTGTTGTAAGAAACACAGAGACACCACATATATATCACACACACACAAGCTATCGCATGTCTTTTGCAAGATCCATAGCTAAAATCACGGACACATACCACAAATGTGAGATTGTGGTCAACAAAAAGTTATTTACTTTCTAAAGGTACTTGTACAAGTAGGGGCATATATCTATACCTATATATCAAGAAGGCATTGGTGTGTCTCGATGTATATGTGTGTGTGTGTGTATCCACACGCACACCGGTATATACCTATGCACACCGGTATATACCTATAATGCTAAGCTCAAGCCTATGTGTTGAGCTTAGCATTCAAGCTCAAGCTGAGACTGGAAGCCTCTAATGCCTATGTAACCAGTGTGGTTATAAATACATCACTACACACCTATGCCGTGTGTACAGTAGTGTGTGAACATAGTGATGTGTTTAGAGCTCTGCTGGTGGGGAAACAAACGCGCACGGCGCAATAACTGTGGCCAAAAGCCGCTTGAAGTGAATGGGGTTTTTGCACGAGTAAGGAGAATGGGCTTCATAACTGGCCTTGTCATGCCGCGTTTCCCCGGGACACTTCTCAGAAAGGGAGCGCTGGGGATGGTCACACGCAATACACTCGAACCGCTCCTTCCTTCGGCTCCTTGAGTTACGTGCCCATCTCTGTGCCCCGTGGAAAAAACCCTCCACTCCCCTCTCTAGCAGCGAGAGACACACACGTTCTTGCTCTTCAGCCTGGGGGCACAGGACACCCATTGCTCTGTCCGTGCCTTGCAGACACATGCTCCGAGGTGCTGAGATAACAGCGTCTGGAGAGGCCCAGGAGGGCGCACGAGGAGATGGACTCGCTGTTCTCAGGAGGTGGCGGGGCTGGAATTTGTGTGTTTGTGTGTGTAAGTGCAATATGTATGTAGGTTTAAGCAGTGTGTGTGTACATGTTTGCCGTGTGTGAACCTGTGTCGGGTCAGGCTCAGGGGAGACATGCGGACGTTGCAGCTGGGGGCAGATGTAAGTTTGCTCGTAGAATTGATTTAAGGGCGTTACGGACATGACCCGACACAAGATTTTTTGGTGGTTCTTTTACAATGACTATGGAGACACACAAATATTCTCTCTCTCTCTCTTTCACACGCACAGACGCTTTCTCACACGCACGACCTCCTCTCTTTAACACACCCAAATATCCCCTCACACTCCGTTACACACAACGCCCCATACAGCTCGCTCTTTCCCCCCTTCACACCGGAACAGGGAAACAGACATGAAAAGGGACATTCCGAATCGTGTAGTGGGAAGATCGGATCGCGTTCTCTCGCTGACCTAGCGACCCCTCGCTGCAGCCCAGACCTTCTTACATTGCTTGAGAGTTTAAAGAGCTCCCGGTCCCCCCCGAAGCCTTTGACTGGGGGGGTGGGGGTGCGGAGGGGGAGAGAAAGCCACTGACTCATCAGAGAGCAGGACTGAAGCGAATTCAGCTTCTTTTTTTTCGACCGAGTCCCAAACTCCACACCTGCGCCGCCTAACCAACCCCCCTCCTTAGAAGGGAACAATCAAGACCCGAAAGGCGTGTAAAAACATGGCGAGGAGAAACTCTCTATTGAGCTGGCAATGCAGGGCAGCCCTGCGACCCTTGCTCCGAGCCATCCTGACAAGAGGAGTCTAATCCGGATTTGCACGCCTGCTCTTGATAAGAAGTCAATTCAGCTGCGGACAAGTGGCTCGAAGGGGCTTTTTCAGCTGTGTTGCTTCAGCTTCGATTCAGTGGGGACATTTTAGATGTTGCTAGAAATACAGATTAACGAGGGGGTAGAGAGGTAGGTGCTCACATGGGGAGGGCGTTAAGATTTGAACAGGCTCACCGAATTCGCAGAAGCTCGATAATACTCCGATATTTTTTATTACACGTCTGTGCTGTTTACTCCTTGATCTAGAAGAGCAACTGTTTTAATCCCCAACACACACTTCATAACACCGAAGATCTAATTTCTCGCTGTTTTTTCATGCCAGTGAGATCCCCCCCTCCTCGTTTACCCCTTCTTCACAGTTCCGTTCCTCTGTTAGTTTAAGAGAAAATACCGTTAAAGCAATTTTTTAAAAAATGAACTAAAATTCTCACAGCAGAAAGGGAAACAACTCTTGTCTAATGCAATTTGACTGGGGACAGAATTCCTGCTTAACATGGGATCTTTCCTTGGAGTGGTGTCTACTGCCTCCCCCCCCCCCATTTCTGCAGTCAGCAAGCAGACCTTTTTGACATCTTGAGTGGCATGGGATTGAAAAGTCTCCGAGACAGTAGGCTCCACTCTGCTGAGTGTTTCAGTTGGGTTCCAAGACAAATTTGGAATACCAGAAGCAGCGCTGTTGAAAATTTTGCTCATTTAACTTCCTGATGAAATCTACAGTTAGGCGGTGTTTCTCTATCTATCTATCATTTAAATGTAATTTAAAGAAAGAGCAATATTGATTGAGTCTGAGGACATTTTAGGTGTACTTTGCGTCTGGTTGGTTTGTTTTTGCCAGCTTCTTTGTTTGTTGCAAGTTTAAGTTAAGTTTGTTGGTTTTAAGTTTAAAAATCCTCTCATTGCAAATTTAACCTGAAAGAAAAGGGATATTTTGGGGGTGAGGAAACCCGAAACAAACTCACTTTGGACACGTCCATTAAAAAAAACCCAACTAAATACATAAATGGAGATACACCATAGCAGTATTGGGGGGGAAAAAACTCAGGGAAAAATACGGCTCCCCATTTTTGCTGAAGTGTTAATAAAATGCAGGACATTTGTTCTTATAAAGATCAGCTGAGACATTAGATCGCAGCCACTTGTAATGGGGAAGAGGGAGGATTTGTTTAAGGCATGCGTGTAAAGTTTTATAACATTTTTCTTTCAAGGAAGAGGCTATTTCTGAGCCGGTGTTGGCGCTATCGCATGCAGAACAGCGTTTTTCATCTGCAAAAGTCATAACTTGGACATTTAGGTTTGCAATCAGTTCTCTCGTTTACTTCCTTGGGAATTTAGCGTTGCAAGCAGGTCTGTCATGAATCCCCCTTGGACAGGCTTCTTTTGGACTCGGTTCTGGGTATTGCTTTTTTGCTTTGTGTTTCTTTCGAATTAGTTTAAATGTGATTTGTTAAAAAAAAAAAAAAGTCGGTGACTTTATTTTGAAGGACACGTCATTTCCCCCCCGAGTCCCAGTTCAGCTCACTTCCGCCCCGAGTCTCGGGTTAAACTAAAGATTTTAAAAAATATTTAAAATGCCAGAACTGATCATGAGTGTTTCCCCAAAGTTCTCCCCTATGGAAGAGTGAAAAGCGTGGTTTAAAAGACCGCTACCGATAAGTCTCACTTTAAGGCTGAAAGGGGTTATGACCCATTCCACCCCTTACCATTTATTTGTCTCACTGTCACAAGTCATCAGTCATTGAGGGGATTTTAACTTCACAACTGCATTGTTGTGTGTGTGTGTGTGTGTGTGTGTGTGTGTGTGTGTTTAACTCTGACTGCCGATTTCTCAACATGACTCCAGCTGGAAAAGAGAAAAATACCCCGAGGTTTAGACACCCATAGGAACACGTGTGAAACGATCCCCGATTCTGTAAAATTAGGGATAGATACTGGTTTGCATCACGAATAATTTGCTCTGGGGAAAGTGCAGCCTGGGACTGGAATGCGGCTAAGGCTACCTGGGTTTTAACAGAGGAAGAGTAGTTTTTCGGAGTGCCGAATAAACAGAAAGAAAGAGAGAAAAGAGCATTCACAGCTAAAGAGTGTGGCTGAAATTGACCATGATGAGAAACGAGAGGTGTGTGTGTGTGTGTGTGCAAAATGCACACAGACACACACATTAAACTACGTTAACTGGCATGACATTAAAAACTTTGTGTTGTGTGTTATATTTCTATAAGTAATACATATACAACTATATGTTATCTAAGTAATATAACATGTAATGACAGGTTTCAGAGTAGCAGCCGTGTTAGTCTGTGTCCGCAAAAAGAACAGGAGTACTTGTGGCACCTTAGAGACTAACAAATTTATTAGAGCATAAGCTTTCGTGGGCTACAGCATCCGAAGAAGTGGGTTGTAGCCCACGAAAGCTTATGCTCTAATAAATTTGTTAGTCTCTAAGGTGCCACAAGTACTCCTGTTCTTTTTGCATAACATGTAATATTATACTATCGTGTATGTATGATATGAGAAATACCTCACACTTTCTGTGTGTATATACACATATTATACATACACCGAGTTATAATATAGACACGTTGTAGATGTACACAGTATATGTAGTATATACATATAAATACAGATCACATTATATATAATATGTACACACACACATCTATAATTATGTATATATAAAATAATACTCTTAGACTGGGGTCAAAAATCTACCAACTATTTTACATACATCTTTAAACACTTCGTGTCCTATCACTTCTCTTTTCCATCATGGTCAAATTCAATCACAAAGTTCAGTTGTAAATGCTCTAAAATTCTCTCTCCATCTCCCCCCCCCCCCCCGCAGATTATTTAACTGCAAAGCACCTTTACGTATGTTTGCCAGTTTAATACTCTCAGTGTCCCTCGCATTGCGATTCTCTGCTTCTTTCCGGGAAGCAGGCGTCATTTTTAGCCCCAGTTCATGATTAGTCTCCTCTCTGTTTAGCCCCTGGGGAGAAGCGCCTTTGCTGGCACACATTCACTGGGTCGCTGATTTTTTCCCTTGATAATTGTTTAAATGAGGCTGGGTGGCGGATGGAGGGAGCCACCAAATACATATTTAAACCCTTCCCAGCCCGTGGATGCAACTTCTACTGTCAGGGAACTTCTCTAGTGTTGGTCGAATGTTTCGGAGCGATTTACTTGTGCAACCACGACGGATTCCGAGCGAGCAGCTGTCCTGCCTTGCAGATAGTAATCAATAGAGTCAAGGATTCTGAGTAACCACGTCGCCTGTTATTAGGGGAAATAATGTTCTGAGCAATCACTGACCATCTTGCACCCGAAGCCTGCATATTTTGGGGTCCCAAACCCAGCTCCTTGTTTTTGCATTTCTTTATAATCCTCATCAATCAATGATCTCCATTGGAATCATGCTAGAACAGGGAGTAAATCAACATACCTGCTTGAAAGGGAAGGGGGGAATCGCAGTTCATGCGGAGTATAGTACGGAGCGATTCAGTGGCCTGGCCTAAGCGGGCTAAACTGTTCTTGGAGTGCCATCTGCTGGTACAGGCTTGTAAATTCAACTCCTTTGTCTTATCTGCAAAGAAGTAAGTTACAGGCAGAAAATATAACAAAGAAAATTCACCACACTCACTTGCCTGTTCTTTTCGCCAACTTCAAAGTGCTTTAGTTATAAAAATTAAATTAAACTGTGTGTTGTCCATAAATGAGGGGAAAGGATGGGCTTGTCTGATGTTCATAATTACAGGCAATTTCTTTCTTTGGCTTGAGTAAATGTGTATAAAGTGAGCCTAGTCGAATAGGGCTTGTTCACTAACCCATTGAAAGCAATGGTAAAGCTCTCAGTGATTTCGGTGGATTTTGGATCTTTGGATGGAAGAAGAGTTTGGCTCTATATTTTTATAGACAAACTACAGAAATACTGCGTGTGCTTAGCTGTGCTTTAGTAGGAGGGAATTTTTTAAAATGGAAATTCCCCCTCTCCCTCCTATAAAGTTAACATTGGGTTAACCAACAGGTCAGTAAAGAACAGGTTGTTCTGATTTTCAAGTATTTTGTCTTATTACAGTTTTATTGCTATATTATCCCCCCCAGCACTCACTATTTCTTTCTGCCCCCTCCCTCCCCCAGCTATTCTGCCTGAGAAGCTGAAAATTTTGCAACCAACTTTCCTCCCAAAGCTCCTGGTCAATTTGCTGAGGGAGGCCACTAAAATGTGAGAACAAGGATGAAAAGCAGGAAGACTTCAGGGTAAACAATGGGAACTATATTGGTTGCATTTTAATATGCAGTGGTCACACATTTGGAAAGAAAGCCTTCTCAGTGAGAAGGAGGTTAGCTTCTCCTGTGGAGCAGCCATGTATGGATCCCAGGCCTCTACCTCAGCATCCTTGGAGGTTTTTAAGGCCCGGCTTGACAAAGCCCTGGCTGGGATGATTTAGTTGGGAATTGGTCCTGCTTTGAGTAGGGGGTTGGACTAGATGACCTCCTGAGGTCCCTTCCAACCCTGAGATTCTAGGATTCTATTTCTGGAACAGTTGAGAGGTCCTGGTGACACAGACTGGCAGAGGCTTTTCAGGCTCAGCAGAGCTGGAAAATAAACTGCTGTCCTAGTTTCCAACTGTCCCTGATTATTCATCAGAAATTCCCATTGTCCTTTCTCAAGCTGGTGTGCACTCTCATTAAGATCTTTTGAATTGTGTCGATGCGCGTGAGTGCCAAGGCTGCTTTTGCAACCTCTGCAAGGATCAACATGCAGGGTTTCAGTGGCAGGTAATTCCTGCTATACAGCAGGCTGAAAGATTTATGAAGGAGTTAAATCCTGAGAGTTTCATGTTAATTCTTCTGGGGTGGGGCGTGGGGGGGGAAGAATGATTGTCATGCTGCAGAATAGCAGATCTTGCCACAAATGTTTAGCATAGCTGTGCGAACAGAGCTTTGGGGGAATTCACAACTAGATGGCCAGCAATTTTGCTGGAAGTAGAAGGATTAACTTGAGATGTATCAAAGTAACCACTCTTAATTCCTCGGGTGTTGGTTTTTGATCCAAATTGACAGGGGATATGCAGTCTGGAAAGCAAAGCAATTCCTTACATTTCTTAATGTGTTATCTAAAGTCCAGATCACTTTATGCTCAGCGAGGATGGCGCAATATGCAAGGCAAAGTGTCAGAAAATGTGAAAGCGCATCTGCTCTTTCCACTTGGATAGCTGCTATCAGTTTGGATAATGGACATCCTGTTCAGATCCTTAGGGGGAATCTTTGGGACTCTGGGTTTTCACTAAAAGGGGACATGCTGATTTATTTATTGAATGATAGTCTGATTTGGGGGGTAATTGATTACTTGATGCCTTTTCTTCTCTGTCCTTTTAAATGACAGCTTTTCCAGCGAAATCCAGAAGAGAGAGAGGAATCTATAGATAGTCTTTTAAAAATATGTTCACATCAGTTTGGTACACATTAAAGGGAGAGAGTGACAGAACTAGTTATAGCCAGACATAGCATGGAAAGTGCCTCAAATCTACTCTGCTTTGGCACCTTAATCCTGGCATACAAGACCCCTCTGCTAGCCCAGTCCTGGGCCCCACACAGCTTTGCCAATGAACATTGGGTAACATTTTCCAAAGTGACTTAGGAGCCTAAGTCCTGGCAGTGGCACTTAGGCACTTTTGAAAATTGTGCTCCTTATTCCTGATATACCATCATATTATTCCTGATATTGCAGTCCTGGGCTCCTCCTATGCACTTTATTCCTGACATGCAAGACCCATTTTTCCAGTCCTGGGCCCAGCCATGGCTCTGTCACTATGCCCTGATTTGCAACACCTTCTTCTATTACAGGCTGCCCCATCAACCAGTGCACATTATTTTCGACCTGCACCAGTCTAGCCCTGAATAAAGACTGCTGATCAGGCCAGTTTGTTTGATAGCTTTTGTCATATGGCCAAAGGTCCATAAGATGCATTTCTGACAAGCAATTGGCAACAAGGTTCGAACCCAGATCTGCAGCTGTAGTGCATTGAGCTTGCTTCCATCCTCTCTCTTCTCTGCTGTAACCCGTCTCCACACACTTGCTTTCTATTCTGCAGGAGGCTAAAACTGTAACTGAATAAAGCAGCCAGCCTGGTGTGGCTCCTCTGGTTGGTGACACCAAGCATCGGGCAGGTGTTTCCAACTCCCTTCAGGAGAGGTGGTTGAGATGGGCTGGCTCAGGACACAGTCACCTGGTGTCACACTGTCATACCGGAAACTGGATCTGAGCTGCATGGGAAACCACCCTGATATGCAAGCCCCAGTTCATGGGATATTATATTGGCCTAGTAGGAAACTGCCTGTCCAGCCCTGTTGCAGGAGAATGAAGGCAGGAAGGGCATCTCCCCAGTGGAAGGGATCAAAGCTAGAGAGGTTTTCCAAAGCAAGGGAAGGGATGAAAATCCCATAGACTCTCTCTGGACTGACACAGAAGCAAGAGACTAGGAGAAGTAGAGGGAAGGGTCAAAGACAAATCAAAACAACACTAGATTGTAGATCCTTAAGGCTCTTCACTGCTTAATTCCACCCACCCCAGCTGATCTAGTAACTTTTCATGATATCAACCCCCATCATCGCTCTGCTAACATGCCCAGCCTTTGCAACCACCCCCCTAAATGTCTCTAGACTTTCTCCCACGTTACTCTTTATTCATGGGAAAACGTCCTGATAAAATCTGTACAGCCATTGCCTCCTCTTCCTCCAGATCCCTCCTGCAGACGCAGCCCTGCCATGACCCTTACAAAACCCAGCCTGCTCATTATGACTAGGCCGGGGGTGAGCTGGGACTCTCAGAGGCTCCTAGACTCTAAGGCAGGGGCGGGGAAACTTTTTGGCCTGAGGGCCGCATCAGGTTTTGGAAATTGTATGGAGGGCTGGGTAGGGGAGGCTGTGCCTCCCCAAACAGCCAGGCATGGCCCGGCCCCTGCCCCCTATCCGACTCCCCCTGCTTCTCGCCCCCTGACGGCCCCCCCGGACTCCTGCCCCATCCAACCCCCCCGTTCCCTGATGGCCCCCCCGGGACCCCTGCCCCATCCACCCCCCATCCCCTGACTGCCCCCAGAACCCCCGCCCCTGACTGCCCCCCACTGCCCCATCCAACCCCACCTCTCATTCCTGACTGCCCCCCCCCCCGGGACCCCTGCCCCCATTCACCCCTGTGGTCCCCACCCTCTGACCGCCCTGACCCCTATCCCCCCCCCACCCCCTGACCACCACCCTGAACTCCCCTGCCCTCTATCCAACCCCTCTTGCTCCCTGCTCCCTTACCGCGCTGCCTGGAGCACCAGTGGCTGGCAGCGCTGCAGCCGCGCCACCCAGAGCATTAGGACAGGCAGCCACGCCGCCCGGCTGGAGCCAGCCACGCCACGGCGCAGCACAGAGCACCGGGTCAGGCCGGGCTCTGCAGCTGCGCTGCCCCAGGAGCTCACATCCCCGCCGCCCAGAGCATTGTGCCGCTGGCGGGGCGAGCTGAGGCTGCGGGGAAGGGGCAACAGTGGGAGAGGGGCCGGGGGCTAACCTCCTGGGCCAGGAGCTCAGGGGCCGGGCAGGAGTTTGCCCACCTCTGCTCTAAGGCTACAAGTGACCATTATGATCATCTAGTCTGAGCTCCTACACATGGCAGGCCACAGAACCTCACCCACCACTCTTGTAATAGGCCCCTCACCTCTGGCTGAGTTACTGAAGTCCTCAAAACATGATTTAAAGACTTCAAGTTACAGAGAATTCCCCATTTACTTTAGTTTAAACCAGCAAGTGACCCGTGCCCCTCATTGCAAAGGAAGGCGAAAACCTCCGATCCCTTTTTTCCTCCCTTCCTCTTCCTAGCCCCTGCTCTCCTTTCCTCCCACACCTCACCCCACCTCTAGCCCCCAATTAAAAGGCAAAACAACAACAACAAAACATGTGGCAAGCAAACAGGGTCAATTCTTTGCCAGATTAATTTACTCGCATGTTACATTCCCATCCCCTACCCTTTGCCTGTTTGTGTCTTCCTGACTGCAAGTCCTCCAGGCCAGGGATTCGCTCTTATCAATGTTTGCACAGCACCCAGAACAGTAGGCCCTGATCCTTATCTATCTATCTATCTATCTATCTATCTATCTATCTATCTATCTATCTATCTATCTATCTATGGTATGACTACTCCTAAGAGTTTATTGTGGTGGGGACTTGAAGATCATTGCTTTTTTCATGGTTCCTAGGAATGAATTTTTCAAAAGTTCCTCAGGCCCAGATCATCCCAGGTATTTAGGCTCCTAATTTCTATTCATTTCCATAGAAGTCAGGAACCTAAATGCCTTAGAGAATCCAGGCCTCAGTGACGAAGGGTACGTCTACACTACAGTGCAGCCATTTCCTACATCACCTTCCTACTCCATCAGTCTACTTAATCCACCTCTCTGAGCCATGGTAGCCAAGTTGATGGAAGACTTCTTCCATGGACCTGGCTGCATCTACAATGAGGGTGAGGCCAACCTAACTACAGTGCCCCGGGTGCCAATTTTTGCAATGCCCTGAGAGATGTAGCTAGGTGGATCTAATGTTTAGGTGTAGACCAGTAGTAGATCAAGTCTCATTGACTTTCAATGGATTTTAGGCACCTAAGTCACTTAGGTGCTCTTGGAAAATGTACCCTCTATGTTCTATGGTTCTAGTGTCGTGTTTTTGAAAAAAGTGAGATGTGAAGGATTAGTTAGAGGATGGGAGGAAGCATGTGGACAGATCCCTAAATTGCCCTCCTGAGTCTCTGTTTGCATTAAAAAAAAGGGTAAGGCCCAGCTCCACAAAGGTATCTAGGCTTCAAACATCCTAAGTCACTAGATGTTATGGTTGTAAAGGAAACCTTGAAAACATGACCTAATGTAATTCATACTGCGCAGTCTGCCTGAGTTTGCACAGAGCCTGAGACAACGGCTCTGAGGCCCGAACACCACATTCATATCAATGGATGTTAACACAGATGGCAATGATGATACTTTAAATGCCAGCTTGGTTAGTGGTTTCACCGATCAATAAACATGAAGGAAAACAGGAATTATCACAGTGTGAAGATTTGCATCAGCATCCCCCAAAGCAGGTGTGGGTGTGGCCGGGCTCATAACACCCACACTGGCAGTGACCGCGTTAAGGGGAGCTGTAGCATCCAATAAGCACATTCTGTGGCACCCGCAGGGGAGACATATAATTAAGGATTAGAGCCAGCTGGGGAGAATCAGCCTGGGTGGGTCTATAAAGGATGGCCTGCAGGGCTAAGAGGTGAGCCCAGAGAGAGATGTTGCAGTAGGGAGATGACTGCACAGGTGAAGGGGGTCTAGGGAGGTGTCAGAAAGGCTAGGAGCCACCCTGAGAAATCTCCTCAGCTATAAACTGGGAAAAGCTGCCCAGAAAGATGGTAGTGTGGGGAGAGAGGAGTGTGCTGCTCCATGACAGATACTGGCAAACAGGCAAAGGTAGGTGGCAGTCTAGGGGGCCAGTGGGGAGTGATAAGAAACAGACCTTAGCTGCTTATCACAAAGGTCTTGGGCTGGAGCCCAGAGGAGAGCGTGTGCCTGAGTTCTCCTTACATCCCCTTGCAGGAGGGGTCTTGGGAGTAAAGGGGCAAGGACCCTTGAGCCTACATGGGGCCTGGTACGTGGTCACTCAGGTGTTTGGTTTTTGTTTGGGCCCCAGAAGGGGTGAGGCTGCGAGTGTCCCAGCTGGAGGGGTGAGTCACAAGAAGGAACAGACTAGGGGTAACAGAAACTAGAGGGCTTCTGTGCCATGCTCCCCCACAAGGGGGGCACCCCAGCTGGTGACTGAACCTTCTATGGGCTGCACACTGCTAGCTGGGGGTGCAGAAGATGCAGTGGTTGAGATGGGTTGGCCTTTAAAACCCCATGGTTGGGGCCCAGAGGGGGTGGGTGCAATGACTTTCATTTCCCTGAAGGGGGGGCACTGTGTTCAAACGCTTAAGAAATGCTGCTCCCATGGGACCATTTGCAGAAAGCGTGTTTTGAGTGACCCTGGTCTCCAGGGGAGACAGAGGGGCTTTGGGATGGGCAGCTGGACAGGTGCTTTTCATCTCTGGGTCACCAGTTTAGGCCACCCCAGGGATGTAGAGAATGAAAATTGCTGACATCAGGTGGCTTTAATCCAATTCCTGGCAGACAAGTGTCCGGCTCCCAGAAATCTCCCTCTAATTGGCAACCTTGTTGGAAGACTTGGCTGAGGAAAGTGAATTATCCTCTCCCCTCTACTCCACAGGTGGCCTCTCCAGGTTGGCAATGAGGTCCTGCTGCTGGGCCTGCACTGGGGCTAAGACACTCAATCCTGCTGCCATGGAAACCTTCTACATCCATATCTGAGCACCCATATGGCCCCCCATTCCTCTCACACCTCCCCTGTGAAGCAGGGCAGCAAGGATGATCTGTGCCTGCCAATAGTGGGGGGTGTGCAGAGTGAGGGCAGCCGGCTTCAGCAGTGTTACTGAGCATGCTCCGTCCATGTGAGCATGCTCATTACAAGCCAAACTGGGGGGAGGGGGGAGTACCTGACTCCATATGTGTCACGTCTGCAGGGCAGCAGTTATCCCCATTGTACAGATGTGGAACTGAGGCATAGAGGAGTTAAGGTCACAAAGAGAGCCTGCAGCAGAGCAGGGAAATGACCCCAGGTCTCCCAAATCCTAGACAAGCCCCGTAACCACTCACCTGCCCTTCCTCTCATTGGACTCAGGCGCCAGCACAAGAGGCTTGATCTTGCAATGGGCCCAGGCTGACTCCTGGAATGCGGAGCCCCCTCATCTTCCACTGACTCAAAGGGGAATCCAGGGTGTCAATCATTCTTCAGGGCTGCCCCCCTGGCACGATCCACTTCCCGTGCACTAAGGCCCCAACTCTGCAAAGCACTTCAGCACCCACTGAAGTCAATAGTCTGCCAGGCAGATCATTGAACTGGGGGCTCCGTGTGGGCACGGGGGTCTGCACGACTGATGCTGTGTGCAAGGTCAGGGACCTTTGTTTGCCAGCTAGGCCGCAGTCTGAGGCGCTGCAGTCTGAGGCACCCCAGCTTCGGCGTCATTCTCGCCAAGGTCACAAACCCTTTCCCTGAAGACTCCATTAAGTCTGCTGCACGTCCGTGTAACACGCTTCTTTCATCCTGTGCCAGGACCAGGGTGTATGCGGGCTGAAATTATTATTTTTATCATTTCTCTAGCACATGGCTGTGCGGTAGGTGAAATGTGTCAGCCAACAGTCCATGGCTGGAGCGGCTTCCAGTCAAAAGGCAGGAACTGAGAATACGCAGCAGAGGAAATACTGAATGGATTTCATGCTTCAGACAAAATTCTCTCTCTCTCTCTCACAAACACACACACACACACACACACACAGAGTCAACACTCCATGTTAATATGTCACTCACTCACAGCTACTCCAACAAAAATGTATCAGCCTTAATAGGCTGAGAGTATCTGAAGACAATTCTGTCCTCTTCCATAACAGTAGCCAGGGATTTTTGCAAGCCTTCTCTGAGCCTATTTAGATGCTTTTATTAAGGGCAAGAAAAGCCTTCGTGAGTTACCCATCTTCAAGATCAACAGTCATCTCCTTGCCTCTTTGTCCTGCCTCCCGCGCTCTGGCTGCTGCCTGGCTGCCTGCCATGACCCCTGTATGTATGACCTGGGTTGTCTCTGCAGTCGCAGACAGCAGCAGCAGAAGGGGGGGGGGGGAATAAAGAACCAAGGCTCCCTTGAACAGACATCAGTTAATGAGATGAGGGGCGGAAGCGGCTGAGTGTGTGGCAGATCATCTTGCCACAAAGAAAAGCAAAATAGGGCCCCTACGACTCTAAGCGCTGCCTGTGCTGTGTTTTCATTCTCTCTTCCTAGTGCAGGCGAAGTTGCTTGCAAGGCGGAAATCACCAAAGAATGCCTGGCTTATTATTCTGCTTCTGGATTTGAGTGGGCCACTTTCAATTTAGGGCAGGTCACCCTAGACTGCTACTTCAGCCAGACCTCAGCATCTTGAGAAATTAATTAGGAAGAGGAAAGCTGCTGGGTTGGAGAGCAGGGGTGGGGGAGTTTCCACTCAAACCTTCAGGTCTGGCCGGTACTAGAGATGTGCACATCAACAAAATTAAGGCTGTGATTTTCATATGAACCTAAGGCCTGGATCCTGAAAGGTATTTTGGTGCCTAACTCCCATGGGAGTTAAGCACTGAGGCCCAGATCCTGAAGGATATTTAAGTGACTTAGAAAACTTTCAATGGGACTTCAATGCTTTTTGAAAATTCCACCCTAAACATTTACCCTGAACCTGAACCCACCAAACTTGTGGGAGGTTGTAAAACATGTGGCCAACTTAGTCTTCTTCCTTTTCTCCCTTCCTTGCCCCGGGACCAGAAGAAGTGTCCTGATACAGCCTGTTCTCGGGGGGGGGAGATAATACTTCCAGTCCAGTCAGAAATCTTCTAGGAAAACCCCTTTCTTATGTGACTCCTGGGAGCAAAGACTGAGCACCTCTATCCTGGCCCCACCCAGCGCCTCATGTCACACAAGAAATCAACACCTGCTCTGACTGAACTGAAGCGAGACTGAAGTGAAAGGGAAAGTTTCAAGGAGCTCCTATTGTTGTTTGTTGATGAACCCAAGCGTTTATTTGGCTTCT
Source organism: Emys orbicularis (assembly GCF_028017835.1). Lineage (NCBI taxonomy): Eukaryota > Metazoa > Chordata > Testudines > Emydidae > Emys > Emys orbicularis. The sequence goes on along the minus strand of NC_088698.1, from coordinate 7,521,126 downwards.
GTCATGGTGGTGATTGTTTGCCAACACACTGATCTCTGCCTCCCTCAGGCATCAAGGCAATAGCAAAGAGATGCGTTGTTTGTTTGGTGGCAGCCTGGTTCCATGACTAAGACACTGGCCTTAGGATGTGGTTCCTGGTTCTGCCATTGATCTGCGGTGTGACTTAATGTAAGTTATTTCACCTCTGTGTACTGGTAAGAGCTTCAGGGCCGGATCGGTCTGAGTATGTGTTTGTACAGCACCTAGCACAACGGGGCCCTGATCTCATGCCTACCAAGCCTGGCTGCAGTCCTAATAAGCCTTGGGATCTTCCTGCGCTCATTACTTCCCCAGGCACTAGACTACCCACGGTGGTGAGAAGTGCCTTCGTCCACTCCCAGGAAACCCCCATTCCTCTGAGATGAGAATCTGGTCCCTCCAATCTATTAATTCATCTACATGCTACGCTGCGGTGGTGACTCTCTGAGCAGAAGATATGGAACCTTTCCAGATGTCTAAAATGCAGCAGCCTGCCTCCTTTGCAGGGGAAAAAAACTGTCCAAGAATATATTACATCATCCCACTGGCCTCAGGTTCATATCTGGTGTTTATTCAAGGCTTTGGTCTTAGTCATTCAGTGGGTGAGGGGCCTGGTCTATAGATTCAAAGAGTTTAAGGCCAGCTGGGATCATTAGATCATCTAGTCCAACCTCCTGCATATCACAGGCCATTAAATTTCACCCCGTTGCATTGAGCCCAATAACTTGTGTTTGGCTAAAGGATGTCTCCCAGAAATACATCCAGTCTTGAGCTGAAGACAGCAAGAGAGAGAATCCACCTCTTCCCTTCGTAGTTTGTTCCAACAGTTAATCATCTTCACAGTTAAAATGTGCATCTCGTTTCTAATTTGAAGTTGGCTGGCTTTAGATTCAGAGGTGGCTCTATGTATTTTGCCGCCCCAAGCACGGCAGTCAGGCGGCTTTCGGCGGCACACCGGCGGGAGGTTTGCTGGTCCCGCGGCTTCGGTGTACCCACCGCCGAATTGCCACCGAAGCCGCGGGACCGGCGGACCTCCTGCAGGCATGCTGCCAAAGGCTCCCTGACTGCCGCCCCCACGGATCTATAGTTTTTGCCGCCCCAAGCGCCAAAAAAAAAAAAAAAAAAGCTGCGATCGGGAACTCTAATGCCGCCACTTCATTTTTTGGCGGCAATTCGGTAGTAGGTCTTCCCTCCGACACAGACTGAGGGACCTGCCACCGAATTGCCGCCAAAGAGCCGGATGTGCCACCCTCTTCCAGGGGCCACCCCAAGCACCTGCTTGCTGGGCTGGTGCCTGGAGCCGGCCCTGACCGGCAGGCCGCCCCCCGCGGCTTGCCGCCCCAGGCACGCGCTTGGTGCGCTGGTGCCTGGAGCCGCCCCTGTTTAGATTCCAACCACTAGCTTCTGTTCTCCTTTCTCCACTATGTTAAAGAGTCCTTTAACACCCAGCATTTTCTCCTGGAGAAGGCACTTAGACCCTGTACACAAGTCCCCCCCCCCCCAGTCTTCTTTTTGGTAAGTTGAACAGAGTTCTTTATGTCTCTCACAGTAAGGCATATTCTCCAGGTCTCAAATAATTTTTGTGTCACTTTTCTGCACTCTCTCCAATTCTTCAACCTTCTTTTTAAAATGTGGACACCAGAACTGGGTGGTGTATTCCAATATCAGTCCCACCAGTGATGTATACACAGGTAAAATCACCTCCCCAGGCCTAATCACTACACCCATGTTTGTCCATCAAAGGATCATGTTAGCCTGTGTTGCTACAGAAGTATAGTAGGACCTCACATTGAGCTGCTTGTCCAGTAAGACCCAATCACACTTCCTACAGGAGAACCCCCCTCTACCCATGATCCACTGAGGAAGGTTGGTCAACTATTTGTCATCAAAACACTTTTTCAATGAAAAACTACTTTTAACCTAAAATGGAAAATTTTCATTCTGGACAATTTTTTCCCCAATGATAAACTGAATTTTTGGGGGTGGGTGGGGGTGTGTGTGTGTGTTTTTTTTTTTTTTTTTTAATTAAACAATTATTCAGAAATGGCTTTTGAAATCTGATGTTTTTGTCTGGCTCTTGTGGTGTGTTTTTTGTTTTGTTTTCTGGCAAACCAAACAAATATATAGTCACCAGAAATTTTTTGGGGAAAAAACCTTTTTCTTCAAGGTTTCTAGTAAAACTATTTGACATTTTTGACCAGCAAATTCTTTGGGGGCAATGCAGCTAATAGCACTTGAAATGAAACTTGCGAGAGATGGAATTAAAAGTACTCTCGGGTATGCATCAATTTCTGGCCTCTTTTGGTTTAGGTTTGAGTATATAGGGTCTATGAAGGTTTATGGGGCCCTCTTTTGGTGGCAAAAATTAAGAGACCTGCTAGTCTGATAGAAAAGATTGGGGAGCTATATTTACAATACTTTTTGAAAGGCAAGATCTCTACCAAGGCAGAAATAGAAGAGGGGAACTATACTTCCCTCCCTGCAAACTTGTAGCCAAGGTAGGGAACTTGTAAAGAAAGAAGTAGCGAATGATGCTAGGTAGCAAGATCCTCCGTCACTCTGTGGATATCTTTATTAAAGGCTAAAACCAGATGTGCATGGGGCAGACACCCAAGAAACTTCCTCCCGATCATTGGACTCTGTGGGATGGGGCCAAGTATAACTCCAGCCCTTCTGTCCTAGCATTTGGGTGAATCTGCTGCCAACAGAAGTAGAGGTGTAGGAGGAGGGTGAGGTCAGGGCCACAGTGTAATCCACCCTCTGCACTTGCAGACTAGTGTGGTGGGAGAAGGTAGCGTATGCTGCATCCTGTGAACAGGTAGAATCATAGGGTTAGGAGGGACGGTAAGGATGAGATCCCAAGCTGTAAGGATCCAGGGCCTGGAACCCAGGTCTGCAGAGTCTGGGACAGCTGGTAGTCCTACAGTGACACCAGGACTGCTTCTCTAGGGATTCTGCCTCTTGAAACTGCTGCTGTTGCACAGCTCCTACTGAATCTCTCCCCCTCCAAAGCGTAACAACTCGGGGCCTGATTGCCCATTGCCCCGCGCTGTGTGCAGTCATTGGCACCAGTGCAAAGTGGGTATAAATTGCTACCGTTCTGATCCGATGTAGTGTTTTGCACTTACCTTGCACCGGTGCAAATGACTACAAGGGCAACAGGCCACGAGCCTCCTGGTCTCACTCTGAGCGTTCAGAGCTTCAGAGAGGAGTTTGTGAGATGCATCGTCATAGTGACGGTATTAACAACCTTGCATCTTTCACTGGCAAGAGTTATTCATTTATTTTCTAAAGGGGGAGGGGGGTTTCTAAAACACTTAGGGAATTCAGATGCCCAGTTCTCATTGATTTTAACAGCAGAACATAAAAGTGAGTACAAACCGTAGGAAAATATTTATTTGTAAAGGCTCCTCCTTCCCCAAGCTTCTGCTGCGTGGCAAGGCGGTAGCACAAAATGCAAGAGTGTATTTATGTACTGACTGCCGAGTTTTTTGGAGTGTGCAAATGATTCAGTTCCTTTCTTTTGGCTGCTCTAGTTAAAGTAGGTGCCTCCCAATGGAGCCATCTAGTGGTGCGGCCTATGCTATGATCCGGCACCAGTATTTTCTCAGACAACAAACCTATCCCCATTACTCTGGAGTCTCTTCCTTGACTACCGCAGGGCTAATCATCTGGCTACAGCTGTATCCTGGGCTCTGGGTACAGCGTAATCAGACGTGCGCCTCTAAAAACAGAACTAACAGGATTGTTTGTTGATGGCACATGCCAACAGTCCCTGAAATAGGCCTGAGAGACAGCAAGAGCTAAATAAAAAGGAAAACAAATGACCGAGACGTAGGTGATGTTTTAGGAATATGCTTGCCGAGTATTAAAAGCGCCCCCCTGTGATGGGATGATCACCCCACACCAGCCTTGAAAGGGTTAATGGGGCTGAGAAGGGGCCAGTTAACTTGATAGGCCCCACCTGAGGGGAATGAGGCTGGCTCGGTAACCCCTGACTGCTGAGAAGGAAAAGACAGGGCTATGAGAGAGCCAGGAAGCTGGCACAGAATGACAGGAGGACGGGGGGAGGGGGGAGAATAGAACCCCGGTGGGGAGAGTATACCTAGGGGAGGGTGGCGAATGAGTCAGATAGAGGCAAAGAGCCTGACAGATGAAGTAGGAGCAGCCCAGGGAAACAGTAGCAAGGTTTGGGACTGTGCAGAACTTGACTGCTGGTTGTAGAGTCCCTGGGCTGGAACCTGGAGTAGTGGGTGGGCCCAGGTCCCCTCCCATCCACTGGGGAGGTGGCACAGACCAGGCAGTGGAGCAGAAGACTGCCTAGGACAGTCATCCAGTGGGACTTTGACCCCTCAAAGGGAAAACAGGTAGTGAGCTGGCTGGAGGGCCAAAGGGAGACCCGCCGGAGTCGCAGAAAGAGAGGTAGATGGGCATGTGAATGAACAGCAGAAAGGGGGTGTTGGATCTGGAAAGACCTAATCCCCACAGTGGCCAGGAGGAGGCTTCCCAACAGTGAGTGGAGCTGATGACACCCCCCACTCCAGCGCTACCAGTAGAAACACCATTTTTCATGCTCTTTAACGTACAAAGGTGAAGGTTGGTACAATCAGTGCCATCCTAAGGGAGTAAGGCCCTCTGTATCCCAGGGGAGACACATCCCAAGAGATGCTACCACGGCTTGGACCCTTGTACGATTTCCACTTCAATCTTTCCTGTGAACCCATCGGAGGCCTGCCAGCAGAGAGGATATGCTCAATGAGTGCATTCTCCAGCCAACTTTGCCACGCCCCCTTCCTGGGCAATGCCACCCACATTTTGGACCGTGCTGGCCCCCATTGCTTCCCACCCTCTCTAACAGAGTAGTCTGCAGCCAGCTTCCACATCCCATACGGAATTGACTTCAGTGGAGTTACATATTGTATGTGAAGTTAAGCACATGGATAAGTCTTGGCAGGCTCAGGGCCTCATTTTGTGTTTTTTTCCCCCCTTTCCTGTAGGTTTAGTGCCATTATTATACAACTCCCAGTCTTGATTCTCTGTTGCCGTGCCCCTTGTGTAGGTGTAAATGCTACTACCCTGATTTGCTGGTGTTTTACACCCACTTTGCACTTGCCTGGAAAGTGACAGAAAAAGTTGCGGAGCAATGGCGAGTCAGACCCATTGCAGGTATGTCTACACTAGGAAAGCTACGGCACCGCAGCTGTAGTCCATAGAGTGGATACTTACTACAGCAATGGAAGAGATTCTTCTGGCGCTGTAGTAAATCCACTTCTCTGAGCGGTAATAGCTAGGTCGATTGAAGACTTCTGCCATCCACTTAGTGCTGTCTACATTGGGGCGTAAGTCAGCTTCGCAATGTCTCTCAGGGATGTCTCACACGTCGGAGTGACGTAGCTGGGTAGAGCTAACTTTCTAGGGTAGACCAGTCCTCATTCCCTTAGAGAAGGAAAGAATCTTCTGGACAGAACAAGGAGTAATGGTCTCAAGTTGCAGTGGGGGAGGTTTAGGTTGGATATTAGGAAAAACTTTTTCACTAGGAGGGTGGTGAAGCACTGGAATGGGTTACCTAGGGAGGTGGTGGAATCTCCTTCCTTAGAGGTTTTTAAGGTCAGGCTTGACAAAGCCCTGGCTGGGATGATTTAGTTGGGAATTGGTCCTGCTTTGAGCAGGGGGTTGGACTAGATGACCTCCTGAGGTCCCTTCCAACCCTGAGATTCTATGATTCTATGTTAGTGAATCAAATGGTTTACAAAATATTCACCAAAGGTTGTTGTGTTTAAAAATACCCCATCTAGTTCCTATATGTGCACCTCATCCTCTGATCAGACCTGATATTAAAGCATGGTGCAAACAATAGCTACAGAGTATATATACTCCTGAGCTCAAAAATATTTCCCATGTTGATTTAGATTTTCTAAAATGAACTTGCCAATAGTTTAGTTCATATACATGTCTGTTCTTTTTTAATCTATTAGTATACAGCATTGTAGTTAAATAATCTCTATTTTTGTCCTCTTATAGAATGTCTTCCATGGAGGAACTAGAAAACACTTTGCAAACATTAGCTCTGTGCCCTACTGAAAACTTATTTTTGAGGGTCTAAGGTGGAATTAAGAGGTGCACGGGGCTTTTGCTGAATTTCTGTCCAGTGGTGAGTTTCTCCCATTAGTTAATTAAGCCTCATTGCAGCCTTTTGATCTGGGCAAGTATTCTTACTGGCAAGGATCTGTTGTGTTAATTTAGGTGGAATAAAGGTGTTAACATTAAACAGTGTTAAATAAGATTGGGAGTTTAGTATACAAAGACCTCAGCCAGTTTAGTACCATGGCAAACACACCATTAAAATTCCTTTGATTAAAGATACAGAAAAGACAGAAAGACTGTGAAAGCATTTGAAATGGAAAGTATTAAGTAAGGCTTTTCATTGTTCCCCCCCCATGTTTGATGGGGTCTTCGAGGGTATCAGAGATGGTAATAACTGTCCTTTGGGGAAAGAGAAGAAGTTGGCTGAGATGAATTGGTGCTGTTGCTGTTATAAAGGCCCATCCTATTTTATCGCAGGTGGTAGTTGAGGTTCAGCAGGAGCTGATAGGGGTGGCAATGTCAACTGGATCCCTCTTTCTGGCCGGAGCTGGTCAGGACATCTCCCAGGATTAGGACAAACAAGGTCTGGGGTTGCAGGAGTTGGTGGAGGTAGCAGCCATGATGGTGAAGCTTGCTTCAGTAGCCTCCATCCGCTCTTCCTTTTTTGTCTGTTCTTTTTGTCTCCCCTCCCACCCCGACCCCAAAGTCTCTTTCTTTAAGGACCCACAAAGGGAATTTTGTCCACCAATTAGGTCTAATATCTGACACCAGTTCTGGTTCAATGACTTCTGCCACCTCATCACCTGTTTTAAGCAACATAATTTCAACCGTCCGTGGATTATATCAGCATGGTCCTTTTGGTTTGGGCTGATAGTTTCTTTGACTGGTTTTCTTGCACCTATTCCCATCAACATTTGTTGGTCTAGATTGTGACATTTTATGAACTTTCATGTACTTTTTACAACTAGGGTAAATCTGTAAGCCTAATTATTACAACAGATCATCTGGGCATATCTCACCTAATCAATTCCCTGCCACTGCAGGGGCCTCAGGAACTGATGTGCTTTGGTTTCTCATGTTCTCTCCCTGTGGCACACACAACTCTAGTCTCCTGAGGACCAAAATGCTTTGGTTTAACTGAAGTTATTGGGCTCTGCGAAGGGGTATCTGGGTGAAATGTAATGCCCTGTGATAGGCAGGAGGTCAAACTAGTTGATCTAATGGTTCCTTCTGGCCTTGAACTCTGTGAAACTTTGGTGCTCTCTCCATTTAACAGAAGAAGAAACTGGTTCAGAGGCTACGTAGCAAGTCAGTGGCACGGATGGGGCTAGACTCTGTCTGGTGCCTTAATGACAAGCCCCACCTTACCATACTATTTTGGTTTTTATACAGTTAAGAAATAGGGCCACGTATGTTTTATATTTTGTATATAGAGGCAAAGCCATGAGAAATACATTGCTTCAGGGTCTGACAAGCTCAGCCTCCCACTACTTCTCCTGTAGGGTGTTCATTCATGCTTCGACAGAGCGAATGTGATGGTCAACACTTTGGCTGAGGCACCGGGAACTGAAGCAGGGACCTCCAGACCTAAAAGCACAGGTTGTTACAGCTTGAGATAAAGCTCTTTAGTTGGGCCTACAACAGAGGGGGACCTGTCTCTCTCTGACGCCCCCACCAGAGTTCAGGGACTGACCTAAAAAGATCTACAACACAAGATACTCCGTTCAAACGATTATTGCTAGGTCTTCCAATTCATCCTAATTTTGGAATTGATATGATCATTTGAAAGGTATGGTAGGGAAAGAAAAACAATATTTCCCTTCCAACAGAAGTCTTGGCTCAGAGCCTCAAAGCTCTTGAAATCAATGAGATCAATATTTGAATCAATCAATCAATCTTTGAAGATCTGGGCCCTTGTATGAAAAGAACCCTATGTATGATTTGCCAAAACCTGCCTGTCTTCTGATTTGACCATTATATTTCAATGCTCACAAGGCCATTATAAGATGTGACAGCTGGTATTTTAATTTTAAACTATATATGGATATATCTATATTTGGAAAAAAGGTATAATAAACTTGGCCACTAGATGGCTCCAGTGAGAGAGACCTGTTGATATTATGCCAAAAAGAGCTAGCTACTTTTTTCTGGCACCAGGGATTCTTCCCAAACTCTGAACTCTCTCTGTAATCCTTGGCTTCTGCAGCTCAGCATCTGTCTCGGTTTGGGGCTGTATAACCTGTTTGATAGCAGTTTCTTGTGCCTTGAGGGGCGTAATGATTAGAGAAGGCTTTTCAAGCTAAAACAACCTTAACATAGGGAGGGTAATGGGAAAATGCTTTCACCATTAGATGCAGAGAATTGAGGCCAGTGCTGGGCAGGCATTTCCAAACAATCAGTGCATGATACGGGAGATGAGCTCAGAGCCAAACACCGCTACACTTGTTTTGGAGGGGAGGATGAGATAGAATCCAAACCTGGATCTGGATCTGGATCTGAAATTCCCCAGATCTGACATGAAACGTGAACCTCAGAAGTGATGTGATTTCTTTTTTCTTTTGAAACATGTAAAGGGCCAGATCCTCCTTTAAAGTCAACAGATCTGCTCAGATTTACAGCAGCTGAGGACTTCTTGGGCCAGAAATATAATAAATATTTAGATGTCATTGTGACGGTCTTCAGCCCTGCACTCACCTCCTGCATGCTACTGTAATAACATTTGCACAAAGTATGCATTGCAAGGCATCATTTGAAAACTCATAATTTGTTGGTCAATATTGTCTTGATAAAATATATATGGCAACATTCTAGGTAAAGTTATGAGATTCCACTGTATGGTGTTATACATGTTCCAAACCCCAGCCCTGCCTAGACAGAAGTTGGCAATCAAGCACAAAGGGAGTGCCAAGGGGTGGATAAACCGTCAGGAGATAAACAGTCAAAGGGAGGCTGGCCCCTGAATTTCAGCAGGAAATCTTTTCTAAGAGGGGGGGACTGACACCATAAAAATGAGGGACAAACACCCCAAGGCAGCCCTCCTCCCCCCTCTCACTCTGTCCATCGATTGACTGCACCAGAAGGAACGTAGGAAGCAGCCATGACACAGAAGAAGGGATTTGGCCTAGAGGTATGGCCAGGAAGAGTATTGAGAGCATGTGGTGAGAGAACCTTTTGCTTTGAATGTATCAGTTTAAGATAGGCACTAGTGGTGGTTTAGCTTTATTTCTCTTGTACCCAATTCTGACTTTGGCCCCTCATTACTTGTACTCATTTAAAATCGCTCTCTTTGTCCTTAATAAACTTTGTTTTATTGTTTTAGCTAAACCAGTGTGTTTGATTGGGAAGCTCCATTTGGGGTAACAGGATTTGTGCATATTGAATCATAGAATATTGGGGTTGGAAGGGACCTCAGGAGGTCATCTAGTCCAACCCGCTGCTCAAAGCAGGATCAATCCCCAGACAGATTTTTACCCCAGTTCCCTAAATGGCCCCCTCAAGGATTCTGGGTTTAACAGGCCAATGCTCAAACCACTGAGCTATCTCTCCCCCCCTTCTATTACTAAAATGATGGACTTTATATGAGCTTGTGTTGTCCAGGAGAGGGCTGGGCCCTACAAAACATATATTTCTGGGGAAATATCTGGGACTGGGAGTGTGTTGGGGGAACCTTGGAGTGTGACTAGCAGGTTGCAAGTGCACACACGCATAGCTAGGAGTGACTTACATGTTAGAGGCTGTTTGTGGAGGCAAAACCAGCCAAGCAGGGTAAAGGGCGCCGCAGGTTAGGGGGTGGGGGTGACACAGCCACTCACTACTCTAGATATTGTACCCTGGGTATAGGTCAGATGCATTCTGTCCAGTATGGTTATTTTGAAATGGAATTTAAAAGTGAATGACAAGGTCATTTGTGTGGCCTATATGATCAATACACTAATGAAGAGGCATTGACAGGCAATCAGAAATTGCCACTTGTGTATGATCATTTGTTTCACAACTGCGAGCGTTTCTTCTGGTTAGGTTCTCCAGTGCCCCGTGGTCTGAACAGTACAGAGAATCTATTGGATACAGAGCCTCGGATGTAGAAGGGGCTGCATGCGTTCTGTGTTGTCCGTGAGCGTTGAGTTGAAACTTATTTCACGTATGGCTATAGATGGACTGAGGAGGTGAGGGGTTACGGGGGCACCAACCAAGATCAGGCTAGTAGGCACTGTGTAAACACATGGTAAGGCACAGTCCGTCCTCTGAAGAGCTTACAGTCTAAATAGATAAGAGGAAACTGCGGCACCGGGAGGAGAAGTGACTTTCCCAAGGCCTCAAAGCAGATCTACTGGGAATGAACACAGGTCTTCTGTGTCCCCATCTTGTCCGTTAGTCACAGGACCAAACTGACTGTAACGGAGGCAAAATGAGTTACACCATGGGAAGCAGGCAGAGAATCAAGCCCCCATTGTATCCAGGCTTCCGGTAATACGCACAGATCTGATGCCATTCCACCCCTGAACTTTTCAAGGCTAAGTTCTTCTTGGGGACTAAAAGCACCTTTCATCTGGGGGTTTCAGAGCATGGGTGGGAGAACTGCGATTATCTGAGCTCGTGTGCAGTGTAATGGGCGCCCTGTCGGTCCCAGGATAATAGAGAGACAAGGTGGGTGAGGCAACATCTTTTATTGGACTAACTTCGGTTGGTGAGAGCGACAAGTTCTCTCTGTTATCCTAGTTCTGCAGCCTACGAAGCTAAATGCTAATTCCAGCAATGAGACAGATTCTAATCGCTACACCATGCTGGGCCACCTGTATGCCTCAGGTCAGCGGCAATACCCCAGGGGCCAGTCTGGCTCCCTGTCTCGGTTTCCTCCCCTGCCTTGTGGGGTTAATAACACCCCTCTGGGCTATTGGGAGGCTTAATTAGTCATTGGGTGTAAAGCGCTTTGAAGATCAACAGTGCTGCATAAGTGCTAAATGTCATCATTACTGTAGGCCTGGGGCTGTGCTGTCTTGTGGCACAGAGAGGGGCAGAGGAGGGAGTGAGAACTCAATAGGAGGGACCTGAAATCTCTCCCTTGAATGCTTCTTCACCTGAGGGAGGGGAGCTGAGGCCTCAAACAGGACCTTTAAAGTACATGGTGCTGCTTGGTGCATATGCCCCATTGCCAGTAGAAGTTAAAGGGGCACAGCAGGGAAGAACAGACCCACTTTGCAGGGGGCGTGGGCTGACTGTTAAAATGACCACAAGGCAAAGATATGGGGCTGGTGGATTACTGTCCATCCCCTGCTTCGGGTGACCAGATGTCCCAATTTTATAGGGACAGTCCCGATATTTGGGGCTTTGTCTTATATAGGTGCCTATTACCCCCCCACTCCCTGTCCTGATTTTTTCACCCTTGCTATCTGGTCACCCTACCCCTGCTCCATATAAGATAATTTACTTCCTCTGAGCACATGTAACTCGGTGGATATGCACTTCTGAGGGCAGAATCTAGCTTACCTTTTCTGTACCTCGGATTCAGTCATTGGTGGTCAGCGACTGTTGTAGACCTCCAATGCTGACCAAAGAAAGCTACAATTTGTACAAGTTGCGCTTATCTCCAGCTTGAAACTGGATTAAACTCAATCAGTGCAATTTGTGGCTGTCTCATCTACACTTGAGCTTTGCACTGGTGCAGCTACCCCGGTTGCTGTCCATCATTGGCTAAACCAGGGCTAACCCCAGTCTAGAAAAGGGCTAAGATGCCCTTGGCTAAGAGCATTACAACGCAGCTCATTCAGGAAGGCGTCAGTCTCATGTCACTGGTGAGAACGCCCCTTCCTTCGGTGAGTGGCTGGAGAGGTTCTCGAGGAAGTGTGAGCCCAGCCCTATTTGATCAGAGGGATGATCACGACGGCAGCAGGGAGGCGGGGAGACATACATAGGGGAACATGGGAGTGAACTCACGCCTCCTCCTAAAAATAATTGTCCACTGCACAGCACCTCAGCTACAAATAACTCCCTAGCGAGTTTCAACTTATCCTGGTTTGGTGACTGCTGACTCTGTTTTTCTGATGGGTTTCACTGATTTCCTCAGGGCGGTTTGCTTTAGTGAGTGCAGCACAGATCCTCAGCCGGTGCCAGCTGGCTCAGTTCCAGTGAGCTGAAGAGCGCTACGTGGGCTGACACCAGCTGAGCATCTGGCCTAGGATTTTTAACCTGAAAACCCAAAGCACCTGTAAAGAAAAGTGCGTTCATTGACTATTTTGGAGACCGGCAAAGAGCCAATGGCAGGGGAGGGTGGTCCCTAAACTCACTCCACCCTCGCTGGGAGCTCGGAGTGGGTGAGAGAAGGAAGGCAAGAGAATATCACGCCCTGTCAAGGCTGTATCCCCACTTTGAACTTTAGGGTACAAGTGTGGGGGCCTGCATGAGGACTTCTAAGCTTAACTACCAGCTTAGTTCTGGTCCGCTGCCACCATTCCCTACCCTGGGAAGCTTTTAGAAACCTCTCACCAATTCCCTGGTGAATACAGATCCAAACTCCTTGGATCTTAAAACAAGGAGAAATTGACCCTTCCCCCCTCCTTCCTTTCACCAACTCCTGGTGGATACAGATCCAAACCCCCTTGGATCTTAAAACAAGGAGAAATTAATCAGGTTCTTAAAAAGAAGGCTTTTAATTAAAGAAAAAGGTAAAAATCATCTCTGTAAAATCAGGATGGAAAATAACTTTACAGGGTAATCAAACTTAAAGAGCTCAGAGGACCCCCCTCTGTCTTAGGTTCAAAGTACAGCAAACAAAGATAAACACTCTAGTAAAAGGTACATTTACAAGTTGAGAAAACAAGGTAAAACTAAGACGCCTTGCCTGGCTTTTTTACTTACAAGTTTGAAATATGAGAGACTTGTTTAGAAAGATGGGGAGAACCTGGATTGATGTCTGGTCCCTCTCAGTCCCAAGAGCGAACAACCCCTTAAAACAAAGAGCACAAACAAAAGCCTTTCCCCCCCCAAGATTTGAAAGTATCTTGTCCCCTTATTGGTCCTTTGGGTCAGGTGTCAGCCAGGTTACCCGAGCTTCTTAACCCTTTACAGGTAAAAGGATTTTGGAGTCTCTGGCCAGGAGGGATTTTAGTACTGTACACAGGAGAGCTGTTACCCTTCCCTTTATAGTTATGACACGCCCACACCCCAAATGCTCTTGGTATTGCATGTAGAGCATCAGACCCCAACCAAGGTTGGCGCCCTGTTGTGCAAGATGCTGTGCAATCACGGTGTCCCTGCATCAGACAGCTAAGGCATGGGAAGGGAAATAGAAGCTCAGAGAGGAGACATGATTTGCCCAAGGTCAAGCAGCAGCAATAGCAGTCTCCCAGCCCAGTGCACTCTCCAGTAGGCCAAATTTAGGGTTGTCAATTTTGGTTGGATGTATTCCTGGAGATTTCATTACATGACATTATCTTTAACTAAAGATTAATCTTTAATTCCTGGAGACTCCTAGAGGATTGGGCAACCCAAACCACACTGCCAAGCTGTTGGATAGGTAATTCAGCCTTTCTGAAATGCTTGTTGTTTGGGAAGGGTGTTCTGGTTTCCTCTGTGTTAGAAGAGGGGTCCCCCAGCCACGTCCAAACTCCTAGGAACATTCTGCTGGAAGAGAGAAACCTTTCAAACTTCTTTGGCCTTCCACGATGTCGAAACTTGTTGATGCACCTGATTTTCCAGCTGTGAATATAATTACGACCAGAATGATTAAAATTACATTGAAAGCAAGTTATCAGATATAACCTGTCTGGTACCATCCCAGGGGGGGGACTTATTATAGAGTTCGGCCTCAAATGTCTCATGCATTGTTTCTTATATAACTAAGGAGGGCTAGGACACATTTATACTAATGTGCCAAGATTACATTTCTGCTCTTGATTACACCTTTGATTTCAATGACTTATAGTTACTAACTCCATTGTTCCTGACAGATTATATGTACCTGGAACAGTGTGAATAATTTGATTTTTTTTTTTTTTTTTTTTTTGGTTCTCTGACAATTCTGGAGGTGCGGGGGAGAAATTCATTTCAGGTCAACCTGAAAACAACGTTTTAAATAAACGTTGGTGAATTCAAAAGTTTTTTTTTTTTTTTTTTTTAAATGCATAGACTGCGTAAACTGTCGGGCTTTCATCGGTTGAGACTGAGCCGATCACAACACGTCTTCCAATCGTCTCTCGCTCTGGCCATCCTTTGCCATGTTTGTCCATATCTCCTTGTTAGGAAATCATCCCACCTCTTTGGAGGCCGACTGCGTCACCGTTTCTGTTCTCGCAGATAACACTCGGATATAGCTGTGGTCCATCTGTTGTCGCTGAGTCGGGCCACATGTCCCGCCCACCGCATTTTGCTGAGTCTGCTTTCAACTACAACGTCTCGCACTCCAGACTGCTGCCTAATGATTTTGTTGGGGGAAGTGATCGCAGAGCGAAATGCCCAAAAATGCCTAGTTTGACCCAAAATGAAATGTCTAATTTTGATTTTGAGCTTTTTTTTAACATTAATATTTTAAAAATTAAATTGAAGGAAATTTTCAAACAAAAAAAGGTTTTGAATCAAAACAAAAATGTCAAAACATTTTGGATTTGGGAGGATTTTTCTGTTTGTTTTTTCAAACTAAAGCAGGCAGATTCAACGTGAATTTACAAAATGTTTTAGTCAATCTGAATCAACAATTTTTGACAAAAAAAAATGTTTCAGTCGAAAAATTCCAGCTATCCTTGTTCATTTAGTCACCTGCATGCATCATCCTGAAAGGAGGGCCAGATTTTCAAAAGAACTTAGAAGGCATAATGGGGGGCAAATTTGAAAAGAGATGTGCATTAGAGAGGTTGGAAAATGAGGTTTTCTCCATGATAAAGTTTGACTTTTCATTCACAAACTGAAATTTTTCAGCAGAATTTTTTCTCTTTCTTTTTGGTTTTCTATCAGACAATCAAAAAAAAAAAAATCAAACGAAGCAGGTGTGCAGATGAATATCTGAATGCCCCCTTCATCCTCCTAATTTAGGACAATATGAATTTATAGGGTGGGATTTATTCCCCTCCATTTTTCTTGTTCTAGACTCTGCCCTCCAACACTTGTTCTTTCCCAACTTGGTCCCATCCCCATCTGGTACAATCTCAAGGAATAATTCACCCTCTGGCACTGGTGAAATAATTCCTTTCTCTCTCTCCACTTTGTTTCCTCCATCCCCTTAAATACATCATAGATTGGAGCTCTTGTAGTTTGAGGTACCCTGGCAGGATGTGGGGCGGAGCCAAGAACTGCATGAACTCAGTCAGCAAGAGCTCACAAGAACCAAATCCCAGCAGAGGACTCCCAGAGCCCGGGCCTTGCACCCTGGAGGCATGGGAGCTCAGAGGGGCTGAGTCCTGAACAGGCTCCTTGGGAGCAGGAACCCACTCCTGGCACAGTGCTTAGAAGTAGCTGGGAAGTAGGTGAGGACAGGAACTGAATCCAGTGTAATGCTTGGGGTGAGCTGGCTCTCACAGGACTCCCAGCACTCATCCAGAGCTGCCGCTGAGTTGGTCCTGGTCTTTTCTTTTTCTGATGCCTCAGTGGAATGATGATGATGATGATGACAATAATGATGAAGAATATGATTTAAAAGGGATCATAGATGCGGACGCTGCGAAAGGTGAAATGCAGACTAAAGGGGTAAGACGTTTTATGGAGACATTTCAGAGAATCAAGTTGAATCTGTTATGCTGGGCTCCTATTGCCTTCAATATCTCACTTTAGAATCATAGAATCGTAGAATCATAGAATATCAGGGTTGGAAGGGACCTCAGGAGGTCATCTAGTCCAACCCCCTGCTCAAAGCAGGACCAATTCCCAACTAAATCATCCCAGCCAGGGCTTTGTCAAGCCGGGCCTTAAAAACCTCCAAGGAAGGAGACTCCACCACCTCCCTAGG
Source organism: Emys orbicularis (assembly GCF_028017835.1). Taxonomy (NCBI): domain Eukaryota; kingdom Metazoa; phylum Chordata; order Testudines; family Emydidae; genus Emys; species Emys orbicularis. The sequence goes on along the minus strand of NC_088698.1, from coordinate 7,505,093 downwards.
TAACGCGTTCCAGTGCTTCACCATCCTCCTAGTGAAATAGTGTTTCCTAATATCCAACCTAGACCTCCCCCACTGCAACTTGAGACCATTGCTCCTTGTTCTGTCATCTGCCACCATTGAGAACAGCCGAGTTCCATCCTCTTTGGAACCCCCTTTCAGGTAGTTGTAGGCTGCTATCAAATCCCCCCTCATTCTTCTCTTCTGGAGACTAAACAATCCCAGTTCCCTCAGCCTCTCCTCATAAGTCATGCGCTCCAGACCCCTAATCATTTTTGTTGCCCTCCGCTGGACTCTTTCCAATTTTTCCACATCCTTCTTGAAGTGTGGGGCCCAAAACTGGACACAGTACTCCAGATGAGGCCTCACCAATGTCGAATAAAGGGGAACGATCACGTCCCTCGATCTGCTGGCAATGCCCCTACTTATGCAGCCCAAAATGCCGTTAGCCTTCTTGGCAACAAGAGCACACTGTTGACTCATATCCAGCTTCTCGTCCACTGTGACCCCTAGGTCCTTTTCTGCAGAACTGCTACCTAGCCATTCGGTCCCTAGTCTGTAGCAGTGCATGGGATTCTTCCGTCCTAAGTGCAGGACTCTGCACTTGTCCTTGTTGAACCTCATCAGGTTTCTTTTGGCCCAATCCTCTAATTTGTCTAGGTCCCTCTGTATCCGATCCCTACCCTCTAGTGTATCTACCACGCCTCCTAGTTTAGTGTCATCGGCAAACTTGCTGAGAGTGCAGTCCACTCCATCCTCCAGATCATTAATAAAAATATTAAACAAAACTGGCCCCAGGACCGACCCTTGGGGCACTCCGCTTGAAACCGGCTGCCAACTAGACATGGAGCCATTGATCACTACCCGTTGAGCCCGACGATCTAGCCAGCTTTCTATCCACCTTACAGTCCATTCATCCAGCCCATACTTCTTAAACTTGGCAGCAAGAATACTGTGGGAGACCGTATCAAAAGCTTTGCTAAAGTCAAGGAATAACACATCCACTGCTTTCCCCTCATCCTCATCAACCCTTTGTGCGTTAGTCTGGAGCTCAGCCCTGTGCTGCAGCACTGAAGAAGCCCCAATTTCTCATTCACGTCTCTTTAAGAGCAAAGTTTGCCTCACTTCTCTCTTATTAAGGCCCCTAGTTCCAGTGGGGGTCTGTTGTTGCCCCTACCGCAGTCTCCAGGATTTGCACTTGGGACCTTCACCGCATCACCACACAGAGTTCTGCCACTTGAGCTAAAGCAGTGACTTCATTAGGTGGTGACAGTAGTAGGCTGTTATCCTCCACCCCCTAGCAGGAAACATGCTGCATACTTTGCACATATATTATATCTGCACCAACCCAGTCCTTATTAAAGTACTAGGCAGTCAAATCTAATCTAAAATAATCTAGTCACTATCTCTGTCTGACTGTGTGTGTATTGTGCCCATCACCAAGGCATCTGGTTGATAGGGTCTGTACAGCACAGCTACAGATTACATTCGTGTTGCTGCAGCGGCTTGGACTATTACTGTCGCAGATTGTAGCATTTCCTGAATAAGACAGTTTCTCCCCTCACTCTTCAAACTAAGGGCTGGGTTGTTTCTTTGAGCAGAGCTCTGGGCAAAGGTGGTACATAGCTGCCCTGCCCCACGAGTAGCATCAGGGAAGTAACACTGACCCTGCTCCCTTCATGGTGCAGGAGGGAAGTCGCCTGCTGCAGTATGTTGCTAAGTGCACATTCCTTACCCCCAAGTGCTCAGCTCCAGCTCCTGCGGGACTGTATATATGAGGCAGCCTGTTTGTCCCTGTGCCCTGACCTAAAGGCTGAGGCTGCCATGCAGAGGTGAATATGAGTGTCTCTGACTCCCCCTTCTGGCTGTGAGCGGGTGTGTAAGGCCGGGCCAGGATCTAGCTGTAACTCAGTATGCAATGATGAATGCAATGTTCTCTGAACGAAAATGTGCTTTTCGAACCAAGCTCGGGAAAGGGAAGGGGAAGGAGGAGTGCTGCACGTGTCAAGGTGAGCTGGAAGAGCTATGTTCTGAGATTTAATTTCCGCCCAAATAATTTTCTCAAGCTGTATAAACTTTCTTTATTTAAAACAAATACCTTCAAAAACGCATTCTGTGTCCCTGGCCCCCGGAAAACGTTCCCAGTAACAACTTTTGCCTGCACTTACCCCTGAGCCAAAAGCCAGCAGTTTTACCTTTCCCCCCATTAATTTGAACAGTACATTTCCTTGAGCAAAGTCTCCTGGTCCCAGACCGCAGAATGAATTTAAGTAAACAAGGTGTACAATAACAGACTTGTGTTAGCGCAGGTTTTTCAAGTGGCCTCTAATATCTTGTGTAAGTTCTAAATCTCTCCACACTACGGAGGGGTTGGGGTGTGTGTGTAGGGGAGGAAATGATTGAAAATACCTCTAGGTAACTGTTTGAAGCAACCTGCCTCATATCCAGCAAAAGTGGATCAGGTGTCTGATGACCAAAGAAATCAGGTGAAAAATCAGTGCTGGGAATCCTATCGAATTGATGAGCCCCCGGCTTCTGAATACCAGGTTCCTATAAGGTCTCTCTAGTTGGGCTCTCAAAAACGGAAGCAACCAAAATCACTAATTGCTTTGAAAACTCTTGGACTAGTTAACCTTCAGGATTCAGCCCATTAAAAAAAAAATTCCTCATGAGGAGAGGTAATAAGAAAGCCATAAGAGATGTGAAGAGCTTCCAATTCATACCTGTACATCACAGAGCTGCGAGTGTGAAGACTGAGGCACTCGCTTTACATCATGCAGAAGACGTGCAAATTGCTCTGCATTGCTTCAGTAAAGTGTCTCCACTTGGACCCAGAGGGATCATCTCAGGGGTGAGAGAATTCAGTCTCCTTGATGCATTTATGCTTTGGTGTCTCTACTGAGTCTGCTAATAAGAGGGTCGCTTGTGGTGAGAAGGCTTACTAGGAAAGGACCAACTGTTTTCATAGACCATCAGATGGGTCACAGCTTTCAGTTAAGCACTGGCCAGGTGAATTTGATCTGACAACTCAGAGGTGAAGGATACAAGAGCCCATTTCTCTACCCTGAGCTATCCAGTTCCTCTCATCAAAGGGCTTCTAACATGGACTATGGATGTTCTCTCAAAGGGCTTCTGTTCCTCCTTGGCTCCTTTGGCCTGTCCTGGTGAGTTGTGCAGATGGACCCATAACAGGACACCTCCACTATTTCTGAATGTCTGGATGAGGTATGTGGGTGTTTTAGCCCTTTCCTAGCTAATGGACAAATTTTGGGTTTGGTGTATGGTGGCGTGTGTAGACTAGTATGACGAGGACAACAGAAGCATCCCTAATCTTTCGCTTGCCAGTGTGGGCATGTCCATCCATTAAATTTAATAATGAATAGTCAATGGAAATAATGCACAAAGGGAATGAGAGGAAAGACAATGCAGGATGTTTAACGTTTCAGCCCATGGGGGAAGCTTATCCATGAAGATTTTCCACGTCCAGGGGTCAAAGGGAGGGAGGAGAGTGACGCTGGTGCAATAAGATTGGCAGTAACTGGTTTTCCAGCCATCACCTCAGACCCAGGTTCATTTCTTACCTCACAGGCACTGAAGAAGGACCTTTGGTGGGGAAAGCAAAGTCTTCTACCAGATTTCTGATTATATCTATGGCAGGGGTCTCCTAAACGGTAACTTCTGGGCATAGCTCTCAATGAGACTTGTGCTGCTAAGTCATGTAGGCACTTCTGAAAACCCCATCGTAGAACAAGTGGAAAAGAATGCCTCTTTCTGCTTAACAATAGAAAGCTGTATTCCGAGTGAAAAGGTTGTAAGTATTAGCTTGACATAAAGGTCCATTGGTAGTTTCCTTGGACTCCACTGGACTGTGGTTCATTGTGTTTGGTTATTATCTACCCTAGGCGGCAGCGCTCCTCCTCAGTAATCGGCAGCAGCTCCTTCTCTGAAGCTGCGTTCTCGGCGGCGGGGGTCCTTCTGCTCTGGGTCTTTGGGGCACTTCGGCGGCGGGTCCTGGAGCGAGTGAAGGACCCGCTGCCGAATTTCTGCTGCCGACCCAGAGCGGAAGGACCCCCCACTGCCGAAATTCCGCAGAGGGTGGCGAAATGCTGCCCCCCACATCCTGCCGCCCTAGGCGACCGCCTAGGGTCGCCTAGTGGAAGCGCCGGCCCTGTTTACTCTGAACTAAGACCCTGCTTGTAAAACTGGTTCTGTTCTAGCTAAGTTGGGAGGAAGGAGCAAATATCAGGTTTCAGCATTAAGGGCCCGATCCAAAGCCCACTGAAACTCTTGACTTCAATGGACTTTGGATCAGATCCTAAGTGTGTGGAGAGTAATTTACTAAGGCAAAAATGAGCTCATGTCTAGCTATGCTTGTTTGATGTATAAGCCAAGAGAAGTTGCCAATTACACAGTCTAGGGGGCAGTAAAAGGTCAGGACCTTTTCAGTGCAGTATAGAACATTGAGCCTAAAATGAGAGAACAGGAGACAACATAAGATTGTGTGAACAAGGGTGCACTTGAGGTATTTACAGTCTGGACCTGTTGTCCTAGACATTAGATCTGTTTTTGAGGAGATGGGAGGAGAGAGAGAGCCTTGTAAACCATTTATATTGCCATTCTATGCTTTCTAATACCGGCTTGATTTCTTTGCTACAATACGCCCATTGTTTCACCTTGAAAGAGGTGTTAAGATACAACTCAATTTTTGGCTTGCCTGAACTTGTAGGAGAAAGATTTCATAGCTAGCTAAACACTGAGCGTGCAACCTTGGCCTGGCCTACACTTAAAAAGTAGATGGACCTAACTTCCTTGCTTAGGGCTGTGAAAAACATCCTGCCCTGAGTACCGGGGTTAGATCAATCTAACCCCCAGTGTGGCTGCAGCTAGGTCAACAGAAGAATTCTTCTGTCAACCTAGCTACTGCCTCTCAGAGAGGTGGATTAACGACATAGACAGGAAAACCCCTTCTGTCGACATACGAAGCATCTACACTACAGTGGCATAGCTGCACTGCCATATGGCCTCGTCCACGCTACAGACGCTTTGCTGGTATAGCTATACAGGCAAAGCACGCAAGTGTAGTGTACTTATGCCAACAGAAGGAATTTTTCTGTCATACTGATAACACCACCTCTCTGAACAACATTAGCTGTGCCAAGAGAAGCATTCTCATGCCGGCATAGCTGGATCCTCACTGGGGGTTTTGCTGACGTAGCTATGTCAGCTGGGTTGTGTTATTTTCATACCCCTGAGTACATAGCTATACCAGCATAACTTTGTAATGTAGACCTGGCCTTACTCATGTTGGCTAGCACTTATTCCCATGAGTAGCCCCATAGACATGAAGAGGACCTCTTGTGTGAGTGTGTGTCATTAATATGCACAAATGTTTGCCAGTGTGAGCGAAGGGTTGTAGATTAGATGTAATTAAGTGATTTTGTGCGATGTGATTTTGCTAATGTTTTTGCTTCCAAGGGGTAATTTTCCCCTGGGTCAAAAATCATTTAATGTACTTCCAATTCTTCTTAAATTCTTATTCTTGAACAAATAATTTAGGAAGGGATTTTAAAAAGCAGCCAACAGTGGCCTAACTTTGTTCCCATTGAAGTCAATGGGAGTTTGAGGAATCAGTTTTGTTATTTGGTTATTGTGCCAGTGCAATACATCACTGCAAAATTAATTTTCCCTAGGTTTGAAAGAAGGTATCACATTTGATTTTCCATCTATCATCTATTTTCATTAAGGCAATTAACACCTTGGATCTAAGCACAGATTGTTTCCATACACGTAATATTAGCCTCAGACAAACGTATAATTGCTCACGTGTTTTTGTGGCGTTGCAAAACTTTTTAAAAAATGAGCTCGATGGGCCAAATGCATCTCTAGTGTAATTCGTTTTAATTCAACTGAATTACACCAGGATGAATTAGGCCCAATCTGGAGACCTCACTTCTTTCTAAAATGTCACTTATTTATGTTGAATATGGACATTCCTAAAATGGGTAGCTCCACATTTATTTATATTCTTTGGCCCTGATCTGATTCCCTCTGAACTCAGGCCTGGTCTACACTACGACTTTAATTCGGATTTAGCTGCTTTAAATCGAATTAACGCTGGACCCGTCCACACAACGAAGCCATTTAATTCGAATTAAAGAGCCCTTTAATTCGATTTCTGTACTCCTCGACGAGAGGAGTAGCGTCTAAATCGGTTTTGTCAATCCGAATTAAGGTTAGTGTGGCCGCAATTCGATGTTATTGGCCTCCAGGAGCTATCCCACAGTGCACCATTGTGACCGCTCTGGACAGCAATCTGAACTCGGATGCGCTGGCCAGGTGGACAGGAAAAGCCCCGGGAACATTTGAATTTCATTTCCTGTTTGCACAGTGTGGAGAGCACAGGTGACCACAGAGAGCTCATCAGCACAGGTAACCATGCAGGCTGATAATCGAAAAAGAGCACCAGCATGGACCGTACAGGAGGTACTGGATTTGATCGCTATATGGGGAGAGGATTCAGTGCTAGCAGAACTTCGTTCGAAAAGACGAAATGCCAAAACTTTTGAAAAAATTTCCAAGGGCATGATGGAGAGAGGCCACAATAGGGACTCAGATCAGTGCCGCGTGAAAGTCAAGGAGCTCAGACAAGCCTATCAAAAAGCAAAGGAGGCAAACGGTCGCTCCGGGTCAGAGCCGCGGACATGCCGCTTCTACGCCGAGCTAAATGCATTTCTAGGGGGGGCTGCCACCACTACCCCACCTCTGACTGTGGATTCCGAGATGGGGATAATCTCATCAGGTACACCTGATGATTCCGCGGAAGGGGAAGAGGAGGAGGAGGAGGAGGAGGAGGAGGACGAGCTGGCAGAGAGCACCCAGCTCTCCGTTCTCCCCAACAGCCAGGATCTGTTTCTCACCCTGACTGAAGTACCCTCCCAAGCCTCCCAAGACCATGACCCCATGGAAGGGACCTCAGGTGAGTTTACCTTTTAAAATATAAAACATGGTTTAAAAGCAAGCATTTTTAATGATTAATTTGCCCTGAGCACTTGGGATGCATTCGCAGCAAGTACAGCTACTGGAAAAGTCTGTTAACATGTCTGGGGATGGAGCGGAAATCCTCCAGGGACATCTCCATGAAGCTCTCCTGGAGGTACTCCAAAAGCCTTGCCACAAGGTTTCTGGGCAGTGCAGCCTTATTCCGTCCTCCATGGTAGGACACTTGACCACGCCATGCTAGTAGCAAGTAATCTGGTATCATTGCATGACAAAGCCTGGCAGTGTATGGTCCCGGTGTTTGCTGGCATTCAAGCAACATCCGTTCTTTATCTTGCTGTGTAATCCTCAGGAGAGTGATATCGCTTAGGGTAACCTGGTTGAAATACGGGAATTTAATTAAGGGGACAGAGGTGGCCGTTCCTACTGGGCTGTTTGCCTGTGGCTGAAAAGAAATCCTTCCCTGCATTTAGCCAAGTGCAAAGGGGGGGGGGGGAGGATTGGCCCAGAGCTTTTCGCGTTTTGCTAGCAGGGATCTTCCCTGATACCAGCCACGCGGTGGGGGGAGGGATAAAGCACTCATCCCAGAGAATTCATGGCGGGTTGGGGGGGGGTGTTAGTTTGGTTCCTGCAGGGATCTTCCCTGATACCAGCCACGCGGTGGGGGGAGGGATAAAGCACTCATCCCAGAGAATTCATGGCGGGTTGGGGGGGGTGTTAGTTTGGTTCCTGCAGGGATCTTCCCTGATACCAGCCACGCGGTGGGGGGAGGGATAAAGCACTCATCCCAGAGAATTCATGGCGGGTTGTGGGGGGGTGTTAGTTTGGTTCCTGCAGGGATCTTCCCTGATACCAGCCACGCGGTGGGGGGAGGGATAAAGCACTCATCCCAGACAATTGGATGGTGGGGGGGGTGTTAGCTTGTTTTCTGCTGCTGAAGGTTAACAGGAAAACTGCAGCACAACAGGCTTTGCTTGGTATGTGGGAAAGCAGGGCGCAGAAGCCTAAAGACAGTGGCTTACCATGGCAGCATGCAAGCTGAATTCTGTTGCCCGGACCTGCGTCTGTGATCTCTAGCAGCAAAGCCACAGGCACTCAATATTAAGAGGCAAAATGCGACCTTGCACAGAAATCACATGTGCTATGTAATGTGAATAGTATTTGTCACCGTGAAAGAGTATAAGCATTGTTCTGAAAAATGTATCTTTTAAAAAAATTCTCTCCTTTTTTCACTCCCTCCAGCAGCTACAAATGTTTCAAGCCTCCCTCCTCCTTCCCGAAGGCTATCCCAGATAAGGCGTCGGAAAAAGAAGACGCGAGACGAGATGTTTGCAGAAATCATGCAATCCACCAGGAGTGAAAGAGCTCATCTGAATGAGTGGAAGGACACGGTTTGCAAGTATAGGAAAGAAGCCAGTGAACGTGAGGACAGGAGGGACCAACGTGAGGACATGAGGGACCAACGTGAGGACAGAAGGGACCAACGTGAGGAGAGGAGAGACGCTCGAGATGAGAGGTGGCGTCAGGAAGATCAGAGGAGGCAGGATGCAACGCTGGGGCTGCTGCGTGAGCAAACAGACATGGTCCGGCGTCTGGTGGAGCTTCAGGAACGGCTGCTGGAGAACAGAGTGCCGCTACAGCCCCTGTATAACCCCCCTACCTCCTCACCATGTTCCATAGCCTCCTCACCCAGACATGTAAGAACACGGGGGGGGGGGGGGGAGGCTCCGTACACCCTCCCATTCCACCCCAGTGGACAGCCCAAGCAAAAGGCTGCCATTTTTTTAACCTTTTTTTAGTGGGCTTTTCCTTCCTGCTGATCCTCCTCCCAAACCCCACTCAGGTTCTCTCCCTCTTTTTATAATCAATTAATAAAGAATAAATGATTTTTAAACAATAGTCCCGCTGATCCTCCTCCCAAACCCCACTCAGGTTCTCTCCCTCTTTTTATAATCAATTAATAAAGAATAAATGATTTTTAAACAATAGTGACTTTATTTCCTTTGAAAGCAAGCTGGGGGAAGAGGGAGGGTGGGTTCCTTACAGAGAATGAGTCAATAAAGGGGGCGGGTTTTCATGAAGGATAAACAAACAGAAATTTCACACTGTAGCCTGGCCAGTCATGAAACTGGTTTTCAAAGCTTCCCTAATGTGCAGCGCTTCCTGGTGTGCTCTTCTAATCGCCCTGGTGTCTGGCTGCGCGTAATCAGCAGCCAGGCGATTTGCCTCAGCCTCCCACCCTGCCATAAAGGTCTCCCCCTTGCTCTCACAGAGATTGTGGAGCACAGAGCAAGCAGTAATAACAATGGGGATATTGGTTTGGCTGAGGTCTGAGCGAGTCAGTAAGGATCGCCAGCGACCTTTTAAATGGCCAAATGCACATTCTACCACCATTCTGCACTTGCTCAGCCTGTAGTTGAACAACTCCTGACTCCTGTCCAGGCTGCCTGTGTATGGCTTCATGAGCCATGGCATTAAGGGGTAGGCTGGGTCCCCAAGAATAACAATTGGCATTTCAACATCCCCAACGGTTATTTTCTGGTCTGGAAAGTAAGTCCCTTGCTGCAGCCGTTTAAACAGATTGGTGTTCCTGAAGACGCGAGCGTCATGAACCCTTCCCGGCCAGCCCACATGGATGTTGGTGAGACGTCCCTTGTGATCCACAAGTGCTTGCAGCACCATTGAAAAGTACCCCTTGCGGTTTATGTAGTGGGTACCCTGGTGCTCCGGTGCCAAGATAGGAATATGGGTTCCATCTATCGGCCCACCACAGTTAGGGAATCCCATTGCAGCAAAGCCATCCACTATGACCTGCACATTTCCCAGAGTCACTACCTTTCGTAGCAGCACCTCCGTGATTGCTTTGGCTACTTGCATCACAGCAGCCCCCACAGTAGATTTGCCCACTCCAAATTGATTACCGACTGACCGGTAGCTGTCTGGCGTTGCAAGCTTCCACAGGGCTATCGCCACTCGCTTCTCAACCGTGAGGGCTGCTCTCATCTTGGTATTCTGGCGCTTCAGGGCAGGGGAAAGCAAGTCACAAAGTTCCATGAAAGTGCCCTTACGCATGCGAAAGTTTCTCAGCCACTGGGAATCGTCCCACACCTGCAACACTATGCGGTCCCACCAGTCTGTGCTTGTTTCCCGGGCCCAGAATCGGCGTTCCAAGCCTATAACCTGGCCCATTAACATCATAATCTCCAAAGCACCGGGGCCCACGGTCTGAGAGAATTCACGGTCCATGTCCATATCACGCTTGTCGCTGCGCTGCAGTCGCCGCCTCCTCCTCCTCGCCTCTTTTTTCTGGTCCTGGGTAAGCATAAACTCCACGAGAACGCGCGAGGTGTTTACAATGTTCATGACTGCATTCTGGAGCTGAGCGGGATCCATGCTTGCTGCGGTATGGAGTCTGCAGAGTTCACTCAGGAAAAAAGGCGCGAAATGGTTGTCTGCCGTTGCTTTCAGGGAGGGAGGGGGAGGCTGTACCCAGAACCACCTGCGACAATGTTTTTTGCCCCATCATGCACTGGGGTCTCAACCCAGAATTCCAAGGGGGGTGGAGACTGCGGGAACTATGGGATAGCTATGGGAAAGCTACCCACAATGCAACGCTCTGGAAATCGATGCTAGTACGGTAGCTTGGACGCACACCACCGAATTAATGTGCCTAGTGTGGCCGAATACATTCAAATTTATAAAATTGGTTTCCTAAATTCGAATTATATAAATTCGGATTAATCCCGTAGTGTAGACATACCCTCAGTAGCAAAACTCCCATTGACTTCAATGGAGCAGGCTCAGACATCTATACAGTATCCCCAAAATAAAGATCTCTTCCTTGGATCAGTGCTGGTTCACTAAGGCTCTGGTTCAACAAGGCACTTGAGAACATGTCTAGCTTTAAAAATGAGTAGTCCCATTAACTTCAATGGGACAACTCATGCACTTAAAGTTAGGTACATACTTGAGTACTTTGCAGAATCAGGATCTAACTAGTTGAGAGACCTATTAAAAAGCAAGAGTTCTGTTGCGCAATGTGTCCTAACTTCAGAGACACCTGTGGGCTGTGATGAGAGGACCGACGACACACTTCTGAGTGAGCGCACCTTTTAAAGTGTGAATGGACTGTCATTCCAGGAATAACCTCATCCAGCGTCAATTACTTTAGTGTGGATAGCCTATCAGTCAGTGAAAAACACAATTGTGTCATTTATCAGAGGGGTAGCCGTGTTAGTCTGGATCTGTAAAAATCGACTGTGAATGGCTAGCCAACTACAAAAGCAGTTTCTCCTCCCTTGGTGTTCACACCTCAACTGCTAGAAGAGGGCCTCATCCCCCCTGATTGAACTAACCTCGTTATCTCTAGACTGATTCTTGCCTGCATATTTATACCTTAGGGTGACCAGACAGCAAGTATGAAAAATTGGGACAGGGGGTGGGAGGTAATAGGTGCCCATATAAGAAAAAGCCCCAAATATCGGGACTGTCCCTATAAAATTGGGACATCTGGTCACCCTATTATACCTGCCTCTGGAAATTTCCACTACATGCGTCTGATGAAGTGGGTATTCACCCACGAAAGCTTATGCTCCAATACATCTGTTAGTCTATAAGGTGCCACAGGACTCTTTGTCGTTTTTTACAATCTCGTTGTTGTAGCCTAACAGATTTTAAAGCTAGAATTGAAACCGTTGTGAGCATCTACTCTAACCCTGCATAATGTAGGCCATACAATTTCACCCGGTTGCTTTTCCATTGAGCCCGGCAACTTGTGGTTGAACTACAGTATAGCTTTGATGTAAAGACTCAAAGTGGCAGAGAATCCACCATGTTCCATGGTAAGCTGTTCCAGGAGTTAATTACTCCCACTTGTGCTTTATTTGCAGTTTGAATTTGTCTAGCTTCCATATCTAGCCTGGATCGTTCCTTTGTCAAACAGATTAAAGAGCCCTCCACTATCAAACAACTTTTCTCTGTGCAGGTCGTTGTAGACTACCATCCTCTTAATCTTCTCTTCAATGAGCTAAATAGACCGAGCTCTTTAGGACCTATTTTTAAAGATATGTAGGCGCCTAAAGTTGCTATGTCTAATAGGATTTTCAAAAGCACATAGATGCAAATCAATGGGAAGCATTTGAAAATCCTACTAGGCACCAAGCTGCATCTTTAGGCACTTAAATACCTTTAACAATCTGGCCCTTTATGTCTCTCAGTGCTGGGTGTGTTTTGTAGACCTCAGAACATACTTGTAGCTAGAAAAAAAAGGAAACCTTTTTTTTAAGTTGCTCATAGTTACAGTGAGTACATTACAAAGTAATACAAGGCAGCTCATATGCATTTTACAAGGCATGGAAAGTGCTGCAATTGGCTGATCATCGATTACTGCTTCCTAAAATAAACTCCTGGCCCCAGCAACACCACTGGACTTCCCCTTCTTGACAAAATTTACAGCTATTTTCCTTCTGGGAAATTCTTGTGGCTGTAAAATGAAGGCAAGTCTCTAGCTTTGCCTGCAGGGAATTAGAAAAGCCTCAATGGATTGACAGCATTCTGGAACAATTGGATACACAGCACTCTCTTGATTATGTGAATTTGTCCCTTTGATCAGACACATCTTCCCCTGCTCTCTTCTGTGTCATAAACATAGGCGAGTCCTGAGGACATGGTTGTAAACTATGCTAAAAGTGAAGCGCTAGAGCAGGGTGAAACACAAGCTTTGGTTGGTGGCCAAACAGGGAATTGCAGAGGGAACTGTTTTGAGAACAAGAAGTGACCGTGCGATCCAAAAGCCATTGGGTTTCAATGATAGTCACTCTACTGACAGATGTCCAGTAAGAGGCAAAATAATTCCATCATCATGGGTTCAGCTTGTCTCCTCTGATCTGCATCCCAGATGTCTGTAAAGTACATGGATTTAGTCTGCGATTGTCCTTTGGGTTTCATATCGTGCTTTATTTGCACCTGATTATGTAAGGAACACGTTAATAGTAGCCATTAATACTAACCCCTATCATGTGACTCTGATCCATATTGCATGGCTGGGGCCAGGAAATAAAGTTTAGACCTTTAGCAGCACTAACGTATGTCACATCTTCCTTACATCCTGGCCGTGCTACCTGGTTCTCTGCTTGCTTGGAGGTTACTCTCCTAGTGTTCCAATGGGGACATCTGTTTTCTCTTCATCTCCTCTTATGTAGCAGCGGTGCCTGGTGGAAGCAACTGGGCTCAGTTCCTGGTTTCCAGATGCTTTTCTGACCATCCAAGGTTGTTCTTTCCAGTGAAGAACCTGGATGCCTGTAGTAGCATCTGTAAAAATGGAGGAGGAGCCAGCATAGGGTGACCAGACAGAAAGTGTGAAAAATTGGGACAGGGGGTGGGGGGTAATAGGAGCCTATATAAGAAAAAGACCCCAAAATATTAAATCTATAAAATCGGGACATCTGGTCACCCTAAGCTAGCACCATGTGACCTGTCAGTTTTCTATAGACACCCCCACCCCTCCACCCCCGAAAGTGCTCCAGAGAGCACAGTTGAGACTGTCTGCTTTAGTACCTTCAAGTTTAGGTTTGGAGTGCAAGGAACAGAATAACAAGGAGTCTGGTGGCACCTTAAAGACTAACAGATTTATTTGGGCATAAGCTTTCGTGGGTAAAAACCTCACTTCTTCAGATGCATAGAGTGAAAGTTACAGATGCAGGCATTATATACTGACCCATGGAGAGCAGGGAGTTACTTCGCAAGTGGAGAACCAGTGTTGACAGGGCCAATTCAATCAGGGTGGATGTAGTCCACTCCCAATAATAGATGAGGAGGTGTCAATTCCAGGAGAGGCAAAGCTGCTTCTGTAATGAGCCAGCCACTCCCAGTCCCTAGTCAAGCCCAGATTAATGGTGTTAAATTTGCAAATGAATTTTAGTTCTGCTGTTTCTCTTTGAAGTCTGTTTCTGAAGTTTTTTTGTTCAATGATAGTGACTTTTAAATCTGTAATAGAATGACCAGGGAGATTGAAGTGTTCACTTACTGGCTTTTGTATGTTACCATTCCTGATGTCCGATTTGTGTCCATTTATTTTTTTGCGGAGGGACTGTCCGGTTTGGCCAATGTACATGGCAGAGGGGCATTGCTGGCACATGATGGCATAGATCACATTAGTAGATGTGCAGGTGAATGAGCCCTTGATGGTGTGGCTGATGTGGTTGGGTCCTCTGATGGTGTTGCCAGAGTAGATATGGGGACAGAGAAGGCACCGAGGTTTGCTACAGGGATTGGTTCCTGGGTTGGTGTTTCTGTGGTGTGGTGTGTAGTTGCTGGTGAATATTTGCTTCAGGTTGGGGGGAACAGAATAGCCTTTCCTGGAAGAGTGAATCAGGGGGGTTCTAGCATGTGCAAGTTGACACACAGGTATGTGGATTTATTTTCTCTGCAGACTGTTGTCTATTTGTCATAGTGAATGCATTTGCTAGATGTCACTAGTTCCTGCCAGACGGCTGGCAGGTTTGTTCTAACGCCTGAGGTGAGCACAGAATAATTAAAATGATCGGGAGCGTTAGCAGTAGGGATGGGTGAAGCGCTTCAGGGGAAACAGAATGATCTGAATCTTTGCCAGAAATTCAGACTGAAACCAAATAGAAACTGTTCAGGCTTTTTTAAAGGAAAATCAGCTGATTCTCAATGATATGTTTGTCCTTTCTGTTGGGCTATTGTGCTTCTGAGCTTGGCTGGGAATGGAAGCAGAAGAGACCAAATACTGTGAGGAAAGGTTGTTCTCTTTGTATTCTTGACCTAACTGGGAGAAGACAATGTGAGAAACCTCCTGAGGGACCCTGTTGTTGAGAGATTTCCCATGCAGTTAGGCAGGGCCATAGAGAGGAAGTATGGTCCAATGGTTAGAGTACTAGTTTGGCATTTGGGAGATCATTTCCCTGCTCCGCCACAGATTTATTGTGTGACCTTGGGCAAGTCACTTAGGCCCAGATCCTAGAAGGTATTTAGGTGCCCAGGTGTCTGGGCTCAGGTCCCCATCAGTAAAATGGAGATAAGAGCCCCGCCCTATTTCACAGGGGTGTTGTGAGGATAAGTACATTAAAGATTGTGAGGGGCTCAATACTATGGTAATGGGGGGAAGAGGCTGTAGGATCCCAGAGCTCAGGCTGCAACCCCAGCTCAAACCTCTACACTGCAATTAAACAGCCCCTTAACCCAAGCCCCCTGAGCCTCAGTCAGATGGCACCAGCCAGCCACAGGTGTCTAATAGCAAATCTAGACATACCCTCTTCATTTGGTCCAGGTGGACTGGGTTCATCCCTGCTGTAATGCTATTGAGATCAGTAGAGTTACACCAGGGATGCAATTGACCTGGCCTTTCCAATAGAATCATAGAATCTCAGGGTTGGAAGGGACCTCAGGAGGTCAGCTAGTCCAACCCCCTGCTCAAAGCAGGACCAATCCCCAGACAGATTTTTGCCCCAGATTCCTAAGTGGCCCCCTCAAGGATTGAACTAACTCACCACCTTGGGTTCACCGGGCCAATGCTCAAACCACTGAGCTATCCCTCTTGTTGCAGATGCCCAGGAGATTAGATGACAATTAGTAGAGAATGTCTTAGGGGCAGTCTGTGCTCTCATTTTCACCAGTGTAAATCCAGAGTAAGTCCCATTACCATCAGTAAAGTTACTCCATTTAACTGAGAGCAGAGAGCTCTCCCTTTTCATGTTGCTGCAGAGGAGCAGGGGTGTGGTTAGGTTCAGAGGGAAGATTTTGCTGCAACAGAAATGTCTTTAGCATGCAAATGGAATTAAAAAAAACCCCATAAATAAGGGAAACTGCAGAGCTGAAACCACAGCTCTCATTTAAAGGAATGCTGTCAATGAGCTTTTAAAAATAGATTTTAATTTTCTCAGCTGTTTAAAAACACCTCCTGTCCTGTTAAAAATGATCACAGTTCCTTCACTTTATACGCAGTTATTTTTCTTTTTACTAAGCATTGGTTTGTTTGTGCTGTCCTCCCCATGGCTCTAAAGTTGTATGGGGACTGATTTTAGGGACATATGAATTGTCACAGTGGATGAGACCCATGGTCCACCTAATTCTGTAACCTGTCTCTGACATTGGTCAGGACAAGATAAAGAGTCAGGTGCAAGAAATCCTGCAGTTGGAAGTTATGGGATAACCTACCCCCAGGAAAAATTTTCTCCTGACCCCTGTTAATTAGAGGTTGGCTTCAGCACTGAAGCATGAGAGTTTATGGGGTCCAGATCCTCAAAGGTACTTACATACTTAACTCAGATTGAAATCATACCTTTGAGGATCTGGGCCTACATCCCTTCCACATCGCTTGATAATTTTGTAACGTTTACACTATAACCCTGGATCATTGTGTTATCCAAATAAATGTCAAATTCCTTTTTGAATCCAATTAAGATCTTTGCCACAGTGATGTCTTGTGGCAATGAGTTCCACATGCTCAATGTGTAAAATAGCATTTTCTTTGATCAGTTTCGCATTTGCCACCATTTCATGTCATGGAACATATCCCTTGTTCTTGACTTAGGAGACTGGCGTAGCGCCACTGACAGCCGTGAACTCGCTCCTGATTTACAATAGTGAAAGTGGGGGAGAGTCAGGCCCCATCGTTGGAAATGGTACCATCAAGGTTGATGCATACATTGCCCTGTTTCCAGAAGCATGCACTGATGCTGTTTTCACCACTCGAAGACCCGGCTGTGCCTGTATGCACAAAGGAAGGAGAAAGTATATGGTAAGGAGACTACCTCCCACTGTAAAAGGGCCAGGCACTGTGACTCCTTGCACTCCACAAAGGTAGCGGCGTTGGCCTCTGCAAAGATGGTCGGAAGGAGAAAAAGAGGGGTCAAGGCACCAACCCTTCCTCCTCCCACACAGCCAGTTAGCGGCAGGCTCACAGCACCCTCTTTATGGGTTGCACAGTGGTTAGGGGGAGCCAGTGCCCCTCCATCCTCCAGACTTCTGCTGAGCTGGAGCAGTTCAGCACTGCTCCCTACTTGTGGCTGTAGCCACACACTGTCATTTGTTATTGGTATAATGGAGCTCTGCTCGGCTGTGCCCTCGATCAGTCCCCACCCTGCTTCTGACATGCCCCCTCTTTATAGCAGGGGTTGGGGGTGGCTTTGTATCAGCAGAGCTTTCCTCAATACAAAGGGAATCCTCGGCTGGTTGTTTCTTGCCTGTTTCCACTCAGGCAGCGTAAAAGGGATGTAGCCCACTGGAGAATGTGGCTCTTGAGTTGTTCTATTTGCATATACAGCTAGTAATGTTTCAAACAACACTACATTAAAGTGCACGAAGGAACCTTTAGTGTGCACTAGCAGGGTCTACATGGACCAATTAATGTGCAACACAATAGTGCGTTTTAGAAACCACACCTTCATAGCCCACAATTACTGCTCCATGTAGACAAACACTTAGATACAAGCCAGGGAGCAGGGGTGTCACAAACTCCACTGGGAAAGGGGTAAAGTCAACATAAGTTGAGTAACCATTTCCTGTGTTTTTTCCAGTGGTTACTGGATAAACAACAATTGCATTTTATTTTTTAAATCAGGGGTGTTTTATCAGTGTTGAAACCTAAAATCAGAAGTCCTAGATATAGATTTTTTTCTGAAGGGGAAAATCAAATAATTTCAGCAAAGCAGACAGTTCCTTATAAAAAAATGTCCATTTTTTGGAAACCACGTTGTGACGGTGCCCCCCATAAGGCTTTATGGAAATATGCTTATGAATATATATATGACATAACGAGCATATGTTTTATGCTACATATGCCATGTAACATATCTCTGTAAAGGTTATGATCTACTGAATCTATTAAGCCTATTGGTATGCATGTATCATTTTTGTATTCGAAGTTATGAATATTGGCTGGGCACTGGCTTGATTTTTAAGTAGCCTTTGTAAAGCATTTGGTCAGCTTCTTGAGAAAGGAATGTGCAAATTAAGTGCCCAATCAAGAAGCACTGAAGGGACAATGGATCTTGGGAGGCCCCAATCCACATAGGAAGTCTACATGAGGACATTCAAGGTAGCAGGTAAGCCATGGCTGCTGCCTGTAAAAACTGAGTCATGCATGGACATGTGACTTGCCCATGTGACTCCAAAATGCCATCTTGGAGCTGGACTTTGCATAGGAGAGAGGAGGGGATCTCCACCCACAAGAGAAAGTCTATTTAAACCCCTGGGAGACCCCTCCATTTTGACTTCAGCTGGCTAAAGGGATAGCCTCTCTGCCCCCAAGGATACCTGAAAAAAACTGGAACAAAGGACAGTAACTACAGGGGGTGTGAGTGATTGCTGGACCCAGACTGGAAGGAGACTAGTCTGTAAAAGGAAGCTTACTGGAATTCCTCTAAGGGTGAGGTTTTTATCTGTATTCAGTTTTATTACTGTATTAATCTTAGATTTGCGTGTTTTATTTTATTTTACTTGGTAATTCACTTTGTTCTGTCTGTCACTACTTGGAACCACTTAAATCCTACTTTCTGTATGTAATAAAATCACTTTTTACTTATTAATTAACCCAGGGTATGTATTAATACCTGGGGGGGGGCAAACAGCTGTGCATACCTCTCTATGAGTGTTATAGAGGGCGAACAATTTATGAGTTTACCCTGTATAAGCTTTATATAGGGTAAAATGGATTTATTTGGGGTTTAGCCCCCATTGGGAGTTGGGCATCTGAGTGTTAAAGACAGGAACACTTCTGTAAGCTGCTTTCAGTTAAGTCTGCAGCTCTGGAGCACGTGGTTCAGACCCTGGGTCTGTGTTGGAGCAGACTGGCGTGTCTGGCTCAACAGGACAGGGTGTTGGAGTCCCAGGCTGGCAGGGCAGGAAAGCAGGGGCAGAAGTAGTCTTGGAACATGAGTTGGCAGTTCCCAAGGGTGTTTCTGTGATCCAACCCGTCACACACGTATTCCATCAAAAAAACATTTAGCTGGAAAACTCCCAACCGCCATGAGCTGTTAGCTCTGTAGGTGTCTAAATGAGCATTCTAATAACAGTATCTCAGCATTGACTGAGAACTGGACACCCGAGGCTGATAAACAATCTGACTCCCTATGCAGTGTGCCTTGTCCTTTCTCTGCGTTTGAAGTATAGAACTTGGATGCTTGTAAAGATTTGTTAGTTTATTAAAATCCCCAGTGGAATTGGCTGCCATCCACCAGGTTAGGCTTTAGATTTGCTTTTCCCCACCTCCAGCATCTCCCACCCCTTGAAAGCCGGAGGAAAGCTTGTGTGTGAAATGACTTACCCTCTAAAAGAGATTTAAACAAGTGCAAAGGGGGGGGGCAGTTCACCCCATGTGGAGGACAAGTACAAATCCTATGCGTAGCCCGTTAGCGAAATGCCTGGTATGTCCTCCTCTAGTGTGTGGTCTATAGAGAAGATAACAGCTTGCTATTGCTGCCAGTTAAGAGTTAGCTCTTTAGTTCAAGTGTAGAGAGGTCTGGGCTGTGGTGCTGAGGGTTCCGGGTTGAACCTGCAAATGCCTTGTGTGTGACGTTGTTCCATCAGCCCTGTTCTGATGATATAAGAGGGGCTGGCTCCTCTGTATAAGAATCAATCTCAAGAGTGGATTATAGCTGAAAGCTGGCAAGTGTGATGCCTCTCAATTGGGCTAAGGGGAAGGATCCCTTTTTGGATGCACCGGGAGAACCCAAACACCCCCAAAGCATCTTGATTTAATTCTCACCTGACGTAACTTGCAGTGAGTCTGACCACAGGCTGTGACAGCTCACTGAAATGGTGCAGCTTTCTCTAGTGCCTGACCACAAATTAGTAGCCACAGTGGTGCTCAAGCAGAGCTTTTGGCCGGCAGTTTTGAGCCGATCCCCAAGAGAGAGAAAGTACACCACACAATGGCCTTCTCCAAGGAAAACTTAACTGAGCAAACCATGTGGATGGCAACAGGCCACTTACCTGACATGTCATTTCCTCCCCTCCTGCCACCCGTCACACAAGCACACGTGCACAAATCAGCCCATTCATGGCTGCTGTTGGGAAAAGGGATACGCTTCCCTGAGGTCTGGGAGGTTTGCCGAATTCTTCCATCACCTGACGCTAGCCAACTCTTGAGCACAAAGACTGAGGCTGCCAGTCTATGATGCGTAAGCCACTTGGCTAGGAAATAGCCAATAGTTCCTTGGAACCATTTACACTTCATAATTGACTTACAGCTGGGAAGCATTTAAAGAAAAGAGATAGATAGATAGATGACACTTATTCATAGCAACAGATAACTTTTGCATTGTCTAATTTCAAATTTACTCAAATGTTCTGGGTTCTAGAGCTGGATTAACTCCAGCACCATTGAGTTTGAATTTTAGTTTGGTGAGAGGGGAAAAAGGAATAGATAGGAAAATATTTTATGAAGAAATAGGGTGGAAAAACAGGGAGAAGAGAGGGGACAGAGTGAAAAATAAATGCAGAGAAAGAAGGGGAATAAAAAAAACCCATACTACTGAAGCAAATACGTTTATGCTGGAGCAGGGCAAAACAGACTTCATGACTCTAGCTAAAAGTCCTTGTCTTAAAGACCTGGGGCCTGATTCACACCTTCCTTGCACATTGGGTTGTCATTTATACCAGTGCAAAGTAGATGCAAAATACAACCTTCTGCTTTAATAGCATTTTTCACCCACTAGCACTCCTGTAAATGATTATACCAGGGCAGGGCAATGATAGACTTGGCCTCTTATAATCGAACTCAAATATATTATATTGGGACCAGGGTTCAGATGAAAGAAGTTGGAGAGACATTTGTCACCATAGGAAGAGAGATACAAAGAGAAGATAGGTCGTGGAGATATAGCGCTCAGCTATCTATAGCTATAGCTATTATGGTAAGGCATGTCCTAGAAAAGCCTAATCCTTGTTATTCACCAAGACACCTCCTGACATTCAGATCCCTCCTTCTCCAATGCCCGCAAGAAGCGAAGCAATCACACATTTAAAAAACCAAAACAAACAACCTGTCTCTCCAAGTTCTCCCTCCCAACGGCTTTCCCAGTATGTCCCATCTTTGCTGTTCCTTTTGGGCCAGAATGTGATTTCTATCCTCACTATGAAAACAGTGCCGTGCACCGTTACTATCCCCTTTGCCTCCAGTGGGTCTCTCCACCCGCTGTAAGGTGCTATTCAGCATGAGTAAGGCTATTACAACGTGGCTCTTTGTTTTAATGTCAAGCTCTTTGGAGCAAGGCTGGTCTTCATTTTGTGTCTTGAGTGCGATGTTAGTGCTTAACAATTAAAGAAAATATTAATCAGTAATGATAACGGACAATGAAATTAACCTTTTTTGTGCTTTGAAGCACATTTCTCTCCTTCCTAAGAAAGCGGCCACTCTATAAGCGGGAGGAAGTCCATAGATAACATCGACACACGTAATTATGGAATGAATGTATTGGGTCGATGGCACTATATGTATTGCTAATAAGACAGATAAATAATAGCAATCCATGGAGACAGAGGCAATTAAAGTGACAACAACACTGATGGATTGCTAAATAAATAGCTGGAATGATTTGCTAATGCAATGACTCGACTAGCAGTAAATAGATATATGGACACCCAGATACAAAGGAAAATGACAGAAATATGAACCTGGCACATCCCCAAAATGAACACTGAGGAGCTACTGTGAATGCTGCGTGCTACTGTTCAAAGAAGACGTCCGAGACCCACTCAACTGTACTAAATCATAGGGATAATTTATTGAAGCTGTGAATTGCACAGTTTGCCAGGTATCTTTCGCTTTGTGGTTACTCAGTGCATCCATAATTTGACTGGGGGAGCTTTATCCTTCACTGTTTGTCGGGAAGAGAGATTGTGGGGGTAGTGGCTTGCAAAAGGTTAGAATTTTAGCTGCATTGAAGAATCGAGTGGGGCATTTTTGACAGCTAATGCTCGAAAACTGAAAAGCAAGAGCCAAAGGCTGGTTTCAGTTAGTTCCCCGTGTACAGCGCCATCGGGACAGGTTCTGCTCTCAGCTCCAGCTGTCAGAGATCTGGAGGAACTCCAATGAATATGGTGAAATTACTTCAGATTTGCATCTTTGTATCTGGGAGAAGAATCTGGCCCCATGGCCCAATCTATCATTTTTCTTTGGTCTCGCTAAGCTGGACCAAAGGGGCCATAGGACAGACACAAGAAGCCCCCTCTGGGGAATATTGGTCTCCAATGCTGCGTGCAGAATTGGCCATGGCAGCTCTGCTCTCTCTCTGCCACAGCGCTGGCTGGAGGGGGCATTCTGGGGTAGGCCGGGGGTGGGCTGAGAGCAGGTTGAAGGAAGGAGGAGGTGTGTTGGAGCAGAAGGAGAGTTGTCTGGAGTACTGTAATGTCCCAGATATTCTGCATCCTGCAAAAGGAGCCATTGAATCAGGGATGCGATTTAAGGCAGGTCTCAGGACTACCCTAGCCTATGCTTAAGGGTGCGCCAACTTCCAGAGCTGCTGAATAGGAGAGGCTCAAACTGCTTCACCTCTGTCCCTCTGCTGGCACCTGAATTTATGCAAGGCTTAATCTGGTTCAGAGTATGTCTACATTCCAGCCGGGGCAGACCTGCTCTAGTTGTGCTCTAGCTAGCTTGCTAAAGATGGAAGTGGGGATGCCGTGGCTGGGCTTCAGGGGTGGGCTGCACAAACCCACATGACCCCCAGGTACCTACTTGCTTCTGCACCCAGCGCTGAAGCCCACGCCATGGTGTCCTCACTTCTATTTTTAGTGAGCGAGCTCAAGTACAGCTAGCACAGGTATGTCTACACAAGCTGCCATTGACACCCTCAGCAGCCATTCACACCCTCCGTGTGCTTCGCTTAACATATATGGTTTAGTGGCAGATCAGAGAGACTCGCAGCATATAGCTGGTCTGATAAATAACTCCCCGTCTCCAGTTTCCCCTGTTTCCTGTAACTCCAAAATTTAGTCTTTCTTTCTTTTCTTTCCTACCACAGGGGAAATACCACTATTTACCTTGGAGCAAGAACTAAAAGGCCAGAGCTCGTTCCCACTGATGTCCTTGTCAAAACATCTCCATGACTTCTATGACAGCAAGGCGGGGCTCGTCAAAACTCTTTCCAAAGACAAATAACACTCAACAAGACTGTTGGAACAATAAACAACTGTCGGATGTTCTGCGTACTGGC
Organism: Emys orbicularis; assembly: GCF_028017835.1. NCBI lineage: Eukaryota > Metazoa > Chordata > Testudines > Emydidae > Emys > Emys orbicularis. The sequence goes on along the minus strand of NC_088698.1, from coordinate 7,481,922 downwards.
GTCTTCCCAACTGTAATTCTCATTAAGTCAATATACTCCGAAAGCCACGGATGTGTTGAGATGTAAGTACCTCGCTGTGCAAAGACACAGGGAATAGTGAATTCAGGCTGCCCTGTAATTCAGAGCCAATTTGTAATGTGTACACCCCATTCCTGTGTGTTTCTCAGGCCGCATTCAAACTGGTGCCTGTTTGGACTTGAATTTGAGTTTAATGAAGAAAGAGAAGGCAAGGTAATTTCCCCCCGAGCTGCATTTCTGCTCAGAGCCCTCTCAATTTCTGTGCTTTCGTGCTTTGCTTGCATGCACATTTTCCCTCTTTCTCTATTAATTAATTAACTAATCTTTGCTTCAAAAAAAAAAAGGTTTTGAAGCTGAAAAGCACTTATGCGTGAAGTATTATTGTTTTTATTTTTGTTTCTCCTGGTATTCAGGAGGACAAACGGGCATGAAGAGAACGCCTCAAAGTCTATCCCTGTGCTCCAGAGTTTATGCCGTCATACCCCCCAGTGCCGACGCAGCTTGCAGCCTACACCCACAGAAGGCGTTTTTCTGCTGATGTAGGAATTCCACCTCCCCGGATGACATTCACTAAACTGACAGAGGCACTCTTCCATCAGCACTGCTGAATCCACGGGTGGGTGGGTGGGGTGGTTTGGGGCTTTTTTCGCTAGCATAGCGATGTTGTTATGTTAGTGAGTTTGTTTGTTTTCACACCCTGGCTGAGATAGCTCTGTTGGCGTAAGTTTTAATTGTAGACCAGGTCAAAGATAATTTTCACCTTGTGTGGTCACCTATGAAAAGTGAGTGCAAAACATGTGAAAACCACTGTCAGTTCAGTACAGAGAGACAATTTGGCCTAGCGGCGAAGGCACTGCCCTTGGTAGTCAGCAAATCTAAATTCTAATCCCTCCTCTGTGACTGACGGTGGGTGAATCATTGCATCTCTTGAGTGCCTTCTTCCCCCTTTGCAGGTCTTCCCTATTTAGGCTGTACACTCTTCACGACAGGGATTGTCTCCTGGTTGTACAGTGCTTCGCACAGCGGGGCCCTGATTTCAGTGTGGCCCCCTAGATGCTACTGTAATACAAATGAATGAAGATGATGGTAAAAACATAAGCTTAATTTTTTCTGTCCCTGTTTTTTGCTTCCATCTGCTCGTCTACGGTTCAGCAGAGGGAGGTAAATTGAAGTTCCAAAATACGAGACAGGCCAGGATCCGAATGAGGAAATAACAGGAATCTCTCGAGAAAGTTGTTTCTCAAGACAGCTGGCTGAACACAATTAAGCTTTTGCCATGCAGCTGAACTTTCAAATGCTTGTTTAAATGTAACAAAACCCCAGTCCAGACACTACCTTTTTCTTCCTCCTCTTCCTCTTTGCTGCTTATGACTATTTGCTTAACAATGACCAGGGCTTAATTTCAGATCGTCATTAGTTCAAAGATGAAAATGGGGGGGCTGTTCCTGCAAGCTTTTTATGTCTGGAACATGTAGCAATGAGGCCAAATGATTGTTTGCTAACCTCGTTTATCTTTCATATGTAACAGTGCCCCTGACTGGGTCACCTGTGGGGATCGGAGATGTGACCTGTGGCTCTAAAAGCATGAACTCCCACTACCAGTCATACATGAATGAAGCATGTGTATTTAGAACCACGGCAGCCTTGTAAACAGCGGTATGTGGTCAAGCCACCGGAGGAAGACAAAGGGCCACCTTGTTTTAGAATCATAGACTATCAGGGTTGGAAGGGACCTCAGGAGGTCATCTAGTCCAACTCCCTGCTCAAAGCAGGACCAATCCCCAGACAGATTTTTGCCCCAGATCCCTAAATGGCCCCCTGAAGGATTGAGCTCACAACCCTGGGTTTAGCAGGCCAATGCTCAAACCACTGAGCTATCCCTCCCCCAATGCGTGCATGACACATTATTATTAGTTTGTATTTCCAGAGTGCTTTGGCGTCCCAGTCAGAGACCAGGATCCCATTCGGCTAGGTGCTGTTCAAACATGTTTCCTCTCGGTGCACTTTCCTAATGCCTGCTAGCCCTGAGCGAAATGTGTAATCCTCTTGTGCATGTACAATCCTTGATAGCAACAGCCATTCCAGGGTTTGCTCTCTCTACCTGAGCGAGAATAACCCTGCCATGATAAGGTGCAGTACAACCGCCAGCAATAGATAAGAGTCACAAAACAGACTGTTTGTCTCCGTGCAAACAACTTATGTTCACCCACTTACTTGACCAAACTGAGCCTACTGCGTGGGCATGGCATATGCTGCTGTTATGTACCTCACTGGTTGGAATCTGCACAGACGCTGTCGATTCCCATATATGATCCATAAACAACCATTAAGAAACTCTGGAGGCCAATTATATCCTCAGTCTGGGTCATGACAGCCTGGCTCTGATCCTAGGTAATTAGACAGCTACATTTGCTGTTTGAGAGTGTGAGTTTTATTATTGATATTTATTATTTCTGTTTTGGTAGCTCCCTGGAACCCTCAGTAAGCATTAGAGTCCCATGATGCGAGGCATTATCTAAGGCCTCATCTACACACAAAAGTTGTACTGCTTTAAACTATACCAGTATAGTTAAAGTGTTACAACTCTGCTAGTGTGGATGCAGCTATAGCTTATTCCTAGGCTGTGTCTACACTACCCCCCGGATCAATGCTCCAGGGATTGATGCACTGGGGTCAATTTAGTGGGTCTAGTGAAGACCCACCAAATCGACTGCAGATCGCTCTTCAGTCAACCCCGCTACCCCGAACGAGAAGAGTAAGGTAAATCGACTGGCGAGTGTCTCCCGTCGACCCAGCGTAGTGTGGACCCCACGGTAAGTTGACCTAAGCTACGTCGACTCCTGAAGCAGAAATTAAGTACTCCTGTCTCAGCACATGGTAGTGATGCCTGAGTGCAAATGACATATTCTCAAGTAGGTGCTTGCTGTGGACTTGTTCACAAGGAAATTCTGACCAGATCCCAGAATTTAAGCAATTGGCTGGGATGCCAAACCCCATCCTTCTCAGTGATGTGTGAAGAAGATGCTAGAGGGCCTTCCACCAAAGCAAAGGGAAATTTGGGACAATTTCCCTGTTTATTACCCTGTCCCCTCCCTCCTTGTACACAGTGTGTATCACAGGCTAAGGGGAATATTTTTGCAGGATTCTCCTTGTTAAGATATGGACAGCACCCTGCTGATCCCTTGGGCTTATCTGTGAGAAGCATGTGAGTTCTGGGCGTATTCTTGATCCTGTACAGAAGAATCTGTTCCATTGGTGACAGCTCAATACCTGGTTATTGTCTGAAATAGGGATGGGTAACCATCCTGGAATTTCCAAAGTAGTGGCGAAACTCGCAAACTATTTTTTGGCGTTTGCAAAACTAGCATGAGTTCATGAACCTGTTCCCCTGCCGTAATTTAAAGCTGTATTTTTCAGTTTTAAAACAAAGGTCCTAGTTCTTTATACCCATACAACCCCATTTGCACCACCGATCTGGCCACCCTGCATTTGGGGAATCCTCAAGGGGCGTAGGCCAGATGTTGTGACTTTATATCTCCCCTTGCCGCCTTCCCAGCACAGAGTGTGCGTTGCCACATCCCTGCGCTCCACTATTCCCACATTCTAGGCCAGCCCCTTGGTACAAAGTGGAAAACGTGTGTGCAATATTTATTATTAGGTCTGTGCAGATAACTGATTTTTTTCAGTTCTGTGGCCGGACTGAAAAAACAAACCATTTTTGGTCAAGCTGAAACAAACAAACAAAAATTTCAAACATTTTGACAAACTGAAAAAAACTTTTTCAAAAAATAAAATTGCTCTCAAATTCAAAATGAAATGATGTTTTCGAAGCAAAGAATCAACATGTTTCATTTTGAAAATGTAGAAACAAAATGTTTTGATTTTTTTCGGATGTTTTCCTGTTGTGCTTTTATTTCTAACCAAAACAATTCCGTGAATTCTACCTAAATTCTCTACATGTTTCGATCAGTCTGAATTCTGCATTTTTCATTGGAAAAAAACCAAAAACCTTTTGGCTAAAAAAATTTACCCAGCTCTACTTATAATGTCTGAGGCTTCCCCTCGTCTCTCTCTCTCTCTTTCACAGGTACACACAGCTCTTTTGTCTTCTGTAAAATGCCTCTGAGTTATAATCTCTTCTCAACAGATTTCCATAACTCCCATTCTATTATAATAATCAATATGTATGATAATAGAAAATGCAGGACTCACCATCTCTACCCATGTGCAATCCATATCCCAGTAATAAATACGTTGTCTGTCATAAAACAGGCTCAAGTAAACTTGTTTCTCCTCAGTAAAACTCCACCCTATAGTTATAATGTGGTGCTTTTTGTTTGGTTTTTAATTGCAGTAAAATCTGAGAGACAAGCATGTAAAAAAAAAATCCATAAAACATGCATTAAGACACTAGGGGCACAGATAATGGCTTCAGTCTATTTAATTATGCCCTGGGACAGGTTCCAAGGTACCAGACCACTACATATCTGTGCTATATTAAACTGGTTGTATTAGTTACTTGTTCTACACTAGCATCTAGAGGCATTGCGCTAGGGACTGTGCAAACATACAGCATAAAGATGACAGAGAGCCGACAATCTAGGTATGTATCAAGCCTCTTGAGATGGATGGAATTGACAAGTGGGACTGGGGTTGTTATGAAGATTACTGCATTTAAATGCCCCCTGCATATCTCTTCATGGAGGCAGAAAATGAGAGCAACATTTTAGAGACAGGCAATAATATTCAAAATGTGTTGAGCTTCTACCTCTGCCACTCGCTGTGTGGCTTTGGATTTGGTAAGTCATCTATAAAATAGGGATGATAATATTTGTCTGCCGCATCAGGATGTTACAAACTTAATTAGCCCTTGTAAAGCATTTGAAACTGCTGGATGAAAGGTGCTGTATGAGTGCAAAGTACGGTAATAATATATTCTCCAACAGTTGCTTGCTTAGGACTCGATCACAGGGAAATATGACTCAATGCCAGAATTTAAGCCATTGTCCAAACATATCCTTCTGGCTCATCATTCTGAGAATGCTTGATCCTGTATATTAAAACTAATATGTTCACTGTGGATTTGATCCAAAACCCATTGAAGTTGATGGCAACCTTCCACTGGCTTCAGTGAGCTCTGGTTAAGGTGGTGAGTGACAGCTGAACACTTGTTTATTGTTCTCATGGAGGTCAAAATAGCTTTAGGTGTTGCAAAACTAGTTCAAGTTTGTGAGTCTTTTTCTGCCTGGAATTTCAACCTGTGTTTTTTGGGGGAAGGTTACCAAGCGTGTTCCAATTTAAAAACAAATGCGTTTTTTCTAGTTGAAGGAAAGCTCATGTTGTATACTACATGTCAAAGGGTCTTTCTAAAACTGGGAGATGAGTGGCTTCCATATGGTATTAATACTGTATTCATAAAAAGAAAGAAATTGAACAAAAAGGGAGCAGAGAAGGGGAGAGAAAAAAATCCAAAGAAACTTATGAATTTTTGGAATCTTTGGATTTTTTTCTCTCCCCTTCTCTGCTCCCTTTTTGTTCAATCTTTCTTTCTTTCTTTCTTTCTTTCTTTCTCCTTGTTCTCTATACCATTTTTCACCATTTCTTGTTCCTTTGGAGGTTTAGATATGATTTATTTTTAAATTTATCTCTGGAATATAAGCCATTTCTTTGAACCGTTTATGATTTTTTTTACTATTATTATTATTTTTGCTGCATCTGTTCCCTCTGCACATATATTCAATTCTTTAAAGAGCCAGTCCAAGAAGGAATGTAAAGAGAGATGGGAAAAACCAAATGCCAGCAAAGACTGTCACATTATGATCATAAACCTTAGAACTTTGCAGTTTCAACCCCCTGTATCGATGTTGTTATTTTTTGTGTTATGGTAACAGGTTCCTCAACTGAATCAGAGCCCCAGTGTGCTTGTGCTGTACAAACCCGTGGTATGAGACAGTCCTTGCCGCTAAAATCGAAATAGCACAAAAAACAGAATGAGATGAAATGACCTGCCTAAAATCACACACACAGTTGGTGATCAAGCCAAAATCTCCTTATTCTCAGGCCAGCACCTTAACCACACAATCAACTTTCGTGCCTAAACTAGTTCACCTTCACATCTTGTGAGCTAAACTGTCCCCATGTTATAGGTGAGGCAATTGCAGCTCCCACTTGGGAGGTGACGTTGCTCAGCACCCCTGAAAATTAGGCCATAGGTGATTTGCACAAAACTACACAACAAATCAGTAGCAGAGACAAGATTTGAGCTCTGAAGTTTCCAAATCCAGTCCCTGAGCTCAATCCACAAAATCACATTCTCTCCAGATTAATTGACGGGCGTGGAATAATCTCATGGGATAGAAGAGGATTTATAGCTGCTGTTAGATGGGTGGGGGAAGCAGGCAGGAGGAGAGATTTGAAATCCCTTTTGAAATTCAAACAGCCATGAAACACCCAGCCCAGTGTGTTTTATTGTCTTTTAATTGAACAGTATCCTATGTTTTTCTCATCTGACAGCAGGCCAATGCTTAGAATATTTAAAGAGACAAGGTGGCTGCGGTAATAACTTTCATTGGATCAACTTCTGTTGGTGAAAGAGACAAGCTTTATGCATAGGCGTGCGCACGGGGTGTGCCGGGTGTGCCCGGGCACACCCTAATGCAGGGGTGGGCAAATGGCCCCCCTCTCCAGGCGCGGCAAGCCGCGGGGTCTGCGCTCCCCGGCCGGAGTGCCCGGCCGAGCGCAGCAAGCTGCCGGCCCCTCCCCCGCCTTTCTCCCTCCCCATGAGTCCTGCCGCCACGTGCAGCGCTCTGGGGGCCGGGGCTGCACGCTCCTGTGGGGCAGGGTTTGGCTCCGCAGGGAGGCAGATACCTCCCCCCTCTCCTGGAGCCATGCTGCCCCATGTGCAGTGCTCTGGGGGCCAGGGCTGCGCGCGCTCCTGTGGGGCAGCGTTTGGCTCTGTGGGGAGGCAGACACCCTCCCCCCTCTCCTGGACCCCTGCCGTCGCATGCAGCGCTCTGGGGGCCGGGGCTGCACGCTCCCGCGGGGCAGCGTTTGGCTCCGCGGGAAGGCTAGGAGCCTCATCTCATGCCATGGTAAGGAGTCCGGGGCCGGGGGGTTGGATAAGGGGTGGGGGGAGTCAGGGGACAGGGAGCAGGGTGGGTTGGATGGGGGTGGGATCCCGGGCGGGGGTGTTAGGGGCGGGGGGGTCTCTGGAGGGGGCAATCAGGGAGCGGGGGGGTTGGATGGAGCACGGGAGTCCCGGGGTCTGTCAGGGGGCAGGGGGTAGATAGGGGTCAGGGGACAGGGAGCAAGGAGGGTCCTGGGGGGGCAGTTAGGGTGGGGGGGCTCTGGAGGGGGTGGTCAGGGGACAAGGAGCTGGGGGGGATTGGATGAGTTGGGAGTTCTGGGGGGGGGCTGTCAGGAGGCAGGGGTGTGGAGAGGGGTTTGGGGAGGCAGGGAGCAGAGGGGGTTGGATGGGTCGGGAGTTCTGGGGGTCCTGTCAGGGGGCGGCGAGCGGTTGGATAGGCGTGGGAGTGGATAAGGGTCGGGGCAGTCAGGGGACAGGTAGGGGGTAGGGTCCTAGGGGGCCAGTCAGGGGACAAGGAGCAGGGAGGCTTAGATAGGGGGTGGGGTCCTGGGGGGGCAGTTAGGGGCAGGGGTCCCAGTAGGGGGTAGTCAGGGGACAAGGAGCGGGGGGGTTGGGGGTTCTGAGGGTGGCAGTCAGGGGGCAGGAAGTAGGAGGGAATGGATGGGGCGGGGCTAGGGCGGGGCTCCCTGGGTGCACACCCCAATGAAATGGGCTGCGCACACCTATGGCTTTATGTCTACACTGCCCACGTTACAGCGCAGCCACAGCAGCGTTGTGACGTGGGCAGTGTAGACATGCTTCATCCCCGGCGATAAAGAAAAAACACCCCGAATGAATGGTGGTAGCTAAAGTGCTGTCTGTACTGATGCTTTTCAGTGCTAAAACTTTTGTCTCAGGGGGATGTTTTTTCACACCCCTGAATGACTAAAGTTTTAGCGCTGAAAGTGGCAGTGTAGACACAGCCTACATTTACACAGAGCTCTTCTTCCGGCCTGGGAAAGGTACTCCCAGTGGCACAGCTAAATGCAAGATGGAACAGATTGTTAAACACAGGGAGTTAACACATGTTAGAAGAAACCATTCAAGGTGAAGTGGGCAGTTGACACCTCAGCAGTCATAGAAAACACCTGAAAAACCTGGAACGCCAGCACCAGCAGTTTCTTTGGAAGTTCCTCAACATAAAGTGGGAGGATCGTTGCACTAATGTCCGTGTCCTCACAGAGGTCAACATCTTCAGTGTTGAGGCCCTGATTATCCAGCACTAGCTGAGGTGGAACAGGTACTGTGGGCGCATGCCTGATGTACGCTTACTAAAACAACCGCTGTATACCCAGCTCACCAAAGGATAAAGGAAATGGGGAGGCCAAAAGAAACGCTTTAAAGACACCCTCAAGATAAACATCAAGAGATGTGGCATCCACACCACACACTGGGAGACAGCAACCCCGGATAGGGGATAACTGGCGAAGACCTGTCAGAGAAGGAATGTCCACTTTTGAGGACAATCGCCTTGCCCTGGTCGCAGAAAAATGCCAGAAAAGAAAGGAAAGACAACACTCACGCGGCAATCGCAGGCCAACCCTGTCTTCCAACACCACCTCCAGTGTCTGCCTATGAGCCTGTGGCTCAAGGATCGGCCTCCTCGGCCACCAAACTTTTGTCGTGTGTGTGTGTGTGTGCGCGCGCGTGTGTTTTAACACCTCTGAACAACAAAAGTTTTGTCTTTCAGTTGCCAGTGTAGACCAAGGCCTTGGCTACACTTGAGAATTCACAGCGCTGCCGCGCTCCGAGGGGAATAGCTTGCAGCGCTGCAAGCGAGCGTGCAGTGCTGCAGGTGCTGATTATACTGGCGCTTTACAGCGCTGCGCTCTCTGCGCTCGGGGGGGGGGCGGCGTTTTCATACCCCTGAGCGCAGCAAGTTGCAGCGCTGTACAGCGCCAGTGTAGCCAAGGCCCAAGCCTATGTCTTATAAGAATGTATTTAGTATTTAGACTCTATGAAATGCTTGTAAGTTGCTGCATGCATTAATCTCCCTTGTAATATCTCTATTTCAGGCTTTAAGATAATATGTAAGTTTTGAAAATGTTTGCCCTAAACTTGTGAACCCAGGCATGGGAATCATTCCCCCATCCACTCAGAAGGATGATCAAAATCAGTTGGGCCATGAAGAATCTTTGCAATACAAAGGATTGGTTAGGGCCCTGTTGTACTTGGGAAAGACACTTTGAATAGACAGATCACTAAAACTCTGTCACTCTTAGGATTTAGAAGGTAACTCACTGGTGTGTGTATGTTTCCTTACTTTAACCTGTAAATAACTCTTATTTCTCTTTCTTAGTTAAAAAAAACAAACCTTTAGATGGTTTATTACAGGATTGGTTACAAGCGTCTTTGGTGTAAGATCTAGGATACCAATTGATCTGGGAGTAAGTGACTGATCTCTTGGGACTGGAAGCAGCCTGAACGTGGTGTGATTTTTGGTGAAAGTGACCATTTATTACTAAGTCAAGTTTGTCTGGATGGCAAGATAGACTGGAGAGTCACTCTAAGGGGACTGTCTGATTCCACAGTAAGACTGTTATAGTGATCCAGGAGTTCACATTTGTTACTGGCTTGGTGAAATCCATAGACACACCACCAGTTTGGAGCGTCTGCCCTGGTTTTGCCCATCTGCCCTGCGGCAGGCACTCACGGTCGTGAGCCACTCCAGACATTCATTTTATTGGAGAAATGCATGAATAATAGTGGATCTCTGAGACTACTACTACCAGGGCATCCTATTGTCAGGCCTGGGCAAGCTTAGCTCTGCTAATGTTCCTGGCTTCTGCAAGCCCCGCTCCCCACCCACACACTATCACAGCCCTGGGTCTCTCAAGCACAGTTTTCCAATTATGCAAAATTTAGGATCTAACCCAGGGGTAGGCAACCTATGGCACGCATACCGAAGGTGGCACGCGAGCTGATTTTCAGTGGCACTCACACTGCCTGGGTCCTGGCCACCGGTCCGGGGGGCTCTGCATTTTAATTTAGTTTTAAATGAAGCTTCTTAAACATTTTAAAAACCTTATTTACTTTACATACAACAATAGTTTAGTTCTATATTATAGACTTATAGAAAGAGACCTTCTAAAAACGTTAAAATGTATTACTGGCACGTGAAACCTTAAATCAGCGTGAATAAATGAAGACTCGGCACACCACTGCTGAAAGGTTGCTGACCCCTGATCTAAGCCAACAGCCTCTAAAGAGACCAGCGCCAGCCGAAGTATTATTTAACTGGTAATGGGCTTAACTCTCCCACTAGCTGGGTTGCGGGTGGGTGTGGTTTGAGACAGATTGGGGAAATAGAAAGTGAAACAAAGCATTCTTTAAACATTAAAGTTTGGTGGCTTTGTTGTACTGTACAGTGCAATCTCACCTAATTTATTCGGATACCCCTCGTGCTACATTGTGCTAGATTTGCTCAGCCTAATAGCCTGGACGCGAACACGGTAAGAAGCACTTGTAACCATTAATATATTATGTCATTCTCTTTTTAAATGGATTTGATTAGATCTGGCGTTCCTAATCCGTGCTCAACAGGCAGCCATGTTGCTTACAAGCTATGCCATTTGTGACTTCAGTTGTGCCAGAGCCCAGCAGAAGGTGCTGTAAAGCAGGTTCCAATCTGTATTAAAATTGGTTTAACAGTCAGACGAAAGATTTCAGCGGCTAATATTCTATCATTCACCATTCTATTAAAATATCAGCATTCTCCTGCGGGGTTGTTAAGTGACTATACCAACAATTCACTTGTTTAATATTATTTTCCATAGCGATCCCACACAATGACATCTCTACATCTGGTGGAAAAAACGTAAGTGTATTTTGTGAAGGAAATAAAATTGTTTTGTTCAAAGGTTCTGATGAAACTTTTCCTTTAATTTTGGTGTGTTTGGGGGGACAACCTCACTTTCTCCAAACTTTTTTTCCCATTGGAAAAAAGGGAATAGGAAGGGGAATGAAAAAAATTAGAAAGTGCATGTTTCCCCTGCCACTGAAACAACTGTGTTTTTTGTTTAAAAAAAGGAAATTTTGCATTTTAAATTTTTCTGTCAAAAACCAAATCCTGTTCACAAAAACCTGGACCCCACCTCCACTGCTGTGCTCAGAATCTGATTGATTGATGCTTTTGACCGGAACTTATACCACCTTGTGTAGCAAGCTGTTCGGAGGCCACAAACTAACTAGGGTTAAACTGGGTAGGCATTTGAATGGGAGATCATTAAATACACCTAGGTGTTACAGGACATTGTGTTGCTGATTCATACATTCCATGGCCAGAAGGGACCATTATGATATCTAGTCTGACCTCCCATATAACACAGGCCATAGAACTGCCCCAAAATAATTTCTAGAGCAGATATTTTAGAAAAATATCCAATCTTGATTTTAAAATTGTCTGTGATGGAGAATCCAGCACGCCCCCTGGTATATTGTTCCAATTAATGATCCTCACTTAAAAATATACACCTTATTTCCAGTCTGAATCTGTCTAGCTTCACTTCCAGCCATTGGACTGTATTAGACCTTTCCCTGCTAGATTGAAGAGCCCATTATTAAATATTTGTACCTCATGTAGATAACTTTAGACTGTAGTCAAGTCACCCCTTAACCTTTTCTTTGTTAAGCTAAATAAATTGAGCTCCTTGAGTCTATCACATGTTGTCTAATCCCTTAATCATTCTCCTGGCTCTTTTCTGAACACTCTCCAGTTTATCAACATCCTTCTTGAGTTGTGGGCACCAGAACTGGACACAGTATTCCAGCAGTAGTCGCACCAGTGTCATACATAGACGTAAAATAACCTCTTTGCTTCTACTTGAGATTCTTCTATTTATGCATCCCAGGATCGCATTAGCCATTGGGAGCTCATGTTCAACTGATTATCTACCATGACCCCCAAATCTTTTTCAGTGTCACAGGTTCCTTTGCTGATGCTTTTTTCTATGAAGCGGAAATCCATCTTAAGTACTTGTATGACTTCCAGCACCTACAATCCTTAATGTATTTATCCTCCCACCCAGGAGTGTTCGACTGGGTGAGCAGAAGAGCTTTTGCTGAGTAATGTTTTGGGTAAAGCATGGGTGTGGGTGAGCGAAAGCAGAACACCTAGATACTGAGACCAGAGGGAACACTCCGAGAGAGGCAGAGGCAGAAGGCAAGAAAGCCAGGCAATAGCTGGTGAGCACAGAGACCCTGGGGAAAGCTAGAGAGAGAGGTTTGGGGTCTGTTAGCTAAAAAGGCCTGGGGCTGTAGACTAAGAAAATGCTCATTTTTTCTTGGTTCTTCCTCCACTTGTACATCCCTTGTAAATAAACAAGACTGTATCACACAAAATACCAGACCCCATCAATTTCTACTTCCAGCTGGAACGTTCCCAGGGCCCCAAACTTTGACTAGCTGCTCGGGTCAAAGGGGGGCAACAGATTTAGGTGCTTAATTCCCGTTTAAATCAATGGGTGTAGGCTCCTAAGTACCCTTTGAGGATCTGTGCCCTGGGGTCTCCCTACAAGGTAAGATTCTATTTGCTGGGAGGAAGGATGGGCAATATCAGGCCCTGAGTTTGGAACAAAATTGTTAGATTCAATTTTTTTCATGCTAGTTATATTTTAGGTCAGGTTCAGGAGCTGGAGTAGACAGCACAAGAGAGAAGGTTAATGGTCAGAGGCTAGCCATAAGGAGTTCATTTTCAGGAGCAGGATGGCAAGAGTACTTGGTGGTTATTATGGTGGGAAAGATGTAATGATAGGAATGAATCTATTAGTAATTATGATCATTAGTCTGCTAATTACCATTATTATTAACTTGATTTTCTAGATTGTTGGGTTGACCAAAATGGGAGCAATTTAACTTTAAGACCTTTTTAGCCACAGCTACAAAGATGAATGTGCAGTTGTACAACTTCACTGATAAGTTTCCCAAGCACATAACTTTATGCAGCCGCTGACTCTTTGCTTCTACTCACGCAGGTTTTGTGAAGAAGAGAAGAAGGGAGCTTGAGGCATAGAGCTATGTGAAGAATCATACAGGGGGTCTATGAAAAAGCTGGGATAAGGTGGGGAACACTTCTCCGTTTAAAAAGGATTCCAAATAGATCAGTGTCATTTCAGTCTATTCGTTCAAACAGACCAACCACCCTTGAGCGTAGGTAGAATGTTGCCCTGAGTCAAACTTTTGTCAAGGTCAATTGAAGGCGTGAATTGTCCCTGATGGCTTTGAAGATGCCATTGCTACAGATCACAGAACAGCTAAGATGCTTGAAATCTGCAGGCTGAGGCCAGAGGTTATGATAAAGAAGTTAGGAGAAAGACTTGGCTTGGATGAAGGTAGCAGGTGCACTTAAGGAAAGACTCTCTGAGTGCATGCTGGGTTCCTTGAGTCTCTGGTCTCAAAGATGTCTCCTGGTGAGTTTAGAATCATGTATATTTTACCTGTCTGGAAAGCAAGTCCATTAAGTGACTCACTCTCTGCTAAGACCTGAAAGGAAGACCACCGGCTCCAATAGCAGGAGACGCTGCCATTTGACCCAAAGGTCCCTTTCCATTAAGTCATAGTAGTTTGCTGTCTTTCCGAGCTGCCAGAGAACAGGACGGATGCCTGCATCCTCCATTTTAACAAAGCCCATGACCCCAGGAACAAAAAGCTGTTCCTGTGAAATGAATGCAAACTGCGCTGTGCTGTACAGCATCAGTTGCAACAGAGGGAGTGTGTCAAACCATGCGCCTGGCACTAGCATAAAGAATCTGTGTCTCTGCTGAGGTATTAACCAAGGATTTCTAAGTAAAAGTGAATGGGCTGAATGCTGACTGTGACTTACAGGATTTCACAAGGTGCACATGAGAACAGACATTGGCACATACCGTACGTGTGCCAATTTGATAACAACACCTTTTGTTACCTGGCTTTCCTAGAACCTTTTGTTATTCCTCTCAGGACTCAATGCTACCAGGGAAGTGCCAGCTGCTTTGTGTTTATACATGTTTTTATTTCAATGTTCTCTTTTGTTCCTAACGCCCTGTTTGAAGCTTGGAAAGAAAACAGTTTGGTTTTGTGCCTCTTAGCGTAGATTGAAGCAACGTGATTTGGTAAAAGGAACACTAGGTTGAAACGCAGGGGGCCAGATTCTAGAACCACTCGCACGCCTGCCTAGGGCCCCACCCCCAGCATGCTCCTACATTGTTCCCCTTCCTAGGGTCATGCAGGAGTTGGGGCCAGACCAAGTGGAGACAGGAAGGGAGCTGCCAAAGCACTCTGCTCTTGGAGCAGCCCATCTGCAGCCGTGGGGAACCACGAAGCCCTGACCCCAGAGATTCCAAGGCCAGAAGAGACATCTGTGGTCACCTAGTCTGACCTCCTGTATAACAGAGGCCAGAGACCTGCCCCAAAATAATCCCTAGAGCAGAGTTCGTAGGAAAACATCCAAACTTGATTTTAAAAGTGTCAATGATGGAAAACCCACCATGACCCTTGGTAAATTGTTCCCAAGTCAGTCATTGGGCTGCATTTCCATACGGGGTCATTGCGGTAATATTTGTTGTTCACTGTCCAAGGTGAAACACACCCTCATAGGGATAGATGGTGACTTGGACTATATACCAATGCAAGGGAGTAAAGAAGCCATATTTATCTTGGTATGGGGGCTACCTGGACCTTGGGTCTACATGCCTAGAAGTAAGCGGATAACCTGCCTGCTTCCTTCCTTCCCAGAACAGGTGGGCACGGAGGTGAGGGGAATGGGTAGGGAATGGGCAGAGCTTTGGGTTTCCTCCCTTCCCCACTCCTACACTCCGGGATCAGAGTAGATGGGGGCAGAGGAAGGGAATACATTGCTGCTGATATAGGCCAGGAGTAATTTGCTATCCTTACCTGAAAGGAAGGAGAACGCAGGGGAGGAGATGTGACTCAGGATGTGTCTACACTGCAGTTAGACAACGTCGGCTGTCCTGTGCCAGCAGACTTGGGCTTGCAGGTTTCAGGCTAAGGGTTTGTTCAATGGCAGTGTAGATGTTTGGGCTTGGGCTGGAGCCTGGGATATACTGTCCCTTCACACACCCCCTCCAGGATCCTGGGTTCTAGCCCGAGCCTGGATGTCTACACCACAATTAAACAGCCCCTGAGCCCAAGCCCTGGGACTCTGAGTCAACTGGCATGGGCCAGCTGCAGGTTTTTAATACCTACAGAGGGCTGTGTCTGAGTCACAGTAAGTCCAGGGGCTACTCCCAGATTGCACGCTCTCCTTTCTCAGAGCTGCATCTTTTGGCCTGTGTGTGAACAGGGCCGAGCACAGTGGGGTCTTCACCCTGCTTAGGACTTTTTGGCTCTACCTGAATACAAATGATATTATAATTATTAATAATGCAGAATACACCGCCCTGAATTCTGCCCCTGATCCAGTACATCGGATTAATTCTGTGCATGCTAAACCTGTGGCATATCAGAACTAACCAAATGATGGTGACATAATTTGAATTGGGTAGGAAATTAGTATAAGGCAGGGGTGTCCTTTAGCATTCTTAGCAACTTTTCCTATGGCAGAAAGCAATCATTCGGCCGAGTGAAGACGGTTGCCAGCTGAAGTCTTTGGAAATGGTGGGTCCTCAGCAGCTGTGAAAAGCCGGTCCAAGGGGTTTACATCTGGGCACCCTAAATCAGTGGCCACTTTTGAAAGGGCTGGCCTAACCCTCTCTGCACGTCTGTTTCCCATCTGTAAAATGGGGATAACATTCATCTAGCAAGCCTGGGATCTGTGAGGCTTCGTTCATTCATACTTATAAAGAATGAGGAGAACCTCAGTGGAAGGCACTAGACACATGCAATGTATTATTAAATGCTAATGTGTATGTATTTGTTTATAACCTGATTTGTATGTAAACCGGCAAAGCTGTGTGGTGGTGGTTGTTTTTTTAGTCACCCAAAGCATCTCTTCACAAAGGGTCTAAACGACACGCACATTTGTGCAGTGCAAATAGGAAAGCACACACACCACTTTGTATTATGACTCACCTGGAGGTCCCATCTGGCTCAGAGTCTCATTAGCCCAGATCCTCAAAGGTATTTAGGCTCTGAGCTCCCATTGACATCAATGGGAGTCAGGCACCTCAATACTTTTGAGGATCTGGTCAATGTGCAGGCACTGTACCAAGGCCTAATAAGAGGCGGTGATAAGGAAGTGCAACTATTAACACCAGGGGTTAAAAATTAGGAACTTTGGTTCTTAGTCTACGTCCGCACTGCCCCGCCAATTCAGATTATGGGGGTGTGAATAGCTGCACACGCTGTAACTTCTCTGTGTGTAGCCCCCAGCCCCTTCCCTTGTGCCCGAGACCCCGCCCCCTCTTCTGTCCCCCCGCCCCCGCAGGAGCCCAGAGCACCCCCACCGCGGCCCCCGGCCCCAGTGCCGGGCAGCAGCACCCCAGCCCCGGTGCACCGGGCGGCCGGGCAGCGTGGCCGCAGCACCGCCCCAGCGCCAGCCACCCCAAGTCCCTGAGGCAGGCAGGCCAGCCAGCCCCAGCCAGCCTGGGCCAGGGCAGAGAACCGGGAACTTCAGGAGGGAGCCTGGGCATGGAGCATGGGCGGGGCCACACCAGGTTGTTTGGGGAGGCACAGCCTCCCCCAGCCTACGATACCTGCTACCCATGTGTGGATGCTTGCAGGCCTGAACTAAAAGGCTCCTGGTTCACATTAATGTAGTCCTGTTTGAAGAGGATTCTGCTAATGCAAACTAGGAACCTTTTAATTTGTGTCCGCAGTGTCCCCAGGAAGCAGCACAGCCCTTTGGTGTGCACTTCTGTTCACAAACCCCATAGGCCAAACTGCGGGGCAGTGTAGACCAGCCCTTGGCCTCACCTGAGCAATGACAAAAAGCTACTTTTTTTTGGCAAATGAGGAGGTGGTTTCTTGTTTGAAAGGCCGTGTGATCCAGTGGGTAGGACTCTGGATTAGGATTCAGGAGATTTAGGGTCTATTCACAGCTCTGCCGGAGACCTTGGGCACGTAACTTCTTTCCTTACCCTGCCACCCTTTGTCTGCGTTGTCTCGTTAGATTGGGAGAGGCACTGGCTCTCACTCAGTGTTTGTACAGCCCCTAGCACAATGGAGCCCCGATCTTAGTTGGAACCTCTGGATGCTACTGTATTACTACTACTACTACTAATAATAAATAATAAAAATATAAATTGGCATTAGAAGGAGCAAGGCAATCTTAACCACAAGATTTGTATGAGACATGTGACCCTTGATCCTGGAGTTCTTCCTCATTGGACAATCCCATTGACGTCACTGGGGTTGCATACATCTGGACTCTTATTCAGCAGTTTTCATTCAAAATGTGTCAGAAGTTATAATTAATACAAACAATACCTCTCTTGCTGCATAAATTTGCTTCAGCCACTAGAGGGCAGTAAAATGATACAGATTTTTTACCAGTCAATAGGCTTTTGGTACCTGAACATAATCTTCCCAAATACACTATGAAGGTATGAATATAGCAAGGAACTGAAGTTCTTTTGAGTCCAAGAATCACCACACTTTAGCTGGCTAAGGGATCTGGATGCTAAAATACCACCCTAAATGGCTAACGAGGTTTACAGCTACTTTTACCTAGGTGAAAGATCTGCATGTGTCTCATGGGCCTGTTGTTCTTGCTTTCCTTTCCCTCAATGAAGCATCCAAAGGCGAGCAGTAATATTGAAGGGCAGCCTCAAGGTCTCTTTAATGAAGTTGTAGTGAAGGTGTGTAGCCGAATACTATGTTACTGGACAATAGCTTGAATAAAGGCAAAATGGTTTGTGCATTCAAAAGAGAAGCTAAAACCCAACTCCAAAGCTTTAAAGGGAACAACAAGAAATGGAAAAGAGGGGCCTCGTCAAAATTCACATCTGAGCCCATTTGTTTCCGTACAATTGAATGAATTACATGGGTCTGATGTTGTCCGTAATTTCCATTCAGATTCCCCAGAGCTACACTATGGGAAGTCTGCAGCTTGGGAGAACTGGATAATTTCTTTTCCCCAATGGAAGTTTTCCACCAGCAAAGGCTGTTTTGTTGACATTGAAATATTTCATGGGAACAAGTCGATTTCAACAGGTTTTGATGGGAAAACTTTTGAAATGATTTGAAAACAAAATGGCATATTTCCTTTTGATGTTCTTGTTTTGTTTGTTATATATAGTGTGTTGTGTTGTTATATTATAATGTTTCAACATAGAAATGAACCAAAATGAGCAACTTGAAGTGAACGTTTTGGATGAGGACGTGATGATGTTTCTGAATTGAAATATCTCAGAATTTCTCCTCCACAAAATATTTTGAGATTTCAACCTTTGGCCTTTAGTCAGGTTGAAAGCAAATTTTGAAATTGCAGACTTTCCCATGGGATGGAATTCCATTTTCTGAGTATCTCTACATCTTATCTTACTTACTTGTTGCATTTCTGTAGTGCATTCGATCTCAACTTTTTCTGTATTTTCTGTACCCTTCCTTTCGGCACCTTCTCCCATCTAATTAGGACCTAGCTAGGACCTCTCACTCTTCAGCGGTATGGGAAGGCTACCACTGACACCTTTCTGTATCCCCATTGGGAGCCGTGACCCTCCATGTTGGGAGCCCTGTCAGTAGTGCACATTTAACTTGAGATTTCCAAGCTCTTGACAAATATTTCTTGACTAAGTCTCACAAGCCCCTGGAGAAGCGGGTTAATATTACAGTCCCCATTTTTCAGAAGGGGTAAGTGAGGCAAAGTCACCTGTGCCAGCTGGCAATGAGTTGGTAGCAGAGCCAGGAACGTAACCCCAAAAGTCTAATGTTCCTTTTCACTGTAACTTTGCAGAAAGAATCTCAGTACGGAGCACCATTAACACAATTCTCCAATCTGATGTGTTTCTAAATTCAGAAGCCAGAATGCAGAACTTGTCAAAAGATTAATGACAGAATTGTCCCATCTCCTGGGTCTTAAAGTCCTGGGCATGACCACCTGTAGTTCAACATAAGCCCCTGTTGGTGGCAGTATTCTGATTTCAAACCCTGCTGTTTACCAGACTTGAAAGACTAACTTATCGTTTCAGTCCAAACGCTGAAAGAAGCCCATTTTTCATTTGTCTAAGTAGCCCTCCTCTTCTTTCTTAAGCAAGATACCATGCACCAGCTGATTACAGCAACTACCAGGAACCGTGCATCAAGAGAACGGCTGATAAATGAGCTGGATAGAGATGGGACTCACGATATGGTCAATATAAAATTAAAGGTCTAGGCAGGAACCAACCATGCAATTCTTTTAAAATCAGTGGTGTAACTGAGGGTACAATTTAGCCCCGAGCCTTATATAATGCAACTGGCACCCGTTAATGTTTGGTGACGTCAACCTGCCTTCAGAAAAGCTATTTTCTGTCTCATTCCCACCACAGACACAGACTGGCCTGATTCTCAGCTGTTGTAAATCGGCATTGGACTATTGAGCTAATTTACATCAGCTGAGGATCTTCCCTCTCAGAAGATCTTACTGGTCTCCTGCTTGATCCCCTCACAGGTTTCAGCACCGCAGACCATCGCATCGCCTCCAGATCAGCAAGCCACAGGAGACCGATCGGTTCTGCAGGGAGAAAAAATCCTGACAGCACACGTGACGTTCCCGGCTTCATAACGTGACAGGCTGGAAAATGCTTTGGGAAAGATAAACGACTTGGCTTTTGAGGCTGCGCCTCTTAAAATAACTAAAACCAGTTTATGGAGAGAAAAAAAGTGGCACTGAGGCTAGAGGAAAATTCCTCCGAGATGATTAGTCTGCCTAAAAGATAAGGGGCAGTTTCTCTCTCTACTTTCAGAGCTTGAATCTTTCATTGCCCTGTATTCAGAGCTCTAATCAGCAGGAGAAGTTTCTCCCCCTCCCCCTGCTTTTTTTATTGCCCCTTATTTATATTGCAACCCTATAATAAATTAATTGTGTTGCCCCCATAAAAGCAATCCCGCTTCCAAAACAAACCACCCCGCAGGGGCCTGAAAGCAGCATATGTGGGCTACACATTGCGGATTTACTGCTATGAAATTATTTTACCAGCAGGCAAAATCCAGTACTTGATGCAAGAAAAGAACCCCCCCACACACAGGACAAAGAAAAGTGTTCAGGATTTAAAGCACGAAGCTCCCTCTTAACAAAGGAAAGGTTAAGGAGTGACTTGATTACATCAGTTTGTAACAGTGAGGTTAATTAACTACTGGAACAATTTACCAAGGGTCATGGTGGATTCGCCATCAGTGGCAATTTTAAAATGAAGATCTGAGGGGTTTTAAAGGCATGCTATAGGGGAAGGTCTCTGGCCCGTGTGATACAGGAGCTCAGGCCTTGTCTACACTGGCAACTTTCTGCGCAGGAAAGCAGCTTTCTGCGCTGTAACTCCCGAGGTGCACACACTGCCAGGCCACTTAGAGCGCAGAAACGGCGCAATTGCAGCGCTGTAAAAAAAACATGACAAGAGGCGTACAGCTTTCTGCGCCGGGGCTACAGCGCCGCGGTGCCAGTGTAGACACCCTGGTCGATTACAGCGCTGTGATTGGCCTCCGGGAGGTGTCCCACAATGCCTGTTCTCGTCTCTCTGGTCATCGGTTTGAACTCTACTGCCCTGCCCTCAGGTGACCAACTGTGAGCCCCACCCCTTAAATTCCTTGGGAATTTTGAAAGTCCCCTTCCTGTTTGCTCGGTGACGTGTGCAGTGGCCTCAGCGCATCTTTCTAGGTGGCCCTGCTTGCTCCACGCACCAGGCGATCCCCCGCTTGGAGCAATGCTGAGCTGCTGGACCTCATCAGCATTTGGGGGGAGGAGGCTGTCCAGTCCCAGCTGCGCTACAGCCGTAGGAATTATGACACCTACAGACAGATTTCTAGATGCATGATAGAAAGGGGCCATGACGGGACACACTGCAGTGCAGGGTCAAAGTGAAGGAGCTGCGGAACGCCTACCACAAGGCGCGGGAGGCAAACCGCGGCTCCGGTGCTGCGGCCATGAGCTGCCGGTTCTACAAAGAGCTGGACGCGATACTCGGTGACGACCCCACCTCCACTGCGAAGGCCACTGTGGATACTTTGGTGGCTCGCGTGCCAGTCGAGAGTGGACCAAGCCAGGAGGAGGAAACCTTGGACGAGGATGTGGAGGGGGACCCAGCGGCAGAGGATGACTCGGAGGTCACAGGTGCAGGCAGCCAGGAGCTCTTCTCTACCCCGGAGGAGGCTAGCCAGTCACAGCTGTCGGATCTTGGCGCAGCACAAACAGGAGAGGAGGCCCCTGGTAAGTGGCTTTGATTTGGGGAATCACTGAGGCGAGTTGTTGGGGACAGGAGGGTTGCAGAAAGCAGGCTTGTGTCTGTCTGATGCACGTACCACCACATGCCTAGTCTGAGCGGCAGAACAGGGTGTTGATTGACTCCCTCACTTGATGGGAATCTGCCTCAGAGATCTCCAGGAAACGCTCATGGAGATACTGGGCAATCCGCTGCCGCAGGTTCTTTGGCAGAGCCGCTTTGTTTCTTGCCCCATTAACGGTAACTTTCCCGCGCCACTCTGCCGTCACTGGGGGGGGGGCATTGCTGCCCACAGGCGAGCCACATAGGGGCCAGGGCGGAAGCCGCAGGCTTGGAGAAGACCCTCCCTTGATTCCCTGCTCACCCTCAGCAGTGAGATGTCTTCCATAATGAACACAGCCTGTGGAAAATGTGGGGACTGTAATGATTATAAGCCACACCCCCCCCTACAGTGCTGGCTCTCCCCAAGAGCCACGTGCCCAGTGTACAGTACGGTCCTGGAACACAGATTTCCCATGCCCCTGTGGTTACTCACCATTCTGGGGGGCTTGTGGCTCATGTGTGCTTGCTTGGGGTCAGCCAGTTAGTGACAGGTATGTGAACAGTGGCTGTGTTTTAAATCAGTGGCCTGTGTGTTGCAAACAATACGGCTTCTGTAAAATGTTGCATTTTGGCTTCACAGATGAGACCTTGGGAGCCCAGCCTCCCTCTTTGTTAACGCCGGCTGAACGGCAGCGCAGAATTAGAAAGTGGCCACGAAAAACTAAAGAGGACTTTCTGCGTGATGTCATGATGCACTCCGTGGCCGAAAAACAGGAATTGAAGGAGTGGCGGGACAGCGAGAAGAGGGACCGAAAGGAGAACGTGGCGTGCCAGAACGAAGCCACGGAGCAGCTCTTAAAGGTTATGGAGTGCCAAGCGGACACGCTCCAGGCGCTATTAGCACTGCAAACCGAGCAGCTCCGCGCCCACCCACCCCTGCAGCCGCTATCGCAAATCTCTTTCCCATGCGCCCCCCCAGACACCGCCAACACACTCTTATCAACCTCCTGGCTCCAGTCTGTACCCGCTGCATTCCGCTCCTGCCCCGTCACAGTCCAGCCCTGTGAACTCCCAGTACCCACTGCACTCAACACCCATCCCTCTGCAGTTTAGCCCTGCTGAAGTACAGTACCCGCTGCACTATACTCCAAAGGACAAGGTTGCATATCTTGTAACTGTCCCGGGACCCCACCTCCTCATGGGCCCCTCCTTTCCCCCATCCCCCACAGCGCTGATGTGCTTTTTTGTTTGTCTCTCTCCTCTGGTTGTTGTTTTTAATAAAATAATTATTTTGGTTTGACAGCAATCTTTATTCCATTAATTGAAAGCAAACAGAGCCCTGCAAAGCAACAGGCAATTTTCTTAAACCTTCATAGTGCATCATCTGCACCAATCACAATCATCTCCTAGAATTACAAGCACTGCACTCCCGAGCATAGCAACAAATATTAGTGGATTTCAGCTTCAAAGTGCTGCCTCAAGGCATCCCTGATCCTTACGTCCCTGTGCTGCGCCCCTCTAACAGCCCTGGTCTCTGGCTGTTCAAATTCAGTCTCCAGACGCTGAGCCTCAGCGGTTCAGCCCTGAATGAAGGTTTCACCTTTCCCTTCACAAATATTATGGAGCGTACAGCACGCAGCTATAAGCATAGGAATATTGTCATTGGCCAGGTCCAGACTCCCATATAGGCAGCACCAGCGGGCCTTTAAACAGCCAAGAGCACACTCAACAGTTATTCTGCACTTGCTCAACCTGTTGTTGAACTGCTCCTTGCTGCTGTCAAGGTGCCCCGTGTATGGCTTCATAAGCCACAGCATTAAGAGGTAGGCAGGGTCTCTCAGGATCACAATGGGCATTTCAACTTCCTCTATGGTGATCTTCTGATCTGGGAAGAAAGTCCCTGTTTGCTGCTTCCTGAACAGGCCAGTGTTCCGAAAGATGCATGCGTCATGCACCTTTCCGGAGCCAGCCTGCGCATAGGCGCCAACTCCATGGGTGCTCCAGGGCTGGAGCACCTATGGGGAAAAATTGGTGGGTGCTCTGCACCCACTGCCAGCTCCCCACCCTCCTGTCCCAGCTCACGTCTGCCTCTGCACTGCCTCCTCCCCTGAGTACGCCGCATCCCCGCTTCTCCCCCTAGCTCCCAGCACTTCCCACCGTGAAACAGCTGTTTCGCAGTGGCAAGCGCTGGGAGGGAGGGTGGAGGAGGGGGAGCATGGCGTGCTCGGGGAAGAGGCAGGGCCCGGATGGGGATTAGGGTCCAATAGGGGCAGGGAGGGGGCGGAGTTGGGGCGGGGACTTTGGGGAAGGGGTTGGAATGGAGGTGGGGGGGGGGGTCGCGCACCCACCAGTGCCGGGAAAAGTTGGCGCCTATGAGCCTGCGTTAATGTCCGTGAAACGCCCACGGTGATCCACATGTGCCTGGAGAACCATAGAGAAATACCCCTTCCAATTGATGTACTCGGTGGCTAGGTGGTCTGGTCTCAGAATTGGCATATGTGTGCCCTCTATCGCCCTTCCGCAGTTAGGGAAGCCCATTTGTGCAAAGCCATCCACAATGTCATGCAGGTTGCCCAGGGTCACGGTCTTGCGGAGCAGGATGCGATTAATGGCCCTGCAAACTTCTGTCAACACGAGTCCACCGGTCGACTTTCCCACTCTGAACTGGTTAGCGACCGATCGGTAGCAGTCTAGAGTAGCCAGCTTCCACAGTGCAATCGCCACGCACTTCTCAACAACGGGGCAGCTCTCATTCTGATGTCCTTGCACCGCAGGGCTGGGGCGAGCTCATCACACAATCCCATGAATGTGGCTTTTCTCATCCAAAAGTTCTGCAGCCGCTGCTCATCATCCCAGACACGCATCACGATGTGATCCCACCACTCAGTGATTGTTTCCCGAGCCCAAAAGCGGCGTTCCACTGTGGTCAGCACCTCTGTGAATGCCACAAGCAATCTCATGTCGTAGCTACTACACGTGGCGAGCTCAGTGTCAAACTCCTCTTGCCTTTGTAGTTTAAGGAATAACTCCACTGCCACTTGTGACGGGTTAGTGAAAGCGAGCAGCATATTGGTCAACAGTGCGGGATCCATTCCTGCAGACCAAAGAGGCAGAGCGCGCAGTACACAAACAGCTGAAAGATGGCGCCAAATGCAGATGGAAGCACAGGGCTTGGTCCTGCTTTGAGCAGGGGGTTGGACTAGATACCCCCTGAGGTCCCTTCCAACCCTGATATTCTATGATTCTATGAGGGATTGCTGGGATGCGAAGCAATGCATCACGGGGCATTGGGACAGGACCCAGGATGCCCCGCGACTCCCTCTGCCTTCCCACAACTCTTTGCGGCATAAGAGGAAGAGATGCTCTGTGGGATCACTGCCCAGAATGCACCGCTCCAAATACCGCTGCAAGTGCCACAAGTGTGAACACACTATTGCGCAGGCAGCTGACAGTGTGAACACACAACAGCGGTTTCCCTTCAGCGCTCTCTGAGCGGCGCTGGAACTCTGCCAGTGTAGACATAGACGGTCACAGCAGTCCCTTGGAATCTATGAATCGAAAACCACCCCATAAAAATCCCAAATACCTTGGCTCTCTGTCTCCCTGCCTCTTGGACTCTAGCGGCCTCAGTTTTAAGCTGGTAGCTGGAGTTGTTGAAAGCAGCGTTGCCAGCTGCAGGGTGGAATGCCTTGCTTGGTAAAGGAGGGGAGTCACTCACCAGAAAGGTAACCTGCCAAGTGTGTGTTGCATAAAGGGAAGATTCCGGACACTCTTTGGGGTCCAATTCTGCAGCTCTTAATCGGCTAAAGCTTTGAGTGGGACTGAGCCCGTAATGAAATGGTTGTTACAATCCCTTTGCTCCTATGCAGAGGGGCGTTTACCAACATCCCATAGGCTCATGAGTGGTTTTATGGGGCAGTGTTTCTAGCCACAACACCAGGAACTCTGCATTGGCTCCCAGGCGTGTGGGTCTTTGGGCTTTGTTCATCCCTCAATTACACCCATCCAGCCCCACTGACATAAGAACGGTCATACTGGGTCAGACCAAAGGTCCATCTAGCCCAATAGCCTGTCTTCCGACAATGGCCAATGCCAGGTGCCCCAGAGGGAATGAACGTCCGTGGGATTCCATGAGAATATGCAGGGGTAGAATTTTGCCCATTGATTCCAGTGGCAGGTGCATTGTCGTGATGGTTTAACTCTGTTCTCATTGGAGTTGATGGCAAAAATCCCATTGACTTCAGTGAAAGCCTGATGTGCCCTGTGGCCAGAATTGGGCCCAATGCATTTATGGGACTTGGATTAGGCTGGTCTTAGTAGCGCTCTGAGAAACCGGTGCTGATTGGAGAAGGGATGGATTCCAGGCTTTTCAAAACGATTTCAGGAGCCAGATCCCGGTCCCATTGAACTCAGTGGCAAAATGCCCATTGCCTGCACTAGGACCATGGTGTAGTCCTCCAGATCTGAGGGTGAAATTGCACAGTGAGAGCACACGTCTCAGAAATGGACATCCCCCCGAGCGCCTTTTAGTGGCAAGCCATGGAGGAATCAGGAATCAGCTTTGGTCAATGGGGCTGGGAGTCAGGCGTTCTATTCCTGTCCCAGCCGTTGGCTCTGGGACAATATGAGTGTGCTACTTACCCTCGGCCTTGATTTCCCTAACCATAAAATGGAGATGATACTTAGCCACTTTTACACAGTGCCTTGTGTTCCTGCAGTGGCAGGCGCATGCTGGAGAAGTGCAAAGTATCATTATGCATATTAGTTATTGATTAGCTTTGCGAAGTGGCACGCACTGTATTTATCATAATACTTTGCACTTCCACATTGCCATTCTCCTGAGGCTTGCGAAGCGCTTTACATGCATTAATGAGGCCTCAGAATAGCCTGGCGCAGTAGCCTAGAACCCATTATTACACGCCGTTTACGGAGGAGGAAACTGAGGCAGAGAGCGGCTTTCATGTCTTGCAACTTGTCAGTGGCTGAGCCAGGAGTAGTGGTCAGGAGGAGTTTGTAGTCCCCTGCTCTGACCACTCTAACACCCCAGTTCTCAAGGCCATGGCCTATGCTGACAGGTCAAGAATACAAAGCATCTACCTGTTGAGCCTGACTCTGTTATACCAGTTGTTCTCAGCCAGGAGTATATGTACCCTTGGGGGACTCAAAGGTCTTCCATGTGGTTCTCAACTCATCTAGATCAGTGGTTCTCAGCCTGGGGATTGAAGCTACCGGGAGGGGTCACAGGATGGGTTTGGGGTAGGGGGGTTTTCAAGTGCAGGGCTATCACACGTGAAAAACCGGCTCAAGTATCACACTGAAATATTTACCTTCCAATCGATTTAGTTTGTAATTGTGTGGTAAAAATGAGAAAGGGAGCAACTGGTCAGGACTAGCGTGCTGGGACACGTTTGTGTTTTTAGGTCTGATTTTGTAAGCACAGAGTTTTTAAGTGAGGTGAAACTTGGGGGGTACGCAAGACAAATCAGACTCCTGAAAGGGGGACAGTAGTCTGGAAAGGTTGAGATGTGTTATACTAAGGCACCTTTACGTGGGTCTGGCAACATAAAGGTTGTTGTTATTGTAGGGTCATAGTCACGGCACTGTTTGTTTATCTCATCCCTACAGCCTTCACTGAAAGACAAAACTAAAATGAAAAACCAGCCAAACTGGAAGCTAACTGCAGGGCAGACAAATGTAACCGGTATACTTCAGTTGGTGCAATCCACTCCCCCTCCAGCTGGAGGCAGCTATAGTGGTAGAAAGATGCGTATACCAGTGTAGCTTATTCCCATATGAAAAGGAGAATAAGTTGTACTGGCATAAGTTCCTTTATACTGGGAACTGTGCCGCTTTAACTGTTTGGGGTAAAAAAACCACACCCCTAACCAAAATAGCTAAAGTGGTACAAAAACGGTATAGCTCAATCCTTAAGGTGGATTCACTATTTCATGGCCTCCCACCCTCGGCAGTGTTCCTTTAAAATTCTTTGGTTTCGAGACGGGGGATAAGAGAATGGTGTTGATTGACTGATGTCTTAGGAGCCAGCGGGCAGATAGCTTACTAATACATTTTGGGACAGATGCACAGTTCCCTTTCAGACTCCAGGCGGCTCATAACTAAACCACACACACACACACCCTCCCTTCCTTCCCAGTTCCATGTCTCTCTAGTAGCCCTAAGTGGCTTTCCAAATGTGTTTATCAGAAATTCTTTACATTTTTACCCCACGTACCATGCATGGAAACCTACTGGGCTCTCAGATGTGCTGCCCTGAAATCAGTGTCTAATGTGCATCTGGTTGCTAGCGTGTCCCCAGTTATCTAGAGGAGACGATCCTGTTGAAGGAAGAAGAGTACAAGAATCAGCCGTGTGCCCGTAGCAACCATGCTAGTGATAAACGTCTACCGCGATTACATTCCTTTTCTATGTCTCCAAGCCTCGCTAGCTAATCCCTTATGGGAACGGAGTTAAAGCAACACTGCACTGTATTACATTCAGTCTTTTGACATGATTGGCTGAGAACATGATTGCAACAAAGCGGGGCAGATTTTTGAAACCTAAAAGAGCCCTAAAAACGTTCATGTGGAGAAAAAAGAAAAAAAGACTCCAGCATTTTTAATAGACTTTAGCCGCTTTGATTTATCCAGCTGTGGGATTTGAGTCTCAATCACGAAAGGTTTCTCCATCTTCAAGCCCCAAAGTGGCTTTGGCCATTGGCTAAAGTCGTGTCTATTACCAGCTGGTGCGCGCTTTACTGAGGGGCCAGGTATGTAGGTGTCATGTTTGCCTGAATTTGTTTGTGGTGCGAAAGCAACAGTCTAAAAGGCCCAGCTTGCTCTGCAGTCACTCCAAGGGAGCTCAAGATCTTTCCAGTCTCCTTTGCATTCCCATATGGTTAGACCTTCAGCTGAACAATACTGAAAAGACTGAGGGTAAAATGTGAGCAAATAATGTTAGCATAGAATTTCCTGCTGCTGTTAGGGCTGATTTCAGTGGGAGAAGTATCAGGCGTTATAAGGCATGTGGAATTAGGGTTTTTTTAATGTTTGGTATCTACCTATTTATTTATCAATCTAGTAACATTCCAAAATCTCAACTCAATTGCTCAACATGCCTTTTAGTATACACATAGATCCTGTGTTACACACACACACACGCACACCCCATTATGTATATGTTTTTTCCTTTTCCAGCATTCCAGCCTTCTAGGGTTGACCTTGTCTCTCTTTGTGATTTAGGTTTTGAAGAAGGAATGGGTAAGGATTTGCTTTGACATTTAAAGGCAATCCAGGTAATTAACAGGACTGGCAGCATCCATCTCGCCTTCCATATATCTGCACAACAGTATCTATTTTTGACGTCGCTGACACGCCATTTCCTTTGGCAGTCCAAGGGCGGATCATCTTTAAATTAAACTCGTCTCCGACTCTCCAATCTGCGAGTTGTACAGAGGCAGACACTGGTGGGGTATATCATCTGGAGACTGTGCAGGCGTATTTGAGCAGGGTGATGTATTAGCAAAAGGGCCCTGCATTACTGCTAGCTGGAACCAAAACAAGCTCTAAAGTATTAACTAATGACATGGGAAGTCCCTTAGGTATCTAATCACCTTTAATGTGCAGATTTAGAAGACAACTTTAAAGGAAGAAAAAGAGATTAGCAGGTCAGGTCACAGCACACACACACAAAAATACAATTGCCTTTTTTTTTAATTCAAAACCAGATTCATATTTATATTCCACCTTGACAGTAAATAGACCGCTAAAAATT
This sequence comes from Emys orbicularis, assembly GCF_028017835.1. NCBI lineage: Eukaryota > Metazoa > Chordata > Testudines > Emydidae > Emys > Emys orbicularis. Next base: position 7,452,675 of record NC_088698.1, on the reverse strand, counting down.
ACACACAAGCCCAAGCTATAGGGTTCTGATCTTGGAGTAAAACTTTCCTGAAGTTTAGAGTGTTTTGAAACCAGGGCTTTGGTTCTGATGTGGGCCAGCTGCAAAGTCTGGGTCTGGAGGCAAGCTTCCTCCAAGTTTTGCAGGAGTTTGGCTCGAAGGTTGGTTCTGTCCCCTTATTGACGTATGGCTCAAAGGCAACCTTAGACTCAAATCTAGCTATATTGGTTACTTACTGTAGTATCTGAGAGCCCCATAATCTTTGATGTATTTAGCCTCACAACATCCCTGTGAGGTAGGGAGATAATATAGCCATTGTACAGAGTGGGAATAGAGGCACAGGCAGATTAAATGATTTGCCCAAGTTCATACAGGAAGTCTGTGGTGGAGCAGGGACTTGAATTCCAGTTTCCTAAATCCTAGGCTAATGCCCTGACCGCTGGGCCATTCTTCCTCTCAAGCCACTCTTTGGCTGGTTTACACCTAAAATTTAGGTTGCTCTAGCTACATTGCTCAAGGTTATGAAAAAATCACATCCTTGAGCAACATAGTTAAGCCAACCAAAGCCCCACGGTAGACACCACTAGGCCAAGGGAAGAAGTCCTTCGCTGTAGTGAATGACTACACTGAAGCACTACAGTGGTCCAGCTGGAGCGGTTTAAGCATAGACGTTGCCTAACTGTGGTGGCACTATACCAATGTAACTTCCATCAACCAACGTTTGTATGTAGACATGGCTGTAGACAAAGCCTTCCTCGCAGTCTTGAGGGTGATTTTAGCTTGGGAGCCTACCTCTGTGAAATGTGGCGATGAGCTGGCTGAAAGCTTGTTATGGGTTGAGTAAAACCCTCCTTCCAACTGGTGGGTGAGTGCGTCCTCCTTTAAGATCGGTGGAAGAGACAGTTAAGGAGACACACCTACAACAATGCCTAATAGATCCTGCCCAGAAACCCCGAACCTTGACTAGCCACACAGGATGAAAAGGGGTAACAGTATATAAGAATATTAGTATATATAAAGTTCAAAGTGATGTGGCCACAGGTAAACTGCTAACAAAAGCCCCAGATGAGCGAAGTAGCTATGCTGATGTCTGTTTTCAGTGTAGCCCAGCCCTGAGTGATGACTGAGGGCTGATCTACCCTACAGTTAGCTGAGCTAAATTACATTGCTCAGGGCTCTGAAAAATTTCACAGCCTATGTAATGTAATTAAGCCAATCTAAGCCCCAGTATAGACACTGCTAGGTTGACAGAAGAATTCTTCCATTGACTTAGCTACTACCTCTCAGCGAGGTGGATTTACTACAGGGACAAAAGAACCCCTTCCATTGCAGTGCAGCTACAGTTGTGTTTCTGGTGTAGACATACTCTGAGTAAACCTAAGACCTTCATGATTTGCCCCCTGGAACAGGGAGAAGAGATACAAGAGTAATATGAAAGCTGGGCCATGGGGAGGAGACAACATGACGAAGGAGGGAGCAAAATGTCATGCGCATTGCAAAAATATTCGTGCCTCCACATGCCCAGTGCTATAAATACATCTTGGGGCGACGATTACATCATTAGCCACTTGAGCGCCATTCTGAACCCGTTTGTTATGATGTCACCCAACAGATGTATTGATAACTTTGCAATTCACAGGTTCCCCAGGAGAGTGAAGCGTGAGTGGTTTACGATGTCACCAGCGTATTGAGCTTGAACGTGAGCCTTGTTGGCAGCATTCCTCCGGTTATGTAGTGCCTGTAACGTGACTGCCCACATTAAGTCATGCCAGTAGGAATAGGCCTTAGAACTCGAGAGAAGGAGGAAGAGGCAATGTCCATGTTTGTATCTCTCTTTGCCCTCTTCCTTCTTATGAGCTGTAGCACTTTGCTGTAGACACTACCTACACCAATGGGAAGGGTTCTCCCATGGGCATAGATAATCCACCTCCTCCGTCAACCTAGTGCTGTCTACACCAGGGACCTAGGTTGGCTTAACCACACCACTTATGGGTGTGGACTTTTTTTTTTAAATCCACCCCCCTGAGCAACATAGCTGGGTTGACGTAGCTTTTTAGTGGTGACCAGGTCCTAGTCTTTAAATGATCATTGGTATTACCAGGGCACATGAGTCCAATGGAGCTTGAGGCCTCATTGGGCTAGCCACCATAGATACCGCTAATGAGAGAAAGTCCCTGCCCCGATGAAGTTAAAGTCTAATTAGAAAAGACGAACAAAGGGTAGGCACAAGGGAAGATTATTGGCCCCATTTTAAAGCTGGAGAACTAAGGCCCAGATCCTCAAAAGCATTTAGGTGCGTAACTCCCATTAAAATCAATGAAGGTCTGGTTCTAAATGACTTGCCAATGTGACAGTGGGAGTGTGTGACAGATCTGGGGATATAACCTAGGTATCCAGGCCAAGGCCCTATCAACAAGGCCATCCTGCCTCTCTAACCTGGCTTCCATTCCCTGTCTCTTCCTTTTAACAACCTGGGTAGTTGAAAACCAGCCTTTGAAAGCTAGCTGGCCTGGTTGCTGCCTTGGCTAACGCTCAGCTGGAGGCTGAGCTACTTACATCTTTCACTTTTGATTATACAATCCCAAACTGGAACAGGAGATGATTGCGTCAGCGAGAGCAGAAAGGTGCACACCTACATGAAAGGCTATTTAAAGCTACACCACTGTAGTAGTCTGGGGGAGACGGAGGAGCTTGCAGTGAACTCTTACCAGGGAGTTCAGCGGGGGTGCGCCAATGTGACCACCCAGACCAGACAGTGAGTGGCACTGCACGGTAGCTGTGGCATAGGGCGGAAGTGGCAGGATGCAGACTCCGAGCAAGGCTGCCAAACTTATGGAGGCCCATTGGAGGCCACTGGCCTTTTGAAACCGTCTTCTCTACTGGGTCCACACATTCCTCTGAACCATACACCAGGCTTGAGCTAGCAGAGCCTGGCTGGCACACTTCTCGTTGCCAGGCCTAAATGATGGAAGCCTGGCGTGTATCTTCTAAATGTTCTTCTTGCCTATGGTGCTAATACTCCAAGAGTCAGCCTGGGGATGGGGGGTTCCCTGGAAAGTGCTGTCTCTTGTGACGTGATCCATACAACGCGCAAGCTGGTAAGCCAGTCAGTTACCACTAGGAATAAGGCCAGTGCTGGGCAATATGACTCACCTTCCCTGTTCATTACTGTACGATTAATACATCCCATGCCATGAGCCTGGCACAAGGGGTTTGCGTGTGGCACTAGGTGTTTGGAAGATTGTCAGCATCTTGCCAAAGCAATGCGGAAAGAGCAATTGGCATGGCACAAGTCCACTCCTGGCATTTGTCCTTTTCTGCCAAATAGCACGGAAGATTTTTTTTATTGCAAAACTACAAATCTAGCACAAGGGGCTCCTGATTTCCTCAATGGGGCCTCCGAGCATTGCGTTATCTCAGGGTTACAGTGGCCTTGTGGCTAGAGCATGGCATTGGGATGTAGGAAACCTGGATTCAATTCTTGGCTTGGCTGCTAGCCTGCTAGGTGACCTTGAGTAAGTCACATCCCTGCTCTGTGCCTCAGTTTCCCCCTCTGTATAATGATGCGGACTGCCTTTGTAAAGCACCTTGAGAGCTATAGAGGAAAAGCGCTTTATGAGCAGTAGATATTATTTGCTCTATACCATTTGTCACCCCATCTAGCTGTCTTTCTATCATGTCGACTGTAAGCTCTTTTGGGCAAGGACTGTCTTGTTATTGTATGTGTATGTGGGCCTTGAGCCCAAATCAGAGCCTACAGGCACAAAAACAACAACAACAAAGAAGCTGCAGCAGAAGAAGAACTATCTACTAAATTGGGGTCAGATACCAGAAACCTGTGAATTATGAGACCTGGAGGGAATAGTGAAGATATTTGGCTAAATCTGGGCTTCTCAACCTAGGGGTCATGACCACAAGGGGGGGTTACAGACTGTTGTCAGATCATAACCACTCTGCCCTTCTCATATCGCTAAATGGAAAGGGGGTCCTGGCTAGACTGGGGGGGGGGTCAAGGGAAAAAGAGGTGCTTGCTAGCAAAAAGTTTTAGAGCCACTGGGCTAAGTAACTGTGCAGCATGCAAACTCTCTCTGGCTCTCTTCCTCTCTCTGTCAGCATCTTCCCTCATAATCATTCATTCTCTCTATAAACAGATTTCCTAGTAATGGTTTGCCTTTTCTTTGAAGTGCCCCATTCATTCTCCTGCTCTCCCCATTCATGTGTTCAAGATCCATTGACAGGGAGACAGAGACAAACATCTAATGTGCTTGAAATATGCTTGGGAGGGAAGGGGGGTGGGGAGGAAAGGGAAGGGAAGGGAATGACCTACCTTAAAATTCTTTATTAAATGGTGCTTTGATTCCTCTTTTACAGCTGTGCCTGAGCAACGGTGAATAATTATTAACTTTTTTTTTTGTCCAGAC